>NC_049212.1:20636328-21271328 GCF_013347855.1 Anguilla anguilla
AAAAAAAAAGGAGTGAGAATACACAGCACATAGTAAATCCTTGACACACTCATCTGACCAGCTAAAACCTGATTTTCTACCTCTGTCTATTTTTCACTTTATTGTACTTTTTTATCATTTCCCAGCTAATTGGGGCTTCTGGCAGCCCGAGAGGAAACAATTACATCCAAAGCAGATTCTGAAAAATCCAAATCAACACTTTCACAATTAAACTCCTCCACTACTACAATATCAACAACAGAAACCATAAAACATCTCTATAGACAACAGCATGTGGACGCTGCCACACGTGTCATAAACCCCTGAGGTATGTTGCCTGGTGTCCCTGCAACCAGACATTATACCAAAGGGGCAATTCTGGGGCAAAAAAAGCTTGTGTAGCATCACAAAAACATTATCACACAGTAATAGCTACACACACCAGAGTGAATGAGAGAGAGAGAGAGAGAGAGAAAGAGAGAGAGAGAGAGAGAGAGAGAGAGAGAGAGACAGACAGAGACAGAGACAGAGAGTATTATATGGTGCTGTAGCTGGGTACATCATCTGCTATAAGCCATTCAGTAGAAACCCTTTGAAATTAAGAGAGGCAGCAGCTCCCTTTGGACCCTCTCCCTCCATAAGAACACTCTGTAAAATAACACTTGAACCCCCACCCCCGCAAGCTGATGCTCTTCCACTGTGGAAAGCCATGGCCATGTGTCAGTCATAATCACGTCATTTCACTCAGAACGAACAGTGGATTTTTATGGCACCACTCTGTCCATCTTGCCTTTGAAAGCAAGTGACGAGAGACAATCTGCGTCATTTTAAAGAGAGCACATCATGTATTTCCTCCTTGAAATAATGCCCAACTCACATCGTCCCACAGAGTCATCTGAGTGATAGCCAAGCTACATCACATGTACATGGAAAGAAAACTGTGTATTGAAGGAATTACCTATTGATGAATGCAGGGCTACTGGGCTTCACGTTACTTATGCTATAAGACTTCTGCTATGCAATACTGACACAACTACAACTGAACCACACTGGCAGGCCATCTTACTCTGGACATTCAATTTGGCTTTGTATATCAAAAAGTATTATGATTATTATTATTATTGTTGTTATTATTATTAGTAGTATTCATAATAATAATAATAATAATAATCATCATCATCATCATCATAATATGCTAATAAGGTAAGAATATGAATGTACAAATATGAATGATGGCTTGTATTGCTAATCTCTTTCCCCTTAAAGTAGAAGCCTTTTAATTTTTATCAAGGCGTTAAAAGAGTGCGCGCATGAACGGCTGGAGGACGAGGTCTTTATGCTCGCTTCGTTAAAATACGACTATTTTCGTTCATAACAGTACACAAACTACGAGCTCTGTGATTGCTGTTGACTTCTAATGGCTGAAACAGATGACTGACGTCAGAAACCTAGACTATCAGAATCGCAGAGAATAGTCACCGTTAAATATGTGTTAATTCAACTATAACACAGTACATTTGAGTCCGATAGGAAGCAGAGCAGGCCCATATGTTCCCTGTAAGAGTTGATTTAACACTTAACATTTTACTGTGTGGATTGGATATAGCATTGCTATATATTTCAGCTTTGTTTCCAACACATTGTACTTCGTACTGTCAACAAACGAAAGTTTACTGCGCTTTGTTACGCTTTTAGTAAAATACGTCAAGCCTGCTCTAAACTCGTCCATAGTGCAAATTAAGGTTAATGAACCCCGCTGTATGTCACAAAGTCAAGACTGGAGTCAAATCAATCGTGTTAAGCACATTCTATTTTATAGGAATTCACACGATCGCTGCATGCCCAATTGAAACATTGCTTGGCGGATGTTATTAACGTCCAACATTCTTCTATAGACATCATTAATACAGGAGTTTGCCAAAAATAATACAGCCTTCCGATTTACCTACAAATCGAAAAAAGTGAGACTTGGAAACGTACGCGGCTCACGAATGAGGACAAAGCCAAAAACAGGCATATGGTACAGTCTCGTGATTTCAAATAGATGAAATATTCGTGTTCACCCAGGATTTTAAAAAGGAACTCTTCTGGCAACATTCATTTTGACAAGCTGCGAATGGCTGTACGGGGCGAACATGAGCGTCTCATTGCCGCCCTCCCGTGGACAACATTGGCACTAATTGCAGCGAATGAAGCTCAGATAAATGCTATATTTCATAATTTCAAGATACGGCAGTCAACTGCATACATACACACTGGAAAATGAACCCGCTTTTTAAATACGTAAACTTTTACCAGTTCTTTTTTTCCTTTCCACTTTCTATATGTTTAATATCACTTCGAGGATCCCCAGCCATCACTCACACGATTTCTATTAATTTCTCCCACTGAAATGAGAGCATATCCCAAATCTACACCAAATGGAATCTTACAACAGATGTGAAGGGACATTTATCATTCATAACAGAATTCAGGAGTTTTTTCAGGCAAATACAAATAAAAGTTTAATGATCTGCAGTAGTTTTTTTCTCTATATATTTACGTATCAGTACTTCGGTGTCAGTCACAAAATAGTATATTTTAGCACCTTTTATTTGATTTAAGTTTTTTTTTTATTATGAAGGCTATACCAGACGCATAATCACTATACATTGATTTAACATTACCTTTACAGTTAAATTTTCACTGAAATTACAGAATAAATATATGCACATTTTTTCAAATCTTTGTGAGAGAAAACATTAAAAGTGCGTCCTACAAAGCCGTTAGTGATAATATCCAGAAGCTTTTTTTAAGAAAGTGCGTTGAACTCCATAAAATCTTGAGCGTCATAATATATTCACAAATGTTGATCCGTAGGTGCGTCCTTGAGACAGAACTCAGTTGTCCTTTATAATATATAAAATTAAATAGAACACTGAACAATAATGCGTTGCAGTATCTCTATTATACGTGAATTATAGTTTGAGCGATACCCACCCCTGCAGTTGAATGCATGCAGCAAACTGCAATAATCTACAAACTGTGCCTGGCCTTGGGCAATTCCGCACGAGACAGCCGCGAGGGCATCCCGCTTCTCCCATATCCGAGCACAAGCGATGTCTCCTCACTGTGTGAAGGCTTCATATTTAGAATTAAGACCTTCCGAAGCCTTCGTCGCACAAACAAATCGGTTCCATATAAAAATAAGGATTGTTAACATTGCTGGCTACTCTGAAAAAGGCACTTCATTGAATATCTGAGTATGGCCTTTCCTCCAAAGCGACTTGGGGAAAACATTTTATATATTTTATATTATCATGCTGTTTGTGTCCCTTATTCTTTGATTAGGGTTATGGAAAAGATGAGTAATTGTTCTGTTTTAGAATCGATATGATTTCTCCAGGACTTCGAGGTAATCCGGCTTGGTTTGGAGTTTGGCCCTTAACTCGAGGTATTCGCTTTGGGTTTGATCAGGGAAACCTTTCCCCGCAGTGAAAAGAAGTGTTTCTTTTAGTCTGGCGTCTTGTTGTAAATCAGGGTATTGCATTCCTGGGGGGTGTGCGTGTGCAACGTGCATGTCCTTTAATTTGGGAACTGTGCCGTAAAGGCAATCCACAAATCCCACCGTAGGAGTGGGTCTCTGGCTGTCTATTACCGTGGGACAAAGCACTCCATTTTCATGAAAGCCTGCTATGTCCCCCGACTGATTGATAGTAACTATGGTGTTGAGTTGGGAATTGGACACCGCCATTGTCCATTCCTTCTCTTTCTCGATCAGAGTTCGATAGTTGCTATTATTTTCTTTAGTTTCGGCAAATTGCTCTTCGATTTCCCCCTCGCGCGGTTTGTAAATAGGATTGTTGCACATTTGCGTAACTGGATGTGGGATGTAGTCGTATACGTGACCGGGGGGTTTCTCTGGCGAGGCCGTCTGACGGTCCTCAAATATTCTGCACTGCATTTGAATGCCGGTCAGGTCCACCTCCTGTCGCTTCCTGAAGGGCAGTTTCTTACGTCTCCTCAACACGAATGCAAAAAGTCCAGCAGCGACAAAGACAGCGCAGATGAATAAAATTAGGAGACTCAGAATAAGCACCGAAAGAGGAATAGCACCCCTTGTCGGAGTGTACCCTAAACCAGAATTACTTGTGGAAGTCATATCATCGGGAATAGCAGGAGAGGGCGCAGAGAATTTAAGCTCAGGACACAGCACTTCAGAGTCCAGAAAGCGCAGATCCTTCCCAAATGCGAACTCTGGGGTTTTGCAGATTACTTCCCCGACAACAATGACGGAGCTCAGCTTCTCCATCCACTGTTTGAGGGGGATGATGTCACAGGAGCAGTCCCAGGGGTTCTGGTGCAGGTCAATCTGAACGATGGAGTGGAGGTGCTCCAGCACGCCGCTGACGGGTAGGTAAAGGAAGTAGTTGTTGCGCAGATTTAGCCTGGTCAAAGACGTGCCTGCGAACGCGTCGACGGGCAGTGTGCGCAGCAGGTTGTCATTGAGAAACACAAGTTGCAGGTTGGGCATTAGACTAAAGGCGGCCGGCTGAATCTCTCTAATCACGTTGTATTCAAAGTACAAGTAACTTAATGTCTGCAGACCTCGAAACATACCGGGTGTGAGTCTCTCGATATCGTTCCCATTTAAATAGAGGCTTTTTAAATTAGGCAGATTTATAAAGGCCCCTTCTTGTACGTAAGATATCCGATTGTTACCCAAGTGCAATAAATCCAAACTGGAAAAGTTCCAGAAATCTGACCTGTAAATTTTCTGTATCAAATTTCCACTCAGGTAAAGTTTCTTGGCGTTGAGTGGTCTGGGTAGGAGCTCAGATATGTTGCGAAATCCCTTTTCTTTGCAATTAACGGTCAATCCTAAATCGTTGATGTGTAGATTGCACATACATCCAGTGGGACAAATAATTGGAATGGGGGGTCTCGTTTGGTAAGCAGCGACAGGGGGCTGATTTGGCCCGGGATAAATACTGCGTGGAGTCGGTGGCATTTTGGGAATCCTGGGTCGTTTGGTTGGCTTTGTATGTCTCTCTTTATATTCAACCGAAGATGCAGTGTTGTGGAACGAAGACAACATGGACGAAGGTTTTGTGGGCCACGTATTTTCATTATTGAATGGCAACCGAGGGATGCCTAAACTTGCCTCCACCTCTGCGTCAGACAGCAAGGGGCACAGTTCACTTCGTTTTATTTCCCTCAGGTCTTTGCCATGGAAGTGGAAAGGATGCTCACAGGTGATCTCGCCGACTAGAGCGGTGTAAGGTATGCGTTCAAGCCATGTCTTAAGTTGCACAATTTCGCAGACACAGTTCCATGGGTTTTCCTCTAACTGGATCTCCATCAAGCTCCGACCGATATATTCCAGCGTACCCTTATAAGGAAGGATTTTTAACCGGTTCCCACGTAAGTCAAGGTGCGTTAAAGACACAGACCTGAATAAAAAATTGGGTAGCACAGGTATCAAGTTGTCATTTAAAATAAGTACTCTTAATTTGTTTAGGTTCCTGAACGCCCCGCTTTCGATTCGTTTAATGACATTGTAATCAGCCTGGAGATATTCAAGACTTTCTAGTCCCAAAAAAGTGTCGTTTCTGAACACCTCCAGTTTGTTTTCGTGTAGATAGAGCCTTTTCAAAATGCTCAAGCCGTTAAACGCGCCGACGTGGATGTCCTGAAGCGCGTTGTTTCCCAAATTAATAGACACGGCATTGTTCAGGTGCAGGAAGCTGTTGAAATAAAGCTTCCGCATGGAGTTTCTCTGTAGGTAGAGTTTAAAGGGCCGAGACCATGACTGAGAAATCTGGCTGATGTTTGTAAATCCTTTGCTGTCGCAGTGGATGTGGAATATGCTCTCTTTCACCTCGCAGTAGCAGGGGTCAAAGCAAGGCTCGTCTATCTCCTCGGACTCCTCCAACAAAGGGATTGGTGTAGTCCATCCTAAAGCTATTGTGCTTAACAGAGTAACCCACAGCATCCTTCCTCCAAGACCTGATGAAGTTACGGCCGAGAGCCACTTCACAGCACTGAAAAACACAGAGAGATTAGACAGCACCATTCCCACTTGCGCGGAAGGCTACTTTGACATTCACTGCAACGGTGCATGCGTTTTCGCAATATACAGAACATCAGTGCAGTTATAATGATCATGTAAATAATGCAAGAAGGCTATAGCCCACATGAGTAATATGGCCATCCCAGTTTATTACAATTAATGGCATGCTATAATGAATGCAGTACCCTACTATGCGTAATTAACACAATCATTTCACGTATGCACGAGTGTCAGTAACAATACATTAAGGTATAAATGACTAAGAATTATCGATAACAATCTGATTCAGTTCATTATAACCTACGGTATACCGAATTCACACGGATATTACTTAAATTAATGACAGTGCGTTTTTCAGGGATTAATAATTTTTTAACCTCCGGTCACTAAAACATTGTCTAGATTCATCAGGCTGGCTCCCGATTAGCGGAGAGCAGAGGACGTCTGGCCACATACCACCTCTGTTAAACCGTCCTCTGTTCATTTCTAGTGCGCAAATGAATACTAAACATGTGCATTTATTGAGAAAATCGTGTCCTTGTTTTAATTCCTGTGTTGGATTCAGTATAATATTCCTTTAGGCGGCCGGTTGCGTTGGTTGTTCTGGGTTCCTAAAGGTACAATGGCAGGCAGATTCTGGGATCTTAGCTATTAGAAAAAAGGTATTTTTACTTTCTTGAAATATATATATATATTTTTTTTTTTTTCACGCAGAGCAAAACACGCAATTACGATGGATGGCAATCCCATGATATCAGAGGATCTGTGCAGAAACTAAAAGCTGTCCGATAGCGGGGGTTGATTATAATCCTGCACCGTTATTTGAATACGAGTCTTCTAGATTTTCAATGGTTTATGACATGAAATTGTCAAGTCTCCTTTATCTCACTGGTGTGTGCCACGCGTATTTCCGCTTTAAAACTCGTTCTTTCTAAACATATGCCTCCAGTTATATATTGAAATGATAGTTTTCCAAATTGTATAGGCTATAAAAAGTGACCACAAGCTGCAATGAATAGCGTACTTTGTGCTACTGTCCTGCCTCTCCATTCTAAATATCGCTGTCCATACAGCTTGAATCTAAATAAGAAATCACGCACAGCAAACAACGCATGCCTTGCGTATTTATATACATTAATTTAATGTATACCTACTCTGTTTTAATGGGGTCCAACTTCACATCGCCTTCTCCCCGGTGAAGGAAGAGACGGGCGGTCCCGGACAGCTTCAGTCTGCCTGAGAGCGGACATGCAAAGGAATGAATAATACGATCTACATGCCACATCGGAAGAAAGGAGGCGGCAGTCGCATTGGGGGAGAAAAGAAAATAGTGTTAAGGGTAACAGAAACACAAGTGTCAAGCAAATGACCAAAAAACACCCAAAAATATAGCGAAATATAATCTACTTATTGAATGAATTACAAACCACCAGACGGGAATGAAAAAAACAGAAAGGGGACTGGTTGTGTGTTAGCAACACATAACATTGCTGTGCTAACCATTTTATCCAGTCAGTCTTAAATTAATTGCAAGTAAACAAAAACGCAAAAAAGAATGTACTGAGATACTCTGCTTGCAGTATAATCAGTTTTCTCAGTCACCTTCTCCTCCCACATCCGAATCTATGCAACAAAGATAAGCAGAGACGTGCTACTCACCTTTTTGCAGTGGAATTTAAGAGCATCCGAAAAACACTAGTTTAAAGATGTTGGATCTCTCCTTCTCCTTCTGCTCTGTGCTCTCTCTCTCTCTCTCTCTCTCTCTCTCTCTCTCTCTCTCTCTCTCTCTCTCTCTCTCTCTCTCTCTCTCTCTCTCTCTCTCTCTCTCTCTCTCTCTCTCCCCCTCCCTCCCTCTACTCCTGCTGTGGTCGAGGCAAAAGAGAAAAAATGAAGACGTGATAGGAATGCAATGTCCTTTCTTTCTATAGGTTTGCTTATGATGCAGGTCCGCTTCCCCGGTGAGCGCTCAACAGTGTAGCTGGAGAAGCTGCCGTACAGAGCTCAGATGCCGTCTTTTTTCCGTGCAGCAGCACATCACCGGGATGCAGTATCATAACGCAGAATCGTTTCCCCCGATCAGGGCTTTTTAGACGTCATGGAAATGAGCTTGAAGAAAAGGGGGCGAAACTGGTCCGGTAGGGGTGGGTGGGGGGGGGGGGGGGGTTGGCAGAAAAGACGGTGTGTGTGTGCTGGGGGCGGGGGGGGGGGGGGGGCAAAGGGTTGCCGAGCGCGCTTAGTACTGCATCGGGTGCGCGCATCAGTGAGCCCTCTCTCTGAATTTTTTATGTTTTTTTTTTTTTTTTCTTCTTCTTTTTTGGTTCCGAACAACGTATCTAAGCGCGGGCGGTTCTCCTGATTGTGCTACAGACCTGTAGATGCTAGAGATAGCAGCACGTACACTCAAACCCCCCTCGGGAGTACCCAAAATAAAATAATAAAAACATAGCTGGTATAAATAGGTATTTTTCTCTTTTAAAAATCGTCCTACTGTTACATGATTGTTACAATTTCCATTTTTTACAAGCTTTAGAAAGATAGCAAGCAGTTCGTGACTAATGTGGTTGTAATATTATCCGCAATTAATGAACTTTGGAACCTTCTTCCAGGTTTATGGGGGTGTTTGGTGTTATTTGTCAATAGAGCATCGTTGAAGGCAAACATCCACACTAACAACTTTTTTCTCACTCGTCTTTCTACAGTAAAAGAACGGAAACGTGGATCTCGGTTCGATCTCTCTGCAGCAGCACGAACTGAAGAAAAGGCTCTCTGTCTATCGCGCACTCAGCCCTCTCGTGCTCGCATCCTCATGTACCTTCCTCGCCCAACCTACAGCAGGCAACAGATCTCCACGCTTGGGGACTTCGCTCGGATAACACTATTTATTTATTTATTTATTTATTTATTTATGTATATGTTTGTTTGTTTACCTTTGTGTTACCAAAGTACATTTTTAAAAAGATGGTTTAGGCGATTTTTAAAATCAATTTCAAACAAGGGAATTGTTATAATTTATCTACAATTTAGTGACACGTTAACTGTTGGATTAAAGATGGAGATTAAAGATTAAAATGTATGGTAATATATTCTCCATTATGTCTATTACAGTTTATTCAGAATATTTCGAAATAATTAAACATGTTATTATTATTATTATTATTATTATTATTATTATTATTATTATTATTATTATTAGTTGCAGTAGTAGTAGCAATATATTTTTAATCCTTCTATCATTTATATTTATATTTATTAGGGTTATTATTTACATGTCACCTGAAGAGAAGTTGTTCATTGAATTTATCATTGTATGGCTACATTAAAACTAATACACACAAATAGTTTTTATATATATTGGCTTAGATCTATTTTTCTAATACTGCTGCTGTTACTACTACTACTACCAATAATAAGAAGAAGAAGAAGAAGAAGAAGAAGAAGAAGAAGAAGAAGAAGAAGAAGAAGAAGAAGAAGAAGAAGAAGAAGAAGAAGAAGAAGAAGAAGAAGAAGAAGAAGAAGAAGAAGAAGAAGAAGAAGAAGAAGAACATGTTAAAATATTTCGAAATATTCTGAATAAAGTACTAATATTATAGTCTGATTCAGACATATGTTAATGCTAAATTCATTTGAATAAGCTATGTTCCTGCTGTGGTTTTTATCTCTACCCCTACATACTCCAGAGAATCACTGTTGTTGTCCCAATGTAACTTATTTCAGTTCCAGCTGAATAATTCTTGAATCATAATGTAATAGTTCCTTTATTTCTGTGATACAGAAGAAACAATATGAAACCTCACCCCAATTTAATCTCAGCATCTGTCTTCATGGATGACTGTATTGTCAGTTATCCTTCAGAAACTGTACCCTCATTTTCTCTCAAGTTTAGGCAACAATATTGCAATATGGGTAAAGACCAGGGCATTGGACAAATCACACCCCTTAATAAATATTTTGCTGCCATTATTGCCTAACTTGCCCTGAGTGAGTTCTTTGGCAAGTACATTGACACAAGTATGTTTAATAGGGGTCCCAAAATGATGGGAAGTGAAGTGCTGTGTCGGCATTGGACCTGGAAAAATTACCCATGCCTTTCAGAATGATTTATGCCATAAAGTGAAACAGGGTGGATATCCCATGAATATATAGACTACTGGTGCTTTTTACACAATCTGTGATACAGATATCTTCTTCAAGTTGGTTTATATGACCATGAGATCAGCCTGCCACAAAACCTTCATTATTTCTTTACACTGTCATTTTCAAGGCTTGTTAGACAAGCAGATTTTCACACACTGATACCATCCCTTCCCTACCTTCACCACACACACACAAATTGTTCTTATTTCTCTTCTTATTTTGCTTCAAATAGAAACTCAGACCTGGCTATCCTTACATTTTGGATGTTGCTTGGCCTTCAAGCAGCCTAGAATAATGTAAATGACTACTTCACAGAACAAGGAGGACAAGGCAGCCATCCTGGGGCTGGCAGCTGTTGGTGATTCCAGAGGTTAGATATGAGAATCTGCTTTGGAGACACTGGGCTGTGGTGCTTTGATCTAAGATCATGTTATTTCACTAGTTTACATACAGACTCATGTGTGGTTCGAAAGCTATCGATTCATGTGTAATATTACATCAGATTGTACCAATTCTGACAGATAGTTTAGTCTTTTTTATATAAATCTCCTGAGGAGTGATTTGTTCTTATCTAAAATAGTTTAAAGCAGTGACCTGTCAATGAAGGTGTTTAAAATGATCATAAAAAGACATTGAAAATGACTTAAAACAATTCTGAATGAACCAATTCATTTTCATCCTGTATTTCTTTTAGTTTGAGTTGTTAAAAAAAATAAAAAAACTTTCAATTAATGGGGACAGGCCAAAAAGTAACAAATGCGGGAAGGCCACACACCAGTAAGGTTGGATATTTAAACAAGAATTCATTTTTGAAAAAACCAAAATATCTCAGAAACAACTCATTTGAATTAGAGGCAGGCAATCTGTGAAGCTATGCAACCACACGGTCCTTGTCCACTCTTTATGGCTCAACCCAAGAGCCCCTAAAACACAGAAACATCAAAAATGAGACCGTAAAGCCGCCGCTGCGCTCCAGGCCTTCCCTCAGAAGAGACTGATTGGATGACGGAAGGTGTGAATGCCATAAACACGGCAGCAGAGAGGGCCACGGAGTCCTTGTTGCGGGGGAAACGCGCCGCAACTCCGCGTTGCGTTGGTGTGCACTGCACGTGCCTCCGTGCCTCTCTTTGCGAGCGTCTTGTTTGGCACTGATGTCATGCGGGCTGACATTTCCGTGGGAGGAAACTTGGCCGGGGTGTTCTGTGCAGAGATTCCGTAAAGGCCACCCTCTGACAGCTTGTTACGGGATGAATGAGCTTACCCGTTCCCCGAACGCGGAACGGGCGTGACAACCCGTGTCATTGGAGACAGAAAAACAAAACAACAACAGGAGAAAAAGGAAACGTATTTACTTACTTATAGATATATTTATTTATTTTTTCATTCAGCTCAAGTGAGGATGTTTCGTGGAATTTCGGGGAGGCCTGATAGGAATGCAGCTGAATAATCCTGCATCGCAATAAAGATGGAAGCCTCTTGAAGAGACAGCAAGGGGCACGGCAGGCGAGTTTCTCTCAGATAGTGCAGGCCTTCACAATCTCAATATCGGCTCTCAGTGTTTTATATGTAATGAGGGTCTCTGGTCTACAGCTGATCTGAAATTATCAGAGTAATTAAAAATAAGGACTCCAGGTGTTTGTCAAAATACACGATGCCCTGTGTTAATGATGGGACCACTTTATGGGCCCACTGCTCTGCTTCACAGTTGTGGAAAAAAAAAAAAAAACAGGAAGGCACTGCGATACACTCACAGTAGACTGCTGTCCAAATGTGTCCTGTGTAATCTGTTGCATTTGTTATGACGATGATGATGATGACAATAAGAATGATGATGACGATGATTATTATTATTATTATTATTGTGCTTTGCTGTTGTTGGTCACATTGTATTAGATTCATTTGTGTGTTCTCAATGTAAATCGAGAACAACACAGAACCAACATCTGAAAACTCAGGGACTTCTGGTATTCTGATGATTGGTCACAATGTGATTCATATTAGGAACCACACTTACATCATCACCTCCTCCAACACCTTCAGCCCAAGCATGTAAGGAAACTTGTCTTGAGTCGTGAATGCGTTCTCACGACAAAGGCTTTCTGGGCATTCTGGGCAAGTGTGAAAAGCATGAATTGGATGTGATAGACAGCTCTATTGAAGGCTTGTATGGTGGAGATAAAGACTTCCAAGTGAGTCCTTGCACTCTCAAACATTATATTTCACTTACAGCCTAATTCCTACTCAGCACCTAGAATGAGAAATATACACAATGAGAGGGAGAAAGAAACATGGGAAAGTTACCGTCTGCATCAAATTAACCTCCTCGCCCTGCTTTCTGAGACACTCACAAGTCATGTGAGGAGTCTGAGAAGTAAACTGAGAGATTGGAGGGATAGGCAAAGAAACAGGAAGCTCATATAAAAAATAAAAAAAATTAAAACAACATTAGCAAGTGAGCCCATGAAGAATGACTTGTTTTATTATTTAATTTTTAAGGCCTTGAGACAAGGTGACATATATTGGTAATATTTTTTCACACATTTTAGGTAAATGGTGATTTCACTCATGCTATATTACCACTACGACAGGTAGAGTGCACAACACGGGATTTGCAACCTCCAGATTACTAGCATTTTAACCAATACCCTACACACCTACCGATGCACTTTTAAAACACTTTAGTGCTGTGCCAGGAATCCAGCTTACACATACCCCTACTCTCTTGGTCTCATTGTGTCCTTTCACTGTTCCTTACATCAAAGAACATCTGCCTTTTTTCAGTTTGAAGCTCATTTTGTCCTACTTTAGGTCAATCGCTTCTCAATTAAATTTTCAGATCTCAACTTGCTTTGCTCTCTCTTAGTCAAGTAATTAGGCTGTCGTAATTTCAGCATGAAGTGAAATGACCCTATAGTTATCTGTTAACAATTCTACTCATTCGTCCCTACAAGATAGAAAAAAATACAGAAGTAATACTCACTGGATATATTTGAAAATAAAGCAAGAGAAAATGTTTTAATTGGCACACATTGCATTAGAAATGTGGTCTGTTGATTGGTGAGTGTTTAATGAGTAAAATCTGCTGGTGGTTCATTTTCAATTGTATTGCTGGCTTATTTTCTATGAATACCTGAATCCCATTTCAATTTATATATATATATATATATATATATATATATATATGTTGAAACATAACTGTGGGGTGCACCACTCGATGATGATGAAAACAGATATTGGTGCCCTTTAAAGGCATCGTTGGGGCTAATTTCCCATGAAAATTATGGTCAGTTAGAGGTCTGTTGATTTTTAATTGTTAGTAATTACCATTATTCATTTGACACCCCACCTGTGAAGGAAAAATTTGGCCCTTGCTGAACACTGAATGTCAGTTCTTGTGGAAACATTTAATGAATAATAATAATAATAATAATAATAATAATAATAATAATAATAATAATAATAATAATACACTTATATCAAACCATATTCACTCACAACAGGGGGGAAGTAAATCCAAATTGCCAAATGTGCAGGAAAAAAATAAGAAATTGTTATGGAATGAAAAATATAAAGCAGTTTAGGAATGGGGAATAGAGAATTTATTGGCTGAAGAGTTGAGTTTTTAGGAGACAAGGATTTAGTGAGTGATGAATTGCCATGGTGACTCCAGCATCTTGTCTCAGACCAGAGGGAGGGGGTGAGAAGCCCCAAAGATGCATTGCAATACCATGCACATTTTAAAAACTTCTACTGTTACTGGAATCATATTGAATATAAAGCAAATTAAAGTTAATATTTTATATTCCTTTAATGGCCATTGTACCAGGTTTGACTTTGGTACAACCTTGGCAAAATAACAAAGAAAACTGTTCTTATGTTTCAATATTTTATAAATGTAATTAATAAGTAGTAATGTCTTAAATATGTAATGATGCCTATGTGTTTTCATATTAGTTTCGAAAAAGCAAAGCAGCCACATGAGTCTGTGATGCCCTCAGCAAAATATTGGGCACCAAAATAATAAATAATAAAAATGATAAATTAAAATGTTTTTAAAAAACACCACAGGGGGGCCCTTACCCATGCCAGGGCCCTAGGCACACACTTATATGGCCTAATGGACAGGCTGCCTCTGAGAAAAAGTACTACATGCAAAATGCAAATGTAGAAGTTGAATAACTCCATCATAAATTACAGTATATACTAGCCACTGGTTTAAAAATGGCATGTCCTTTAAAGACAGGAAGAAATCTCTGTCCTCATAATGCATGGTAGAACAGACCAGTGCCCAGAAAAAGCAGAGAAAGAATACTAAATGATAAAGTTTGACACTCACTTCCTCTTGATTAAGTCTGCATTAATAATTTGAGGGAGATACATGTTCCCTCTTTGTACTTTGTGTTACACAGTTCAAATAAAGTTTTTAATATTTATATCTGAACACAACACATTTTCAACAAAAATGTACAAAAATGCAAAGTTACTCATGCATACAAAGCAATGTCTATAAGTAATTAATCAAAACTTGCAAAACCTAGGCCTGCTGTTAAAATATTGATTTCAAAATGAGGCCAAGTTACAACAAAAAATATTGGCTATCTTAGCTCACACAAATTAAACAAGCTCTATTCCAAAGCAATGCTACCCAAAGGTTTCCTAAAATATTCAATGTATCTTGTAACTTACCATCTGAAGACAATGTGGTCATTCAAACTATTTGGCATTACTTGGCATTCCTGTATGTCGAAAATGTGGATTCAGACATTTTTCCTTTACCATGAATAACATATAAACTAGAAGAGTGCACTCAGTACCCAGGCATTCCAAACGGAAGCAGTTGTTGATCACTTGCGGCCCCTAACAGCCGGTTAGGAGTTAGCACTCTATTTCAATGGACAACAATGATGGAAATTAATTCAAATAAAATACTTGTCCTTGACCGATTTGCAAAATATTCAAGAATTCAGGTCCTTGGCCTGCTGTGAGCATGCACAACAAATATTAGGCTGATCAGCCCAGTAGTATGTAAGATTAGCTGCGGACAGAGACACAAACACACACACACACACACACACACACACAAACACACGCAACCAAACGCATGATCCCCTCCAGGCTCCGCCTGGTGGAGATAATAATAATGAAAGTGTAAGTCATGTTCTTAAATGGATTATGGTAACTGTTGTTAATGGGTTATTGTATACATGATATACCTACTAATTGTTTGTATGTCAGTTGATGAGCTAACATTAATTTAAAAACGTGGCATTTGCAAGGTAGCTACAGTAGCCCAGTTAAAAAGTAGTTAACACTAGAAATGCCACAGTGGTCAATTTGACCATTGTCATTTTAAGAACATCAATAAATCTGTCATCATGAAGTACATATTGCTTCCTCTTTGTACCTTTCCTAAACATATGTATTGAACATTCTGATTTAATTTGAATATCAATATTGAAAAAGGAAATTAAGTTATAAACACTTACTTTAATGGCCATGAACGGTCAAATTGACTAGCTTGCCTGTATGCTTGAGCATTTTGATTGCTGCTTGTAATGGTGCGTAAGAACACCAGGAGTACCCAGCTACAGACTCGCAAAACAAGCCCATGGCTGCGCAAAGCCTGCAATAGTAGTCCAAGGTTTTAGGGCCTACCTTGTAGTCATGTAGCTGTCTGAGTCATGAATAGGGTTGGCAAGCGAAACCAGGTAGCACTATGGTACCAGTCCCCATACAACCGGTAGGCCTAGCTACCTTTAATGTAGTCCTTTGCTCATTAATTTAAAAGCAATAGTTTTGATTTTTGGCAATTATTAGTCGGCAAGCAAGCTAGGTTCTACACAAGACAAAGATAGTGACCACATAGTTTAAAAAACATGTTCTACTGGCTGAAATAGCATCACAGGTGCACTTCCTTATATGCAAGTATCCAGCAATTGGTTACTTTTAGCAGACTATAAGATTGGATGCTGTTATTGCCAGATGTAGCTAAATTTCCAATGGGAAGAATCACTGATTGTGTGACTGGAGCATTTGTGATGACAAACCTGGTAAAAAAAAATTAAAAAAAAATAAAAAGGGAAAGCACAAAATAACCCAAGTCCAGGGCTTTATTGTGTGGAAGTTGTATCTGAATTCTGTGTTTACACAAGGTCAGAAGGTAATCAAGTTAATGTTCTTAAGGACTGAGTGTCTGTGGTCATTGTGGTTATTTCTGTAGGAAACCCTGAAAGATGGCAAACTCTCGGTGCTGTATAGGTATAGGGCATTCCCTGCCAAACTTGGCAGCTGATGGCATACCTACCATCCCAATTTCTTTCTGAAAGAGTAATTGTGTGCTCTTTGAGTGTTTGATTGTGTTTGTGTGTGTGTGCATGTCTATGTATCGGTATATATTTTTGATGATTTACTGTGTTCTGCCATTAAAAGTGCTCCTTTCTTATAATAACATAACATAGAATGACAATGTAACATAACATAACATAGCACAACAATTTTCCTAACTACATTGTACCTAGTGCTCTGATTACCTACAGGTGAGATAGTATATAACACCATATCAAGCCTGGTCTTGAAAACCCCTAGAGTTTCTGCCTCTACTAATTATTCTGTGTGTGTGTGTATATCTGAGGTTGTATGAACACATGTACATATGAGCTTGAACCTTTCTGTGTTTGGGTGTATGTATACATGCAGGTTCGTGTGTGTGTGTGTGTGTGTACACGCAGGTTCGTGTGTGTGTGTGGGTTTGTGTGTGATAGTGTGTGAGTATGTGTACATTACCCTCCCTCTATCTGTGTGTGCTACAGATGGCAGTGAGTCAGCACGGAGCCACCCCCTTCCCCCCAATAACACAGAGATGCCCTTGCTTATCTGCTCAATTCCACAGACCGCCAAAAATGTCTTCTACTTTTAATACCCTCTCAGCCGTATTGTACACACGCAGGTGAATGCAAGATTGCAAGCTGCTATTTTTACTGCATGCCAACGCAGACTAAAAATACCCGCTCGACTGCACATACTATCTCTTTTCTCCTAGTGCAAGGATGCATGCTGAAATCTGTTTGTTCGTGATGCAATATCAAGTCCATGCCCTGCAATAATAAACATGGGCTGCACTCAAGAGCTCGCTGGGCAACCCTGCGATTTGAGGGTCTGTGCCTGTGTGGTGAGTAACACAGCCGTTGCCTGTAGTGGCAGCCATCGGCGCGTGTCTGGCGTCTCCATCTGTTGTTGCACACAGAATTACAAAGGGAATTTAACAGTGCTGAGATTAACTGCTTGAAGCAGGAGGCACTGGGCAGAAGCCAGGGTTTGTGTGTCTGTGCATATGCATGTGAGTGTGTTTATGTCTGTATGTTTACAGGCGTGTGTGTGTATGTGTGTGAGTGAGTGAGTGTTTAATCAGGTTGCACAGAGCAAACTTGCACAAAGCAAGTAAACACACAGATGTGACCCCAGGTCTGAAGTCAGGAAGGCAGAGGAAAGTGCAGACTGCAGGCCGAGGCCATATGGTGTTCTGAGTTAAACTGGAGCTTATGAAGTCCAGTTATAGTGATCACAGCAATACCGATGTCGATGATGACAACAACTGCTATCTTAATTGAGATCATTGACATTGCAATTAAACCGGAAAATCTGCAATAATATATGAATTTCAAATGCAACGAAAATAGAAATGAAAACACCAATGTAAAGCAATTTAACCTCTTAGCGCAAAGCCCCTAGTGGTCGGCACGCCAGCATGCCGAGATTGCTGACCTCAGACATTCAGTGCTACTGCAAACAAAGTACGAGTTAAAAACAGAAACGCTTTATTTTAGTTTCATTAGTAGACGATACAGGACAACTATGCCGAATACGGAGTTTCGCAGCGCCACAATTGTGGCTCTGGTCGTTCATTTAACACGCACCCCCTCCCTGCAGTCTCATCTGCAACTACACCCCCCACCCATGACATAATGAACAATATTGTCTATCTGGGAATTCATACCAATATTCTTTCACCACTCAAAAATCCGTCATAGCAACAAGATAAACCCGACATTAGCCCTAAGATATTCCAATACAGCAGTGGAAACGCTGCTCACTGAATAACGAAATAAACCGGACAAAGTTTTTAAAAATTATACCATGCCATTCTACAGTCAATATCTGGAACTAAATATTGGATAAATACACAACCTTACCATTGGTTTTACGCGAAGAGATGTCCCTTTGAGATTGAGTGGTCATATATTGTCTTGGACAATCCGTTTGTGAAATATATGCGCTTTTGGGATGCCTGGGTACCTTCCAAAATAGCTGTGCATAATACCACGTGTTGTTTATGACGTTGTCGCACTTTTTAGTACAGTCTAGCTTGATTGACAATTCATTTATTCAGTAGGTGAGAGTATAAGCTTTCTATAAACATGTCTAACATGTCTAATTTTGCTTTTGGAATAGCGTTTTATAGGTCAGCGTAACCAAAAATTTTCTGATCATCGAATTCACTCTGTGGTAGCAGTAAAAGACGCTGCACCTAACCAAACGTTGTCAACGATTTTTCATAATTTCTTGGAAAAACTTCTGGGCATAGCTAAGCCATATGTTTGCTGATAGACCTATCTGACATCGTTTTCTGGAGCAAAACAGAAGCGGATAGAACTGCATTGATTTAGTCTCTGTCTCTATCTACTTAACACAGATAAAATTTCATCACTGCTATGTAAGTATTACTGCTAAAAATATTTAGGTTATATACGTTATTTTTGAAATTGAGTGTCTTTAAATAGGTTAGTGGTATTATATAATGTGGATATTTCACACTGTAATGTAAGCGTTAGTTAGTAGTGTAATAGTTTTTGCAATTCATGCAACAGTGATGACCAGAGTGTTGGAACATTGCCAAAACGTGGTGGATGGTTGAAAATTGTTTTCATATGGTTCCATCCCTATACAAGAAAACATACGAGATTACAGAGTATAGAAATACATACAAGAGTTAATTATTACACATTAGGTACTGTACAGCACAGTGTGACAATATTTTTGCATTATGTTTAAATCTGATATCAATGTTTCGTCTCATTTATATGCTTTACAATGGACAAAATTATATTCCTTTTTGGAGAGATTTTGGTATGTTTCTGGACCCCTAGCTATTTTAGACCACTGTACTGACAGAAACCTTGTAATTACCACTCAAAAATGATGCAACAGTCAGTTTCTTGATTAAAAACAGTTGATTTGTTGTGAAATATGTGAATTTGTTGCGATTTACAGCAATGCATAATTTAGACATTTTGGGTAGATTTGTAGACGTTGGGTACACTGCTTAATTTTTGCTTCATAGATCTTTAGCACTTCTACATATCCACCCTTAGATTTTATGAACTTATGGTCAAGAAGATTTTGATCCAGGACATGTATTGTTTAACCTGCTGTATATATGCAATCTCTCAGTATTTCATTGTGAACTAAAAAATAGCAAATTCATTTTTGATTTTTTGCCTAGACAATTGCATTTGTGGCACTTTATTTCTTCCAAAATTATGAATATAAAGTAATCTAAATGGTAGTATTGTAAATGGTACAAATGTCTTGCTTCATTTAAGCCATTTTTCAAGTCTCTGTGGTGTTCACATCTGGAGTTATAATGCTTTAAATAGGGTACCCCCTAAATGGGCAAGGATTGGCCAGATTTCGCATGTGCACTAAGGTGTTAATGTGAGGCTGATACCGCCTGTATGCACCGTGGCATGTGGTAGGGTCATTCAAATGGTGGCCCAGGGGCTAAATACAGGCCCCTGTAGACATACTCTTGGCCCTTTGGTCATTGAGAAGAAGGAGGAAAAGTATTACTCATGTGCATGCAAAATGCATTTCAAAGCTTCCTTGTGTTTAATGTCAGCATAGCTCTCAATACTGACAGAATAAAAATAGCTCTGCATATTTAAGAGGGAATCAGATTTGTTTACACAAATGTACAATTAGACTAACACATTAATTTTATAAATTTCACATGGAAAATATCTGTCCCATCATTAAAAATAATCTAGCTGCCAGGAATAAACACCTGAAGATTCTACCTGCATCTGGAATACTGCAGGAAGAATGTGGAAATCAGTCAACTCACATTTTGTTGAAGACATGGAAAACAGTATCTTTGGAATTGTTTCAGAACATCCCATAATTGTCATCTGGGTTTGGACATGGTTAAAAGGCCATAATACATGCAAGGGCTCTGCTCTTAAATCTGCCATGTGACTATTTGTGCTCTATGTCAGGGGCACTGCTATCTTGAAAGGCCCAATCTCTTTAGGAAAGGGGTGTTTTAACATAAGGGTGAAGAGGTGCATTCAGTACCATTAAGGAAAAGGTGACACATTTGCCTGCTAAGCTTATGCGTGCACCAAAACCATGGCAGGGAAATGCACCCCACCATAAGAATGTCACACTGAAATTCATGTTCACTATTAACTCACGACATTTGGGAAACTTCACATTCTCAACAAAGTAATTGCTCCATATATTAACTGCTAGAATTTTTTCCCATGCAAAAAGCAGTCCATTTACTGGATGGGTGTTCCTCGGACAATATAATGTATTCCAAAATGCTGGGAGACAAGTCTGACAGAGGGCTTTTGGGTATGTGTACATGCAAGCCTTGTGAGTGTGAGAAAAACTTGCAGGTACAAACTGCACAAAAATGCACATCTGCCTGCACCACCATGCTGTGAAATTCCCACAATCTCCTGTGTTAATTACTAATTCATTAGCTTCCTGATTACTACTACTACGATCTCATGTGACTGCATAACGGTAACCATGGAGACAGCAAAATCTGATATCAAGCCCCTCCGCCGCCAGTTCTCTCGTTCTGTCCTGTCAAGACTTTTTTAGTCAAGATGTGACAGAAGCACCATGCACCATGGAAACCACACCACAAACCATCTGCCATCTTCCTATTTCCTCATGAATCTGCTCTGTCTGAATTAGCAGGACTTTGGTCCGCTAGACTGGGGCAAGGGAATTATACTGTGTCTCCCTCGGATGACCATGGCAGTGAAGGTACCCTCGTGAGAGGTGTTGCTGTGAGGCATTAAGAATCTTAAAATGCATAAGGTAGAACTACATGAACTGCTAATTTTATACTGATATTGACCAATCATAGCTCAGAGAAAGCCTAGTATTTTTTTGTTTAGGCAAAGCAATGATTAACAGCCCATTTGATTGCCACCCATTATGCCACTGGAACTTGGCAGGGAATTTTATCATCAATTGAATGATATCATCAGCAAATGACAACTGTGGCCAGGATACTTACATTTCTGTTGTGAAAAAGTTTCACAGAAATTAAAGAAGCCATGCTAAAAAGTTACCCATATTTTCTTACAATGATCCAAGTAGCATGTACTAATAACCTATCGTGGTTCAGCAGATGAAAAAAAAAAGTGAGCAAGCTAGCTATATAGCAGTAATTTTAATTGTAAATGAACTGGCGGAAGATGACAAGTGATTTAGACACTTTTTAACTAGAAGGAAACAAACAAAAGGCCGGTCTCAGTGAAACGCTGCTCAGAAATATGTCACCCAATGTGTTTTAGGGACTGTTGCTCGGAGAACACACCCCGCTTAAGCGGATCAATGTCGTTGGCTAATTGCTACTACACAGCCCAATGGTGAAAATGGTTAAATGGGAGTAGCTGCACCTTCAACAGATGGAAAGTTTGCAACTTAGGCTACTGAGAGCTGAGCCAAATGAACAAATCTTTACATGGAGGTGAGTCCGTAAGTTTCGTTACCCAAAAAAATGTGTTCAAAAAGAATGAATCATTCACAAAACGACACACCACGAGTGTAATACATTTTGGCATAGCTACCTAGCTTACTACCGTGTTAGCCTGTTACAGCTAGCATTCGAGTGGCTACTGCACGTTAGACAGGCGATACTGAATCTCCAAAGATTTATCAGGGTTACAGCGTGCAACTTTTCAAATGGCACCTCATATTCTTTATCTCTATAAGTAATCTTAGTCTTTTGTTTATTCTTAGCAGGTGAACTGGAAGAAATGAGAGAATTTAAGGAACTGGTGACCTCATTTGTGAACAACTTGCCCAAAAATGAAAGAATCAGAATGAAACTGAATTCAAGAGCTCATCCTTCTTCAACAAGAAGTGGGCTGTTCACTCAAGAGTTGTGTTCTTTTGACTAAAATAAAAACAATCCAAAGGAATGAGTTATGACACATATTTTATAATATAAAAGGCAGTGGTACATTGTTGTGCTGTGTACATTTTGCAAATACATTGCTCCCTTTGTGTAATATGAATAAATTGCCAGAAAATATGTATATTTTTTTTATAACGCCACTGGGTCTAATTGCATTCTTTTGCAAATGGAGCTTTGTACTAGTCTCCGAAAGTGCTATTGTGGTCAGGCACGAGAAAATGAAATTAAACAGTGGCCAATATAATTTATTTTGTAACAAAAATGTGTATAAACAGACCGCAGTGCAGTTAACAAAGTGAGAAGTGGGCTGTCAAAATTGTTTTAACATTGGTGCATATCAGCTAGCTCGCTACACAGATTTTTCTGTAGTGAGTAGTCACTGGATGAATTCATGTTCAACAGATGCAGGACACAAATTCTAATCTTTATAGCTAAATGAATCAAAGGATGTAAGCCCCTAAAAGGAACTGAAATGTATTCCAGTAGCTAAAATAACCATACCTGAACACATCTTTATGTGTAAAAATATATATTTTTGCTAATGTGTCCTGCAGTTTGAACTGTTGGTATTGCTTAAAGAAGACGAAATTAAAAAGTACAAAATAATACAAGTGAAGAAAACAATAAGATGTTCATTTTGGCAAAAGAAAAGTCTCATAAAATTTTCACTGTAATGCAGTTGCCCAGCTTTTGTGGTTGTATTTTCTAGTTGTTTCTAAACTATTTTTAATGCTTTATGGCCTGACTCATTGGCCCTGCAAATATGTACTTGATTTGCAGAACACACATGGCACAAACATATTGCTATCATACACTTTCAAACTCTGTATGGGAAAATATATATTTTTTTGATATTTGACACATTATGACACATTATTTGATATGTGTCTATATATGTGTCTATATTATTTGATCTGAAACCATTCAGTGTGACAAATATGCATGCACATTCGATCTGCTGAAGAAGTGGATTGGTCTTGGTCATGCCAGCTGGTGGAGAGAGCACACGCACCTGGGTCGCGTTAACCAATCAGCACAGGTGCTTAAAGGTGTGTTGCTGTCCTCAGTTCAGGTCTGAGCACAAGACAAAATGCAGCTGAAAAGTTGACCAACTAGGAACAGTGAGCTGAAAAGCTGTCACTCAGTTTTGCTTTCTATTGTCTTTGTTGTTTTGTTTGTTATTTTAGTTTGTTTGGCCTGGAACCCATGAGGGGGAAGGGTGATGGTGTTGATTTATTTCATTTTATGTTGGTGTGGGTGCGCTCTCTCTCTCTTTATGTGGCAGCCAAACATGCACCCCCGGAACTGCCGCATGTCACTCCCAGGGGTGCCACAGGTGTGTGATAATGCAATAATAGAGAAAATCAGGATGGGGACAAATACTTTTTCACCACCTTATACATTTAAATGTGATCTATTTCACAGGACCCGAACACAATTCTCTGAAAACCTGACTTTCAGATTTTCTGGCAATAATGTTGGCATTGCCAGATGGTCACGAGTGATAAATTGACATTAGAGGCTATAATTGAGGTCTTAATACAGAGACAGGAAATTAACTGCATTTTGATGAAAACTTTGAAACTGGTTAAATGCCTGTTTCAAAAGCAGTCCAAGAGCAATGTCCCAATAAGTTGTAGTAAGCACACATGCACATGTGCATACACACATGCAGAGTCCAGTGAAACAATAGGTTGATAGGAAATAGCAGTTTGCATTGGCCCATTGCTTTATCATTTCCTGTCTTTCCAGTGTTTAGGAACTGTCAAGTTCACAGGGAAGGTAGTGTTGGAAAAGCTGAATGACAGCCCTAGCTCCCAAATGTGTTTTAATGTTAATCTCAATTCAATCTCTCATATTGAGTTTTATCTTTTGTTCAGCAAAAATTGACTAGTGTAATGCACCCCTCTTTCTGAAAAAGAGTCAAATTCTAACTTTCAGAAACCGTAAACTTTTCTTTTTTATGTTGAAGACAACTTGTGTTATTTCTTATGGCAGCAGTTAAAATTATCTTTACCATGGAGAGAATGGAAAGAGATTTTTATGAAAAGAGATTTTGCTATAAATAAAAATAAATGTCATAAAAATTGAGCAAGAAAGTGTCACTCCTGAAATGCACTGTTTTGCTGTATGAGTAAAAAAGGGTTGTGAAGGATGTGTCCATTGTGGAAGATGTAAAGGGAGGCAGATTGCAAACACTTGAATTGAAAGAGTGAAATCTGACAGAATATGAAGTATGAAAGTGCCTCTCATTTGCAGCTGAAATTGTTTCACTCCAGCTTGGAGTATGGCCTTTCAGTGCAACTTGTCTTATAACTGCCCACTTATTGGTGGCAGTTAAGAAAACAGTTGTATAGTGTTTTTATTTTATTTTGTTTTATTTAACATTTATTCATCAATCTGAATTATAATTACAGATAAAAGGGCTGAGCCTAATAGTCAGAAAATCTGACTATCCGGGACAGATATTGGGCTTCATTCATGAAACATGCATATGATCAAATGTGATTGTTAACAGTGCTTACGAACATCTCCATGAACACTCATCTTTTTTTAAACATCTGAATAAAAGTCCGATATTTTCACATTGTGCTATTTTTTAAACAGTTACATAAAGAGGCTTAAAAAATTAAACTTTTAAACTATCCAATTAAAGACTGAGGTGAATCAACAGGCTCCTAATTGGTGAAAGCGTGGACACCTGGCCAATAAAACTAACCATCTGGTAGATAATGAAGACATCAAAGACAAAAGAAAATTATAATGAGCCAAACCTGTATTGTGTTAATAAGTTTAAGGGAAAAAATTATAAAAGAACTTAAACACATGTGTTCAGCAACCTAATTAGGATCCTGTTAATTCACCTCAATCTTTAATTAGTTCAGTTAAGAAAGCGGTAACAATTACACATTAACACATAATGTGGCTTAAGAGGGTAAATAATTCTTCAAACATAAAAAGCAAATAATTAAGAAGATTCTGGGATTGTAGTAGTAGTGGAATGAAATCCAGTTTACACAGTAGGCCCAGGACCAATGTTGATAACCACTGAGCTAGACGCAACAAAGTTTGCTCTGAGCCCTCTCCATAAATACCATTCCTTGCATTTTGAGGTTGCCACTTGCCAGTTCTCACTGTTGCACGCACTAGAGCAGCACTAGTTATAGCACAAGGAAAGGATTTGTGAAACAGGTATGTGTGTGTGGTGCATGAGTGTGAATTTTGCCGTGCTTTTAAGAAAGATCAATTACGCAAAATAGAAGGCATTAACAGAAACAAATATAGTACTTTCAGGGCTTCACGTGAATGTTTTTGCTAACCAGCCACAGTGGCTATTTGGTTCTCCAAAGTCAGTAGCCACTCAGCATTTTCACCAGCCAAACCCTACCCCCGTTTCTAAAAAACTAAAATTAAAAAAGCGTTAAATATATTGGAGAATGTAACTTGTTTGGACATAACATGTTGTTTGAAGAGAAACTGCAGTAGCTATCCAACCTCAGTAAACTGTGCGTGTGTGTGTAGGCAAATGTTTTAATCTGTGCATTGCAGATCTTTGCCATGAATGTTCTCCACATGTCAATGCAGAGAACAAAGAGTACATTCATCCACAATATGAAATAATGGTGATGAAATTTGCGCAATTTTGCAGTGCAAATGAAAATTATTTTATTACTTGCCTATAACTTAATTGAGGATAACTGGTTATATTGGATGGTATTCTGCATTAAACATTAATGTTTAAGCTCTGCATATGCACTTATGATTTTTTTTTTTTTTTTTTTTTTTTTTACTCTGACGTAAGTTTTAAATTGCAATTGTAAAATACCATTTGCTACGAGAAAATAACTATAGGCCTACCTGTATAGACTCATGCATCGTATGCCACAGGGTTAAGCCGTGCCTACTTTATTTTCTTTTTTTTTGCAGCGCTAAATAAATAGATATGACCCTGAAATCATGGACGTCCTTCTGTCAAAGTTTATGATCCTTTACGGGGCTATTTCTGTTTTCTGTGTTTGGTGTGGTAATCACTGTCAATTTTGTGTTCAGAATCTGAATTTGCGCTCTCCACTATCATGAAGTGTCACTAAATTAAATGTTTACACTTTAAAGCAGCAATAGTATACACCGTTTGTATGCGGTGCCATGTTTGACAGTGGTTCTAAGTTCTCCTTCTTATCAATTATACTCCCAGCTCGACTGAGGAGGCAAGACACGAAAGAGAAAACTAGTTGGGCCAATGGGGGAACAGTGTACAACCAGGGCTCATGGGAGTTGTAGTATCACATAGCATCACCTCACATTGTAAACTACAATGTTTTTTTTGTTTGTTTGTTTTTTTGTTTGTTTTTTTCATAGAAAATGAGACCAAAAGTTCACCCGCCAAAGTGGGAGGTAAAAGTGACGAAGTTACACGCCACTGCCAAATTCTACCTGCATCTGGCGGGTGGCAGGTGTTAATGTCAAGATTTAATTTAGTATTTATATTTACAATTCATCAAAATATCACATTCAGAGGTAATTATCATACCATAGTGGTCACAGAAAGGAATATAGCACATACATTGGTGTTGAATTACAATTCATAGTTTATTAGGTACATGTGCAACAAAAGAAATAGACTGGACCCACTTGTACTACCCACTAGTACTTGTACTGCTATTACTACTACTATTATGACTACTACATATTATTAGTAGAAGAAGAAGAAGAATTAAAGAGGAAGAAACATTGTTATCATCAATATGCAAATGAATATCGTTAATTAATTTGAAGTCTACATTTAGCACTAAATTTTAATAAATACACTATTATTTAAAACAATAGAGAGAAGCGGAAATGAATTTCAGCTCATACTCTTTGACATTTGTGCTTTCAGGCATTGCTTTCTTCTTCCACTAATTTATCTTTCAAATAGGGTGGTGATTGACATGTCACGATAGAATTCTGGATGATCCACTTCAGCAAATATTGCTTCCATTGAGAGTTGCTGGAAAGGGAGTAAAAAGTGCATTGGTCATGAACTTGCATTAAACTACCAATAGGGACACATATGCCACCGAACTGGGCATAGATCAAAAGGGAAAGTGTGGTGGATTGCAGTTTGCATGGTGATTGGGACAAATGGAGCTATTAAAGTAAAAATATGAATTACAGAGCTAAGGGCATGTATAAGTATTGTAAATGCAGGCTTGGCTAATAGCACGACAAATGCAATGAAGGGACATACAGGCACACAATGCAATTAGGCATAGCAAATGGAGCAGCCTTATTTTGAGTCTACACTAAGTCCAAGGAAAAAACCTGGTTAATATCAATCTTTCAGGATACTTTTCAATTTTATACATATATTTATACAACTAAACATTTACTGAAATCCTTAATAATTAAACATCTTTTTCATGATCACCACTGCTTTCAAGAACTCAAGCAGACAACCTTCTATTTACAAGTCCATTCACATTCTGTTCCCAACAGCAGTCAAAACAGATAATTTCTGAAGTACAACATTGTGTTCACATGGTAACAAGAATGAATTGATAAAGCATCAGACGTTCCCAAAGCCCCTCATTCTCCTCCTCTCTATTGCTGCAGTATAATAACTAACGTCCTGCAGGAGGCGCTGTGGCTGGACTTCCAGTGCTGCACTCTGGGTTCAAGGCACAGGGGGCAGCTGTAAGTGAATAAAAACCCTGTGTCTTGGCTAATGAGGCGAATCACAGTTCTGGTATGGCATAAGATGTGCTCCCAGTAGAGAAGGCCGCTACAGCACAGCAATTAACAACCGAGGTTGCGGTGCTGGAAGCAGGAAAAAAGCTTCATTTGTCCAAGCCGAATTTCCTCAGTTTCTCCTGGTCACTTGCTTATTCTGCATGTAGTACCAGAAATAAGGAGACTTCTGGTTCCAAGCCCATGCAACCTGCACCAACTCAAACCAGTGACTTTCTCAAACAGCAGGGCACACAGCGAAGCCAAAGGTCCCATGTCTCTTTGCATGAAGGCAAAACAGGCTTATATCATTCAAGAGAGACACCACTGTTTACAGCAGACACGTATACCAAATGAGCATAGTTCCACAAAGGTGTGCATGTCCCAGTATGTGCAACCAACATGCTCTTCACAGTCCTTCGCTCAGATGTCAAAAAACAGGCAGCAACATTTAAAACCTCTGTCAAAAACTTAATCACATTTAAAACATTCTGTGTCCCAGACTTTCTGGTTCAGAAAAATTTAACTGTCTGGCAAGTTCTTCCTTCCCCATTACTGTGGTTTATGCAGGTTATGATCCCCAGTGGGAAAATCTGAGCCTCGGGACAGTGTAAATGTGTAAAGGACTGTGCAAAAAGAAGAGAAAATCAGAGAGACAAGTGGCCATAATGCGTAATACCCATAGTGACGGAAAGCTTCACACCTCCCTCTTTGCACATTTCACAACCTACACACATTCACCTCCCCAAGTGCTTGCGGCAGGGGGAGTGTATAGACAGGTAGGGGGCTGGTGGGTGGTTGAACTGATGTTACTCATCTGGCTATGAAGGCTCCCCTGATCCCTAAGTGAGATGGTGACCCCATTCCTCCCCTCACTGCACCTCCAAGCCAGCAAATCACCCACAGAGAGATTTGGCTTTCATCTCCTAACTCCCACTGACTATATTTTCTAAGGAATTGCCTTTGTTTCTTAGCTGTGTCAGCTGTGATTTTCTTTCTTTTTACATGTTCATAAACCCTAACACATTTTTGAAAAAAAAAAAACTTAATTTTAATCAAGCGCATATACAGTAGATCATGCACTGAAAGCCCAATAGGATTGTCAGAGCGACTTGACATAGATATTAAATTATTTTCAACTTCAATTGCTTTTAAAATTAGTTATTTATTTTTCCATGCTTCATCTTTTTTAGAACTATGAAACAACAATTGTGGAAAAGAAGCATCATGGCACCATGGCATTTGCAGCATAAAGACCATTGTACATGATATGTGGAACAAACAGCTCCATAGCATATGGAATAAGATGCACAAGAGCATGTGATTGAAGGACTCATCCATCTGTTCATCCATTATCTTCACTCGCTTATCCTGGGCAGGGTCGTGGGGGGTGCTGGAGCCTATCCCACCGTGGAAGATTCAAAAGCTAATACAATAGTATAATCTTCCAATGACAACCAGAAAATACTATAAGTGCCAGAGTGCCCCCCCACCGCCCCAATTTTCACCTTACCTCTTCTGCAGGCACCACACTCCCACTGATTCCTTCCGTTTTTCATTTCTCACTTTCCCAATCACACCGGTTAGCTAATTGACAGCACTCGAGGCAACTGGGGAATTAGTAAATTGGAAATGTCCCCTGTCCAAAAGGAATGGTGTTTGCAATAACAAACCTGATACTGAAGCTGATGCTGACTTAACAATGTCATGAGCAGTCATAAAGGGGTCGTTACTTAATAGCTAGAAACTGCAGCCTTTAAAGAATCAGTGTCTTGAGTTTGCGTGAATGAGTGCTCATTTGTGTAAGACTGCCTCTATATGTGTCTGTATCTGTAAGGAATGAGTATGAGAAATGTATATCTGCATGTCTGGTGTATGTATGAGTGTGAGTGAGAGTTTGGGGCAGTCAAAGACCGAGGAGAGCGCAGAACCCCAGTGTGTAGTCTCACTAGGCTGCAGATTGTTCAGCTGCTGTTTGCTCCCATGATGCTTTGCCCACAGGGAAATCAGAGGAACTCCAGACACGTCCAATGTGCCTCATCGAGCTCTGAGCTCTCCACATCCCACAGCTTTCCCTCTCCCTCGATCTCTTAACACCTCCCCCATCTCCACACCTCTTTCTCTTTACCTCTCTTATTGCATTTGTCTTATTCCCACATTTTTTCTTCAGCTGATAAAGAAGGCAATGGACAAGAATTAAAGGAACCTGAGAAATGAAAGTTTCTCCATCACAACACATCATGGGAATGAAGCTGTTTCCATATACGCACTATTGTATTTCAATCAGCCCATCTATGAATATATTAACTCAACATGACTGTCACATGGGCTGTTCTTCAGTTGCTCCGTCCTCAAGATAAAACCCAGGCTGTGTTCATGTCAGTCAAAACTGCCTTAATATTCCCTTAGGACTCATTTCAGATCTCTCCACAGCCGCCGGTGGGAGAATCGAATCATGTTTAATGGATAACCAGTCTCTGCCGACTATGCTAGTTACGATTGACAGCTGACATGAAGCGTGATTCAAGCATGACCCACTCCCATCATGATCCCCCAGGTGTTTCAGATCGTTTCCCAGCCTTGGCTCCATCCCTGTGCAGGAGATTGTGTCTGACAGGCTCCCCTGGACCACAGCTCAGCATCGCTGCAGATGATCCTAAGTCCAGTGTTATTGTACGGTGTGCTGCTACCCCAAACTTGCCCACTGTTACCGTATGTCATTACATCAAGTGAATAGTTATATGTCATAAGCCAGAAGTACCAGAATGCAAGCCATATAAAAGTTTCCTTACAGAAGGAACATTGCCATTCCCCATACCTTTGTGCTTTAATGATGGTACTGTATATGCATATCCAGGAGAACCTCAGAGGTCAGAATCTTTTATAATTGGATTTTTTCAGATCTCAATAATAATAATAATAATAATAATAATAATAATGATTATTCGCTTTCTGAAAGCATAGATGCATAATATGATGCAGCATAATAATATAACTGGTCTATGGCTGAGAACTTCTTGCAAAAATGCTACCTGTTAATGACTGTAGCCAATGTAGTAGAGTGTTTCTAGAAAGTAAGTGTGTCACTTACTGACAAACTGGAATATATTGACCATTAAATGCACTAGAACCATAGGCTATATGAGGGAAACCGTGAGCGTAGTATAAAATAGTGTAGTATATTAGGTAATTAACTGGGTTCTTAACCTAAAAGCCTCAGGTTCAGTTCCCAGGTAGGACAATGTCATTGTATCCTTAAGCATGGTACTCAACATGTGATGCTTCAGACTGCATCCAGCTGTATCGAAGGATACTATGTAAAATAAAAAAACACACACACACAAACTGTGAGTTGCCCTGGATAAAACATGTTGGAAAAGGATTCTACTCCTAACATGGCAGATTTACAAGTGAATTTTGGGATTTGGAGTCAGTTTCAAGTGGGTGGTCCAGGACTGTGAGTAACCAGGACAATCTGTGCTTGCTACAAAATTAGCACAGTGAAGGACGCCGGAAGAGAGGCTTATGGGATGTTAAATCCTCCCAAGGGCCTAAGGCCTCAGGCCGCCAGTGACCTGAGGCCCTAGACATCCATGGCCCTGGGGTAGGAGTTTGCAATAAAGATATTCTATATACTATGAATCCTTAGTTAACGTATAACATTTTTTTTCTTGGATCCTAAAAGTTCTGGGAATGTGAAGTGTAAAATATTTTGTTCAGTACATCAACTCTCGTTGAAACCTAGAAACATATCCAGCACAGTACAATTGTGCATTTGGAGTTGATGTGAACAGCAGTATGGGCTCAGCTAGGACAAGCAATTAGTCACTCGGCAAAAAGCAAAGGAAGTGATTCCTTCTGGTGCCTGTCTTCCACTCAGTGACAGTGGCAGGTGGAGGATAAAGCCATTGCAGTGATGGCATCCTTTGTAGAATGTATGAGTCATTTCTGGCTCAGCAAATTCAACACTCGCCGGAGGACTCACAGCATGTGGTGGTGAAGGTCAATGGTGCCAGGTGGAGGTTGGGTGTACCAACCACAAATGGCACTTCAAATCACAATTTGTTGGTTCATCGCAGAGATCAAGAGCAGCCTACCTCTGTCAGAGGCCAACAGTGCCTTTCACTGAAAGGAAGATTAAAATTTGACACGAATTGCGGAAATATAAATGTGTACTGCACTAAATATTGAATAAAGGGGTGCTTACTGTATGTATATGTATTGGTTTACTGTCTACAAGTCCATAATTGTTTTATGAATAGATATCCTATTACAGGAACCCCTGAGTATTTAAATCCTCAAGCTGCTCATCTCCTTACTGTATGATTTGTACCTCCTTTACTTGTTGACAAACCTTCACCTCTCCACCATTTCACTTAACTCTGTCACAATCTGTAACTGTGCTAAATACAGTACAGTATATAGTGCAATGCCCTACATCCACTCGATATAGGGCATCACACCATATACAGAATTTAACACTGAAACAGACTGTCGCTATTGCAGTGAGCGCATACCATAAAAATATTACATTTAAATTTAATGGAATATCTATCCATGAAACCACAATGGCATATAAAAAATATTAACCTTTTAAATGGCATTGAATGTCCTACGATTTGGAGTGTGACTGGAATGAGTCTCATTTGACTAAGCTTTCAGCACAATGTAGTCTCTGCAGAAGTAATGTTTTGGCCTTCGAGGAACACTGTAGTGCACCAGGGTCTGCTCCCGAAACAGCAGTGTCCTGACATAAGCCACTTCTGCTGAGTACTCACAGATTAAATTGGTAGGCCTCTGACTGGTGTTCACATATTTCCTGCAAAGGCTCGCCGATGCTCTTTTGGTTGCCTTGATCTTCACAAAACATATTCAATATATATAAAGAGACTTTTCAATGTACCACATTACCTGAATAAACCCACCTGTGAGAAGAAAGTGCACTTGAGGAGATGCTACACTTGAAAAGGGCCTTACGGCTAAATTCCACCCTTAAATAAATGGCACTTAAGAAATGTAAGTTGTAAAATGAATAGTTCTGGTTCTGCTTGCTGATAGAGTTTCAGCCATGTGTATTTTCATAGAATATCACAACTCAAATAGATTTTTCCATTCTCTGGGGAATATCACTACATGTCAAAACAATGGCGAATATAGTGGTATTGGATATCACTCTTAAATACTTTGATGTTTGGTGCACTACATGTAACCAGTGAGGTCCCAGCCTACTGCTGAAATGAAGGTATCTTAAAATAATTAGCTCATGCACTGCAATGTCAACAATGGAACGTGACAAAAAGATTTGTGTATTCCTTTTCACTGCGGCTCAGCTGTGCAGTCATTGTATCATGCACAGCTGACACAAACTGCAGGCGCCTGATCGAACAAAAGGGTTGCACTTACATGATGAGACTGGGCATACCCTTCTGACTGACACTAAGCCGACTTAGCAAAGATATGACCACACTGGCCATATGCCAAAAGTATGGTCAGTATTTAATCACGCTAATCCGTTATGAAAGACTACTCCTGTTCACACAACCATCTCGGTGTGCTGTTTAGCGGGGGATTGGGAAGCGGATAGTAAATCAGCCCAAACAGCTAAACTGTAGCCACAGCATGCCAACACAGTTGTAATTCCACAGTGTACTTTGAGACAACTGCCTTTAAAATTAATATTTAGCTTAGCTAAGTCACAGCTGGGTTCTTCAGCCTTTGCATTCTTGTTGGCCCATTGCCTTTGGCTGTTAATTGGAGGAGAGCCGCTTGAATCTGTCATAACCATTGGATAATCAGGCAAAATCTTTATTTACAAAATCGTATACTTTCTGAGAGGTTCCTGCGACTCATTTTATAGAATACACCAGCTGTGTGATACATTTGTGAATGTTGTGGCATTTGGCGCCATTTAGGAACCCTGGGACCAATCGTTATTTTCCCTTTTTTCCTCCCTTTTAATGAGTAGTAGTAGTAATAATAATGATAATAATAATATAGATGTTACCATAGGACAAGCTGATTTTCTATTCCTGCAGATGGGTTGGAATGGAGAGAGGGCAGGGGTTTGGGAGGTATTTTGGGGCGTGGGGTTTTAGTTGATGTAGACAAGTGGTGGGTGGGAGGTCTTGTGTGAAGGGTTGTGCGGAGGGATATCTGGGTCTGTTGCTGAAAATCACTTATGTACAAAATGTCAACTAAAATAAATACAGAGTAAGAAACATTCAGAACTACCTTGAAGAGAATTCTTCAGATAGTTAGCCGGCTAAGCTGTTAAAATTCCAGATATTGAAAAGAGCTTTGACAAGCATGGCTATAGACAGTTTGGGTCTAGCCCTGTTTCAGGGTGCTCAGCAACACAAAGGTGCGACAGGGATGAATATCTGCTGACAGCAGGGCAGGGCAGGGCAAGAAAGCCCCCGGAAACAAGACCAGAGTCTGTGGTGGAGGGAGGAGGAGGGCCGCAGAACAGTGAAACAGCTGTGGACAGTCTTTTTATGCTTGGGGTTGTGGTGACCATTGACCAAAGGCTTATTGGGAAAAAACCTGGACACCCCCCTGGTAGAACTTTATTTCCCAATGAATAAGCAAGCAAAACATGTTCATTGCTTTTTTATATATTAGGATATTCTCTGAGATCACAGACAACAGGTTAGGTAGTTTCCCATGAATCAGAAAATGCTCCTGCCTTGAGCAGTCGAACATTAAAGTATATCATGTTTTACTGAAGTTTGAGATTTCACAAGCATGAATTCTGTGACACAAATTTGGGGAGGGGATTGCTCAGCCCAATCCATGCACATAGCAACTGAAACGACAAATTATCTTAACTGCATTGATAATAATAATAATAATAATAATAATAATAATAATATTCAGTTTCCTGAGTTTCTGCTGTTTTAACAACCCTTTTGGAAGGAATTTTGCTTGACGGTATATTTAGAAGTACCATCTGTATGCTGGCAGGCCCCTGGGATGTTAGATTGCTCAGTCCGGCCCCTGTCCAGTCAACATTTTTCAAGGTCTGCTTCTTTTTGAATCAGTGCTCTTGAATATGTGCTGCATTTGTACATCAGACAGATAAAAAAACAATACTGTCTAATTCAGTGGTAATGAATACTCTGTTCAATGTGTAATTTTATGTGAAATGGATTGGGTGAACAAGCATAAAAACCTTTCCAGAGGCTCCCTATCAAAGCCGATACGTTGGAAATAATGGTTCTGGCTATATTTATACACCAGTTATAATTACAGACTCACACTTTTTGCATTGCCTATTTTTCACTACTTATGCAATTTTGCAGTGTAATGTATATATTGGCATTTGCAAGTAAGTTCAATTCATATAAGCCATTTCTGTGTACTGCAATGCTTTTCAGGGGAAATAAAACAGCGTTATGGACATTGTTGCACACCGGCGGCATGCTTGCAATTAAATACTAAACTGTCAAAACAATATTAAAAATGAAGAAGCTTTTCGGTCTTGGTTCGATTTTGAAAAATATTTGAAGCTCTCAAAAACAGATGAAAGGAATTCTTAAATAATAAGAATCTGTATCTTGACCCTCTATTATATAAAGACTGTCTTAATACCTGATATGTGCTAACTGATATTAGCATCACATCACTGTGTCTAATAGCTACCACAGACTTTCAAGTAAACAGCATGCAGAGAGCTAATTGATAAAAACAAAAACAGCAGAATCACAAAGTGCTCTTTTTCTACTGTATGGTGCTAAGAAGAAGGAGTGAGTTATAGTCCGTGAGCAAAGCGCTTAAACAAGGACTTTGATCACTGGGTGTGACCACTAATATTTTGGACGACCGGACGATTCACCATGAAACTGCAGCTTGCCCATGAAGCAAAGATAGTCTCTGCTTGTGCGGTCAAAACTGTGACCGCAAATGCTCCTAAAGGAGCTGCTTCAGTTCCCAGCAATGTGTCAGGCTTGACAACAACATCTGCTGACAAGCATACGATAAACCTAACATAATGCACCAGGCATGCAGGAAAGTAAAATGGGGTTGTAAGTTTTAAAGGAATGAAATTAACATCTCAATGACTGTCATTTTTTAAAGTTGTTTACAAAAGAAAGGACTGTTTTTGGTGTGCATTTAGCTTATTCCTGATTCATCGAGAAATTGGTCATTACTGACAGTCAACCTTAGTAAAAATTAATTACTTTTTCAATGAATTCTAATAGCATCCTAAAACGATAAAATAAGTTCAATTGAGGTGCTCCTGTTTATTTAAAGCACTAATATTAACTCAGTTGAGAAGATGCACCTCAAAGAAGACATTTAATTATTAGCTTTACAACAAATAAGTATCAAAGGATGTCAATCAGTATTAAACTGGTTATTAATTCAAACTAATCAGTTAAGAGCTGTCAAAAAATACACAAAACACATACATACAGCAGAGGTGGCCAGTACAGAGCTTTTGTTGCTGAAGGCTTTCTGATAAAGAAACACCGAGAACGACAATATGTGTGAAAGCAAGTTTTGTGCCGAGCAATAAATAAAGCCACCAAAAATAATTTTCTTTTTGATAAATACCTTGTGTGCGTGTGTGTGTGTGAGAGAGAGAGTGAGAGAGTGTGTGAGAGAGAGAACACGAGTATGTGTGTGAGAGAGAGGGAAGCATTCAACACCATCCATCGAAAAGTGCCTGACGGCTTGCTAGATACAGCGTATATGGCAGAGAGTTATGTAGACATAACTGTAGTGATATTTTTTCTTCTCGTGACATCACAGCCTTGATCATTTGAGAAGTTCTCACCTCACGAAGCCAGCCAAAGACAAAGAGGCTGCCCCTGCAGCAGCGGTTATGTTTAACCTTGCATTACCCTCTCCTCAACTCCCACCATCTCTCAAGAGTCACATTAAACAAGTGCTTAGTGTGTACCCATGATGCAGAGTAAATACATGGTCACCTGACTCAGTAGAGAGAGAGGGGGACTGAGAAGACCCAGAGGCAGGAATCGGTGTGGGAAAGCTAGCACAATTTCTCTGGTCCGGTAGTCCTGTGTATATGTGTTGATTGCATACACCTCCACCATTCATATTTCAGAAGTCCAGCTTACAGATGGAATATGTTAACGTAGCAGAGTTCATTGCTAGTCCGCTTGCACAGTATCTCTTTTTTCCTCTGACGTATGTCAGTTTAAAAACTGAGATTTTTTCTGTGTTTTTTTTTTTTTTTACATGTTCCATCTTTGAGAGACAAGTAGTGTTTGGGATCACCCTTTAATATGTTGAGGTAAGGATGGGCATGTCATTATATAAATCATTGTACCAAGCTGACATTGTGACCATGTCTGTTATCCATAGGTGATACCCACTAGACATTCTTTCCCTCTACTTATAATTATCACCCGACCATTATTTCATCTTTTGCTGTGTTGCAAAGTTGCATTTTTCTTCTACGCCTACTTAAGTAGCCCCCTAATCAAAGACTGAGGTGAATAAATAGGCTCCTAATTATGTTGTTTAAGTTCTTTCATACTTTTTTCTTTAAATGTATTAACAATTAATGTTTTACCCATTATAATTTTCTTTGTTTTTGAATTTTTCATCATCAACCAGATGATTAGTTTTTGTGGCCATGTGTCCACACTTTCACCAATTAGGAGACTGTTGGTACCTCTTTATGCAATGTTTGCAAAATAAGCACAATGCAAACATGGGATTTTTATTCTTCATGGAAGTCATATTTCACAACCCCTCTAAACATAAAAACACCTAATTTAGATGATTGAAAATGAACTGTTTTTTATTTTATTTTATTTTTTTAATTCTGGGATTGCAACTGTAGTTGGAAGGACTACCAGTATACATAGAGGGTCTACAGGTCTAAAGCTGGCAACCTCTGGTATAGAATATAAAACATAATGTTTTTACATGATCTTTTCAATCACGTAATATTTTCATTATATCATAATTGAATGATTATCATGTTACAATGTAAAGGGTATGATACTCATTACATTTTAACGTTATCTTTTCACATAATAACATGCTAGTTTAATCTTGTATTAATGCAATTATCACATTATAATATAGAGGATATTATAAAATGATTGTGTTTTAACGTAATATTTTCACATAATAATTTAATTAGCTTGTAGTAACATAATGGTTATCAGGTTATAATCTAAATATATATATATATATATAGCAGCAATATGCTTCTGCACGACAATTTCTAATAAAATAAGGCATTTAGATGTTTAAGACGTGCTAATCAGTACATCATTACATGAAACAATTATATGAAAACATGATGAAATTATACCGTATATTTTATAATGTGATAATCATTGCATTAATATGAAACTATCGCATTATAATGTGAAAATTACTTTTAGACCCTATACATTAGAACAATATAACAGGAAAAAATGTGAAAAGAAACTTCAAGGGGGCAAATACTCTCTAAAGGCAGTGTACTTCAGCTTGTATAAACACAAGCACATACACTTCCATTGTAATGCCACTAAAACCAGGAGAGTGCGCCTGGATAATTCTGATGGTTTTCTCCTTGTTAATATCAGTGTTCTGTTAACCTATTCCAGAAGTAATTATAATTGTGTTTGAATAAATATAACTAATAATGACTGCTTATAAACAGACTGATATGAACAATGTTACATTGCAGGCTTCATTGTTTACATTGATGTTTAATATACAGTACATGTTTATTTTCTTTGTTTTGACATTTATATAAAGCAGGATTTAACTTTACAAAACATTATTGTTTTACAACACTCTGGTCAGGTTTACACAATTTATTTCTGGGACATAAATAGAGAAATATAATTGGTGGCATCATCACATACACATCAGAATCTACTCTGGAATTAAAATGAGAAATTTTCTTACTATGTAACACATTTACATTGTTCTTCTTTTGCGTCATTATACAATGTTACACCAACATTACACCACGAGCACTGACAGCTATTTTTATTTTTCTCCTGTTGTTGGGGCAGCCCCTGTCATTGTCACTTGTTGCTGTCACAAAAATATATTGGTGACAGTAGAAAAAGCATAAATAAACAGCAAGAAAGAGAGACTGAGCAGAGAGGAAAGGGCAAGGAAAGATGCCACTCGGCTGCATATTGTTCTGCCATGCCTGTCTGCTATTACCTGAAAGACAATAGTCATCTGCAACATTTAGAAATGTATGTGACAGATGTAGTAATAATAATAATAATAATAAAAAACTGCTTTTTAGTTTTTTTTAATAAAATGAACAGCGGAAACATGTATATGTATTTATGCCAATAAAGCATTGAAAACTGAAATTGGAAAAAGAGGTATGATAATAATGAATGATACACAAATTTATATAATACATTTCATGCACCTCACAGACATTTACAATGAGGGGGTAACACCCAGTGAGAGCGATTAATTAACCAATTAAACTGGGTGATGATTCGATGGTCAAATTGAGAACGCCAGATTGGAAATTTAGCCAAGGCATGACATTTACTGGAAAACCTCCACTGTTTCCAGTAAGTGTGGTAGGACTTTTCATGGCCATAGTGAGTGAAGGCCTTGATTTGATATCTCAGTGAATTAACAGCTTCTCCTACGGCACAGTGTCCCACCTATCAGCGCTTTGGGGCATTAGTATTCTGCTTGATCCAATGAGATTCATGCCCCCTCTAGGCTCACCTACACCATTTCAAACAGCAACCTGTCTCCCCAGGAGAGAAAATGCATAATGTATTTCCTTGAAAATGTGTCATACTTTTCATGTCAACAATCAATTGCAAATCTGACTCACTATTCGTATTCATTTGAAAAATGTTTCTTTGCTTTCAATTCACTTAAGCATATTTGTTAAACTAATTCCATCCAGCTGCCTTATTTTCTCAATGCAAGACCAAACAACAAGACAGAAATATGTGTATACAAGGTTATGAGTATCCTCCTGTTCTTGAATTTTATGCTCATTGTGGCACCAAAATTGCTTGAATAGTTTCATAGGTGAAACGGCCAAATATTGTCGTGTGAAAGTCACCTCCCTTTGGAAGCACTGAGATGCAGCATATGGTTTCAGGCTGTGAATTTAGTCAGTGGAACTGCATCCGTCTCCTCTAATCCTGCTTCAAGGGCCAACTGCTTCCTGAAAATGGAACAGCAGCCAAGGGCCCCGACATTAGAGGGAATTTTGCTCCCAATTCACCTCCAATCCCAACCCCCGACCAAGAATGCTTTGGCTTAGTATCCTCTTTCTACCAGCTGGACCTCATCAGCCCTAAAGAGACCTGGAGAGCTGGAGGTCCTCTTACCCATCATTTTGCAACCGCATCCTCTCCACCAAGGGGAAGACGGAGAGGACCACCTGGACAAAATCGTCTCCTAGCTCTTTAAACGTAAGCTGGATGGGTAATTATACATTATTGCTGGCTTTGTAGCCACTTACATAAGCCCATCAATGAATTGTGGCACATTATCTAACATCTGATCGAGCAGAGACCAAGCCGAGTCGGTAAAACCACTGCTATTGTAGTCAGCACAACACAAGAAATATAATGAACTGTCATTAGATCAATCAAAACCACTTGACTGGTTTGGAGGGGGAAGGTGATCTGAGGGAAATTGGGTGTATTTGGCTATGCTCACAAGGTTTCTTCCCATATGTCATATCGGCACAGTTTCTCCTCACCACTTCTGATTGCTTTTGAGGGCATTTGGACTAGAGTGTGAAGCATATTGTGACATTTTCTTGTGCCATATTAATGCATTTTGGTTCAATTTTAACAGGCAAATTGATGATGCCCAGGTTGTCCTCTTAGTCTTGTGCAACCACCAATGAATGGGCCGCAAAGTACAAAAATGCAGAAGCGATTAATCAATGCCTGATTATTCCTGTAAACTCTTTCATGTGATGTACTTCTCTCATTCCTTCCTACCATTCTTTAATTATTCTTTCTTTAGAGGTGCTCTTCCATGTACAGCAAATTGAAAGAGGCCAGCGCTACCCAAAAGGAGACAATTACTCCAAGGTCACTGGTGAAGTTAACATTAAGCACCAGGGACATTTAGAAAAATTAAGCCGTGAATCTTATTTATTTATTTGTTTATTTCCTGTCTCCTGACCTTGTCAATTTTGCCAAGGCACACTCCCTTCGAATTGTCTAAGAGCCCAAGTCCAGCATGGTGCCCTGCCGGATCACTGTCACTGTCTTTCATCTTCTATCCCTCCTTCTCTATCCCTTTCTCACTTATTTCCTCTCACCATCTCTGTTCCTCTGGCAAACTCCCTTTCTCCCTTAATGTATATGCATTTGCTTCTGTTTTACGCACGCCATCCTCTTCTTCTCTTGGGTCCCTCGTCTCATACGTCGACATATTTTCAGGTTTCATCGAAACAGAACATTTTATTTATTTCCTGCTTTCAGCAGCACTGTGGTCAGCTGCTACTTGTTGTGAGGTGAAGTGGATTTTTTACTCTCGTCTCCTTGCGCAACTCCATGTAATCATGCATCAATCAGTGTGCAGGAGCAGCAGTGGACATTACAAAAAAGTGCAAACGTACTGCTACAAAGGACTCTCCTGTGCTGCGGCATTTGGGAAGGACTCTGGGCCCCACATGTTGTATCTGCAGACATAGAACATGCTGTATTTTTCTGTGTGCACACACACACAGAATACAAATAAATAAATAACTGCAAATCCTGTTTTCTCTGATAAAACAAACAAAGAAAAATGAACAGCTCTCACGCCAGGATGATATACTGTTCTAATCTCAAGCACTTCTCTTGGACCATTATGCAACCCGTGGTAGGGCGATACAAACAGACAGACGTAATTCAATATGAGGCTTAAGTTGTGTATTATGATTTATTTCCATCGTAACAGATTGACACAATGAGAACAGAGACACAATCTGCTCATGGTCCCACAGTGCTGAATCACCCCCCCCCCCCCATTCCCCCCCAAAACCCTCCACATGCTCCTCCCAAAGCCCTGCTTCCAAGCACAATCAGTGAGCATTAATTCACCGAGCAGCAGAGGATTGGCATCCCCTACCTAAGCATCTGCACATGTATGTGTGTGCATTAGTGTGTGTGTGTGTGTGTGTGTGTGTGCGTGCGTGTTTGGGGGGAAGGGGGGGCGTGGGGGGGGGGTAGTGGTTGGGGGGCAATGTTGTGGTTATGCAATGTCCCCTCCCATCCTTAAATTGAACGGGGACACCCAACAATACCCTGTTACCTGGCAACAATGGGTTCCAGGGGGCCCATCACCTGCTGTTGCTTCTAGAACAACACTGTGGGAAGTGAGGTGCATGGGCTGTGTGTAACATACAGCGCAATATGGAGCTTTACCGCTGCCTGTTTAAAAAGTGGACTGAGCCCTACACCCTGAAACACAGGAATGCCAATTTCATACTCTATGTGTGCCATTGGCGTTGGATAATTTACCAGGTACTTTACCATACCTTACCATAATCCATGGCAGGCTTGGGCAAGTGGAATAAATAAGCATAGGTCTATATAAGGCAGCACTGCTGAACCAAAGAAAGGTGGAACTATGCAAGCTGAGAGCAGCTGCTGAAGTACCTGAAGCCCAGAGCACTATTTCAGGGAGCCCCTGGCCATCCCACTCCTGTACCATAACAGTGATTTCACAAGATTTACAGAAGATTGCCAAAGTTCAGAAAAAGAGTAATGCATTCTTGTATGGTGTAATTCACATGGCATAATGCATCACTCTTAGCAGATGGCAGGTCATTCAAACAAGCCATGTCTAGATTGTGTGTGTGTGTGTGTGTGTGTGTGTGTGTGTGTGCTTGTACAAACCAGTTTGTGGTATGGGCATGCATATGTATGCATATGCAAGGAATAACTGCATGTGTTTCACACAGTCAAAGGTTTTGTCTTGCAGCACACATGTGTTTGTTTGTGTGTGTGTGTGTGTTTGTTTCAGTGTGCTCTCATTTATCATTATTCAATTCATTTTGCTGAGATTTGCTGACAGTGGAACCTTTACAGGGCCCTATATGAGTCAGAGACAGTGATATTTTATGTGCAGTGAAAGAAAAGAAAGAGGGGGAGGGAGTCATTTAGTGCTGAATGCATTAATTAGCAGAGATATATGAGGAATGAGGATTTCCACTCTGAGGGATAGTGATGCTAATCCTGACAGAATGATGCAACAAATTAAAGGGGGTGTGGTTCTAGTTCTGAATTTCTGTTGAAAAGAGCCTTTTTCTGTGCACTTATGCCCTGGCCAATCTGCCAATCACAAGACAGGAGAATTTGCTGGAAGAGTTCTGGAATGCAGCCAGGCACCTGTAATTAAACACCTACACTTCTCCAGAATACAATTAAAGTCTCCCTATCTTGCCTTTGAGAAGCTTATAAAGGGCACTTAATTCATACTGTTATTTAACAATTACCCTTTCAAATGAAACCAGATTATTATTCATGTGCTTTTACGTTACTTTAAGTGAATTGCAGTGCTGATTCTGAGAATTAGCATTTCTGTATTCTTAAACTGACCCAACATATATATTCTTTGTATAAACTCTGGACATTTAGGAACAATGTTTAAAATGCCTGATTTAGATGAATTACATCTAACAAATAATTAACTGACTTTAAATAGTAGAACAACGGCAGCAAGTGTTACTGCTACCCAGTTATTTGACATGTTGGCACATGGTGCAGTAAAATAATGAAGCACTCCTGAGCATCCTTGCTACCTTGCAGTATGTTTTATAATGTATCGAGGTATTAATTCTTATTTTCTATTGTTATAGAGTGGCTTCAGCTTATTGTGACTTTATTTTCATTTTCATTACCAAGTACACTTGAATTCAATGGCAAAATGGACATTAATTCCATGCTTTATTGTGCATCGTACACAGTTAGGCACATACAAACTGAAATTTTAATAAAAATGACATTTTTTTAATGCAATTGGTTCATAGGCATAAACACCATTCATTAAGGGTTTTGCCTTGATTTACTCTTTCAAATTTGTTTTTCATAGAACGTAAAATGGGACTCAGAATGGCCTCTGAATGGCATTGTGGGAAGGCTGGTGCAGGTTCTGCAGTCTGTTAGGATGGCAGTGTGAATCACTGAGCATAAAATAGCATCAGGCTTATTTACAGGCTCTGAAGAAAGCAATGCAAGGAAAGCAGGGGAAGCACAAATCTGATTGGTTGGTAAAATGTTCAGAATACAGATGTTAGTGCTTGTGCTATTACAAGCATGTGAGGGTTAAACAGGTGCAGCATCCTCACAGTCACATGGGGTCCTCATTCAGAAACCAAATGGCCTGGGGAGTGTGTGAGGGTGATATAATAATTCAAAACCCCATGCAGAATTCCTCAACCTTGATTTGGCCATGCCTGCATTAGGCCAATTTATAACCCCCCCCCCCCCCCCCCCCCCCCCCCATCTTAATCAGGCTTTGAAACTGTTACCATGGGAACTTTTGCATTTATACGGCCTTTCCAAAAATTAAGCCCCATGACAACCAATGGCTCAAGAGGTAGGCCTGAACAAACCCACATATGGAGGCCACTAACCCCGGACTGTGAACACAGACACAATGAGCTGCTTACCTTAGGCTGTACTGACAACAGTCACATTTTGCTGCTGACTCCAGGCTTTATTCAAGGTAGAAATGCGGGGTTACTCACCCTAAACTTTAATAAAGGCAGACATGCAAAGCTACTCACCCCAGAGTAGAAGGCTTGCCAGCAGCTTTACCACCCTTCTTCTGTCAAACTGCTAATGCTAAAGCTACACAGGGCTGAGCTTAGTAAGTGGGTGGGAGACTCCTAGGAAAACTAAATTGCTGGTGGAGGAGGCCATTTTTTCCCACTGGACAAAAAATCCAATGCCCAATGGCACAGCGATGGGGGCACTGTGCTGTAGGAGGGTTTATACTGCAGAAGAGCTGTGGAATGAAGTCCTAATTCACTGTCGTCATTATAGATCCCATGGCACTTTCAGAAAGAGTATAGGTGTTAACCTCAGAGTCCCTTTTAAATCCCCCAAAAAACTGGCTGTCCACATATGGACAAATTACAGTTGAGATAATGGTTAAATACTTGCTACCTGGTTATATAAAAGTAAATAAAAAGACTGTACTGAACAAAGACACAAGGCTACTCAGTCCATATATTATTGAATGAAAACAGGAAGGCTACTGTTCACAGATTCTTCACTGAACACTGCTGCTTCTGCTGCTGTTGCTAATAATAATAATAATAATAATAATAATAATAATAATAATACACATTTACCTACAAAAAATGAGTCACACTTCCCATCAACAAAAACATGTCTCTCTTAACTGTGTGTTGGAGGATTCATCTAAAAGTTTCACAGGGAGCGACATACTGAATTGAAAACAACACAACTATCTTATGTTCAATAAAACATGTGTTCTAATGCATTTCTGACAAATTGACAGCTGCAGTCATTCATTAAAAATGCCCAAAGCAGGCCTGCACGGCCACAGGCTGTTGCTCCCTTTTCAGTCTTTCTTTTTTTTCCCCAGCATGGTAGCAACCACTGATTCATCGTGGGGATGCTGAAACTCCCTGTCAGAAGGATTATGCAGTGGGCCTTACAAGATCTTCAGATATGCTCTAGTTACACCGTCAGGCAGGGACATTTACATCATGGGCCTTTCCCAGCTAATGCGCATCATTCCGATATTGCCGCTGGGAGGCTGAAATAGCGTAACGTTGTTACAACCTTATGGTTATCGTGACACACGGTATTGCTACAATTTAAAAGAGTACTGCCACCTGTTCACCCAAGTAAGTACATCTGAAAGGTTTTTTTTTTTTTTTTTTTTTTTTTGCTTGTACAAAACATGCCTGCACGTTAGTATTTTGGGTTGTGTATTTCTTCTTTGATTTTAATCAAATGTCTCAAATGCTCATGCTATTGGTGAACTGCTCACATTATAAAGGATCAGAATCAGAGGATGCAAGGGCAAACACAGATAAAGTATTGGAATCCATTATATGACAGCTAGGGAGCTCCTGGAAAAGCCGTGTTAGCTGCATTTCCCCATTAACCAACAGAGTAAGGGTATAAAGACTAACATGCAACTTCAAAACATTGAGATTTTAAACCACAGGGAATTATGCTGACACCCTGAAGCCCTGCTTTTATACCATTCGAGTTTCAGTCACTTGATGGCTTTTGACATTTTCTGACTTGGGAACGCTCCTTTTTAAAAAGGGCTCAACAGGATTCCATCACTCATTCATCAGTGCCACCCCACAAGACATCATAATAATTCCTTTTTTTTTCTTTGTTCCCTGAAATGTTAAGAAAGCTTTCCACAGGCATTCACTTTGGTTATTACGGTGTCTGTCCATCTATTTATTCATGGTTCTATCTCCCATCTAATATCAGACAGGGGCATCAAAATGAGCAACTGACAGTCAGACAGGAGACAGAAATTGTTTCCTAGACCGTAACCTTTTGAAAACAGATACCTTTTCTTGCCTACAAAGAAATTCATAACTTATTGAGACAAAGGAAAACATGTGTATCAAATGAATCAATGAGCCACTTAGAAATATCCAAGCATATGCTCACCCTCAGTTAGCCTACAAACATCAGTATAATATATACATATATTAACAAACATATATGTGTGTATATATATATATATATATAGATATAGATAAATAGATAGATAGATGGAGCGAGAGAAAATTGTGTGTGTTAAACAATATACAGTGAGTTCCATAAGGTTTGGTTCAGAGACTGGCTTCGTACTCCACAATTTTAGATTCACATTCAATCAATACATGTGTGGCTAAAGTGCAAATTCTGAGCTTTTATTTAAGGGTATTTTATTTTGGTTTCGCCAAGTAGAAATTACAGGACTTTTTATAAATCTTCCATTTCAGTGAATCATAATGTTTGGTTATGGTGTTTCTGATTAATCAGGTGTGTTTGCTGCAGAAACAGGATGTTGAGGTTACAGTCTGCTGAAAAGCACCTAAAACAGCCTGAAGAGTCTGACAGAAGGAGGAGTAGTAGGAGTACTTTCAGAAGTCAGAATTCAAAATTTCAAAATTGTTTATAGATGTGCAAGATTGTCAACCGGCTAAGCTGACAGCCAAACTGTATTAATGCCGATTTAGCAGACTTGCACTGGATCTCGTCTTGGCACTTAGAGCTATAGAAAATGGCAGTTACTAAGCTACTATCTCTCTTTGTTTCAAATAAAAATAAAAACCTAACCAGTCACTGGCTTTCTACCAATCACCAATTATTTTTCATATGGGCGCTATATTATTTAAGGTGTTTGTTCATGGCAGTTTGAGGCCACATCCAGTTATTGTATTAATGCTCATGTTAGCAAGGTAGACTAAACTAGAAAAAAAAAGTTATTCAAAAGTCAACTTTATACAAAGTCAGTTCTTGAATAATATGTATTTTAAAAGATTATATGGAAAATAATTAATAAATATTAGATTTCAGAACATTTTAGAACCCATGGTTACCATATTTGTAGTTCCTTTGAAATAAATATCACATGGAAACATTTTAGAATGCATGGTTGCCACATTTGTATTGACTGATTCTAAGAGTAAAATTACTCCAAGCAGGGATGGATCTAGAAATGACTTGTGCAGGGAAAAAAATATACGAAAGGGCCCCCTCCGTGTGTGCATGCATGCACACTTATACTCGCCACCTCTAGGGGCCCCCTCGATCCACTAGAGACTGGGAAAGCTTTCCCTGTTACACCCCCTTGACTCCACCCTTCTCTCCAAGTCCCACGGGTGACCAAGACCATAAAATTGTTTTTGAGACTGGTCTTGAGTACTGCAGCCCCGGTTAGGATACAATTTGTATCTTAAACTATAAAAATATGTGATGCACATCATGCATTTAAATGTCACTGCGGTGACAATAATATTTATTACATTTCATATCTTGAATTCAAAGTAAATAGAGATTAATTTGCTGGCAGGCAAATAGTTTTTTTTTTCCTAATTGTGGTATTTGTTATCTTGCCTGTCCACAGTCCAAAGTTATATGTTTTCTCCTTTTTTACCAATGCATCTCTTTGTAGAAGTATTAGGTATATTTCTATTACTGGTTAAATAGAGAATTTTAATCTATCTACCACATATGTTTTAGAGCTCACAATACTGTTTAAACACAAAGTTAAATAAAAAGTTCCAAAAAATAAATAAATAAATGTAAACCCAATTCCTCACACATTTTTAAAAAACATACACATACCAAATTTTGCATTTTGCAACATTATTTACATTGTTATTAACCGCAAGAATAACCATTGTTATGGTTGTTAACCATAACCATAACCGTTGCCTATTGATACATTGTTTCACATTATTTCTGAGGTACTAATCTTTATTACAAGTTTGATTTGTTCAATCCTACTCTCCCAAGCTGGAGTTCAGAAAAGAAACAAACAATTGCCTGTTTATTTCTTGCTTTACAACCACAGGAAGAAAATGTAAGACACTTGGGATGTAGCACACATAGTAATGTTAGGATGCTGCTTTAGCTACAGTCTAACTAAACAATTTATCAAGTCAACAACGTAGCAGGAACTAGTGTGGCATTAATTAGCAATACTTAATGTTAATGCATAAACAGCTAGCTAACCAAGTTAACCAAATAAAAATTTTATTTAAATGTAGTTAATTACATGCACATCACATGGTTACCATACAGAAATCTGCACAACATGACTGCTGGCAATCATAATTTCCAACAGATCTGTTGGATCATAGCAACTAATCATTTTGTATGACTTACTGTCAAATTCACAGAATGATTGTAAGCCAACATGAGTTAATTACTTCAACTGCAAAACATTTTTTTAAATAAAATTAATATAAATGGATGAACACTCCTATGTTTGGTCAGAGTTAAGATGTTTATCTTGGGATTTCTTTCCACTGTCTTGCCATTGTTTTGATGTTTTTCTTACCACAGGGGAGTTTTTTTCCCCTTTACCTCTATTTCTATTTTTTTGTGAGTTCAAGTCCAGTCTCAATTTTCCTCTTTTCCTATAAAGTGTATTTGTGACAGTGTCTCTGTAAAATGTTCTATTCATATAAAATTAAATTGAATTCAGTTTGCTTTGATATCATCAACATTTTTGTAATGGTGCCAATGGGTGATTGAACAGATGGAACCTACTAGGATTGGAATTTTTGGGGCATGGATCTTGTTGAAGTTTATCTTTGCTGGCTGAGTTTATCATTCAGGTCCCTTATTTTCACTAACTGTTAATACAGGCGGGTACAGAGCTTGTTCCACTTACGACCGTAATGTTCCAAAACCAAACTTGCTCATACAATTTAGCAGACACTCTTATCCAGAGCAGACTGAATCCTGTAACTACGTGGGGTGTGCAGAATTGAAAGTCCATGGGAAATTAAAGTGCTACAGCTGAATCTTTAGTCAGGCATGCTATAATGTCATAATCAGGTGTTCGCTCAGAAATAAAGGTAGACTTTGAAGATCATTTGGCTTCTTGTGTTTCAGAGCAGCTGCATTGGTATTGCACTGCCATTATAAACTAACAGAATAGTAATGCATAAAGTTTAACTAAATGTAAACCTGCTATCTCATCAGGTTAAGATTTAAGTCTTCTGTTTATCTGTTTATTTGCAAGTTACCCAAGTAAGTTACTGAACAAATATTTAGACTACCTAGCATAATTTGGTCCTTACCTCAGCTTACTGTTTAAGCCAGTCTTATTAACTGCAAACCATGCGTAATGGTCCCAGGTATTGTGTACTTGAGCTTGCACATTTCTAGTTTAAGGTGGTACACTAAACGTGTGCTGCTAGAGTTCCTTTCTGAGAGTATACTGGGTTTGTGAATGCACATTAGTGTCTGATATGGTGTCTCTAAAGCATTCTAGGAGTTGCAGTGCAATCTGTGTTGTGATGAACTGCTGAGTCTTTGCGCAGTGATATGTTGTATTTACTGGCGTCTTTGTCTTTGTGGCTGTGATGCACTGTGCTCAGTTTGCACTATGACATGTTGCATTTAGTTATGTGCTTTCATATTTATGCTGCAATGCATTGCATTATGATGTGTCTCAATATGTGCTGTGCTGTTCTTTATTTCTGTCTTTGCACCGTGATGCACGTCATCTATAGTCTGCTGCAATCTCCAAAGGTTGTAATCACTTGGAAACTCCCACTAACACAAAATACCACTCTCAAACACATTCAGTACACCGATACAGTTGGTGTTTTGTGGTGAAGGGTACTTTTATATAATTTTGTTGCTTACAAGTATAATTTTAATTGAGTTAAAACCTGAACAAAAACAAAGAGAAAGGAAAAAAAAAGAAAACATTGTAGCTAATCAAATTTCTAATTCTACTAAACTGAACATCGCAGGATCAATGAAAGTGTATTGTTTGTGCTCTTCCTCTTACTTTTTTCCCCCAGTGGTCGATGTGCAGTTATGTTTGTTTTCTTTTTCCTACCTGTATTTTGTTCAACAATTTTCTAATAATGGAAAAGAGGTTATGATATATAAAGCAAATTTTTCACACATTAAAAAATAACAGATGTATTATGGATGGCTCGGGTAACTACAGTACAGCTACCAACCTAAATGGCCCTCGTTCAGTCCCCTGAGCTCCTGAATTTGTTCCCTTTAGACGCTGTCTTTGGCAGAGTAAAATACGAGAACTAACTATCAAGCTACTTTCCAGCTGTTCAGCATGCATACTGTACATATGGCTGCGAGAATAGGAAATCATATCACAAGTTAGCCCCTGTGCACTCAAAATGAAATATTAATTTGTGAGCATATCTGAAATGCTAGAGGGAAGAGAAGCAGATGGGTGTTTGTCTTTCAAAATTACAGTGGATTTCTCATTGACACAGCCTGCATATCAGTGTAAGGTCATTTCTTTTCTATAGTCATGAAAATATAACTATATAAATGTAACAGAAATATATATATATATATATATATATATATATACACTTTAAACACTGGTAATTCATTGCATTCCATTTTTGGTTCTGCTCTCGGGATAATTATTATTTTTTGTTTGTTTGTAAACCCGGTCCATAGGAATGTATTTGCTCATTCCAAAGACCTGTGGGCTAGAAGTGGAGAGGATCTTGAAAAATAGATGCAGAAAAGCAATTGGACTGGCAATTACTGAACCAGAAAGCTGAAATGGAGTACCCCCCAGAAAAGGGATTTGGGGCGACCAGACATGCGGCATCATGACACTGGACCATCTGCCTATAATAGAGCATTTGTCCTCTGAGCATTTACATATTCATTGACATCACATTCCATGCCGAGTCATATCTCACCTTTCCGAGAACACCCTTTTCTTACAAGGCATTTCAGCCTATACAAAGCACTGGAATGATGAAAAAGCCTATCGCTGTGTTACCTTGAATGGATGGATAAATTGAGTTTATCCTTCCTTTAGTTATTTAATGTGTTCTTTTCATGCTGAGAGGCTCAAGTCAAAGAGAGGTGCATTAATTGGATGGTCATTATGTCAGATTTTATGCTGTGTTTCTCGAACATTTCATCAAGAAATAACTTATTGCCAGTTCTTCAACAGACTGAAGGAGAGGATCCTTACATGCAAAGAAAGTTAGCTACTAAATATAAATTCCAGTGCCTCTTGGATGTAGTACTAAAGCAAAGGAACATGTTTGGTTGAACACACGCACACACATACATGCATAGGTGTGTGTGTGTGTGTATTAAACAGTGAAAAGAAACAACACTGAAATATAGATAAGCAGCAGTTTTTCATGCACATAAGGAGCAGGGTGCCAGTCAGCCTGCGAGGCTGAAGCGCTGTTTGATTGCGCTGCATCGGCTGCCAGTTTGAGAGAACCACTCGGCATACTCTTTCACCGGTGCTCCTTGAATCAATTAAGGCAAGATAAATCTAACCCGCTAAAGTGTGCAGGGAGGAAGGATGGCAATATTTTGTGTCTGGAGGACAAGGCGGCCAGCTTCTTGTATCGATTATTAAGAGCTTTGAGGTGTTTTACGCAAACTGCCAGCACTGATTGAACAGGCACATTTATTTATTTATTTATTTACTTTCATTTTGTTTGGGTGTGGGGGGGAGTATATTTATGTATACCATATAGCCTATACTGTCAAAAAGACCAATAATGGACTCGGGATAACAGTCATAAAAGGGGGGAGACAGGAAGAAAGGGGGAATAAGGGAAAAAAAAGACAGAGGGTTGAACCAGGGGGAGCATTGGCAAGTTTTTTATTTTATTTCTTTCTTTGCCGGGTCAATAATTATCGTCTCTTCATCAGTTCCAGCCCTCTTGTTCTGTATGGGAACAATCATAGTTAGCAGAAAATAAGTCCTACACAAAATAATATCAGTTAAACTGTGTAATATTATAAAATATAAGACTGCGGACAGCTTTAATCAAGGTGTACATCAATTACATTGTGCATTTTTAAAAAAAATCTTGTAAAAAAGTTTACATGGTCAATAGTATTTTCAGCAGCACTGTTCCCTATCAGCCGAATCTATAAATCAAATCAAATCAATTTTGTTTTTAGAGCGCTATTTACAGAAGATTGTCGCAAAGACGCTTTACACAGTAGCAGAAACTACAGCTAGCTAACACTTCGTAGTGTTACTTTTGTCAGAAGTTAGCTAAACTAACAAACTAAACACTTAGCTATGTTAGTTCAGCCGGGTATTTTCCTCCAAAGAAGCATCTAGTTAGAAAAATCATTGGGGCCTTTTTAACTCTAAAGTGACTTGCAGACCTTTTTTGACTCAGCAATTATTTGATCAACAAATGAGGCAATAACAATGTGCAGAACTGTGTATTTTCCCAATAATTTTCCCATTATGAGACACACCCCCTCCCCCAAAAATAAATAAATAAATAAATAAATAAATAAATAAATAAATAAATAAATAAATAAAAATAATAATAATAGTAATAAATGTATTTTTTATTTTTTATTAATAAATAACATATTCATTGGGTCTACATGATTCCCATGGGCGACCCATTTCTGTATCAAAACGACAGATTTTGCCCAAAGGTGACAAGTTTCCAGGTATGTTATGTCCTGTCTTCCTGGTAATTACATTTTTCCTCCCTTAATTTACATGGTTGCTTGGGAACCGGATTGCTGAATTTGTGGCCAGTGGTTAAAGGGGAAGAGGCCGTGCTACCTAAATGCACATCCCGGAGCAGCTCTGTGGGGTTGCCTGCTTATTGATTCTGACAGAGACTGAGAATCTTCTTTCTCATGGCAAAAACAATATGATATTCTGTGTTTTCTTTTAAGAACAAACACTATGCTAATATATTTTGTTGTCATCACGTTTTAACTCAAAATGTTTAAAAAGCCAATCGCCTGAGGTTCCATCCATTGTCCTCCACACAAATTCTGTTTACCTCTGCCCCCTTCCTCAAGTCCATGTCAGGTTTATGATTGAGTGAATTCCACATTCCAACTGAAAATGTTCAAGAAATTCCCATTGGTTGAGTATTGTGGAATTGTCAGAACACTTTGGCCGTGCGGAAGAGGAGGAATGTACTGTTCCAAAAATATCACTTTTTGAATAAAATTAAAAGGATGAAATATTGGATGAATAAGCACGTCAAAAATGAGAAACAATGGCATATGAAGCAGAGAAAGAAAATGAACAATGTGAAAGCAAGTCACTTGGCTGCTTCAGGCCTGCCCTTTGCACCCTCCCAGTTTGCAGCCATTGTTCAAGCCAAAAATAACGTGAGAAGGCAAATATTTGTATGATAATCTTTTGCACTGCTCAGTATGCCAGGCCTACTTATATCAATCTCACAGTGCTGCAGAACTGAGCAGAGCAGTAGTGACACTTAGCCCACTTGTTTATTTGAAAGCAATTTTGCAATATTTAAGGAAACAAAGTGGAGTCTGCGTCTGAAAATTTTGGGCAGAGAAAAAAGCCTGTCTGTTTCCGGCACGGTTTCTGTGTTGTTATTTTCAATGTTCTCACTTCTGAAAAGTGAGAAATTCTGACATTTCGGATTGACCCTTGGAACTTCACACAGTAAGATGCTTCAGATTTGTATGCAATGGAACTTTTTGCCTCTGCAGGGTATAGGAGCTGCTAATACGGTGCCCTTCCAGCTTTTGATTTTTCTCTACTCTATTTGAAGCTGGTCTTCCATCAAGCAGTTGAAAGCAAGCATACTCATACAGTCTAAAGCAAATACAGGAGATATGCGATAAATGTAGCAGGAAAATAAGGCACGAAGGTATATGAGGTTACTGAGTGTCGTGGATATCTTCACAGCTACATTGTTTTGTTAGGTCAAAGTGAATCTGGGAATCAGTGTGATAGCTTCAGCTGGTAGTTTTAAACTGAACTAAACTTAAATGAAACTTGTACTAAAATTATATTTTTAAAGTTGTTGTGCTCAAACAGTGAATACCATTATGCAACAAGATGAAGACGTGTTGCCTATTTTTCTTAGTTGAAGGTTTCCTCCAATCATGGAATACCAGTCTGCAAATTAAAATGTACAATTTGTATATATATATATATATATATATATATTCTTTATTTTTTATTTTTAACCTCAGTGTTCTAGTAAGCTCAGTGTACCAACTAAACAATTCAAAGTAAAGGTGCTGGTGACTGATTATATAAATTACCATATACTGTTAAGCCTTATGTTTTGAGTGTAGGCCTACATGTGAGTACCCAGCTGGTCTGTTACAGGTCTAGCACGCTTTGTCCTGTGTGAACTGTCAGGTACCAGTCCATGGGCCAGTCCTTCTTCACAGGCTTCTCTTCAACAAAGGTCTTCTATTTTTGCATTCTCACCAAAACTACTGTTTTCTCATTCCCACACCTGTATCACAAGAGCTGGTATGGAGGGTTAAGCGAGCCGTGGGTCCATTTCCTATACAAGGCTGGTGCCTGGCTTCTTCCAGGGCATATGAGCCTGTTCTGAGAAACACACGAGGAGCAGAGACAAAGAAGCAGAGTGAAGCAAGAGAAAGCTTAATGTACTGGAACCTTCATCTACCATACCAACTGTTGTTGATTTGCTTAGTGTGAAAAGGGAATTCTGTACAAAAGTCCCTCCAACATCCCCCAATATGTTCACCAATATCAAAAAAATCTCTATAGATGCTGAATCTGTAGTGGTATCCCTGAAAAGGGAGGGTGCACAAAGCACTGAATTTTTTTTGTTGCATAAAATAGCTAATGTATTTTATGCTAATACTTTTGGAGGGCACTGTTTATATACTGCATTTACAACAATATACAATAGCAAACATACATTTGTATCAACAAATATTGCAATATTTAAACATATATACATGGTGTTTACATTTTGGGGGGTGGGTCTGGTTTTCAAACTGTAAAATCTATATCTATGTATCCCTCTGGCAGGGAGAGACCATGACCTCCTCAGACCCGTGGGTAGTGGCATCTGTAATACTGTCAAACGCTGATTTTTTCTACTTTAGCCCACTAATTTAATGCTTAGATTACGACATCAGCTAAGCTCAGGCTTGTTTGTATCAAATCCTAGCCTGAAGTGGATAATGGATTGAGGTATGCCTATTTGGCAAATATTTGAGAAAAACTTGTATTCACAGGTAGGCTGAAAAAATATTGAGTGCAATAAAGGCTTCAGTGCATCCATGTAACTTTCATTTTCTTCTACTTAAGCCCATTAACTTTGTAATAAATGTCAACTCACAACTGGGGTGACCATATATTGAATTTTAAAAGACAGGGGCAGGTTGGTGTTATGAACATAATACTAGACTATTTGTTTGTAGAAATATGGTATATGGCATGAGCAAAACTAACCTAACATTTTGGGAATTTAGAAATCTCATCTATTTTCTTTTTGCAGTCTAAAAAAGAAGACATTTCCGGGGAAAAGTCTGTGATCAGCCTAGTCAAAATGCAAAAATGTTATAAGCCTAACTTGATCAGCTCTACATTGTAAAGTGTATAAAAATGTCACTATTTAAACTCATTTTACATGCTAACTGCAGGTTATTGTATGCTATTGAAAAATGCTGCTGCGCTCATTAGCAGGCTACCTAGGGCTTGGATAAGGCTCTTTCCTATCGGTTATTTTACCTCCTTGCATCCTTTCCTTGCTTCCTTAGCTCCACTCAACAGAGGATGCAGAAAAATCACTCGAGGAAAGGACACAAGGACAGAGGAACTGAGGACGTGTGTATTAGGCAAATTAAATGTCCGTTCAGTGAAGCGTTAGTTTGAAGCCATGTCAATGCACCCGTGTTTCCTTGCTCAAGCATCCTTCGGGAACCTCCTAACTCCTCGCTCCTACCTCCCTCATTTAACAGGTTGGAATGTCCTTAAAGATGGCGGACCTCAATCTATTTCTGAGTAAGTCAAATGCTGAGGAGCTAAAGATGATTCACTGATCGGCCGCTTCATATCTCTCCTTGAACCAAAATTCTTTATATTAAATTCCAATTATTGTTTATTGCCATTAGCTTATATTAGATTTTTTGGTATGTTGTTGGGCCTCTTTTTGTCATATTGGGCCTGTGCGTTAATCCAGCCTTGCCCTTTAAATCGAGTGGTTTCCTTGCTGAGGTTCTAAAATGCTGATGTTCTGCAGTGATGGGGTTCCATTCGGGACCTGTGAAGTTCCTCTGGGTTGCTCCTGGAAAAAGGCGGAACATAAAAAATCCCTGTGCAATTTCACGCTGAGGGTGTTTTGATAATAGCCTCACAGGGACAGGAGCAAAAATAATTCCTCTTCAATAGAAGCATTTAATTCCCTGGCATCCCTCTGATAGGTTGATTAATGACCCAGACCCACTCCTCCAACAGAGAGAATGGGACACCGGCGACACAGATGGCTCTCTCTTCTTTTAAACTTTTTTTTCAGAAAGCACACATCATTTTCTTCCCTTTTTTAACAAATAAGGACATGTTACAGCCCAGCAGAGTGAGCCTCACACATCTACCTGAAAATACTCTGACACTTTGGCAATCAATCAAGAATAAAAGGAGCACTTTCTACATAACGCATCTTATAAACATCTATTTGCCTCACTTTAGACGGAACCAGGAAGGGAATGGATTGCTGTCCCCAGAGGGTTTGGCCGTCTGGCAGTTTGTGATTACAGAGGTGTTCCCCACTCCATCCTCCTTAGAAAGCTGTCGGTTATAACCTGCTCCCTGGGTCCCGGGTTTCCATAGGCTGGCCAGGGGCAGCCACCTGAAGCCTTCTACCCAATCACCCCTCTCTAGAAATCCGGTTTCATGAACTCACTTTGCTCCATATAAGATGGGCACCTTGTGGTAGCAGTCATATAGTATATCTGCACCTGAACAATTACAATGTGGGTTTTAGAGAAAAGATGCATGTGCTGATCTTGGGAATCTGGGCCACCAAGCAATTTGAATGCTTTGACTAAGATGAAGCTCACGCTGTCTTGTTAGTATCAAATCCTAGCCCCAGGTGTAAATACAGTGCAAGATAAATATAGCTTTCAAAATGTTATTTTTTAACATGAACATAATTTGAGGGCGTAGGGGGGTGGGGGGTTGGGTGGTTCTAAATGACTACATTTACAGTGCCAAAGAGAGGGTAAATTTTACGGTTCAGATTAGAAAATAATATGATCCCAAAGCCTCAGTCCATAAAATCAAGACCTAAGGTAAGTATAGAGTATCCTTTTCTGATAATGGAAATGAAAGTGGTGATAATGGATTGTAGTATGCTATGATGGGCTATATTAGAGTCATCATTTGGCTCAGGCTGCCAGTGATGTGGTATGCCTAGTCTGCAATCTGTGCTTGCTCTCTCCTGTAGCACTATATGGTGTAAAATTATCACTGACCCACAGGCAAGCATATCAGCAGTTAATTTAATGCGCTTTAGTTACTCTGCTCCTGATATGCAGTCGTTGGTGGCATGGCAGAAACTTTAGAGGGACTAACTGGCAATTCCAAGTAGGCTGAGAAACTATTTATTTAAACACTCCTGTTGTGCTATTTGACCAAAAACAATACCATTGCTGCTAATTAACGCTCTAATTAATTCTGCAGAACTCTGTTGGCCCCATACAGCCGCAGTCACAGGGCGCCTGGTATAGGAATGGTAGACCCTCCAACATGATAACACGTTAGACATTCAGATTATTAACTTACAGGCATGAAAATAAATAAATAAATAAATAAATAAATAAATAAATAAATAAAATGTTCCATTTAGATGGTGCCCCATGAACATGTACTCAGAACCCAGTTTTCCAGGCTGTAAATGCACCAGTCAAGGGAGGTGTGCTTTTTTGCCAGGATTCTTTCGGATGCATGAAGATAAATTTGGATAAACGGACCTTATGAGCCAGTTGTGGTACTTTCTTTCATTATTGACTGTGTTTTTACATTCACAGGTAACCCTATTTTCTCTCTCCTCTCTCTGACACACACACACGCAGTAGGAGAATCCCATTTCCTTACAGGAATGCAGAGATGGGCCCGGGACACTTGATATGTTTTGCTTTCTTGTACTAGGTCAGACACACACATATAGGTGCTGTGTCTTCTTTCTAACAAGAGTAAATACAACATGACCTTACAGGTCACATCTAATCTGATTTATTTTCCTGGAAATAAAATTAGAATGGATCTATTTTATGAGATCCTTTTTTTTTTTTTTTTTAAGATGACATTACTGTTTGGAGGCAGTGGAAAGGTTTGCTTCGTCAAATCGATATGAAGCCATTTAGATTCCACCATTACAGGAGTGGGGAGGACCTGACTGGCTTTCAATATCAAGCACGCAGGGCAAAGTTTTGCAGAAGATGGCAGATGAGCTCATCTTTCCGTCCCAGGAGCTAGTAGCCTGAAGCAACTTTCAGCGTTTATTTCCACTGACGGCCTCTGCTAAGAGCCAGTCTTATCAAACTCTGAAATGGAATCAACGCAATTACCGAAGTGTCTATCCTCTCCGGGAAATGGGAAGCAGTGCACCGCAAACTCTGGCTCAAAACGGCTCTGCTTTCCAATACTGCTATGAATATTGCAAAAAAAATATATAAATAAACATATGCACCAACATGTTTAAGCTGATTACAGATTTGGTCTTCATCTGCAAAGGTTGGCAAAAAAAAAAAAAAAAAAATCGAAAAGCAAAACTTTTCCTGTTCAGAAATATGTTAAGGTGACAAAAGACACATTTGTTTATATACAGTATTAATTGCTAACAACAGTGGGGATGCTTTGTTGACACATACACTGCTTAGGAAAGGTAGTAATATTTATTAAGGCACATGCAGTAATACAAATTAAGAGAAAACTGTTTATTACCAGACACCCTACTTATGAAGGGGAGATTATTAATACATAAAGGTGATGAGTAAAGCTGCATCTTACCCTGGTAATACATTTAATCTACTTGAAAATAAACTAAAGGCCCAAACTCCTTCATTAGTTTTTGTCCCCCCCCCCCCCCCCCCCCCCCCCCGTCCCCACATTGCAATGAATATATTCTTCTTTGTAATGTCCTGTGCTGTCCTCAGCTTGCCTGAACTCATTTCTCAAAGTCAGCTCCGATGCCGGGAATGCTGCTTGAAGATATGTCCCCCAAAAGACATTTTTCTATCTTCCCGTACCTTTTATGTTCTGCTTTATCTACATTATCATTCATGTGGGTGAAGTTTCCGAGATGACCTTCGAACTTGGGACATATTCAATTTCCCAGTAATCAAATTAAACAAAGCGCGGCGGTCTCCTTTGAGTGGGGCCCGCTACTTCTTCAAAAGTGCAGGGTAGCACGCCTCGAGGTTCCCAGGTCGTCTTCTCAAAGGAATCTTTTTATGCCGTGAGATGAGGTCAGGCACGTCTGTCTCAGACCAGCACACATTACTGTGAGTCATAACACTGAAGATAACACTGAGCTGATCAGGGGAAGAGGCTCTTACCATTAACTATGAATAAATATGAAGCCCAGTACTTTCACTGCCCATGGAAGGAGGCAAGGAGCGGGATATGTCTGCCTTCCTCTGTTTCCTCTGAGTTCCAGTGAGCAACACTCAGCAGTGGATGAAATAAAGTGATAGATCACTTGTTGCTGATATTAAACAGAGGAGTGAGAGGAAGATGGAGAAATAAAAAGAGCAAGGGTCACAGAGAGAAAAGGGGTTTGAGAAACAAGGCGAGACTGCTGTCTTTTTGCACTGCATTTGCTTTCTATTATATGCTTGCGTAGTTAATGTACCTGGTCCATAATACTGAACTTATCCGCACAGCATTTGGGACTTTTTTTTTTACGTGTGCTCTCAGATGTAAAGTCAGTCTGTATTGGTGTGAGCCAGAAAGGACTGATCAATGCCTGATCAAAATTGCTTTACTCCCTTTTCAAAAAAAAAAAAGCTTCCTTTGGGAAGCCTCACCTTCACAGTGGACATTGACACCAGGCCGATATTCAATCAACACTCTTAGCCACCTGCCTCATGGGCAAATCACAGAGCTGCTACTGACAGCTGCATTTTTCACTTGTCAAGGAGAGCCCCAGGTCCAAACCCCAGAGACAAGCAGTCATCAATACTGTAATTTGCCGTTAGCAGGTGGGTCAAAGCTGTGATTCCATCCACTCCCCTGTCATCATTTTTAGTGCTCTATCATCTCACGCAACTGCACAGTGGTCATCAGGTTTTCCAAATGCTCCAGCTCTGCAGGCAATAAGCCAATCCATTGGACAAGAACTAATAATCCCATCCACTTCAATCTGAGGATTCGGTCTAGTCATTGATTACAAAACAACAGTGCCCATTCTTCTGTCAACCAAGCAGACTTCAGGAACAAAAAAGAAATGACAACTAAACAAAAAATATGGGTACAGCAACAGGTATTTCATATTTCAAAGGATAGGAAAGTCCTCCAATGGAATTCACACATGGTATTGATCCTTTGCGCCCTGAACAGTATTGGACACAGGCTATTGGACAGTGCTAACCAGTCATGGCTCAGAGTTAAAACACATTCATTGCTTTCTGGCACACACACACACACAGACAAACATGCATGCAAGCAAACCACACGTGCTATCTGTTCTACCTTCTCTCTCCATCCATCATAAAAAACTGTTATCTGAATCAATGCAGAATCACCACAACCCAGCCCACCTCTTACTTTGAAAAACTGCATGCACCGGGTACCTAGTTTAAATCTCACATCAAAGGCTTTGCAATGTAGCTTGATCAAAGTCAGCTTTCTTCCGAGATCCACTAATCTATAAGCAGTAAATATGCCCCAAAAAATCTCTATCCTCCCTCTCAGACCAAGGCAAACTGAAAAAGTGGTGAGACTTTCTATTCTTGTACTATCAACATATCCACCTTGGCCTATTTTGCCTCAGCAAATGCACCAAATACCTCAGCTCATTTATGTATTGCATAACCTACCAGTAAGTGAGAACAGTGCTGAGAAGAATGAAAAGAGAAATAAAGTGATCTAAAGTCATATAAATCTAAAGCTATCTTCAACAAGAATGCTCTCTCCCTCCCTTTGTCTCTCGTTCTCATACACAGGAAGCCAGACAGAGAAAGAGAGAGAGAGAATCAACATAATTTTAGAAACTGTAAAATATTAGTAAAACATGAGTTTTAAAAAGTTCTGTATATGTAAGCTGTCCAATCAGTTAAAAGGTTACAAGTTGTAGTTGTTATTTCAAATCCACACAGGCTTTGAAAATTGACAGTGTATTTTCTGCCAAGCCCCCTGTACCTTATTTAAATGATATATCACTATGATAGGTGAATACTGCAAGATGACATAGGATGGTCCCCAACCCCTTGTTGCCACAGCATCTCGGCCGGTGCCTGTCAATCACCCCACGCCTGTTCCCCACATTGAATTCACGGGAGGAGGAACAAATTACCTGCCTGGCCTGAGAATTCTCACTGCAGGAGAGCAGCTTCCTTGAAACCCTATGCACCAGGACAGATTAGGCTGGGTCCATTGTCCCTTTGCTTTAAAAAAAAAAACATTTTGGAAAGATGGGGAAAATATTTGTAAAATGTTGCCGTCTTCACCCGTTCCTTTGACCACAAGTGAAAATCAATTTTTTTTGCCCCAAAATCAAGTGAGAAATGCAGTCATTGATCACTTGTACATCTCCAACTCAGTGACAACACTAAGCCACAGTGAAAGGCAGGACAGCAGAAGAGAAAACAAATCTTAAAATCCATATCTTGACTTGAGTGTAATTACCACTATAATTAGAAGCAGTGCTGTGGTTTTGCCGGTCGAAGCTGCAGAGACCACAGTATGATGCTGAGGTATTTTCGATGAAAAAAGAAACAGGTCTGGGTCACAAAAAAATAATAAAAAATTTGCAGTTGCATAAAAATATCCTGAGAGATGAGGCCCCCCTGCCTGTTGGTGAACAATTCTGCTGATGACAAAAATCTAGCCGTAACCATAAATATAAAAATGAGTTTCCAAGGACAGCAAGCTGCACTGCAATGGGCTGAAGGACCTTGCTTCCCATAGTCTAGACTGATATCTGATCATCCTGCTATTCTTAAGGGTAGCACTCCCTGACTTCAGTTCAATCAACTTACCTGTTCAGTTGCCCTGACAAGTGGGATAAGGTCACGCAGCCCCAAATTCAACCAAAACCCATCAGAAGTCATCTTGAGGGATAGTGCCACATTACAAAAGAGACTTTCTCTTGAGCTGCTATGTCAGGTCTGATTGAAGTCACTTTATCTTATACATACAGTGTATATGTCTACAGATAATGAGATAATGTAATACCTTTGACTGAATCCAGGTGATAGTATGTGTATGTATGATAAGACAATGTCACAATATTTTAGATAAATAATACAGGTAGTGTTGTGCTACAAGATTCAGTCAATATGACATTGCTTGTATATAGAATTATAGTTTCTACTCTAAGCTGCTGCTGGGCAGACATGCTGTTCGGATATCCGTTCTGATCGGGAGGGTCCTCCAGAGGGTGGGGTCAATGCCTCACAGCTGTGTACAGCCAATATTGCTGTGTGAAACAGAATATCCATAAACCGGATCCATATGGCTAGAATGCAATGGTGTAAACATTGGAAATCTTTCTAAATTGTGTAAAATACCCCCACACCACTCCACCATCAATTACCCAAACCGATAATTATGAAGCCCTTCATATTTTTCTGAAAATGATGTATTATCTCTGACTGTTTGCGTAACATTCTAAAAAGTGTCCTTCGCTGGACGTGCCAGTGCAGCCCTCAAGAAAATTTTACAAGCCATCAATTGATTCAGCTCGCGCTGCCATAAATTTCAAATTGAATCTACAGAGTACGTTGTCAAGGTAAAAATGTTTATGAAATGGCAGATTCTGTGAAGCAGCCCCAGTGTTATTGACGTTCGAGGGGATGTGATGCCTCTCAGCTCTGGAAGCACCAGGAGCAGTTTTACACTGCCGTACCTCCGAAAAGGTCACTGAAGAGCCAGTTCTGAGTGATTAGTTTACAAATGAATGACTGTGGCATTTAAAGACTGCTTCTGTCCTTTTAATAAAAACCAAAAGACCCACAAACCAGGTGATGGTGATTACATGGAACACATCATTTTATGTGGAAAACAGTGATGTCACATCACACAGAGAACACACAAAAATGTCACTGCATCCTTTCCACAAGACATAAGACACAAGACACATTCAGTTTCTACAACCGTGTGTGTATATGTTTGTATATATGTGCATATATATATATATATATATGTAATTACACCATTTTATTATTTAATACAGCCAGTTTTACATTATAATACCACATATCCACATATAATACTCCACTGTAATGCTCTATACACTCTTTATAAAAAGGTAATACCATTTTAAAGATGGCACTAATATTAAGGCATAAAAGGGTAAATCATATAAATATAAATCATAAATAAATGCAATCTGTGCAAAGAGCCCATCAATCAAAGCTATAGACTATAGACCACATCCTGCCATTTTTACTGGATATCACACACATGAAACCTGAAAACCTTAATAAAAGAGGCATCACAAACAAAGCAGTGAAAACCTAAGTTAAAGGACAAACTGACGCTAATTTCTATAAACCGGTCTGACTGCTATATATCTGTGTCAGTGCATCACTTTTATAAATCACCCAGGCACTGTGCATAGGACTTCAGATCTAAGTCAATCACCTATTCCATATATCAAGAGAAAGTGGTATGATAGATGTCAAAAAGGTCATTTGTTTTACATTCCTTTGAGCCCTCGACAACTGACGGCTCATCTGTATTACTCCCTTTTTAGTGATCAACTTTCTATTGTTTCTGACAGTGTAAGGACAATGCATACATAACAGTAATCACATTTCTCTGTCTCAGCCCCCTCCCTCCATCAGCAATCTCAGGCCCAGTGAAGTCAGATACATTTTCAGCACAAGACAAAATCAACAAGCTTCCCACATTGCTTATGGAAGTGCTCTCTCTAATCTAGCTTCTCTCTAGAGGTCTTGACCTGGAATGCTTTTGCGTTGTTGACACCAGAAGCAGTTATTTATGGCACAATGTGATATATAAATACAGTCAGGTCCAGAATTATTGGCACCCTTGATGAAAATGAGGAAAAAGGCTTTCTAAAATGGCACAGCTAATGGTCTATTTTATTTAACGAGGTGTTCTATTTCAAATCAGTATAGGTGTCCCACAAGACTGTTAACCTCAGGGTTGAGGAACTGTATTGTAGCCTTCCATCACTTTGTGTTGTACTAGGGTATTAAAAAGACATATTATTAAACATACCACGAAGTACAGTGAAGATTTTAGTGGATCTTTGGGTCTCCACATCTCAAAATGAACAATAAAATGCTACCTCCATGTCAGCAGTCTCTTTGGAAGGGTTGCATGCAAAAACCAACAAATTCAATCACCTGGCCAAACATCATTGGAACAAAGACTAATGATTCTATGACACTGCAATGGATAGTTCATGTACAAATTAGGCATATTGTGTAGAGATCAAAGATTCATTCATTCATACTGTTGCATGTCCATCAACTGAAAGTTGTGAGAACATGCATCGCATTGTAAATATATTTTATTGTGTGTTCAACCAGTGCACTTTGGTTCATTAAATTTATCCTTTGTTATGACTGCACTACAAATGCAATGACAGCAGCCTGAGTGATTCAATCAGTACAATGGGTCATGTGGGTATAGGTAAACATGCCCCAATGGTTTGAGCCATCTCATAAAGCCCCTGCAAATGTAGCTTGAACTCAGCTAGTTCACTGAATCTGAATATCTCTATTAGTCCTTGATTCGAGTATACAAGGTACATTTCACTTGGAATGTTTAATATCGCAGTGACATTGTACTTATGTAGTCTGCTATAAGTACATTTTATGTAAAACCATGCATGCCTTCAAAAGGTTTTAAAAGGAATTGTTCATATATAAACACCATGTAGGCACAGAAGTAATTCCATTTGGTGCTAAGGGTTTCTATGCAGTAATACTGTGCAATAAGGTCTTAATCATTAAACGTAAATACAATGAAACACAGATGATTTGGAACTGTATGAGGTCACATTAATGACATGTCTAAATACTCACATATATTACAGTCCAAGTGGTTTGACTGCCTCAAGATGGTAACTATAAAATAGACAGCTCTTTGTGCCACTGTTTTCCACTGGCATAATGAAGCCCCATCTGCCCATGTTCTAAAGGAGTGATTGACCTATAAAGTTTCTAGTATTGATGAAATCACATTTCAGTAAACATGACATATTGACATTTCCTGTTTTATATTTGCATCTTCCTTCTGGCAAATATTATAATAATGTCCACAGAAACATAAAATTGCTTATCTCATGACCTTGACATTGCAAAAGCAAAAGTTTTCTCATGATCATGCCTTTGTGATTGTGCTTTCTCATGTTCTCGCGATAAACCCGTAGAGGCAATGCAAATGATTATTATTTTGGTCTCTTTGTATTCTCTTGCAGCTGAATATATTTAATATGTGTGCAAAAAATAAAGCTCAATCATATTTTTAATCAACATTTAAATTTAAAAGTAGCTGAGGGGGTGGGGTTATTTTTATTCCACACCCCAAGCCAAAGACAAACTTGAAAAAGTGTCTGTTGCGGATAAAACTTGGACACGTGCAGTCAATACCGCAGACAGAGACAGATGGATACATTTGCACGAAGGTAAGCGGTAATTTGCCTATTAATAACATTAGATAACATGTCTAGTCTATTAACTGGAGTTAGTCGAGTGATTAAATCAAAGTTTATTTGTCAAATGCACCTTTATCAATATAGCAGATATGCAGTTGTTAGCTGGCAATGAAACGCTTAACATTAGCATGTGAAGGGAAATCATAGCTAGTAGCGAAACAATAAAATAAATAATAAACTAAAATAAGAAAAGTGGCTGAATTTTCAAGTCATCACATTGGTGGCAAGTGTGTGCATGAGTGCGGCACGTTCACGTTTTTTTTTTTTGGCAAACATTAGGCTTTTTTGGGGCAAGAAATATGGCTCTTTTTTTTTGCGGGTTCACCATTTTCAAATCTGGCAATTTTTCCACTCATCTAAGGCAGCAACCAGTATCCACTTGGTTAATTTAGCCCAATAGCTACTCCTCTAATTGCTGTAATTCAGAAAAATATTTGTGTGCCTTCCTGACATAAACACCCATAAGATTTTATGTTGTTTTGATAAAACCACTAATTATAGTTTAGTAGCCATGCGATGCTAGCTCTTGTGCTACCGAATGCTAACTTGTTTAGCTAGCTCTTTATAGCTACCTGCATGCATATTACTGATTTCTCAGTGAAAGTAATGGTGGTAATTAATGGTCCACATTGCAGTTGAATCAATTTGTATATGCTGTATCATTTACATAGTCATTTGGAGCACCTATTTATATGTGGTGAATCTGTCAGATATCCTACTGTAATAAATAGGCACAATGGTCAGCAGCCAGTACCTAGCAGCATCTTCTATTGATAACACCTTAAAAAGAATAACTAGCATTGAAAACAATCACTGAAATAGCTATTTTTTGCATTCGCAAGTAACAGTAACATACGGTTTTCACATCAACTATCCATATCAAGGAAAAGCAGCATTAAATGTAGTTCAGTTTACATACATAGATTGCTTCATAGACATATTTCAGTGCAGAACCAGAATGCCAGCTAAGGTTAGGTATCTGGTTAGTACTAAAATGAATAAAGCCAGAATACATGTACCTAACTATGTGTATTGTTGGGCAGAGATACTCAGATAAATTACTGAAAGTACTTTTTGACAGCCTGTTAAGTTTGCTCTTTCGCATTTATTCCATTGATCTGCTTGGACAGCAATCAACTCGGGTAACCTTCCCTCACCAACTTACCATGCTCTCTTTAGTGTTTGGCTGCCTACATGTTATTTTTGGTAATGTTAGTGACGATGCAATCCAACTTCATTCTGGAGACAAACATTCTTTTGTTTCTGATTTTAGACCACTTAGTCATAAGCCAAATATTGAAGAGCATAGTGCAAAGTTTAACCTACCTAAATTACATCTCCTTAATCATTTCCCAAATGTCTGTGACATTTCCGGATAAATTTAAATATAACTTTGGTTATATGAAAATTAAAATGAACTGCTTTTATTTAACTCTTGATTGTAAGCGGGCTACTTTCAGTTTCGGTGTCTGTAATACAAAAGTGCCCATTTCATAGTACCCATTTTAGAATCCATAGATCAGAACTCCCTAGAAATTTGTCATTTTGATCACTGATCAAATATTGACTTTACAGTCATAAAAAATATGAACAAAAAAATCCGGCAAAAAATTATAATAAAACAAACAAACTACATATTTAAGTGAGAGTTCACAATCCTGGAATAAATTGGGGGAAATCACACTTGACCTATGAAAAAATGCTTTCTAACATGCACGGTTTTTCAGAACTGTACTATATGGTATGTGACTTCATTTCAGAGAAAATGTGTTCAACACATGCAAGTCAGTGGGGTACAATCTGCATTCGTAACCAGTTTATATGAGGAATATAAAATAAGGGATACATAATGTACGCTATCATCAACATTTACTTAAGTATGTAATCCCCATATTTTTTTGTTGGAAAATTGAATTATACTGTTTAATGAAGTGATACACTTAAAACTTGCACAAACAGACACGCAGTTAAAGTATGCCACATTGGTTCTTTTTGAGGCTATAGTCATTAAATTGATTTTTCCAATCCAGCATGTAAGAGAGCCAGCGATGGAACTGGGTCTTCCACTGCAGCTCTGCTTTGTCAATGCTCACTGAGGAGAGAGGAAGAGGGGGGGAGAGAGAGAAAGTGAAAGGAAGAGGCAGAGGGAAAAGGAAAGAGAAGAAAAAACATAAAGTCACTAAACCTGCAGCTCCAACTCTTCCTCTCCTCCTACCGTTGTTCTGCAAAGGCCTCATCTCTCACACCTCTCACACATCTATCACTAGCTCCTCTTCGGTACAGCTGGCTTCTCATTTTTGTGAAGCACACTATTACGCATGTATTACGTATTTGCTCAGCAGACGTCCTCATCCAGGGATGACCTACAGTTTGAAGTCAAAGCTATCATGCCGCCTCATTTGTGCTGCTGGGTTTGAACTGTAATGAATGAAGCACCTTGCCTGAGGGCAAAGCAGCACTGTCCCTCCTGGGTATCAAACCTGCAAACCTCACAAATGCAGCATCCTTTCCTCTATTCCATATCACTGCTGCACATGCCTCTTCTCTGTTACTAAGGTAACCTTATAATAAATATGTGTGACTGTTCTTGTGCAAGTCCTTGAGCCATGTCTGCATGGTTGCCTGACCCCAAAATATGCAATTCACATGTGCTGTAGGTTGCATGTGTGAATTTTAAAGCAGGTCAAAAGCAAATAAAATGCATTGCACAGTAATGTATGGACTTCCAGAAGAATGTCTAGCATTTTAAAGGCCTGAACAGAGGCCCACAAAAAGGTCAGAACCCACTGCCATGGAAGAGGGGTTGCACCTTGACATTTTTGTCAGGGGCCAAGTGAACACACACACACACACACACACATATATATATATGAACACGTGTGTGTGTGTGTGTGTGTGTAATATAATTTTATAACAACTTTTGGTTAAAACTCTGAAATGTAACTTACCTGTTATAAAATTTATTTCTATACAGAATGCTCTGTTCTTTTTTGTTGACAGTATGTGATGTTGATGGGCTGATGAGGAGACCTGCGTGAGGTCGCTCCTCTTTTCTAGAACACTTAAAGTAGGCTTCTTTTTGGGCCATTAGCTTCCCTGATCACACCTTAAGTCGACTGTCTCAGGTGCCCTACATTTGAAATATGAAAGTTGAGTACACCTCATCCCAACAGAGAAAGCCCAAAAATTAATGTAGAGCCATGAGTTAAAAAAAGGATCTGTGATAAATGAGGAAAAAATAGAAAAAGGAACTCCGGCAAAAAAAAAAAACTGTGACATTCAAGCCTGGCTGTGCCTTATGTTAAAATGTCCTTAACATAAAAGCAGGACATTTTCCATCACTCCACTTCCAGAGGTCTCCAAAGGCAGAGCGACGGATCTGTGCAGATTTCACACAGGGAAAGCCGAGTGTAAAAACTGCACCTTGAAGTTCATTTTCTGAACTCTCCCTAGTGAACAACTTCCTCTGAGCAAAGCTTCAGCAGTGCTCCTTTGTTTGTTTGGAAACAGAAGCCTGGGTTTGCAGGTGGTCGTGAGCACTAGTGAGCCAGGAGTCTTAGGGAGACAAACCTCCCTCAGGAAGACAGATACTGCAGCCCTGGGAAGGGCAGCAGGTTGGTAGTGGGTCTGTCTAATCACTGTCCTTTTATGCATACGCTTGCTGGGCTTTTTAATGGGCTGTATTCAATGTCTCATGTCATGACTGAAAAGGAAGTTAAATCAATTTTGTACCCACTAAACCCGAAAACCTCTCTGAATTTTCAGTCACAAAAATGTATCAAAAATTGTATATTTAACAGAATAAAAATTAAAGCACACTGAAGCAGGAATTTGAAAAATAAAACCTCTATTAGATCTTGGTTTTTAGATGTCTTTTATAGATTAGCATTCTGTTTTATCATCCACAGTCTATAAAACCCTTATGAAATGTCTCATTCCATTGACAATTGACAGTGATTGGTGGAAAAAGTTTGTCAAGCTACTCAGTGTAACAAACTGAAAACAAAGTATGTGGCACTGCACTAGAAATAAATAGGACCGATTAATTCCACCTTCTTCACTCTGTCAAATCCCTTTCCCAAGACTTCAAAGCTTGAAATTCCAATTCAGTTCTCACATCTACACTTGATCACATCTGAATTGGAACTGACCACATAATTTCAGTTCAATACAGAACTGACCCCTGTTGACAGATCTACAAATAGAAAACATTACCAATACCACTCATCTAAGAAGGAACAGAAAACAAGTCGCACTCATGTGTGTCGGTGTGTGTGTGTCTGACGGTATAGAGGGAGAGAGAGAGTGAGAGCAAACTCATGTTATCAGTTGCGGTGTATTGTGGTGGACTGTCTCACTAAAACTTTGTAAAAGGGGAATACAATTTTCTCTCAATGCTGAGCACACTACACCATACATGGAATTTATTTTGAAAGAAAGAAAGATAAACTAAAACTAACATCTGTTTTCAGCTGTGCCTTGGGAGTGACTAAATTTGACTAAGTTCTACATTTAGAAAATTAAGCAGTTTTTGGAAGTGGCCTTTAAAGGAAAAAAAAAACAGAATATATAAACAGCAATAAAATTTCAGTAAGTTCGAGCGATTTGTTTATTAACAACGAGCTTGCCATGAAAAATGATAATATGTCTGTGGTGAATGTTTCACACATGTTCACACCACAACTAAAATGTGAATGTGACAGTTCTATATCCAGAACAGTAAGGGCAAGGATTGTGTTGTCATAATGAACTCTCAGAATAATTTGAACAGTATTCATGCTCTAATATTACATCTTTCTGAAGCGAAACCCTCACACCCACTCAAACTCCAACATTCATCCCCCTGACAGCACACAGCATAAGTACAATGAGTTTTGTACAAAATTGTTGTCTTTAAACCCCCTGTGCTAAAGACAAGCAGTGTGACGGAGATTATGGAAGGAAAGTCTAGCAGCAGGAGGGGCACTGTGGAGGTGCTTCTTACCTGTCATGTCCTGGAGTTTGGGGAGAAAACTGTCCCAGAATTTGCACTGCATGGCTCTCAGTTTTTTGAGCGTTCTTGGGGAGTCTGAATTCAGTGAGATGTACTCCTGAGTCCCGGCACTGAACACAGGCCAAGTCGCTGGCCCCGGCACATTTGGGTTCCTGTCAAAAACGAACCCCCCACTGTATGAGCTGACAGTGATGTCTCCTGATAAATGGTCTGAATCATACAGTGTGATGAGGTGCATGACAGAAAGAGAGGTACTGTCATCAGCAAAACCTCTCTCTTAACACAGTAGAACCTGAACTTGAACTACTAAATGTTTGTGCCCTCCATCACCATCGCCTACTGCGACGAATGAGATCATCTCCTTTTGGATCCCTCTTTGTTTTGGCACAAAACATTGCCCCCAATTGGAGTCAAGAGTGATCCCTTTTGTCTCTGTCAAGTGAATGATAATTTTTTGTTCATATGCATTACTGTACACATACTCAACTACTACAATCCGTTTTATCATTCCAAAGATGTCTGGTGTACCTGCATTTCACTTTAGTACACAGTGCTGGAGAGAGACTCACCCGGTCCTGGCAAAGTTGGCCCAGTACTTCATGATCTTCCTGCTCATGGCCTCCTCTTCCACAGTGTATCCCAGGCTCCGATTGAGTGGGAGGCCAAAGACAAACTCGATCTCATAGCCGTGCATCACGCCCATCCACGGTGGCCAGGTGTTCCTGGAGGAACGGTGGTCAAAGAAGTAGAGGTATGCATCATTTCCAAAGGTGGCAAACCTCTGTGTGACCTCCAGCAAGGGGCAAGTGATGTAGTAATCCCCGATGATGCTGTTGAGGGCGTCGCGGTTCTTCTTTCCATTGAATTCGTCGGTCCAGTCTGTGTAATAAAAGGCCACTGCATCCCGGGCGATGTCACTGAGCCCTGGGAAGAATAGTCCAACCACCTGCAGGAGGTCATCTACGGTGATGAGGCTCTCATGCTCAATGCTGAACCCCGGAGCCCCATACACCAAGAAGTACGTCCCCTCGTCTTTGTTCACACCCAGTAAGAATTCGGTTTTTTTAAACTGGCCGGACTGGATCAGAACGCTGGGCAGGTCGGCGAGGAAGTCGCCGTCCACAGTGGGTATGAAAGCCGATCCCACAGGCAGGTGCTGCTTTAGGACGTTGTGCTGCTGGCTCACTATCTCCTCTGGCCCCAGCCTGCGGAGGCAGTCCTCCATGCCGGTGGCGCTCCCGCTCTCGCAGTCTAGCAGCCTGGCCAGGGCGATGGATCTGTTCCAGGCCTCGCCCTCTGGGACGGCTGCCCAGGGAGCGTTGACGCTGCCGCTCTGCAGAATGGCCCGGGTGAACAGGGCGTGACTCCCCGGGGACAGCACGTGGAAGTTGACAGAGGCGGCGCCGGCGCTCTCCCCGAACAGCGTGACCGCTTGCGGGTCACCCCCGAAGGCAGCAATGTTGTCGCTAATCCACTGCAGAGCCATCCTCTGATCGAACAGCCCCGCATTGCCAGACACCCCCTGGCTGCCGGGCAAGGCCAGGAAACCCAATGCCCCTACCCTGTAGTTGAAGGACACCACCAGAACTCCTTCGGTGTTGCTCAGGAACCGTCCGTCATATACCTCGAGGGAGGCAGTACCCGTGGAGAAGCCGCCCCCGTAGATCCACGCCATTACAGGCGCGGCATGAGGTGTGGGGGAGGGCACCCACACATTCAAGTACAGGCAGTCCTCGCTCATTCTGGTGTTGGGGTTCCACATTTCTGCCCCGGGGAACCCCGGAAACATCTCATCTCGGTGCTGGTGGCAGGTGCTGGGGAACTCATTTGCTTCCCACACCCCTGACCACGCCTTACGAGGCACGGGTCTTCTGAAGCGGAGGTCCCCCACTGGAGGTTCAGCGTATGGGATCCCAAGAAAGGCTACAACGGATCCACCCGGCACTGGGACCCGCGTCCCTCTGACTTTGCCTTTGTCTGTGAGGACAGTGAGGTCATCCTGACTGCTTGAGAGGCGGAGATATTGAACAGCGAGGAGGACCAGGACATACATAAGATATGTAACTGCCATAGTCAGCCCAAGCCTAGTGAGAGGATAAACAGATAAAAGAAGAAAACATATTTATGTTTGCCAAATGAATACACAAAAAATAACATTTATATCAGCTTTTCTACATTCGCACTGGATTAGAAATTATATGATTATGGGAATCTTTTTTCTCTCTCATGAAATCAAGAAATTGGCTGCCTTTCTCTACACAGAGCTTAAATATATTACACAACAACAAAAAAAAGTAGGCCAGGGGATGGCTATTAATGACACTTCAAATACAACTGATTCCAAGAAAGGGAGTGAAAAAAAGAAAATCTGACTCCTCTGTAACTCATTCAGTACCAGACATATCCTCTGCTTCTCTTACATCAGATAACTCAGCTTGTGGCAAAAAATAAATAAATAAATAGAATTCTAAAGTTAGAAGTCCTGATTGCTTGCTGAGATAGTGGGTAAATCCTGCTTGATTAATATGGCCAGCTTCAGCGAGACAGATTCTCCCTGAGGCCTTGGTCTCGACACAGCTGAGCCTGCAGGAAACAAGACATACCTGGAAACTAGGGGAGGAGCCTGCTTTGGTAACAAGGTTTTTCAGCAGAGATATTGTTCCAGGAAAGGATGACTCACAAGGCTCCGGAACGTGCATTCATACATCTGGACATTCTCCAGAGAAACACAGGGTGAAGCAAGGGTCTCTGTCCAATAGCAAGGCCCCAACTGGGATTTCAGCCCAGAATTATGTTTAATACAAACCCTGTCCACCAAAGTACTAATCCATGCAGGCACGCCATTTTCAGATTTTAGAATACAGACTTGCACAATATAGTTTGCTATTAAAATGAGGGAACACACAACAGTGGAAATCAGAATTGAACTCCAGTGAACTGGTCACATCAGCTGATGGCACCATTACCAAAATTATAGACTAATGTTGTAATGTACTGTGTTTCCCTCAATCTTTTTTATGCGTGCCTAATTTGAAGCACTTTGCAATTGCTCTGCTATTATTTTAAAATGCATTTATTTTCTGTAAAATGTAACTTTTATGGACAACATACCTTAATGGATACAACATGGTGACACTGAAATGCAACATTTTCAATTGTACAGCACATACTATGAAGTCTAACTAGCTTGCTAATGTGAGCCTGTGAACCTGGAAGCTTTTTAAAGTGACACGTAACACCATCCAAACTACAGATACCAATGCCTGGCTATTCTCCCATGGAGAAAGCAGAGGAAATGTAATACAACCCATGATTATTAACCATCTGAAGAAACATTAATCTACTGAACATCATGCATTACAAATTCTACTGAGGAATATCACTTATTTGTACACAGAATAGGTAAAACACAACAGTTTTCCATGAAGCAATCATTTAGGCTATTTATACTCAAAAACCCAAATGCCAAAGAATTCACCTAGAAACTAGACAATTTTTTTGTACTGTACAATCTGACATTCTGTTGTATAGTATATGACCCTGTTATACTCCATAGCGGGTGGGTTCTCTCCAAATACACAATGACACAATATCTCTACATACATTAAGTCACCCATTGAAAACATTTTAGCTTCATGAAAGACATTTGTAGCTCAGCCATGTATTTCAGTGGACTGGTGCAGATTTCCAATTATAAATGCCAATTATTGTGCATGCTCTGAGGTTAAGCAACTCATGTACTGTACTGCTGGGGCCATTTTGGGCACATTTAAAATCTTTCATGTGTGTAAAATCAGGTTTACTATTTTAAATCATTAAACAAAAATCTGCTTACAATACATACAATACTAAATTGCTGAGAGAATATCACAAACTGAATGCATGAGATCTTATGAAATTGATTCTACAAGATAAATGACTTAATTAGGTCAAAAATAGTATTTCCCTTTATTAGTATAATTTGATTAGAGTAATTTTTTCTTATGTTTCACACAGTATCTGTTTGCTTATACAACATCATCTGATCCACTTTAATGAACGGGTTATGGAATAACTAGGCATCTGAAAGTAGAGATTATGCAAATGTTTTCATTTTAAGGCTAATTAAAAGATTTTATACTGCATTATTTTTGCATGGATTCTGTTTACTACCCTCATTTACAGTTGGTGGCTGTTGCTAGGAAGAACATATGAACAAGCTAAATTTACATCTTACTCGCATAAGAGCTCTGGTTGTTTTTTATGGAGTATCTGTTTCAGTTATTTGAGAGATCAATATGCATAGCTGGCCGTACTTTGGCCACGGGAATTAGCCGTATCTGTGTATGATCTGTGTTAATGGTGCAGAATCTCACTACCATTCTTTTATCTTGCCTACATTACTACCGCGACTTGCATGGTGGAACAGCAGGGTGAGTTTCCTCTCATGCATTCTAAATGAGCCCTTTACCCCCACGGGGAATGCCAAAACACAACGCAAGGTCAACCAGGAACTGACTCATTTCACTGGACTAATGCCCCACTGTGCTATAACCAAAATCACCATAAACAGACACCATTATAATTGCATATTTAAAAATGAGGTAGCCAGTGTGTATGTGGAGTAAACTCTCTCTCCTTTGCTCTTACACGCAGAAACACAGCACTTCCTTTATAGGCAATTCAAAGAGAGCAATGATCCAGCTCCAACAGTGAGAGGGGCCCAGTAAAGACAGCACTTAGAGAGCCAATGCCCCAAAGCCAATGACATGCCACGCTCACTGATATCGTCTGAAGATGAGTTTTAATGTCAACAGGAGGGCTGTATTTCAAAAGAAAGGTCTTGTAACGAACAAATGAACAAAAAAAAGGTTGAATCAAACTATAAGCTGCTATCTTGCCACCCCCTTTGTAATCTGGGCAGGAAAGATAAGCAAATAAGCTGATGACACTTTTCCCCCAACTATTTATCCCTGTAGCGTTAGATATTAATCAACTCTTGCATTGGACACAATGACTTGAGATGAGAAAGGATTGGTGCTGCAGACACTTCTAATTCAAATGGCCTTCACTTACTGCCTGCTATCTCCTCATCTGGACAGTTAATGACCTTTTAAGACACAGTCCGTGGGAGAGTGGCAGCACACTACTATTTTAAGACATGTCCGCAGACAAATACCACCACGACTGACGCCTTCACTTCACATCCAAGCAGACATGAACGCTACATAATTATCACGCAGTCAAATCAGATCCATTCAAAGGGAATGTTAAGCATTGCCAGCATCCCGGGGCCTCCTTCTGCATTGTGCCACAGCATAAAAATGGAAAATGCATGCCTCAATTCAGGGTGAAGAGCAGTGAAAGAGCACAAAAAAAAGTACAGACGCGATGTTTTCCCAAGATGCCCATTTCTTCTACATCATTACGCTTATACTGACTGCTGACAGTTTGATAAGTACAACCACACTCCACAAAAAGAAAATAAAATAAATAAATAAACGTGCAAATATGAAATACAAAAACACACACTCAGCTACTGCATTATACGCAGACAAAAAAAAACTGTCAAAGAATTAGAATAACGTCTTCAAATGAGTCAGCCACTTTGCAAAATAGGGTTTTACTGTCTCAGGAGGGCAGCTTTATTCTTTCTGCTTAGACACCTCTCCTCTCCTCTCCTTCCTGCCAGATGAGGCCCCTGAGTGGTGTGCATATAAACAGGGATCTTTCACAGAATGCAAGGTGGAGTAGCTTGGGATTGTGGCTGAAAATCTCAGGAGTGCCCTTGCGCTACCCTTAAATCAGAAATGACAACACAAATTAGGGAATAAATTATTATTATTATTATTATTATTATTATTATTATTATTATTATCATTATTAATCACACTAATGATATAAATATCACGCAAGTTACGACAAAAATATTGCATCAAGTGCTACTGTAAATACTAAATGGCAGGTAGGCCAGAGTATGATTGTTTCATGCTGAAAAGGGGACAGCGTGGTGCTTATATCAGAGCTTTGTGCTTATATCAGAGCTTGTGCCTATGACAGGTGCTACAACTCAACAGTCGCGTCGCTGAAGAACTCAGCAGAAAATCTCTTTAACACAAATAGATACATTTGTGCAGTCTTAGCCCATTAAATGCAGTTGAATGAATCATTTGCATTGCCAAATGCAGAATACAGTGCTCCTCCTTCCATCATCATTATTTTTAAATGTACCGTTATCATGGAGGCCCATTGGTTCTGACTGGCTCATGGGCTCACTGAATGTGAAGCTTTACTACACTTTACCAGACACTGCCTTTTTAAATTATCATTTGAACCCAATCAGCTGTCAGCACAATGTGAAAATAATTTATTTTAAATAGCATTTTAGCTGTTCAGTCATTACCTTGAGTCTTTTTACCACTATCAACAATTTGTTTCCCTTGTGACAATTCTCACTAGCTGTTTCTGACTGTTGAAGCAAATTCATCTTTTCAGAGCTAAAAATAACTGCGTCTCATTCTTCCACATCCACCAAGACAGGTGTTTCCACACAAACTGCTTTGTCAGTGAAATGTAAAACCAAATGGTTTGAATGAGCCACACATCGTGAGTGTAACAATAATACAAATTAATCATTTCTACAAAACAATTATGTTTTATCTTTCTTCGCAATTTAAGCAAGATGAGAGGTAAGCGTCTCTTTTACAAAATGCAACTGTTTCCATTACCCTTACTGCTAGTTTAGCAGAATTTTCCCAATTTTTACAAACTGTCATCTTAATACAGTAAATGTCTAATGAAGGTCAACAATTTGTATACCTGTTTCCATTAATAGTCACTACTAAATCTGTTTACCCAACATTTTAAAGTGGCCTAAATTAATTTTAAAAACAAAAAACTGAATTTCTAAATGAGCTTACCTTGGAATTCATGGATCTGGGTAATTTCATGAATTTACAGTTTAGTAATTTTGTAGACACTTTTAGCCAAAGTGGCTTACAAAAGTACATTTCACATGAGGTTGTCTCAATGTGTTCAGAGAAGCTCAGCTGGTCATCTAGGGTTACATTAATATCCTTAGCTGATTGGGAGAGAGACACTACACAGCTATTAATAGTGACTGAAGAATCAATCCGTGGGAACCCCTTGCTGGGAGTTGCAGATAAATGTCTTCCCCCGTTTAAGCTGCAGGCAGTGGGTGGACATTGAGGCTGCAAGTTGGGTGTCGGAAGGAAAAAATCTGAAAAGTTTCATGAGCATAGGAATGATGTGACATGCCAGAAAAGTTTAAAGAGAGAAGAAGAGAAGAGCCCTGTGGGACACTATTCAAGATGGGGTGGAGGAAGGAGACGGATCCCCTCTAGGTCACCTGGTAGGACCGAGTCAAACTGTGCAATGGCTAGGATTCCCACCTCAGCAAGGGATGAGAGAATGATCCACAACTGACAGCACTGCATGCAGAAGAAAAGTCTAAGAGGATGAGGATGGAGTTGAGGGACTTAGCTCACACTGACTGAAGAGCCACTGCAAGAGAACAGTCTCAGTGGTGTGGCCAGACTTGAAACCTGACTAGTTTGGGTCAAGGGGTTATTCTGCTTGAGATGGAGACAACTGGTTGAAAGCTACATGTTCAAATGTTTTAGAATAAAAAATCCTGTCTGTTTGGTATCTGTTGCCACATCCAGGACATTATTAACGGGCTACCAAACCAAGTTGGTATCAGAAAAAAATAAGATCTTAAGGTTTGATTCCCAGATAGAAAGCAGCATCTGGAACGTGTATTTCTCACATGTATTACCCAAACAAGCAGCATGTTTATTATAAACTCCCTCTGCAGTTGAATTAAATTATTCTGTATTAGTTCATGGTGGACAGAACAAGAAAAAAGAATCTTTGTTATATCGAAAAATAACACAATTATTCTGCAGTTATTTAAAAATAATATCAGGGGTAATGTTTATAGAAGGAATTCTGGCAGGAAGATCATTTGTCATATAATGGTTTTACAAGGGAATTAGTCATTAGCATGGCTGGCTAGAAAACTGTGGTAATTACAGGCTGTTTTGTTTTTCTTTTTTTTCAAGATAAAATGTCAGAAACACATGAATACAATATCAGCATTAGAAATGATATCATGGATACAGCTATTACAAAAGCATCCTGATTGTCTGTATTTGTTTCGGTATGGCCTGGATTTAATGAAGATTTGTCATTAGCATTAAATTAAATATGAAAGAAAATCCTACAATAATTTCAATGCAAACACATTTTGCCAATAATTCTGTTTATGAAGAAAGCTTCCACTTTCATTTCATCTATGTATATATAATTTGTGCCCAAAGCAGGGCTGAGCATCTCCAATTCCCACCCCAATTTGCTAATGGTCAGTTATCTGCAAGGGCAGCCGTGTTCATGCTGTGAATGCTGCTTCCGATTCAGGAGAGTGTAGACATCCATAATTTTCCTCAGAAAAATACTTGATGATGCCAGCTTTTCAAAGTACAGAGCTGAGTTGGAGGAATACCTTTCATGACAGGTGCTAGATCGACCAGTGGGGGTCGCTAGAGAGCAATGAACACTGATCCCTAACCGAATGAACCGTGCCATGCCCTCAGCGACGCATTACCGGCCACAGTCGGCACTGGCACCGTCCGAAGCTCATCCAAGGCCATGGGGCTCATCCATGCACCACAACATTGTGCCTTAACTGAATGAGCCATCCAACAACCCGTTTTTCATTTTAAGACAATGTTATGGACAAACCTTAGTGGAATTCATGACATAGAGAAACAAATACACACATAATCATAATGCTTTTTTCAGCTAATTCCCTTAATTTACTGAATTGGAAGGGAAATGCACCTGACCCCAACTCTGGTAGCTATGGCTGTTATCATTATTTGTAGTTTTGTATGATTTCTATGAATGTTATCATTTGATCTAAATTATCTCATTAATTTTTAGTGCAAAAATAAGTTGCCACATCTTTAGCGATAGAAAGGCCTTGGTGTATGCGCTGCAGACATTTTTAATCATTATTTACAACCCTACAGCTCAAAGACCAATATGTGCAATGGTACTAATGGGGAGGACAAGGGCACTGTGATCACGGGCCCTCCCGGGGCCCAACCCACAGGCTCTGCCTTCAGTGAGGTACGGCACACTGCGGACACACAGCCATTTCACACTGCCCCCAGGAGAGTTCCTCTCAGAGCCCGGGTGTGCTTTTCACATGTTTAATGGGCCCTGAAATACAAACACAGAAAAGCGGCTGCCAAATCAACATGCAATAACGCACTGAAGATGTGTTTTCCTATTGTCTTTTTCCATTTTATTACAATATATATTATATGCATCATCTTAGAGATGCTCGCTGTGGCTACGGTTTCAGGTTCTGTACAATCAGTGCTCGGCATGCTGGCAGAAAGCCCAGCACTGGCGCTCTCAACACGCCAACTCAGTGTCTGCTGTGCCAAAGGTTTAAAAACATGTCACATAACCAGCAACACAAGTATATAAATACATCGTAGATACTAAAGTACTATTACAGTAGTGATTCACACCAAGTATAAATTAATGTTGCTATTTATATTAGCTTTAAAAAAGCTATTATATATAGCTTTCCTATTTATTTACTTCTATCAGGCAATGGTGAAAAACAGAAAAAGACAACTGTCCCTTGTGTATTCCAAAACTGCCAGTTTTGTGGAGAAAAAACAGGGATAGACAACATCGCACTGTAGGAGAGAAGAAGGTAGCGATCCAGAGAGTCAGAGTAAGTGTGAGTGAGAAGGGACAGAGAGAGAGAGAAAAGGAGGACTGCTATCGCACAACCTGAGAGTGCAGCTGTCTGCTCTTGGTGAAGGAGAAAGCCTAGCCCACAGTTTAGAGAACAGTGACCTTGTAGAGTGCCATACTGCCAGAAAGAACAGCCAGGCCGCTGGCACTAGACCTACAGCACAGCCTGCCCATTCAGCACACCACCAGGGAAATCTGAGAAATCCCTGTAAATCCAGATTATGAACAGGGATCTTGGGAATCCGTTTACAGTGGAAAACAAGAGAAAAAAATGTGGCATTTCCTGTATGAGGCGAGAAAATAGAGGATTTCCCGTTGGACACACTATAGCATGTACCTTCCCATTTCAGAGATTATTATTTTCAAAGTTCAATGCTGAAAACACAGACACCTCTGGTCAAAAACTTTGGAGTCATACTGCAACAGAACTATTACTGCTCCTCTGAAGTGAAACATAAAAATGGAGAGGAAGAGGCAGAAGAAACCAAGTTCTTTTTTTCTATTGTCAAGGGAATGAATCGGGACAATAGAGGTGTTGACTCACCATGGTCTGGAGGGGCCCATGAGTACATTATTGATTAAAATAATAATGTTACCATTTTCAATTATGAATGTAAATATTTCTATAATTATACATTGTTTTATAAAGATTTTGTTTGTTTTGGCACTTGTGAGGGCTTTACTCAATACAGCTATTTGTAAGATCTATCAAGAGTCCATTATCGATATTTCTGCTTGATATTTCTTATATTTTTTCACAATTTATTGTAAGTTTTATGCTTAAAAATTAGAAGGGCAGAGACCAGTTAAAGCAAAAAGGAAAACACTGAAATAATAAAGCTTAAGCAGTGTTTTTTTACCTTAAATGCTATGTCTCACATTTGTATTCATTTTTAAATAGTTTGTGTTGGTGCTCATTACTGCAACCTAGACAAGCACACGTACTCCTCTGAAACATAATGTTAACCCACAGCCTCTTCACACTCTGCGGTGCAACAGTTAAGCTTACACAGCCATTTCAACATTGCAAAAAAGGGTGGTGCTAGTTTTAGAACAAAAACAAGGGCATGGCAGGTCATATTAATTTTCTCAAATCCAAATGACTTTAGTTGGGCCTGTTTTCTCAAAATACCTGCCTATTTATGTCATGATTCAATGTTTCGACACGCGGATATTGTTTCACCAGACAAGAAAAAATTCAGTTCTTATGCCTGGTGAAACTGTAAACCTGTGTCATCAGTTTCATCTGTAAAACATGAACTCATTGTAGGTTCCTGATAGTTATCGCATCATATTGACTCATTTGCTTCACAGCTTATAATATGATGTAGATAGCTTGCCAGCTATGTAGGCAGGCACATGAGGGAAGCAATGCAAGTTCTGTCAACAACATGCTAAAGAATCACAATGTAATCCATAGTGCAAATATATATAACATGGCTTAAATTAGCACTTGATTCTGATCCAGCCATGTTGTATCCTTTATGCCTATATTTTTTTATATAAAGAGTATGTAGGTGTGTTTTAAAAAGGAAGGAAAGAGAAACAATACAATTAATCAAAACCATCTGGTTAACAATACTGCAACAGCTCCCAGATACGGGGCACTGTCGTGCTCAAAGGTTTTTGAGAGGATGCTGATGACATTTAAGGAGACCAGAACCGAGCCACCGCAGTCACTGCAGTCACAATGCCACTGCTTCCCGTCAGTCTTGGAGGGGGGTCTGGACGGCAGTATCTCAGAGACCAGAGAGAGAGAGAGAGACTGCAGAGACAGCATGGGAGAAGCCAGTTGACATAATCAGTCAGCACAGCCAGATGGTCTGCACTGCCCAGCCCCGCCCTTCCCACATTACACAGAAATACAAAACATATTGATGCTCTTATTACAGTTATTATTGCAGTGGCAGTTAGCAAATATTGACCTTAAATACTTACCATTGTTATGAAAATTTCAAATATTGTCTTTCATTCTTGCACAGATGATCAAAATCAGCTTATACAAAAATGATCGCTGTATGTTATGTTACATGCTACTAACGGCATGCTACTAGTACTGAACAGTAATTTATGACCAGTCAGAGGTAAAGAAATCACAAGTATATGAACACATTCATAACACTGTCCCATTAAGAATGTACTACAATCTTTAATTTCCAGGCATTTTGTCCCCCACAGAGTGAAGGTTGTTACATTGAAGATGGAATTAATCCAGTCACTTGCCTTGAAGTCATTATGAGTCAAATGAGGTGTTACTAGTGTTTCTAGTAAGGTCATTTTGTTTCACTTTGGTTAATATGTTCCAGGTCACAGACTGAAGAAGGAAAACAGGGGCCCATACTAGGCTAAAAGTCATTTTTTTAAAAGTGTGAGTATGTTATTAAAGATACTTGTCCTTCCTAAAAGTTAGCATGTTCTTGAAGAAGAAATAAACTTCACGTCCACTGTATGCAAATTGGAAAACTGGTTTGATATAGGCCTACTGTAAGTGTAAATTTTGAAAATTGTGTGAATTAAAGAGTAATCTTCTATTTACGATTTTGGACCAGCAGCGCATAGTTGGCTTATAAGATAGCTTGTTAAACAAGGTTTCAGTCTGATGTTATACATTAACTGTTGCACATGAGCAAACTAGCTAAGCAAACTAGCTACGCTTTGGATAAAAAGTGCTATATAGGCTAAATGCAGCCCAAGCAAAGTAGATGGACAAAATCACCAAAACTCCACATGAAAAGGACTTTAACTTTCAGGTAACTGAATCACAAATGCAAAGGTAGCTACACAGTTGTGTTATATTAAGCTGAATGCCAATTTGCATGTGTCAGCTATAAAGGTCTGACTATCAACACTTCTGATATGCATGTTTCCAAAGAAACATATGGCAACTAACAGAGTTCCAAAGAGACCAAATAGTCAATACCAAGATAACAAGGGCATAGGTCACAAAAACTGTACAAATATTTAACGTAATATTTAAGAGGAACAATGTAGATAACAACATATGTCAAACATGAACAAACTGCATCAGTGAAGAGGAACTGTAGTTACAAGTCACAGTTCATCGACAGGGGCATACAGACACTTACCAGCACAGCTGTTCAGCACCCTAAAACTACACCCTCAAAAATGAGGTCTGTCAGCACATTCCATTCCATTTTTACTTTATGTTCCCTTCTCTGTTCACATACATTGAGAACAAAAAGTGAGAACAGGAGCTTCAAATGCAGTTGATTAGCTTGTTCCACAATTTACCAACAGTCACATCTGGGATGAGTAGCAAATTAAGACCTCTGCGCCCAAATGTCTGAGAGCTAGTAGGTGGTGTGCAAACTCCCCATGTTTCACAGGTGCAGGGAAGGGGGGGTGCAGGCAGTGCAAGGGTATAGTACTCTGTTATCAGAGCCTATTAACTTTACTGTACTGCTGACTCAGCAATACATGCATTACAGAAGATAAAGAGAGACAAAAAGTTTACTGTTTCAGGTCTGAGATAGAAAATTAGAAATACACACAAATATTTATAGTCACTAATATGACTATGATACACCAATAATATATATTTTTCAAATCTTAATTCTTTTATATAATACTTTAGAATGTTACCAGTGCTTCAAATTGAGGTTTAAAGGGAGCTATAGTAAGCAGGCTAACCAGCTATCAATCAATCATTCAAGTTCATTTTGAAAGAATTTGCAGGGTCCTGTCTAGCTACCTCTTTGCCTCTGTGGATCGGTACCTAATTGTTTTGCACAAACTACTAGTTGTTTGCAACTGTCTGATTATGCAGGCAAACAGGCAGTTATCTCTAACTTCTCACAACTGCTATCTCCAGACAGCCAGAATTTACAAAATCCTGAAAGTTCCATACACTTTCAGAACGTGGTAGCCTACTGATGACAATCTGCAGACTTGTAAAGTCTCCTGAGTGAACAGGTATTCACATGCTGTACATAGTAGAATAATAGAAAATCACTTGTGAAACAATGATTAAAGGTCAGAAAAATAGTTAACAGTGAAAAGCAATGATATTACCAAAACTGAGGCGCAAATGAATATCAAGACATTAACCAACATTTTATCTTTTGTTGCATTCGCTGAGAGATTTTTTATTTTATTATCTCAATATATGAGTTAAAATGGGGTTCTACTGGACCAACTTAACCACATCGTTATCTCCAGAAATGGAGCACCGTCACCTGTTCGCAAAAAAAGTAACTGACTTTCGGTGTAGTTATATACTTATCATATGATATTGCAAATGAACCGGAGTCACTGACTGCATGGCCTCGATTATTCACCATTGTCACGTTCCAAGCAAACTATATACAATGCCAACAGTTCGAATGACAGAGTTCCGTATTTCCATTTAATGATACATAAACCAATTTGCATGCACCGAAGCGCATAAAATAAAATCAGTTTCTCTAAACTACCATGAATGTACTAAACACGAAATAAGCGAATGGATACGATTTGGCACAATCAAATGTATTCCACATAGAAAATGACTAATAAAACTTTGGTCAACTTTCCCTCTTATGCGCATGTTTTCTTTAACCATGATTATACTGTAACATTTATGACATCGAGATTATGAAAGAACACGTACAATCTATAAATAGAGCACACTCAATTCCAACTCATTTTCGTACATCTGGAGGCACAGCACGCTGCCAACAATCACTTTGCTTTCTAAATAAGGAGAAAAAAGGGATTCCGTAAGTAGCAAGCAAGCTTAATGCCTAACACTGCACAGATAGAAAACAATAGAGATATAACGACGCTCACCTGTTCTTCTACAATTGGTTCTTTGTCTCTTTGTGTATTTCATGCATGGGAGAGCTGTAATAGGCTATTTGCGGATTTATTAATGGAACAGAGCACAATTTTTTTTCTCGGTTACCAGGCAGTACTAATACATTTCACTAGCTGTAAAGCACAAGAAACCTCGCGAGCGTTGGACACGGTGTTATGATTGCTTTGTCGAATGCAAATCACTGTGGCTGAATGCTGCTTGATATTTTATGAAGTCATGCGAGACGTACGCCTGTTTAACAAGCCAGTTGATTTTTTGTTTGTATATTAGATTTATATTTTCCAACAACTGGAAGAAAAATGGATCATGCAGTTACTGTGAACTATCTACCGTAGATATGTTAACAGGCCTTCCCACAACGGGAGTTTAAAATATTCAAATTGCATAAATCGTAATGATGCTCCATATCGTACAAAATAATACCAGTTTTCATAGACATTTCATGCACAAGAAAAATATGATTACACTGCCAAAGTGGATATCAGGAAAAGATATCCCGACTGGATATGTCAAATATCAGAAACTATATCAAACTGCATATATTATTTAACAAAACATTACATGTCAGGAAAAATAAATTCTGAATTAAAGTAAAAATGTGTGTAAAATATTGCAATACTGAATAATCACCCCACCCCCTTTGTAAATTGTCATGCGAGATTAAGAGTTGTGTCATGTATGTCTGATAGTCCTTCCTTGGATGTTTTTTTTTTTTTTTTGTACTCACCTTCCCTTTCTGTGGGAATAGTATTGTTAACTGACAAAGAAGTATGCACAGCACATGCAAAAACACACACACCGCTCATACAGCCTTGGAAAGGTGTGTACTGAATATAGCTAGTGTGCACTTTATTTATAGAGCATCTTTTATACAAGGAGGCAAGCAGCTCAAGGTGCTTCACAATGGAATGAAAAGATAACACAGCAGAACTGCAGAGATACAAACCCTTTGGGAATAGGAGTTGTTCTGAACTATGAAATGTTTGTAACTTTGAAAGTAAATTCAAAATACACCCATTTCAATTTGAATCGTGTATTGGAATGGTATGCTTGGAATAACAGAGTGTATTTTTTCAACAGGCTCCTATTTTGTTGCTATAAATCTTTTCCTTAAATTAATAACCAAAAATCAGACAAGCCTTCAGTGGGATCATTAAAACATTGTTTTTCTTCGTCTTTTGGAAAGACACAGCATAATAAATATGCATCATAATAATAACCTGTCAGTAGCTGACAACTGTTAATAAAAGCTTGGCACAATACATCTTCCACATCTTTATGATTGACTTGGCTATGCCCAAATGGATATTCAGTGACTATAGTCTTCTCCTGATCTGTGTCTTTCTACAATTTCATTCCATCTCCTGGACACAGGAATTAAATTGAGTCTTCAGCAGAGAGATCCGAAATATGCATTCCTATTTAAAAGTGTCATGACTGCAAGCTAAGACAAAAAAAGAGTGAACACTTTTGAAGGGCTCTGCTCCAGAGCTATGCAGAGCTTTACACAGCTACAGCAGCCCTCTGGACCTCTAGTAAATGTATGTAATAGTATCTTGGGAAACCCTGGCCCACTTAAACCATATTTACTGCTGGTAAAATGATTCTGTCTCGGATTGCTGCCGAATCCTGGTTATAGTCAGTAGTAGTCAACACTCAGATGTGATATCTAGGCTTTTATCTACTTGAAATGGCAGAATAGTAATACAAAGATGTATGTGGAGGACAGGATGCACAAGGACATCAATAAAATGTACTCCAGCTTGGAGAAAAGAATCATTCTGTCACTGGAAGTCAAATCACAGGAACTGGCAGCGAGATTAAGCCCCTCTCTTTTGAGGCTTCCACAATCCAGAATTCGCTTTTACATATAATGGGTTAACACTGGTCATAGATCATCAGCAGTATCAACCTAGTTACTCTAAGGAACTACACAAGAGGCTCCCTGCACTCATGAATAATCTAATCTCCACAGCAGGCATACAGGAGGTAAGTAATTGTAGCCTGCAACAATGGCAAAGGAGCTTGGAAAACCTGTTAAACTCAAGATCACCTGGCACTCTAGCCCCACAGATGGGCCCTGGATTAAATGGAAGGTCACCTAGTTGAGGATGTTGATGGAAAAGCACAGCAGGCTATTCCCAATGTTCAGGAAGTAGGCCAATGTGATTACCAAATCCTTCCAGCAACCCTGCAGAGGCAGTCCGGCAATGCCACTGAGATGATGAGAGAGAAGCTCTATGTTCTCTCAAGCAGGCACCAACCCCTGCAATTCAGATTGAGAGAAGCTTAGAGGAAGCAAGTTTCACTCTTGGAAGACATTTGCCTGCAAGAAATGAGGTGAGGTTTGACATAGATTACAATTCCTAATCCTGAAGCTCTGCTTCAATCAAACTGCCAAATGTTATGGTGAATTGCAATGGGCAGCTTCTCATGCTCCATTAAGGTACAGAAATGATGTAGTCTGTTGGACCAGATTTCCTCTGTTGTGCACCCGGATGCTGCCAGATACTGGGGATCCACCAAACTAAACAGTTTGAACTGAGCTGGCTGCAGCTAAAGGGCAACAGATGTTGGTTTGGAACACAAGAATCTTGTCTGGCAGGTTAAAATCCTATCTGAAAGTATTTTAGGGCTGGAGGCTGAATGGGGTCAGCCTCGACCGTCATCACCAGAAGCTGACAATCAGGATACGTTGAGTTCATCTTTGCTGCAGCAGTAAATATGATGACAAAAGGTTAGCTAGCCATTGTGAAGGGGAGCCATCTTCCGTACTACACTGCTAGCCTTACCAGCAGAGGACCACAGAGGAACTCCCACTTCCCCAGAGTTAAATTTGGGCTGCCTATTAGCACTAATGACAGCCTCAGGGAGACAAAGCAAGATCATTCTCTTCTCTCATAATTAAATTTTGGGAAAATGTCTGCATCCTCTAAGCCCAGTGGGAGTCACCAGTCAAACCACAGGCTGTCCCTTGAAAATCAACAACAGGGACTGCACATTAACTCCCCCAAAACAGATAACACCGCAGTCAGAGCAGTGGAGACTCAAGCTAGGTCTGTGAAGATCAAGCAGGTGGTGCAGAGGAGCAGCAATGAACTGAATCAGGTTCAGCGAGGTTTGCAACCCAGCCAGAACATTGCACAGCATGACATCAGCAGGGGAATACCTCTCCCACCCCTATTCCCTTTAATCAGATATCCTCTGTGCTGCCTACGATCAGGAATAAAACAGCTGCAGGAGTCACTGGACCATCCAACAGAACTCAACTATCCAAGTGAAAAAAAAGTGAGGCAGCTGGAGGTTCTGTGTCGACAAGAGAAAATAGCCTAAATTTGTCCTCTATGCCCTCTAGCCTGGCCTAAATCACTAGGTTTGAATGGCTCAGCTCCCTGGAACTCAAAATGGGGACTAGTCACTGGAACCTGGCCCTGATGCATAGCCAGAAACATCTGCTTAAAAAGTATAATAATAATAATAATAATAATTAATATTAATAATAATAATAATAATAATAATAATAATATGACAGTGCATTTCCGCCACAGGGAAAACATATTTTCGTCACAAGAAACTTTTCTTGTTGAATAATATTTTCATTATAACAAGATGCGATGATGTCATTATCAAAAATGATACACAGAATTTGTTCAGTGAAGGCCAGTAGCCTTTGTAATCGAAGGGTCAGACTGATTTCTTCTTCTGTACAGCCCCATTAATTTCTGAATTTTCTTAGTGTATGCATACTTAACAATACCAATACAAATATCATCTAAAGTGCTCAAGGACAGCAGAATCTCATTATGTCTCAAGCCAATACTAAAGTAAAACTTGCACATAAGCCATTGGTGCAAGCGATCTAATTCTGCGTCTCATTTTCAAAGGGCTGTTTTTTTCATTATAACAAGATGAGAAGCTTCTCGTTATGACATACTGAGCGGGAAAAAAATGTTTTTCACTGTGGCAGCAATGCACCTCCTTATCAAATAATAATAGTAATAATAATAATAATAATGACGTATTCATTGAACTTATTTCCCGGGCTCAAGGAACTTCATAGTCAAATGGACAAAAGCTACGACAACCTATTGCCATGTGGTTCTGCCTTGATGATGCCTGTGCCACCTTAAGCTTATAACTGTGAATGTAAAGTCCATGGTCATGTGATGGGCCCACAAGGGATGGCCTCCATCTAGCTTTAGGTTACTGCTGTGATCAGCAGACCGACTCCTGGGTCAGTCATTCAAATTCAACAGCTTGTTTTGGCCTTCCACCTCAGCTCCTCCTCTGCACTGCCTCATAGAAAGGATGGCATATCATTCAGATGAATGAGTACTGTGATGCTTCCCTGTGAAAACTTATGGAGGCCCATACTCAGCCTCTTGTCTTTTTCTACCTGGATTTCAAGAGAGCTTTTAATGCAGACACAGGTGGTAACAACACAGGAAGGCAGTATTTTCCTGGTTGGGGGAGGGGCAGCTGCAACGTTAGCAGCTGGTATCATACCGCAGCTGGATCCTCAGCTGCGAGTGCCGTAACAGTGTTTTTTTTTTTTTTTCGTGGGAACTCCTGGCTGTGGTGGCCACTGCCCACAATTTACATCCATATGTATGGGACAAAATTCCTGCTGTGGGCAGTCTGCACTTCCATTACTTCGCCCTTCCTCTACAAGGAGCCAGAGGGACAGATGGCAGGCTGGCTGGAGATCCTCCAGTTCTACATGGCTTCCAGATGGAACAGCAAGCACACCAACAACAGGTTTACAAAAAATGAAAATAAAAAATACAGAGCCAATATATTAAATATAAAAAAGTAATTATTGTTTAAAATACCAAAATGAATCATTACAATACCAACTGAATGTCTTTGTCGTTTAAATTATAACTTATTTTTACTGATAACTGATGAGATAGACTTGAACTGACTTGGTGGCTGTCCACACGTTTCCGCTGAAAATATCAAATTCTAATGAGAAATTGTCATGTACCTGTATTTCATTACGGATTTGTCATGGATCTCATGTTACCATTTAGCCACATCTATTGCTTGATCTGTCTGATTCATTGACTTGAGTAACAATGATTAAATAGCAAAGACAGGCAGGATCTGAAAGAAAATAATCATCATTCTGTTCAAGAGGTGCCATGCAATGTCTTGAAAGTACCAGTGGGATAAAATAGTCTCAGCTGCAATCTTGTAAATGTCAAGCCCATCCTGTGGGTACAGGGGCAAAGTCAAAAGCAGATGATCACATATTTCTCTTTGCAGTGGATCCCACCTGGCTCCATCTAATAGGCTTCTCAGTTCTGCCTGTGCACTACATGATTCACCTTTCTGTATTCACAATCCTCCCAGCCAGCTCATTCAGTTGTATACCTCATAAACCACTTTCTCAAATGAAAGCATTTTCATGGCAAGCAGAAGAATGCATTAATTCCTTTCTCCACCCCCCACCCCCCTCTCCCCCCATGCTTTTTTAAATAGCCTTTCTGACAGACTGATCACTTCTTAACAGTGGCAAAGTGCCTAATGCCTGATCTGCTTATTTTCTGCATGGGAAATTACGCATGATTTGAATATGATGATTTGAATATGTTTTTCTAGTTTCACATTTTTATTTTCTTTAATTAAGTTACAAGTTAAAAAATAAAATAAAAATAAAAAACTTTTAAAGCAGTTTTGGAATTGTATTGGCTAGTTTTTTGTAGTTATGGATCTGCCAGCAAAAATAAATAAATAGGAGTATGCTGATTTGTTTATGAGGTTTTGCTTGTCATCAAAGCAATGATCATTATTTTTTAAGCTCATCCAATATGATGGTGGCCATTGTGCTAGTCCATTGATGAAATTTGTGATTTTTGCAAAAGGAAGTAATCGTATTACAAATAAATGGGTCTCAAAGTTGAGTGTCAAACTGGATTCTAGACCCTTAAACAGCATGTAAGACTTGGTTTGTGGCTCAACAGGGGGTAAACAGTGTTTGGAAGGGAACCGTCCTCAGCCTCTACATGCATCATGGGATCAGCATTGAAAATGAGGACTGACGATTGTTTGACTACAAAGCTGGCAATATTATTCACATTTTAATAACTTTTAAAATGTGGCTGACAGGGACTTACATTTAACAGCTGCCTGTATACACACAAAAATATATATATACATATCCAAATATATATCTGTTTCGTTTTTGTTTTTTTATTATTTTTTTACTATGCACATGTGTTAGTCTATCCACATGAGTTCATGTGTGTGTGTTCTTGCGTGTGGTGTGTAGAGTTTTATAAATGGGGTGGCAGATTTGTTGTGATTACATTTTTTTTTTTTTTTAATGAATGTAAGATGTCAGGACTTGATTGGAAAAATTCCAGAAATTTCTACAGAAACATTGGAAATTATAATTTGATAAAGACACATATCTGCATACCAATGCATGCTTATGAGTCTGTATTATCTGTTTTCTCAACCAGGTATGCATACTGCAAACTCCTGAGAAGTCATGTTAACTTTCTAAATGACCATCATGCTAGTTATTTAATATGATTTTTTTCTTTTACTTTCACATCACTCTGTCTTTAGTTGCTACACCAAAGACAAGTTCTCACAGCAATATGATTTTCTTTAAGGGGGTTGTTACCTTTGATTTTTTGGCTGCCTTCTTACAATGTATCCAATTATTTAGATATTAAACAGCCCATACATTTAACATATCAAACAGTAGTTGAACTTACAGTTCAGTTGCAACTGGAAAAAGTGAAAGTTTCAATGTTTGTACAAACAGCTCACTAATATTAGCTAACAATAAATAAATAAATGATGGAAACATAAGTGCCTATGAAATTATATTAGCTTACCAAATACTACATACAAGATTATTAAGATTATTTTCAATCACTTGTTTTTTTTTTTTTTTTTAAAGAGCTTTTCTGACTAAGCAGCCACCTGATACTAGGCATAGGAACTTAAAAAAAGACAACCATGTAATTTCAGCCCTTAGCATACTGGTAGATTGTTTAAACTTGAAATTACTGTCTAAATGACACACTGTATTTACTGTTAAAAACTGATGTTGATTTTCATTTAAGCCAACTTGACATTTAAAAGTTTCTATTTCAAAGTTTAAGCTGCAGAAAAAAGCCACAACATTAATGTGTGCCAGTTTCCATCATGCCACCCATATCAGTGGTGTGTGTGTGTGTGTGTGTGTGCGTGTGCGTGCGTGCGTGCGTGCGTGCGTGTGTGTGTGCACAATATATAATATGCAGGCATATGCAAAGTCTTGGTGATGACGCTGCACATTCCTGTGTCCCTGAAGTGTATTTCACAGAAAATAAGGTAGCAGCCCAAACCCACACAGAATTGTTCCCACCACACAAATTGGCACAAGAAAAAGTGGGTCACAGTTCTGAGCACTATGCTACAGTGCATCTGAGAACATACACTGCTCAGCTGACTCACAGCTGATGTTCTTGCATCTTTAAAAACGTCGCTAGAGCATTCCACATATCACTTTGAAAACGTTTTATGGATGCTGAGTTGTTACAGTCTCAGATCCAAGAGGTCTCAGCTCCCTTAGTAGGAATTAGAGGAGAAATCTAACATTTTTCTTGTATGTATTTGTATATATGCACGTATGAGGTGTGCGACAAAGTCACTATGTGTCCGTGTATCTATTCAGCCACAAAAATTATCTGTGTTTATCTGCATAGACAATTGGGGTTTTTCCAACATAATTTCACTCAGATTGCACTTTTTGGCCTTTTAAAGCTTCAAACTGGCTTTTACAAACAAACAGAACAATAAACTTTAGATAAGTAGTTTTAGGAAGTACAATCGCTGTCGGCTACATTAATGATGAACGGAACCCCACCACCGCCCCCCTAACTTGAAGGACAATGAACAATGAGGTTTTGAAAGGAAAATGAGTGGGGCAAGTGAGAAGAAAGGAATATGTTGTTTTTATTGTAGGTTCATGCAGTGTGTCATAGAATTACAGCAGTCATAAATAAGGCTCACAGAACAGTCACAGAACAGTTATGGCTAGGGTTCCCAGACATCCGGTTTTCAACCAAAATGTCCGGTTTTCAAATTATTTGTGCATGTCCGGTTTGTGTAATTTAAGGAAGAAATGTATTGGCAGCACTGAATTCCTGCCACCCCCCTGCACCCGACGGTGTAACAAAATCACAGTGTTTTAAAAAGCTTTCATTTATTAAACTAACCTATATATCTCATGTGCAGCAGTGGGAAATTATTTAAATAACATGCACAACTAAGTGCTTAAAGTTTAAAATAAAAAAAAACATTACTGGGCAGCTGCTGCTAGTAACAAATTTAGAAAAATGCATTGATAGGCCTTTAATTGAAAGAAAGAGCATCCTGTTTTTCCTTCATAAAATTTAGTTAGAAACAGATTCAATAAGAAATCGAATTTGTTCAAGTAAGTCTTAAAATATGGAGCGGCACAGTGGTGCAGTGGGTAGCACTGTTGCTTCACATTAAGAATGTCCTCGAATCCCAGCTGGAGCCTTTCTGTGTGGAGTTTACATGTTATCCCTGAGTCTGCATTGGTTTCCTCCAGGTACTCCAGTTTCCTCCCACAGTCCAAAAACATGCAGGTCAGGTTGATTTGAAAGGTCTAAATTGCTCTTAGGTATGAGTATGTGCATGAATGTTGTGCGTGTCCTGCAATGGACTGGCGACCTATCCTGGGTGGATTCCTGCCTCTCGCCCACTGCACGCTGGGAATGGTTTCAGAACCCCCGTGGCCCTGACCAGCATAAGTGAGTTACATAATAGATGGATGGATCTTGAATCATGATAGTAGCCCACGTGAAAAAATACAATTACAAATATAAGCCTCGATGTTTGGATAAAATCATTAAGGTTCATCATTAGCATTCATTATTTGGGCAGTTCTGAATAAGGTATCTGTCTTCGAGCACAACACTAATGCATGTCAATGTGTGTTTATATTCATATTTAGGATGGATGTTAGGACTGGGGTCAATGTTCAGTACTAAACCTTCAAATTAAGTCACATCAGATAGGCTACACAAGGAGATGTATATCTTGGTCATGTAGCCTAATGTAATGTATAACTAAATTTCACTGTTTCATATAGTATCTCAAAAATGCACCATGTACTTCTCCTTTCACTTTCACCAGTTTCCAGACTTACTAGTCCTCTCAGAATACATGCAGTCATAGCTAAACCTGCAATCACACTTAAAGTGACCTTCTGAAGAATGGAGAACTGAATGTGGAAGAAGAAAAGAAAAATCTTTTGTACTCTTGGTAAAGGCATAAATGGCAGTTGGTTTTCTTTAGCTTTGGACTCCACCAAAGGTTTTAGATTAGACATAGTAGTAGCCTACATATTTTATGTAGGTCAATGGCTATTTTTGGAGCCTTGATACAGTTGGAAATACAAATAAAACAATGTTTTAAAGCCTTACGTCCATTGAGGGTTATAAACTGTCGGGGCAGATCACTGAGACTTAAGTCCAAAAAGCAGCAGTTTGCAGGATGAGACTCCTGTTACACAATGTGGTTGTTCCTTGCTTACATAATGCTCCACTTTATCTTTTTTGATGCTGGCCTAATGCTTTCTGCCAATTTTCATGTATTTCGTGTGAACATCCATTTTACATTCACCAAGTTCTTTCATCCATCCATCATTATGCCATCCATCTGTATATCCATCTGACAAGCTGTACCTCCTTACATCATTATCCAAGGAAAAGCATTTCACAAATGGGACACAATTTTTTTTTTCCTAATTTACACATAAACAGCTGAGAAAACACTCCCCTCATACTAGCCTTTAACATGGAAACCATATGCTTCAGTTAGCATATGTTTTGACATTTTTCCATTAACAACATGGAATCTGCATAATATAGCTCATATTTTAGTAAATATGCCCAGAAAACCTGAAATTCCCCCACAAAGAAAGAAAAAAAACATTTATGCTTCTGCAAAATTTCAGGAAACAAAAACTTACCCCATACATTGTCAATAGCTCACCAAATGCAAGTGAAGTACAGAATCAATTTCAATATGAGACCCATTATAATAATAGGCATAACAGCCTCATAGCTATTTTCTTTATTTTGGACAAACTTTCAAAAAATATTTAAATCCCCCTCCTTACTTTGGTCTTTTCCCTTCCTCCTACCTTTGCAGAAACATGAAGCATTCCATACAATATTATTAAAATGTTTCATCTGCATTTGCCAGTTTCTACACAGATATACACACAGATATTTCAAAACTACTACCTAAGGCGGGTATTGCAGTAAGTAAGACAATAGAAGGTGGCCCTTTCCTTTTGTCCCTCCTGAAATTTCTAGTCATTCATATCAGTATAAAACAGATAATGTACTAATGTTACAGAAAAAAGGAGAACAAAGAAAGTCCATTAGTGGGGAGTATTCTCACCTGGTTATTGAAAGCCATCTGCTCGGCATCTGCATAGCTAAGTAGTGTTTAAACCTGCTGTTTTGGAGTAGGTAAGTGAGAGCAGTTGGCTCGCTTGGAGGACAGAGATTTGTCCCTATGGTGCAGTACCAGGTGCTGTGTTTCGCTTGTGTTGTGCATGTATTCATGGGGGGCAGACACCAGTGGGATGGAGAAGTTGTTGAACTGAATTAGACTGAAGCAGACAACTCACCTGTGAAGCAGTGACATCTTCGGGGGGTAGGCAGTTAGTCAAACATCTAGGTGAGTTGAGAATCTAGATTGTTCTAGGGAATTGCTTCCCTGAGGAAATGCTTATTATATTTAATTGTGCTTTGGTTTGTGTGACCGTGACAATCCGGTGAGGAGGTCTGAGCCAACAGCTAAGTTCTGACACCCTGAGGAGAGGGAAAGTGTGAAATGACAGACTGAAAGTTTTTTTTTTTTTTTTTAATATATTTATTGTTTTGGCTCAATACAGTGTTTGACACAAACCAGGCAATTGGGGGACAAAAGTGTCTCCCCTCTTTGTAAGTGTGTTTATGTGGTTTTGTAACTTTTTCAATTGTGTGTAATTACACATACTGTATGTATGCAATTATAATTTTATATATTACTGGTAACAAATAAACATTCATGCTGCACTTTGACATCTTGTAGCATACTCTGAAACAGGGGCCGCACTGATGCAATATATGAAGCATGCAAACATGGTGAAGAGCTTTAGTTGTTCAACCAAACATTACAAAGCGCTATGTAAGTGCGATCTAAGTGACTTTCACCATGGTATGATTACTGGTGCCAGACATGGTTTTTCCAGCATCGCAGAAACAGCTGCCTTCCTGGGATTTTCACCCACTACAGTCTCTATAGTTAACAGAGAATGGTGCGATAGATTACATTTAGTGAGCAGAATTTCTGTAGGTAAAAACACCTTGTTTGATGAGAAAGATCAGAGAAGAATGGGCAGGCTTGTTCAAGTTCTTCTTCTTTCTTTTTTTTCTTTTTTAGTTATTCTGATTTTTAAATTCTGCGAACTGTTCTGGAAAATATTCTTTTAAAGTTGTTTGATATCTCAATCAGAGCCCATGTTATGACGTTTTAAATTGAACAGCCAAACACTTAAAACCGAAAACAGAATTTAAAGATTCCATTGCAAACTGTTATAATTCCATTCATTAACCCTCTGGGATCGAGAGCTCCGCCGGCGGAGCTCGACAAGATGAAATTAACTTTCGTTTCTATTTGGATGATTAACTTCACGTGCTGTTATCATACAGACGCAACAAAAACATTGACAGAAACCTTAGAATCGCGACTTTCCAATGTGCCCATTGGCAAATAATATAAATTGTTTTAAATGTTCCAAATTTGATTAATTAGATCATGTATGCTTCGCTAAACTTTACTCATTACTATGTGAATTTCGCTCAGCAGGAAGTCCGCCCAAATCGCATTCACATGTTATCAACATTTTAATTACTCTCCATAGAAGGAGACTAAAAGAGGGGCGATGCGAGATCCATGTGAGAAATGCCAAGTCAAAGCGGGATAGAATGTCACAGAGTGTCGCCTAATTCACTTCTTATGAGGTGAACATTTCGTTTAATTTTGGAAAATGGTCCGTCCGGAAGCCGACACTGATGAAGAGCATCACCATATATATTGGTTGCTTTATAATATGATTTCCTTGTATTATTTGTTGTATTTATATATTGTATCTTTGATGTCCTGTAGCAACGTTAAACATCTCTTTGTCTCTCTGTGACACACAGACACACAGTTGATCAGTGATGATCAAGCAGTCAGTTTTATCCCCCTCAGAGACACGTCACTGTGGCAAGAATAAACTGCAAGCTACAGCCAAGGAAGATAGCTAGCTACTCATGCTAAAAAATATATAAAAAACAAACAAAAAAAAAAAACAATAGTTTTCACTTTTAAATTATTAAATTAAATTGCTATTGTCAACAAATGTATAAGTGTTTTTTTTTTTTTTTTTTTTTCCAGAAAGTACAGAGTTTAAATGGTCAGATTATGGTAAAACCTCAATTTTGACCAAAAACTTATTTTAAAAAAAGATTTTCTGGCCATTTGCCGAAATGTTTTTTTTTTTTTTTTTTTTTTTTTGGAATGCCATGCAATTGCTCAAATAATAGCTGTTTACAGCAGTGCTGTGCAGAAAGGCGTCTCTGAACGCACAATGCTTCAAATCTTGAAGTGGATGAGATACAACTGCAGAAGACTGTTAGCTAAGAAGATGAGGAAGATGAGGCTACAATGGGCACATGATCAGTAATACTGGACGACTGAAGACTGGAAAAACATTGCCTGGTCTGACAAATCTTTATTTCTGCTGACATGCAGATGGTATGGTCAGAATCTTGTGTAAACAGCATAAATCCATGAATGTATCCTGCCTTGTGTCAATGGTGCAACCTGGCAGTAGTGGTGTAATGGTGCAGGGAATGTTTTCTTGGCATACATTAGGCCCCTTCATACCAACTGTGCATTCTGTTAATGCCATACCATGCCCAAGCATTGTTGCTGAAAGCACATATTATCTCAAGCAGGTTCCACGAACATGATAGTGACTTCAGTTTACTTCAATGGCCTGCACAGTCCCCAGATATCAATCCAACAGAGCACTTTTGGGATGGAAGGTTCATAGCATGAATGTGCGGCCAAAAAATCTGCAGGAAATGAGTGATGCTATTAAGTCAGCATGGACCAAAATCCTGTAGTCAGGTTTGCTCAGGTTTATCCAGAACAACTTATTTCAACAACCAGTTAGAATTCTGTATCTCTGTAGAGCCCAACTTAGTGAAAAAACATAGACATTGTGGAAATAAAGGATATATATTTATTGGCTATGATAATGAATATGTGAATAAGCTTAAGGAAAACAATAATTTGCATAATATGAGGAATAGTATCATACCACTCTTAATCAGAGGAAATTATATTTCTGTGACATCTAAACATAGAGGTTAAAACTGCCATTTAAGGAAGGTTAATTCATGTTATGGGTTAGTGACACATTACTCTATATTATGTGGTTAGTTTGCTTACTCAGTCTCATAGAATGAAGTTTTAACAATTGGAAACAACAAGGTCAGAGAATTTGCTATTCCAGACCAATGCACACATAACAAATGAAACAACAACAAACAGCAATAAAATGTCCTAATCAGCTAATACAAGTTTTACACTATCCTATTGTTTGATGCAGGTGCTCAATAAAATGTGTTTCAACACTTAACGGAAATAAAAGGGCAGGTCGGTCCGTGACGCGTCAGCTCGTCAGCTGGTCCTAGGTCCATGGCAGGTGCGCAGGGACTTGGGGAACTTCTTTGAAGTCAGGGTCGCGATGAGTTCCAGTCAAGATGACTTTGGTTGTGTGCAAATCTTCCACTTGGTTCCAGCCGCAAGGGAGATATGAGGGAAAAGTCTGTAGATACTTGGTCCTCAAAACAGCTGTGGATGGGAAATAGACCAGCTTAGTTTATTTCACGGATGGTGGCAGGCCAACTCTCACAGGTCTTGAGCGAGGTGTGAGTTGGGAAGTGTAGCAAAGTCCGGCAAAGTTCTTAAATGTATGAAAGTAACCCTTTAATAAAAACTGAAAATGTGCACTTTAACCCAATGTGAATGGTTTGATTCCAAAACTTAAGTTGTGGAGTAAAAAAATATATTTTTTTCCCAAACATTATGGAGCTCACTGTATGTATATTCTGTGGTTTAAAATGTGTTTGTGGGATGAACAATTGTGAACAGTCTGGAGTTCCTTGGGTGTGATGCACAGCTATAAGTGGGAGTCTCTTTAAAGTCCTTGACATCACTCCGGAAATCTATTCATCTCTATGGACTTCTTGCTTTCTTGCTCCAGCAGTTATCTACACATGAGAATGGAGCTCAGGTCAAAATGATAAATCGTGTTGTCTCTGGTCTCAATCACATAATAGTTCAGAGGAGCCTCCAAGATCCTCGGGACCGTAAGTAAATACCACTACTGGAAAATAAGCAACTAAGTAGCATGAGCAAAAGGTAGCAAGTTTAAAACTGATTTAATCTGTGTCAAGTGTGATGTCTGAAATTTCCAAAATGTCATTAAATATGAACCAGGATTTCTTTTTTTAGAGGTGTGGCAATCTCACTAGCTTGACTATCTTGTTGTACTGATGTATCCCACTTTGTTTTGCCAACTGTGTCACATCGATTCAACTTAAAACAGTTTGCTTTTGGTTAGCTAATGCACCAGCTTTGCAGAGCGCCGTTGTTCCATTATCTGTATAATCTATTAAAAAAAGAGTATCTCTGGCTAATGTTGTGGACCAAGTGCCTTCACGCCCCTATCGCAGCTATTCCCTGAAAGATCTGCGCTTAAACTGCTCTCAGGAGAAGTCAATAACCCAGCAGCACTGCTGGGTCCCTGTTGTGAACTGCTGTTTCCCCTTAATAAGAACCCCTGAAGCCAGCATGGAAACAAGATTGGCTCACTGATATTGGAGTTGCCGATATTTGTGCATCTTGTTGTTTATTGCCAGCCTGCATTCATTTTTTCTGTGATCAGGGAGGGAGCAAAGGAGGGAGAGAGGGAGGGAGGGAAGACGAGCATCTCACCCCTGAGGAACGGTCCGTTCATTCTGCAATATCTAAACAGTACACTTAAAACCCTGTTTTAGTTCTCCACCATGTAAACATTCGTACAGACTTAATGGCCAGTGTGCATTTGAAGTGTGGTTGTTTTTTTTTTATTATTACAGAAATATTTCACTTTGGCCTAGTTTCCTATTATTGTCCATTGGGTTTTTGAGCAAGGCAGAACTTCTATGTTTATATATTAAATCAAAGAAGCTTTTTCGAAGAAAAAGGCATGAAAGACTTAATTGCGGCTGTGAGTCATTTAAGTCAAAGAATGATGCTGCTTTCTGAAAATTAAGCAGAGAATCCCACAGAACTTCAGAGCAGATATGAAAAAGAAGGGATAACTGGTTGGGCGGAAGCTATAGAAATCTTTCACTTACATCATTCAGAAGTATTTCTTCTGCCATAAGGCAGATTGTATTCAATGGGTTGAAGAGCCCAATTTTCGAACCAATGGCCAAAATGTTCACACTGAACAAGGTAAGAATGTTGCTTATCCACCCCCTAAGTAATAACAGTTCTAATGCCTTGAGTTGGAACTCATCCAATGAAATCCTGAAAAAAATGAAAAATGGATCACAAGCATGACAGTGTTGGGATCCTGGCCAGGAAAACCCTGTAAGGTAAAATATCAGATGTTATGTCCAACAAAAAAAAGAAAAAGAACACATCACAGAATTGCCCTTCAACATGTTTCTATCAAACTCTTGACAGCTTTGAAACAGAGTCAAAAATCATTAAATCTCGGGTTGCAGTTTATGTGGTGCTGTACAGTTTTCATCAGACTTGCCACACCTTTGTGACAAGAGCAGGCGCTGTCAGTGAGCGGTGGATAGGGTGGACGGGGGGTCTGATCCCTCGCTACATTCATCCTTTTGCTGGATCTGTTCACAGCAATAACAAACAGGGAGGCAGGGGAGATGCAGGAAGCTGGAAACTCAGCTGTCATCTGGGATGAGGTTTGCAGGGCATCGATGACCGCTTGTGACACCGAGGTGGTGACACAACCCTTTCAAAATGAAACTCAAAGCGTTTAAGTCACATGCACCCAGGGCGTTTGTATGCGGGAGATTTAACCAGATGTTCTAATCTATGACTTCACTGAGAAAATGCCACAGAAGGTTGCTGTCGCATCTTTGGAATTTGGAATGTCAATCAAATGGCTTTGGAGGTTAAATAGTGCACCCATTAACTGACAGTATGCTTTTCAGTACAAAGACAACAAAGACAAAAGACACGTTTTTGTGTTCCTCCAGTCAAGTTCATTTTCTGAATTGCTTTTACCCTGTCCCTGATCTGTTATATATCCATAACATCATCTTCACAGAATAAGAAATAGGTATAGAGACAGTCAAATGATGCCACTGCATTACCACTGAGTGCCTTGTAGCACGTATAATCAACCCAACCTTCCAATGAACCAATGAACCCCCAATCTTCCATGTGTACAGTCAGCCACTATGGCTGCAAGGTCACAGTGGTAATTTATCACCCACTTAAAGAAGCACCAGACTGGACAAACAAGAGTATGTCTAAGAGGCCTTGTGGGGGTCAAAGTCCTGGGGGCACACAAGACTTTTGCACATCTGTCTGAAAGCTCTTAGCAAGGCAAATATGTATATGAAAGAATCAGCAGGGGCATTACTTAGCTTTGCCAGACAGTCCATGGTTGTCTTTTCTCCAGGTGGAGAGTAGGTTTGGTTATGTCAATGGCCGGAAACCCTTTTCCTGTGGCACCTCTGGGAAAACATAGGAGAATGCTGGTGGTCGTGTAACCCAATTACTTCACCCTGCCTCACCTGGTCTGCATCCCTTTATCTTCACCGCCCCCCCCCCCCACACACACACACACACACACACACACATGCACACACACACACAGCAGTCAGGCCAGGGGTGCACAGCTCCTAAGAGGAATCAAGACGAGTGCGCTTCCTCCACGTGCGTGTCGTCAGAAAATAAATCAGCCTGGGTTCAGGAAACATCTCTTGCCCCCTCTCCTGACCCTGCCCATTCAGAGAAAGTGATTTCCTTCTTTGCTCATTTCACCTCAGCCACCATAAATCTCAAACATATTTCTCTGCTGCCACACATGGCAATGTCCATGACATTCAATGCCTAATGCAGAGGATTTTATTTTCCTGTTCTGAAGCAGAACAATATTGTTGTCTCCTGCATGTTTAATTTATTTTTTTCCCTTTATTGTATGCCATTGGAGTTCCTGATATCGCTGTGGCTTCTGACACTAAAAGAAAACAATACATTTAAATTGCAAATTCTCCTTTACTTCAGAATTGTGTCTTTAAAATTACTTCAGCCTTTGTCACCAAGGCTATTAATATATGCAGACGTATCTACGTTCATGTCTCCTTCAGGGTGTACATATCTGAACTTTGATTAAACTAGAGCCTGTTTGTGTACTGTATAGTTGCATTGTGTGTTCCCAAAACAATACTGAAATAATGCAACAGAAAGAAATCCATTTGTTTTCAATCAAAAGTCAACGGCATTGTACTGCCCGTGAGGGATTGAATGAAACAATAGAGAAGAAATGTCAGATTCTGAATTATATTTGTGAAATGGTACTTTCTGATTCCTCCTATGAAGATCACACTCACATCTCCTTCAGTGTCTCTGTAAGTTCTCCAAGCAGCACCCTAACCTTGTGCGGACTTTTGGGTCAATGGTGCGGTCAGGCAGGCGTCGCGATCTTTGACCTCTGCAGCACCAGTCCAACTACCCAGCAGAGAGTTCTGCTGGGAGCAGCTATTAATTGGACACCTGCCTATGACCGTCATGGCCCACTGGTCGAAAGTGCACACAGCATGGCCTCCACTTCCCAGCGGCCTCCTGTTTGCCGTCAACCTCCACCGCTATCTCTGCTGAGTCAGGCTAGTGGGGAAGCACTTTTCATAACACACTGAGCGCTGAGCGCTCCCCTGTTTCAACAGGGAAAATATGGGGAAAAATTTATTATCCTCACAGCCAGAGAGTCAGAGAGAGAAAAACTGTCCTATTTCTCGTTTTATACTCATCTCACTATCCATTTCATCTTCTCCATTTCCATGTTTATTCCTCATTTTAGGAGGGAGCTAGGTGGAAGGGGAGATACAGGTCAAAGAGAGAGAGAGAGAGTGAGAGAGAGAGCGAGAATGCAACCAAAAGATATAGAAATAGAGAGCAATTAAAAGAAAAGAGAGGAGGGAGACAAAGAGGAAGACCAGGTTAGATACAGAAAAGCAATGGACAATGACGCAAGGGAAAGCTGGAGGACAAGAGACAAAAAGAGTGGCGGAAGTGTTGATGCATGAGTCTGATTTGATCTGTGAAGTTGTCTGCACATCTCCTGTAAGGAGCCACTAAAGCAAGGAAGACAAATGAACGGTGATAAACGCCTGTGCAGTCAAAACGTTTAATCTCATGTGAATAAATAATGCACTCTCCCACTTTCCCTCTCTTCTCAGCCTTTGCATAATCTCTTTGCCATTCTCAGTATGAGTACCCGTTTTGTGCACTTGCAGTTGTCACATAACATGGCCAAGATGTGAATGTAAAAAGGATAGGTCACATACAGTATTTCTCCGCATTTGTCTAAAGTCAAGAAAAAATAATTCTCTCTCGGATAGTGTACCTAGCAAGAGAAAGCTCTGTATTGCCCCCTTTTCTCTCCCAGAGACCCATGTATGGTGTAGTTCCAATTATAATAATTACTTATGAGATTTCTAGGGTGCTTAGTGATAATTGACTGCTCTTTCGTATTCAAATAATGTGCTACTCTCCTGGGCTTTGGCTTTACCGAGCCGCAAGGCCTTAGCCCCTTGGAGCGGCTCCATTGTAGCAAAACCTGTTAGCCTCTTCGTGGAAGATGAGAGTAATGGTGATAATATTTCACACCGCACAGTCCTCACCACCTTATTAAGCTCAACACACAAGGCTCTCACCTAAACAGATGAAGCATCTGTTGGACCCACATGGCTTAATTTCAACCTGTAGCTCCAAATTCTCCATATCACTTCTGCATCAATGTTGTTTTGAGAAGACTGAAACAGACTGATGATAATTATCACAAGAGATTGACTGTGTTGATTATTAGGGCTGTGACGGAACACAGGTGTGACAGTATACTGTGGTATTGAAATATGGGATAAAGTAATTTAATGACATTCTGCTCTTTGATTAATCCAACAAATGTAATCATGTAAGCTCAAAATATTTTGATTGCATATGTTATTTTTGAAATTGCGTGTCTTCAAATGGGTTAGTGGTATTTCATAATGAGGATATTTCATACTGTAATGTAAGCGTTTGTTGGTAGCTCAGTCTGGTTTGTTTTTCATGCACCAGATCTGACGTGGAGCTGGAACTATACCTTTTTGGTGGACAGATGAACATTGTTTTAACATTATCCTATCCCCATACAAGAAAACATTACATACTGTAGAGTACAGAAAGACATATGAGAGTTAACGATTACACATTTAAGTACATGGACTACATTGTGTCACACTGTTTTTGCATTTTTTTAAAAATGATATCAATACTTTATCTTAAACATCATAAAAGGCAAATTTATATACTTTATAATAGGCAAAAATAATTATATTCATTGGATGTTTATAGACCCCTAGATATGTTAGACTCCTGCACTGATGGTAAGCATGTAATTCCCACTTGAAAATTATGCAAAAGTGAGCTTCCTGAGTCAAAACAGTTGATTTGTACTGAAATACATGATTATGTTGTGATTTACAGAAATGCATAATTTTGACATTTGGATAGATGTGGAGACACTGGGTACACTGCTTACTTTTTGCTTCATAGATCATTAGTAGTCCAGCATATTCACCCTTAGATTTTACACACTTGTGGTCAAGGAGTTTCTGATCCAGGACATATCTAGTTTAACCTTTTTTATATATGGGATCTCTCAGCATTTCATTGCAAACTAAAAAAGAACAAGTTAATTTACGCATTTTTGCCAAGATAATTGTATTTGTGGCACTTTAGTGCTTCCTAATTTATAAATATAAACTAAGTTAGTATTGTAAATGGTACAATTGTCTCGCTTCATTTAAACCATTTCCCAAGTCTCTCTGATGCTCACACCTGGAGGTATTAAGCTTTAAATAGGGTACCCCTAAGTGGCCAAGGACTGGGCAGATTTGGCATCTGCACAAAGGGGTTAAAGCAAAAATGAAGAGTGGGCTAAAATTTCTCCACAGCGATGTGGAAGACTGATATCAACTTATAGGAAGCATTTGGTTGCAGCCATTGTTGCTAAAGGTGGTGCAACCAGCTATTCATTTTAAGGGTGCAATTACAAATTCATGGGTACTAGGGGTGTTTGGTAACATTTTTATTAAATAAATGAAATAATAATTTTAAAATAATGTTTTGGGTTTTCTCCGGTTCCCTTTGTCTAATACTACATTTTGTCTAAAGATGGTGTGTGTATGTAGCAAGTGCCATAATGTTTGGGACATGTCATATTTCCCTGTGTTCTCCTTTCTGGTTCAGACGTATCATGGATTAGTTTGACTATGGGTACCACAGCGCCTCTACAGTGTTGTGTGCAACACTGACTGGGTGTTGTGAATTTATGGGTCTTCTTTGTTTCACCATGACATGGGGAATTCAGAGGAAATTATCCTTGCTGTCCAAGTGTCACTTGCTTCATCCTCTCTTTTCTTTGGAAACAATACAACAAACAAATATAATTTAACCTTGCAATTTCTCAGTGCTTGCAAATCTTGTTTGTCATTAACATTGCTCATCTCAATTGACATGGAAATTGTACCAATAAACATCCAGCACTCATCATTCAAAAAAAGAAAGTGAACAACTAATTAGGTAACCCTTGAAGTGTCCAAATGAAGCTAATAACTGAACAGAGATTGCTGTTTGATTGCAAAATTAACCTCCCGTTAGTAAATTTGTTAAACGGCACACAAACACTGACACAATGCATCTGGGCCCATGCCCTGTAATTTATGATAATTACAAGAAAGTTTTTTTTTTACTTTTTTTTTTACTTTTTTTTTCACTAATTATACCAATTTCTAGTGTGAGTCATGACAGTGTGGAAACACAGCAGATTAAACGGACGGGCAGGGCAGGTCTTTGGAGGGTCTGCGCCAAGATCTAAGGACATTGTCTTTTCACCTTCCCCCTATCATTGGCTTCATATTCCAGCCGAGTCAGTTAATTAAAAACAAGATTTGGATCAAACAGCAGCCAATCCCACCATGTGGCCTGCAAATGGAAGGCAAAATTATTTTAGAGAGAGAGTTTAAAATAAACATATTTGTTTATATTAGAATAAACAAAATATTTTTTTAATGTTCTTCACACCTTAATTAATGTTATTTGTTTCTTTTTTTACACTATGTGAATATTATTATTATTATTATTATTATTATACTGTTGTAGGTCATACTTGTTATGTGTTGTTTACAGGTATGTGGTTTCCATGTTTCTGTGTCTTTCATGTGTTGCTTTGGCAATATGATTGCAGTTGTCCTGCCAATAAAGAAAATCGAAATTGAAATTTGAAAGAAAGAGAGAGAGAGAGCAATTCTTGCTAAACTGCCATGTGCCATACATGTGTTCAATGCTCTTTTAAGGTGGCTGCATGTGTTGGTAGGTGCCTCTAAGAATCTGGCTACTGGTAAACTGTGCATGAGGCAGAGAGGCACTCGTGCTCCACTATGACCCACGGTGTCTTCACTGACAAACAATAACCCAAGAACACCATTTTGAATCCTATGAATTAAGTACATAAGATAATGGGGTGTATTTTGAGGGTGAGTCTGTAAATACTGTGCAAGTGCTATGGCCGATTCAAAAGAGGTGTGGCTCAAGGATACAACACCAGTGCCCGTCCTGGGAATCTAGCCTACAATTCTGTTGTAACAACTAATTTCATGAATGATCTTTCAGCAGAATGAAAACAAAGAAAGAAATAAAACTTCAAATGTAAACTCAAATGTAACATATATAGAAATATATATATGTGTGTGTGTGTGTGTGTGTGTGTGTATGATTTCAATATGGATATGGATTTCAATTCCGGATATAATCAGCAACCCCTTCTTTTTGTACAAATGTGAAAGTCAGTCTTGGAAAAATAAGGGGATTTTCCTCACAGAAAATCCCACACTTTAGTTCTGAATGACTGGTTACACTTAGGCTGAGCAGGGATAAGAGAATTTTCCTGTGTAGATGCAGCCTATTTTAACCCACATTCAAGAACATGTCAGGATTTAGCTGCTTGATTTAATATTGAAGACAAACATGGATCTATTATTGTTTTTATTATTATAAGTGACACTTGAGATTGAAGTGACCCCTGGAGCCTGAATTATGAAAGTAATTGTAAACCTTTCAAACAGGCGTAATCAGGACTCTGTGTAATATATGTAATATGGTACAGATATTGGATATGATACTTCTTACTGCAGGGCATGGAACACTATTTGTTTTTTTCCCCATGTGCCAGTTTAATGCAAGACTACCCAAGGAATACATTCTTATTTACTTTCCATTAATAAATGTTAGTTTATATTTACTCTGCAGTGATCTTTCATAGGACCCCATGGAATCAGAGTTTGAACTGCATACAAAAACATGCAATCTCTCTCATGAGGACATGACATCTCCCCCAGCTACTCAGAAAATATGATGACTGTTTAATGATTATGGCAAATATAAGGTGACAAATAATGGAGAATCTGCAAAAATAGCATCTTAAAGAAAAATAAAAGTAAAACCAGAAAATCATTTATAATACCATCGTACAGTTTTTCCCAATTGCTTGAACACGTGTCCATGTTCACTGGTCCATATAGAAGTCACATTTTCTAAAGTTTGAAACAGAAGCTTGCTGGAAAAAATAACACATTTTGTTTACAAAATGTTCCAAAGCAACAGTCACAAAGTATTATACAAAAAACACAAAACAATACAAAAAACTTGTGATCAAATGAATATATTCTTTCAAACAATCATTACACAATGTGGCCAAAATGAATGAATGAATGAATTAATAAATAAATAAATAAATAAATAAATAAATAAATAAATAAATAAATAAATAAATACTACATTTATCAATATGGACCTATTCAACCTATAGTTGCGCTGTGTGCTTATGCCATGTGTTTATAATTTACATAGTTGCATAGTTCTAGCAGCACAAGTAAACACATCGCATCTGTATTTTTTCTCCTGAGTAGGTTTTACCAGAGAAAACCAACTCTTCTGCACTTTTAGATGCCCTTTTGAAATAAAGATTTTTAAGAAATTCCTATTTAAAATTCTTTAAAATTTTTCTTTAAAGTCATTTTCTCTCGCGTGCAGGTCTCACCCTTCCCATGAACTGGCTAAGACCCACAGACTTATACAAATTACAGGTTTTTAAAATTGTTAACAAGCATTTTTCAATATCAAGTTCACTTTTTCAAAGCCTTTCATACTCTTAGCGCAACAGTACTCTATGTGGACCAAATTGCAAATGGGTTTGCATTGCATGCAAAATGAATGCAAATGAACACAGTTTTCAGAATTGTTGAATTGATGTCTCACTTAATCTCAACCACCAGCAAAACTGTATATTTCTGCAGCCCAATTTGCAAATGTTTGCATACAGTATTTCAAACTGATATAATCAAGTTCAAAACCTAACATATAAAATTCAGTTGTATTTTCTGTCAATGCATTCAAAACCCTAAAAAAGGTTTTATCATTGTTAAAAAGACAAATGATTGAAGTTATGTTTAGACCAAGCAGATTATCATCTCAGTTGGAGACCTACCCAGGTTTTAAGGGAATTTCAATTCCATGATCACCTATAAATAGGATAGATCTTTGGAATGATTTTGTTCAAGATGGGCCCAGCAAGAAATAGAGGGGTGGGGGAAAGACGAAGACAAATAGCTGGCTGGACAATGGTGAAGGAGACAGAGAAGAGTATGATTGTGTGATGCCATTCAACATGGAGCAAGACCATACGCCATTGTCTAAGAAGAGATAAGAGCTGTCATAATAGAATCTTAAATTCATGGTCTATCATTAAAAGAGGCTTGTACAAGAGTTCAGCCAAATCTCAGCCATTCGACTGTGGCCATCTTCTGTATAGTTGTGAATTGTGAACCAACAGGTAAGATAGGCACCCTGCAAGGGCTTCTGTTTCAATGCATACAGTAGTAAATTGATCTAAGCCTCCAGAACCACTGCTAAAGTGGAATTGTTTTTGCTCTTCCATAGGAATCCAACAGCTACTTCCCTCAGGGGAGAAAAGAAAGGATTTTCAGTGCTGAGCAGGAAAATGACATTGTGAACATGGTCATCTCTGACAATGCAATCAAACTGGGAAATTCAGGCCAGAGTACTGACAGACAATTGTGTTTTTCAAAGTGTGAGCCTCACCAGAATTGTGTGAAACCTGACAAAGCATCAAGTCAGGATAAAGCAGTTGTACACTGTTCCTTTTGAGAGCGCCTGATTACATTCTTGGATGGCAATGGTAAGCATATGCCTGAAGTGGAAAGGGGGTAAGTGAGGCCAAACATGCAAACATTTGTGATCGTATGGGACAACATGGCATTTCACCATTCCTGTGCAGTCACAGACTGGTTTGCAGCCCATCCAAGGATACACCATCCAAGGATGGTGTGCCTTTTTTTCCCTTTTTATTTACAATTCCTCAACCACATAGAAGAATTATTTTTTCTCATGGGTGTAGAAAGTTTATGATAATCGTTCACATACTTAGATGTCCCTCCTGGGTGCAATGGATGCTGGCTGCCTGAACATATAAGCTGAAGATTGCCAGGGATGGATGGTAGGGATAGTGTTACCTGGGTGATAAGCTGTGTTTGGTTTGTAGCAAGCGTAGTACTTTTTTCAGGCCAAAGAGCTCAGCTTCACACCATAAAAAATATTTTCTCGGAAGCTCTCATAGCCTGCCACATGGCTTCCTGCTGGCCTTTCTCAGAAGGGGCTTCTGTCCAGTGTTGTCTCATTTTCCCCATTTTGTTACAATTGATAGAAAAGGTGCTCTTAGGAAGGGACAAAGCTGCTAAATTTGTTATAACCTTGTTCACTTTTTGCCCCCAACAACTTAATCCTCTTTCACTTCTTTCCCCTTTCCTCTTCAGTTGCCCTCTCAATCTCCTCTCTCGCCCCACCCCCCCCCCCCCATCCCCCCGCCCCCCATCTTCTTATCTCTCCGATCACTGGCTCCCCTTTTCCTTTCTTCCCTCCACCCCAGTATAACAAGACCATTCCCATGCAGCACTGTATTTCCTGAATTTTAATGAAGGTTTCATAACTTTATCTGCCCAACAGAATCCATCGCTAGCTATGCCTTTTCTTTGATGAAGCACAGCTTGCATGTATTAATGAACACGGTCTGTCCCAGCGACACTTCTTGGCATCTCTAAATGTCACACTCACACTCCTCTTGTGTGTCCGGTCCAAGAGGGTTGCTCAAGGGCAGAGCTAGGTGCTGATTCAAGACAAAATAAGCACCAGTGATAAGCAATAGTCAATGTATCTAGTAGGGTTGTAGGGAGATGCCACTATTTGTATTTGTTCAACCAAAAAAATTAAAGAAGTGGGCATGGTGTGGAAGTGTGTGGAGGTTAACCCAAAGCTGTATTAAAAAAATCAGATTTTTACCATTATCACTGGCACTTCGATTGTTGAGATATTAAATCACAAGATATTAACAGGCTTTTATGAGACTTAGGTAAACAAACCGTCAAATCAAGTTTCAAAGAAAGGCAAATCTTTTTATAAATTAAAACATAGTTACTCATCCTTACTATGAACTGTAAAGTATGAACTGCATGAATTCTACCACCACCCCTACCTGAGGTACACTGAAGATAATCATAATCTGGAAGAACAACATTTTTAGAATTCAAGCAATTGTTCCTCATCTTCATTATGAACTACTGTATGCCATGAACTCCTAATGAAATAAAAACGACAGAATGTAAGGGTTTTTGTTTGTTAATATTTTTCTCCCCTCATTGTTGTAGCCACATTATCCCTTTATGTTTGATTTGCATACACTTGGATAAATTAAATAAAACATCAAAAAGTTATGCTCTTACTCAAATTTCCCCAAGTTTTATTTTGTGAAGACAAGCTCCTGCAGATGAGCTGGAAGGGACATCAGAGGTATCCAGCATTACAGAATCAATTTATGCACCAGTAATGACCTAATTTTATAAATATTGCAAAACTGTTTTCTTGAAATAAAGAACACAACTCAATTTGAGTTGCAAAACCTGCTATTGACTTCTTTTTAGATGAGTCTGAAATAAAAAGCTGAAAAATAATAAGTATTTATAAATGATCCTATAGTTTCAGAGAAAACCTGAAAACATGTTGGTGGTGTTACCTCTGCGGAGTACTAAGCATATCATTTTCAACACTACAGCTCCCACCCTAAAGACGATTGCAGTGGATGAATTTTGTGTGATCATATGTGCGAAGTAAGTTTGATAGCGCTTGTGTTGCATTCGATCTGCCGGAGAGGCGGATTGGTCCTGGCTGTGCCGGCTGGTGGAGAGAACACATGCACCTGGCTTGCATTAGCTAATCAGCCCAGGTGATAAAAGTGTGCTGCTCTCCACAGTTCATGGCCGAGACCGGGAGCTCACTCTGAGAGCGTGTTTTTTTATTTGGGTTTTGTTTGGGATTTGTTTCTTTTAACATGACAGGGAAAAGTGAACCGGCACTGAAAAGTAGGATGAGCTGGTCTGCTGGAAAGCAGGCTAGCTACAGACCGGGGAAGTGAAATAGTTGTCGCTCTGTTTTCCTTTCTTTTGTCTTTGTTTTTTTTATTTATTTGATCTTAAATGTCTTTGTCTAATCATGCTAACATACGAAAGACAATGTCTGCCTGTGTGTGCATTGTGTACCCATTCAAAGTAATTCAAGTTGAAACATAACTCCGGAATCAGCTATATATCAACTATAGTTCAGTGTTTAATTTCTGTCAATTTGATAGTGCTTAATTTCTGGTTCATGGGTTCTATGGTCCATGGGTAAAGGAGTCTTCCTGTGGAGGGCCAGTACAGCTCCAGTCCAGGTCCCTGTCCTATATTCCAAAGCCAAATAGTTTTACTTCAGTGCTATGAGCACAGATTGCATACTAGTGGAACTAAGTGGAACATGCTAGTCCATAGCAATAGTTTCTATCAGAGGTACTAGAGTCCACTGTTGAGTTAATTTGGAAGAATAGTTGGCAAGCTCAATGAAATGAGGGGTAGTTTACAATTAATTATTATTGGCAAGAGAAGTTCGAGAGTTTATGTGCATTATGTATTTGTCTGCCTTCGTTAATAGCATAATGCAGAACACAGAACTTTTAGCATTTGAACCAGAAACCTAAGGACAGTGCGTATTGAGTTGAAAATAGGTGTTGACAAGTGCACTTTCCTTTGACTTGTGTGTATATATATATATACACTTATTTTTCTGTGGACAACCTTAGTTGCAAGAAGCAACTGCAAATTATATATATATATATCTGGGATGTACAATAAGTTATGTACAAACAGCAAACAGTTCCCTATCTTGTATGCTTTTTTTCAGGAAATACAAACAGAGGGAAGATTTGCCTTCGTACATTCAAGGCCAAATGCTTCTTATTCTTTCTAATATGTGTACCTGTTAGGCTGTTGCGTGGATATGAACAATATTCAGACGGGAGGTAGTCCGACTGCTGATAATCTAGGGACCAACTCGAATGGAATATTCATTATCAACAATGTAATAGAGGAGGAGGAATACTTTTATGAACAGCACACAAAAGCTAACGATGCTGTTTATTCAGTAATACAGTACAACACACTTTATGCTGTGTATATTTTTATTTTATAAATGCATGATTCTTGAATAACAAAACATTAACTGCCTTATAACTGCCCATCCTCATAAAACATCAGTAATTACACCAATGGCCAGACTTGAGGTTAGGTTTTACAGGTAAAGAGAATTGGGGTGTTGGTTTGGGTTAGGATGGGGACAGGGATACCAAAACAATAAACCAAAGCAATGAATTGCAGTTTAAATGCAATCATTTATGGGGGGTGGGGGGTACTCTAATAGGTTTGGGGGCATGGTCCCCCATGAGAGAATTGTTTCAGAAATTGGTCTGAAATGGTTCATTCCGATGACTCCTGGGTGTATAAAATGACTTCATTCAACAATTAAAAAACCAAGGATGGATGCATTTTGTCAGCCTTAAAATAAAATGTTTAAGCGGTGGAACAGCTGTGCATTGAAATGAACAAAGACAGGCTTGGAATTAAAACTGCTCAAATGTGTACATTTTCTTTTGCCATCCAATGTGCTTGACATAGCTAGCTAGTTAATGTTAGCCAACTACTCTCAGCTTACTTAATATAACAATGAAATGAATAAAATAAACATTAAAAAATAAAGGCATAACTGTTGCAGTCTCCAAAAAGCTGTCTGTGGTCTGTCTTAATCACATCTGCGTCTGTACATTTGTTCAGACGAATTAGCTAGACAGTTCACAGTAACATAGCTATGTAACAAATGTGAATACAGGATCCACAGGAATCCAGTTTCAAGCAGATATTCTCTTCCAGTTTCAAGCAGATATTCCAAATACATGAACATTTAGTGTCAACACTCAGCTTAAAATTGTACTTGAACTGGATTTACAAGTTCAAGCTCTGAATACATTTATATAATCAACATAAGATTAGATATCCACATTACATATATCGTTCAGTTTATGCTGAAAATAATGTAGCCTACTAGAACAGTAGAACTGCGTAGATAACATTAGTTGACAGACCATTGTAACCACTCTGCTTTCACAGTCAGATGCATATAGCTTTGCTAACTTGATGCTGGAAATTGTGTTTTAAACCACTGTAACTAGACAGTGATGTAGCTAGCGAATAAACTCATACAATGGCGTCTCTTCAGAATGCTTTCTGGACCCAATTATAAACATATGGGCAACAATTATTAATATAATTTTTTTGATAGATGTACAGGTCTCTTCTGCTCGCGCTCACAATTATAATCCTTCTCACCACACCCCTTAATACAGCTACAAACAATGTAAACTTAATGAAGACCCTCCTAGCAAACTTGTTTTGCGAATCAAAAGCATGCACATCACATTTTAAGATACGGGCTACTGCATGTAGCATGCATGCTGGCAATTGACATATCCCAGACAGTAACGTTTTCTCCGCAACCTCCCCCCCTCCACCCCCCTTCAGCTCCAAGTTGCCAATATAACATTGAACATTAGAGCAGCTGCTTTGTTCAGGAAAGGGGGACGGCTTTTCCAGTTTCGGTAAACAAGAGGGATGGCGCTCCCCCATATTCATCGACAACTCAAACCCTGAATAAGGGTGACTGCTATGCAAACAAATGATAGCTATAATATTGCTAACTTAATCATAAATGTGACTATAAAACCCGTTTTCAGTCTGCTGAATATAAAGAGGCTAAGGAAGAATAATAAATGAATGAATAAACAGAAAGAGTTGAGTGGGTTGTTTGACCTTTCTCTCCTCCTGATGTTGTGCTAACAGTCAGGGATGTGTATTCGTGACAACCGGGGACTAAGGGATGGTTTATCAGGGAGGAGATTGCCTGAGGGCAGGAGGATTCGTTTGGGAATAAATCCAACGCATCTTTCCCTGTTCCAATGGCCTGGTCCAGTCTTCCATGATGCAGTTGTCTGGCTTGATGGACCCTGTTATATCATGCAGCTGGAACCCTAAAATAATTCCCCAGAGTATGCCCAGGGCAGGTCTGCTCCCACACACAGTCGCTGCACTAATTGGAAACCTCTAATTCCCTCCACACCCCTCTAATATGGTATCTTCCACTGTGTTTGACTCTTAACAAAGCAGCTATCTCTTCCATCGATATAATTTGCTGCTCAGAGTGAACAATACTGGTTTGTGTGTGTGTGTGTGAGTGTGATAAGTATGATAGAAGAAGAAAAAAAAATTACCTGGATTTTTTACTGTGTGATTTGACAAGGAAATGACACCACTGGGACTCTGACTTGAGTTAATAGAGCAATCAGAGCTCTCCCGAAGGTGACAGGAAGCTGCGTAATTGCACCAGCGAGGATTTCCTCCTGACCTATAATGAGGAAATATCAAGTTTCCACATCCCTGGATGCTCAAAGCAACATCCCATTTAATGGCAGAAACTCCCCCCACTCCTTACATTGTGTTATTTTCAGGTACCTCTCGAACTGAAGAAAAAGGAGGTCGCTTCTTTTTTCATTTTCCGAGTAGCTCCTTTCAAAAAGTGGGCTGTGGAAGCATCACGACACGGCACAGCTCTCCCCGACTGACACGCAACGTTCTCGAAACGTTTCTGTAACGCTGGAGCAATGTGACGGCGCTGTCACAGCGCTGTTATTTTGGGCAGCGCGTTCAGGCTGGGTTATAACTACCTGATAGCCCCAGGAAAGCACCATAGCCTCCAGCATGGCTGCTCTCTTTTTAGATAGTATATATCTGTAATGAGCAATTATGACCATACAAGTGTGTAGTGTATTTATTATCCATAATTATCAAGAGTGTTTGAATATGAACTATCCCCCCCCCCCCCATGGTAATCAGTGCTGCTGTTAGCGTCCTCAAATCTGAGCTAAGCTGCAGCGTGTCTGTGGTGCAGGCGTGTGCACCAGCATCATCGGTGAAGGTGAAAGTCCCTGAGCTGTATGAAGTTGAGCTGGCTGTCTGCCTACCCACCTGTCTCTGCCCTCCCCCACACCCCAGTCCATCAGCTCTCCTGTCCACAGCAGCGAAAATAATTAGGCAGATGCAAAACACATGCAGTTGTGTAATTACTTCGACAAGGACAGGGAACGCGGACAGAGCTACTCTCTCTTCTTGCTCTCACTCTATTGTTCACTTATTCTTTGACTCTAGCTCTAATTATCCTGGCACTCTGACTCACTGTCTCTCCATTCTCTCTTTCTCTGCCCTCCACTTATTTTTCTCTTCTAAAATTGTAAATTGGTATGAAATACATATAACTACACAAATGTTGTCAAATTGTGCAGTACTATATGTAGTTGTACTATACTCAGAGAATTGTATTCTCTTCCTTTTGCTTCCAGTCTGTTGAACAGCCTGCCTCGGAAGATAGAGAGGCACCAATGGTAACAACGTCAGTTGAAAATGCATTTTAAGTTAGCTAGTTGTGGATCTGGGCTGTTTTTGTTCTTATTCATCTTTAATCATGCTGTGCTTTGATATGCTACTGTACTTTTTTATTGTGAACACTAGCTAGTCAGAGAGATATGAGTGCTTTCTAGCCAGAGAACATATCCTGTTTAGAGAATTTTAAGGTTGACAATAAAAATAGTAGTTTCCAAGAGGAATATGAGTTCACTTTACTGGTATTTGCTAAAGCTATGGCGTATGTGAAAGGTAACTGTGCTATTACTAGTACATGCTGCTCATAACTCTTTTGTTATTATTCTGCTCTGTTTTAATGTTGTCCATGCACCCCACACTTCTAGCACGCCTGGTCATATCCAAAAACTATATACTATATACCCAATTATGATTTAAAAACATCACTTAAGCATTTTCCCTTGCTGAAAATATTATTTTTAATTGTCCTGCAATCTTCATAAAATGACGCTAAATCAATAATTGCCAAACTAAATAAAGGAAACTGGGCTAAATGAGTTTTAAGCAATTGAATTTTTGGAGGGCTTCCAGAAAAATCTGTCTTGCTTTCTTCCATCTTTGCAATTACACATCAAATATTTTTTGCTGGCAAGAGCATTACCATGCTTTCATCCTCTTCCATCTTCATCTTGAACTTTAACTTTTAACAAGCATATTTTTGACTGTTTTAACTCTTTAATTACATTGCCAAATACAGCTGCATTCTGGGAGGGCTGGGGCATTCCTGGGGCTAGAGTGCAGGAGCAGTATTGAAGCAAAAGGTAAAACTGACTACATTTCCAAAAGTATTTGGACACCCCTTCTAATGAGTGGTTTTGGCTATTTCAGCCACTCACATTGCTTACAGGTGCATAAAATCAAGCATACAGCCATGCGATCCCCATTGACAAACATTGGCAATAGAATGGGTCATACTGAAGCTCAGTGACTTTCAATGTTGCACTGGCGTTGGATGTGGCCTTTCCAACAAGTCAGTCAAATTTCTTCCCTGCTAGAGCTGCCCCAGTCGACTGTAAGCTCTGCTATTGTGAAGTGGAAACGTATAGGAGCAACTACAGCTGAGTTGTGAAGCAGTGCTGAAACGTGTAACGTGCAAAAAAACATCTGTCCTTAGTTGCAAAACTCACTACAGCTACTTCTGGAAAAAACGTCAGCACAATAACTGTTCATCAAGAGCTTCATAAAATGGGTTTCCATGGCTGAGCAGCCGTACACAAGCCTAAGATCACCATGCTCAATGCCAAAGTGTCAGCTGGAGTGGTATAAAGGACATCACCATTGGATTCTGGAGCAGTGTAAACGCCAACTGTAAAGTTTGGTGGAGGAGGAATAATGGCCTGGGGCTGTTTTTCATGGTTTGGGCTAGGCCCCTTTTTTTACAGTGAAGGGAGTTCTTAATGCCACAGCATACAATGACATTCTAGAGAATTGTGCTCTTCCAACTGTGGCAACAGTTTGTGGAAGGCCCTTTCCTGTTTCGAAATGACAATGACCCTTTGCGCTAAGCAAGGTCCATTAAGAAATGGTTTGCTGAGTTTCATGGGGAAGAACTTGACTGGCTTACACAGAGCTGTGACCTCTACCCCATCAGACACCCTTGGGATGAACTGGAATGCCGACTGCGAGCCAGGCATTATGCCCAACCTCACTAATGCGCTTGTGGCTGAATTAAAGTGAATCCCTGCAGCCATGTTCCAAAATCGACTGGAAAGCCTTCCCAGAAGAGTGGAGGCTGCTAAAGCAGCAAAGGAGGGTTCAACTCTATATTAATGCCCATGGATTTAAAATGAGATGTTCAACAAGGACATTTGGGTGTGATGTTCAGGTGTCCACATACAGTACTTTTGGAAAAGTAGTGTATTACACATCTGCTCCACATGAAAAGTATGCCTGCTATGTCCCTTGTTCTGCTCTGCTCACATACTCTGCTTAAGTAGGGGATGGATGGAACACTTTCATATTCATGTTATACAGTACATTCAAGCATATATTATGTTACATACTATATAATATATATTCTATGTTATTCTATATTATTTTGTTTTAGGGGAGAGTGGGGAAATAACGGTTTTCATTTCTGTAGCATTTTTTATTTGTTTGTTTTTGTTCAATTACTAGAGAGAGATGAATTATTTTTTTAATGCAAATAACCTACATCACTTGGCTATGGCCCTTTTATGTCCCAGAAAATGAAGTTTCTGGGACATACCACTTACTAGCAATCTGACCGAAAGTGCAGCGAGTGAAATATTATATTTAACACTGTGCAGCGCGGCATAAACCTAACAGTCTTAATAGCTTTAAAAGTTAACACAAAGTAAGGCAACTCAATACAATTCCACATTATATGATATAAATAGTCTTTAATCTATTTTTTGATTACGTTTTCTGTGGTCTACCTACAGTATATCAGTGAAAATCTATCACAAGACTGTACATTACTCTGCGGTTCCCGTCTAATGTCTTTTCGATCCAAACAGCTGTATCAGTCGATGTCACATGTCATCATGTAGCGTAAAGGTAAGTAAAATATTTCTACGAAGATCAGGTCTGAGTTGAACAAATCCAGTCAATTCAGGGCCGGCCCGTGACATAAACGCTGTATGCGGTTGTTTAGGGCCACAACTGCTAGGGCGGGCCACTCGACCACGACGAGGGGCCACACGATTCAATGTTTATCTAAGGTAAATTACGTTATTTTTGTATTTACGTTATTTATCCCCTATCGTGGAACTAGCGGTATAAATTGAAAATGGAATAGCAGCAGAACATTTCATAACAATGTAATGTAGGAAGGATTTTATCAAGTAAACCCCGCTCCTCGCCCCCCCCCCCCCCCCCCCCCCCCCCGCTCGACAGAATCCAACAGCACCCCAACCCCCCCCCACCCCGCTTGACTTGTGTAGGGCTACCAAAATCTTAGAGCCGGCCCTGAATCAATTGTTATGCTTAACTCCGCAGGGGGGGATGTCTGCACTTCTGCCTGGCTAGCAATCTGAGCATCTAGCGTGCTACATGAAAACTATGCAACTAAAACTATGTTAGTCACTAAAATACTGTTTACAATTACATACATTTGGATTCCTTGATGTGTGCATACAATACCATAGCCGGAACACAGTGCTGATAAATAAATAAAAAATTACCTGCATATAGCCAAAACAGACTTCTGGCAATATCTCCCGATATATTCATTGAACTCTCCCGCCGTTGGTTGGAGACAAAGAGATAGTAATTCTGCATGTAATTAACCTGAAATACGTTGAGCAGGCTCAATGTATCTACCTAAAAACTTTGCTCTGTGTTAGATTAAGCCCCATTAAAATATAAATGTTGCTGTCATGCAAGTATAAAAGATAATTCATGATAAAAACAGGAGGCAATTGACAGGGTGTTAATTATTGATAATGCCACATTTGTCATGGGGGCCACCAGTTACTGACCCATACTATACTGTAAATGAACAACACATTTGTAACAACAAAAACAAGAAAATCCCATAAGAAATCATTCCAACTTCTATTATTTCATTTTTAAAACATTTCCATTGCAGGATAGTTTGTGTGCCCCAGATTTTGGCAAATTGAATGTATCATATTTTGGTTGGTTTATCTTTCTCCAAATGTGAAAAAATTCAGTTTTACACCATTTGTCCAGTGCATGTTTTTAATCATTAAAACAATAAAATGAAATGTTAATTTCTCACATTTGCACATTTTTTTTCTCAGTGTAGGAGAGTGTATTTCTGTCTCTCCTTTCATCATAGTACATTTACACCTGAGTGTTTTGATTTATTGATATTTTACTTGGTCAGAATGTGTCTCTGGTCTGTATCTCAGACATAAAAGATATACTCTCCAAGCTTATAATCACTTTTTAGAGTCATATAGTTTATATTTTGTCAACTTACTTGGTGTTTCTGTCTCAGTGTACCTATTTATTTATTTATTTATTTATTTCAGTTTTGCCCGATTTGTGAAATAGCTTTTGTATTTCTAAGATGAGTTGTTATGGAGTTTGTAAGACTAAGTTGCAGCTGACTGAATGGAATAATTTCAGGCTACATGTTTTGGGCTTGTAGTACTTAAAATTACAGCTTATTTTTGGGTCTTGCTTTTAAATCCATGCAGAATTTAGTGGTCGTTTTTGAATGCTTATAACCAGAGAAAAGTGGTTCTCTCAAATTCTGCCCTCAATGCATTATTATGTTTCTCTTTGTTAGATGTTTCTGTAAACTTCAGTATGTAGGATTTCAGTTGGGTATTACCCCCACACCATTTATCTCTTTCTTTTCAAAATCCAAATTCAATTTAGTTCATGTTGTACAATATTAAAATGACTTGACAATGACAGTGTTTCCTAAACATGTTTAAAAAGCTGAAATATAAAGATAAAAGTAAATGTCAAAGCAATTTTCAAGTTATATTTATGAAAGTCCACCCATTGTCGCTAAGAATGTATTAGCTTTGCTGTCCATCCCTCCTTCCTAGTTTGGATAGGGATTTTGCTAAACAAGGCGTCATTAAATTAAGGTATGCTCTTCAAATGTTTGCAAATAATTCCCTCGATGGTTTTGTACTTTGACTTTCCCCTTTGACATTGTTCTTTCTCTCTCTGTCTCTCTCTCCCTCCATCTCTCTCTCTCTCTCATTTGTAGGTTCCCATGTTTCTCTAGTGACTGTTTACTCTCATACAGCATGCCTATTTCCCTACCGAGCCACAGCAGGGATTTATTACCCGATGACCACCACCGACCAGAAGTAACCGGAGAACAATTAAACAATGTATCTCGGACACGTAATGGAGATGGCAAAACAAATAGTGTTTGACCAAGAGCTACATCCACTCTAAAATTATTTTGGATCTTGATTTCCCCTTTAATATATTGCATGCTGTTGACCACCAGTCTAGGTGCTGCAGGCAGTTTGTTTCTTATTATATGTCACTATTTCAGCACACATCACATCTTACCTTCATTGTTCACCCTTTGCATCTAAAGCAGGGATTTCAAACTGAAATCCTGGAGGGCTGCTGTGTCTGCTGGTTTTGATGTGTTCCTGCACGTAAATGCTTAATGTAAGCCATTTGATTAGCTGACGGGTCTGCACACCTTGCTTCCAAGGCCTAAATTGGCAGCTGATTGAAAGGAAATAACAGAAACCAGCAGAGACTGCAGCCCACTAAGCCTAGAGTTTGATACCCCTGATCTAAAGGACGATAGAAGATAAGATTAAGAAGAGCTGTACTGGGCTCTAAACACTAGAGGGCACCGAATGTCCCAGAGCGAATAAAGAAACTTCAAAAATATTTCATACAGGGCTGTGCCATACACAGGCCTGAACTAAACTCCTCAATAATGCAATGCAACAAAAAATAAAATAAATAAACTAAGTATCTTAACATTGTATGCATCATTACATATAATAACAATACAAGCTAAATAACAGTGATATCTTTATGGAAGCTTATTGTTAATATTGTTTAAATACAAGGCGCAGCAGAAGGTCTTGGGTTCAAATCTGACCTGGGCCTTTCTGTGTGGAGTTGGCATGTTCTCCCCATGTCCGCATGGGTTTCCTCCGGGTACTCCGGTTTCCTCCCACAGTCCGAAGACATGCAGGTAGGCTGACTCAATATTGCCCATAGGTATGAGTGCATGAGTGAATGGTGTTTGTGCCCTGCGATAGATTGGCGGCCTGTCCAGCGTACATTCCTGCCTCTTGCCCAATGCACGCTGGGATAGGCTCCAGCACCACCCGCGACTCTGCCCAGGATGAACGGGTACAGATAATGGATGGATGGTTGGACAAGACGCAGCAATAATACCTGCTCCAGTCAATGTAGCTGTGTGCAAAGGGGCCTGCAGCCACACAAATTCATAGCAGTAACCTCTCACAAGCTTGAAAAAGGGATGGGAGAAATTTTACCCTCAGGCTGAGGGTTAGTGTCTCAACCTGTTTAAGTCATTTAAGATTTAACAACTGTTCAAAATATCTGAATAATTCATTGACAAGGAATTGCTATGTATTTTTTTATTTTTTATTTTTTATTTTGTCTCATGCTGTAGGGACGACATAGCTCAGGAGGTAAGACCGATTGTCTGGCAGTCGGAGGGTTGCCGGTTCAAACCTGGGCATGTCGAAGTGTCCTTGAGCAAGACACCTAACCCCTAACCCCAAAAACTGCTCTGTCGAATGAGAGGCATCAATTGTAAAGCGCTTTGGATAAAAGCGCTATATAAATGCAGTCCATTTACCATTTAGTCATTCCTGTATTTTCTTACATCAGAGAATGTAAGTGACAAAAGAAGTTCAATATAGGAAAATAAATATAAGTTTCAAAGAATAAACTCTTGACTTTGAAGAAATCCCTCAACTGTACACTGCACTAAAATGTACATGACATAGAACAGTAAAGGATAGCTAAGCACCAGGAAATTGGCTCCTTTTTATGAGCAGAAACAGAGTAGATTAGATCAATGTTTAACATTGTCCGTATGCCTTGAATCTGAGTAGGCAAAAAGAATAGAAGTATTCACAAATTCTAATCATCTGTGAATGTGAGAAAATTGTATACAGAAAAAGAGTAATGCTATCTGATTATCGGCATCTGGCCTGTTAGTAAGGTTTCTGTCTCGTCTTTTTGTTCTGACACACAGTAAAACAAACAAACACACACACACACACACACACACACGCACACACACACACACAAACAAACACATACACACATACACCCACAGTGTCCTCGAGCAGCTGCATGCTGCATTGGTTTTGGACATACAACCAGTGGGTTACAAGTTCATACCCAAGGTGTAGAGGGCATCAGCTTAGTAGATAAATAATGGCATGTAATTATCTTGCTCCATGGCCTATGGGGAAGGTCCATGCAATTATAAATGGCCTGTGTGCTAAGGCAGAAGACAGTGACAGGCATGCAGCACCATTGCACAGCCTGTGGGTTGCTATAAAGGAACCAAGCAGCATCCATGAACAGCACTCACAAAATGCCAAAAACACCAAATAATGTAATGTCAGTGTCGTGAAAAAACCTTGTACCTCCAATATTTGGCATTTGGACTTTTCTAAGTTCTTATCCAGCTATATGTACTGCCGAAGTTTCATAACTAATAACGTTGGTTGAAAACTTTGCTTGATTAACTCGTAATTTCATGTTGTTAAATGGAAGACAGAAGCCATCTGCTGTTTCTGAGAATTGCATTGTTTTGGAGACAAGTTTTTTTTTTTTTTTTTTTTTTGATCATTATAATAACAACAGCAAACAACAGCCTGATTAAGAACAGGGAACTACACACTCAAATTAGTACTATGGAGAGGATTTTCTGTGCTGTAGGGATGTCATGTGTGACTGAATAGTTCCAGGTCATCCTGTAATAATAATATTATATAATTGCTAGACTTATATTTGCCCTTGTAGCTCCACTAGTCCTGCACTCACCCTGCAAATGTTTGTATATTCAATACCCATCTGACATCTAAAGGATTCATGAAAACCCATACTGATTACCCCATACTGACGACCGCTACAATGCATTGCAGGAATACTATCCCTGCATAGCACAGCTGTCAAAGTGCTGGAGTTAGGAGCACGGAGACAACCACCTTCAGCACCATCACTGTGGATCCAGGCAGTGAAGCAAGGAGAGAGCAGACAAACAACAGTGTCTCAATGCTGCAGTGACATCATTGGACATCGCTGAGAAATGTACTGTATGTGTTGACTAAGGGAAGCTGTGGAAAGGCTTATAAGGTTTTGGAGGCTTATATGAATTGGCCAAGCTCAGGGCTTAGGTGAGTGCTGTCAGACTGGAGGGAGGGGAGGAGCAGCTGGCACCACTCATAAGCAACAGTGGGGGAGGAAACAGTGTTGGGAAAGTTGCTGTGCTATATTTGTGAAATATGGTCCTTAGCTTCATCACATTGAAGGGCAGACATGTTGGTTTATTATCATGAAGTGACAGCCAAGCAAGATGTGATGTGACCAGAAGCAGACACTCATAGACAATATGCTTTATAATGATATTCTTTATCCTGTGTGTCTGCGGGCTGTCAGTGAATTTTAGTCACATCTCTTTGTGTGTAGGCCTTGTTTTGGAAGTCTTCCAGTCATTGCTTCTGGATCCTTGTCTGTGAATTCAGCCATCTGTCTGTAGAACTCTAGTCAGTGCTCCAAGTTCTGTCTGTCGCCTCATTCCCTTCTCTGTAGAATTATGCTCAGTGCTGCTGTGTCTGTGCTGGTGCCCTCCTTCCCCTCCCTGTAGAATTTTGGTCAGTGTTCTAGGTTTTGTGTCTGTGCTGTCAGGCACTGGCTCCCGGTCAGTACTTCTGCTTGGTGCATGTGTTTATGGGGTGGAGAGGATAGAGGGCTTGTGCGTCACTCTTTGCAGTGACAAGCAGATAGACAGGTCAATTACCCCAATACGACACCGAGAGCCGAGCCACAATGGGGCGGGAGACAAGAGGATGACAGGCAGGCGCAATGCGCCAAGCCCTGCGAGAGAGGCATTCTCACTCCGTGTCTGCCCTATGGATAAATCCCTGCTGCTCAGGGGTCAGCCGCGATCTCTCTTAATCGCTTTAGGGCTAGGCCAGAGCAAGCAATACATACATGCCTTCACACAAACACATACACACCAACGAATGTACACATATACACTGACACACAAATACACAGGCACACACACGTACAGCATCACGGACATGAGAAACATACTCAAGCAGCGTTGTGAGCCATACAACCCCTCCATGTCCTTCAATAAACCTCCCCCTTGCCAATGGTAAATTCTCCCAGCATGCACAGGGACAAGAACGAGGGGGGAAAGTGTGTGACTTTAAAATACTAAAAGAAACTACTGGGAGTGAAAGATGTGCTACATTTAGACCACAAGAACAGTACCTAAAGCAATCAGTTAAATTAAATCAAGGATTTATATATCTCCTTTCAAGGTTGTAGCTATTTTAAAGATAGCTTCTGGCTTCAGCTCCAAATTTGAACATTGCCATTTGTGTATTTATCACTGGCATCTACAGGTTCAATAAATTGTGCATGTTGTGGGACAAAGACTATAGCCAAAAGCCCCAAGAGACAGTGCCATGTTCTATTCAATGTCAAATAAAAAATTAATTAGGATATTCTCAAGAATATTCCACACACAGCATCATTGTATACTGTACATGTTCATGTATGTGCATGCATTACTGTAACACTGCTTTGTGGATCTCAACTGGCCTAAGATCAGTTTCAGTAATTCTAAGCTATGATGTCCTGGACCTGTTTGTGCTGCTGCTGCTGCCAAGGCTCAAGTGGCTTTTCAAGCACAAATCAGGGACTCAGAACAGATGTTCTGGCCCCTTTTCATGTGTACAGGAGATGGGTTCTCTTCTGCTTGTATCTTGAAAAAAAGAGGCACTTTTTTGGGTTTGAGAAGAGATACTCCATGGTTTCACAGCTGTTTCTCCAGTGATAATCAGAAGATTTTTTTTTTTCACTAGCCACGCTGAAGGTCAGAGCGAGTGTTCACTGCACCTCCTTTCCCGCACGCATTGGCCAGCACACTACCTTGTAAAGAGCCCCACGTATCTCCCCTACCTTCACTTACTCTAATGCCTGCTGACTCTGACAAATATGAATTACTGCCCCTCTCATCAAATGTACAATTTAATCAAGGCCTTCGCTTTAATGAGAACGAAGCCATGTGACCCTTTCATAAGATGGATGTGATTTCAGAGGGGCAGGAATGGTCAGTTCAGTGAGGTATTGACCTTGCGGTTCTCCCCAGTCCAGTCCAGTTTGTATTGGACGGAGTGTAGCACAGTGGGTAAGGAGCTGGGCTTGTAACCGAAAGGTCGCAGGTTCGATTCCCGGGTAAGGACACTGCCGTTGTACCCTTGAGCAAGGTACTTAACCTGCATTGCTTCAGTATATATCCAGCTGTATAAATGGATACAATGTAAAATGCTATGTAAAAAGTTGTGTAAGTCGCTCTGGATAACAGCGTCTGCTAAATGCCTGTAATGTTAATGTAATGTATTGAATGTACTGTTATTCACCCAGGCTTCCGAACACACAGGAATGGAGGAATGGATATGCGTGTGTGAGCGTGCGTGCATGTGAGCGTGTGTTTATTTGTTCATATATTGTATTTGTAAGATTGCGTCTGACACAGGCAGTCTTGAAGGCATTCTCAGCGAGATTTTTTTTTTCTCTCCCTGGTGAAACGGTGGTGGTGTCTAGCTTTGGGGAAATTCCTGTCCGTCTCAATGTGTCTGACCATCTCAGAGGGGCTAACAACTCCAGTGATCCTACAAGCACCTGCGCAGTGAAACAAATGGACGACATCCAGTTCCTCTAAATCCTCTTCTATTTTCAAACAGCCAAGACAATTTCACCAGAGTGGAATCAGTAACACAGCAACAGCAATCCAGAACCACAGAGGCCCACTCCGGCAATTGCTCATCCTTTATGGCTTTTTATGTATCCTTTCTTCTTTTCAGAATAATAATTGATGTATTTCTGAGATAAGCAAAGTTTTTTTCTTCTTCTTTTCCACATTTGATGATACACCAAAAGGACAGGAATGATTCAACTTTTTTTCCTTCTTTTGTCTTCCCCTCTTGTTCTGTTTTTCACACCCACTATCTTGCCACTGGCAATACTTTTTTTATGAAGTTTAGGAATGATGGACTGGATCTTTTTCTCTCCCTCTTATCCCCCGCAGATAACGCAGGCCCTATTAAAGTCTGATAATGTCTTAGAACAGAGGGGCAAATTTTATATTTCAGTTATCATGCACAATTTCTGATATCTCAGAGAACTATTCTACTGGAAACTGTCACATTATTGTGATAGTGCAGTTTATATAGAAAGGGAAGAGAAACACAATATCTTCTCTCCCTTGTCACTTAACCCTCATAAATGATGAGGAGTCAGTGATCCCAACTGGTTACTTATCTGGAAATATATCTCTCAGTCTGACATCCTCTTTTTCAATGACATCTCTCTCTCTCTCTCTCTCTCTGTCTATCTCTCTCTCTCTCTCGCTCTCTTTCTCTCTCTCTCTCTCTGAAAATATTGTTTTTTGTAAACTGATTGGCTTCATATTTGATACACTGTTAGTTATCAGCAATCACTGATTGGCACTGGTCTCCCCCCAGATGGCCTGTACCCTCCTAGAGTGGGTTTCCCGCAGGCAGCCCCATCACCTGCACCCCCACCAGCAGAAGACGAACTCTCGGAGACGCAGGAGATCAGACACCCGCTCAACCCTCTATAAATAGATTCAAAATTAGCTTGATGACAGCATGGAGCTTATATTGTAATTAAATTGCTAATCACAATCATTGTTAGATTCCCCTTCCCGGAGCTTGAGAATTACAGGCGTTAATTGCCGAACGTGGCAAGGGCTGCATAAGCTACACAAAGTTTGCCAATTTGGTTTCCTAGTTCCATTTGCCACTGATTAACCGACCGCTGCACAGAGCCAGACGCACTCAAGTTCTGACAAATTAATTTACACAGCCAGGTAAAGAAACATCGCGCCTTTGCTGACGTTCTGCCCAGCGGATCATTTGCATGCTAATAGGACAATAATGAAACGCCCTACTTAAAAAAAAAAAAAATTAAAAAAACACAGCGATAACATTTTACACGCAGTAGATATCTGTAATTATTATTAGCATTAGCTTGATTATCACTGAGAAGAAGATACAAGAAATGACCTCCCATTAAATTGCAACTCAAAGCTTGGAAAATGATTAAATATAAATGCAAAGAACAATAAAAAAAGGCAATATATTCATTTGCTTAACTGTAGAATGAATGATATAACAATTTCAACACGGCTAAAGAGGTGAAATGTTTAATTCAAGCAAAGTCAGACACTCAACTGGAGTTATGTGGTGATGAGCTGCTGACAGGCAACTTATCAAACCTAAAACTGTCCTGGTGAAATCAAGGTTTCCAGGACAGATCTAACCGACTGACACTTTCTGTCTGAGCTTGACCATGGTTATTCACACTGTTGCTCTGGCCGACCAAAGTCAGTGTTTACATCCAGTAACCAAAGATACTGGAAAGTTGTTTCTTAGCAACCTAAAGGTAAAGTAAATGCTCTTCTAAATGGGTCAAATGAGTTGTACTGCACGATACTGTAGGTGAGAAATAATCAATAATTAAAAGTCAATATTATATCCATGCCCTGTGCTGTGACAGGGAGGCAGACTATGGATACATATAATCGAATGGCCATGAAAGTGACAGATGAAGCTCAAGACCAAACTAAGCCTTGAGTGACATAACAGCATAAAAAGGATTATAGTGTATGAAAATGTGCATATTGATAACTGACTTAACTGCTGCATATGGGCAACATCAGTTATCTTTTTTATTATTGACAGGATAATTCTAGGTCAGGAATTTAAGGCCAGTGTCGTGTTGGTGATTTGAACCCACAGCCTTGACTTTCTGTGAGATATACATTCTGTACTATGTGCTGTTCCAGCAGAATGCACAAGGCCACTATTAAAAAAAACAGGCTTGCTGGGATATCAACAGCATGTTCACCACATCTAGGTGTACACTTCATTTCAAATTTGCAGGAGACACACTGCTGGACCACCTCGTCTAGCACAGGCAAACATCAACTCTCGCAAGTGGTAGCTAGTCTAGTCGTATGAAAATATTGGGGGTGACATGTCTCCCAGTATCTCCCAAACCTACGTGTGTGTCACCAACACTGTATGAATGTGTACTTCCAGCAGGGCCTCCATCCATGACTGTACTGTTTCTGTTGCTGCTACGTCATATATCAAACCTTGTAGATATTTATTGTGCCCTATGTATTTTTCTATTTGATTTTTACAGAATGTTAAGTTCTACTTCTTGAGCTGTCCACAATTATCGTTCTCTCATCTACATCATGCCCAGAAACAAGAATTCATATTTCCCTATGAAATTGGGCAGAGATAAATTCTGTACAAATGGATTTTGGTGTTTGTAAACCCATTAGAGATTTGCTTTACAGCAAATATGACTTAAGACTTTCAGTTTCTGGAGGGAAACCACACCAACGTGGACAGTGTATTTAGGCTGCTCAGGTATATAGTAACTGTATCCAGAACAGTCTAACAAGGAAATGTATTCTACCTAAACCTCTTCAGATAAAATTTCCCCAAAAACAATCAAGCATGTGATACAGAATACTTAAAATGTATATCCCAATTTAAATAATAAGGCACGAGAGGCCTTATTTTTTATTGCGATGGACTAGTGTTCTCTGTGCCAGTGAGAATGTCACTCACTCACATTTAAATTTGGCCTCCAGTAGCTTTGCAGAGTGCTTTCACATTTACAGTATGTTCACTCATAGACATAATCTCCCTAGCCTCCAGACTGGCATCTGAGAGTCTTTGCACCAGGGTGCTGTGAAGGCAGTGGTTGGTGTATGTTTTGATGCCCGCTGCTTTGCAAATCCTCTGAAACATAGTTGCGAGGTACTTCACCCCCATCGGCTCTCTGGTGTACATGTAACAGATCAAGAGTCATTTGAATTTTACACTGCCTTTATAATAGCTAGCTAGCTAACACATGATAAATATTGGCTGTGTAATATTGCATACCAAAGAGATTCAGTGAGATTTTTCTGCTTGTGGTAAAGGTTGAAGGCAGGGGGATTGGAGGGGAGAAGTGCTTCTCCAGCAAAGCAACAGGGTCGAGCAGATTCCCTGTTTGTTGCTACACAAAGCCCAGTCTGCTGTCCTTATTTCTCTCTTATGGGTCTTTTTGGTATTTTGTTTTCTTCGTTAAAGCTCATACTGACATACTTGACCAGTCCCACTGGTGTGCCAGGATCTAGCGCTGTTGACCGTTTTATGGTTCTCAAATCCTTCTCCGTTATTGCTATGTGGTGTTTTTGTTTTATCTCGGCCCTCTCTCCTCAGTGTGTTCATGTCAGTGAGGACGTTGTTTGATGGGAACTCTTTTAGTAAGCTCCAGGACAAACTCACAGGTGAGTCACTGATGTATCGGTTCAAACCGGCACCGAGCCCAACATAGATGCTGATACCGTACCACCAATCTTTGGAGTTTCTGGCGGTTCCATAGAAATCTCGGAGGACTTAACTGAGTTTTAAGAACAAAAACTGAGTAAAGAAAAGCCTTTTATTCACACCAGTCAGTGAATCACTTTACTGGACACCTGGTTTGAATTGTATTTTTGTTCATTTTTTTCAAGTCTTTCTCAGATTTATCGATATTGCTTTTCAGAATTGGAACATGATGGTTGCTCATTCCAGACTCTTCCAAACTCTCTCTAAGTCCATTCATCGCTTGCCATGCCCCCCAAAATGCCAAAACTCACCTTGAACATTTAATTATGGGAGCTAACTAATGTATTCTATTTGCTGTTTGCAGCTACCTAACATTAGCTGTTCTCAGTTCAATCTGAACGTGCGGAGTGATATTATACGCAATACGGTGAACAGGTGTGTTGCGTCATAGGTGTTGCTATATTGTATAATTTAACATGGAACGCTACATTGACCAATCAGCATCCATGACCAGGACTATATACTTTATAACACAGCATATGATCTGTCTGGTAGTAACAAATTGCAGGTAGAAAAATGTACATTGATATAAAATTATTCTCTGACAGTGAACAATGACCGCAAATGAGAAGGTAACAACTTTTTCAGAAATTTCATTTCATACGTTTTTTTTTTATTTTTTACAATTATCCTGCAGTCATCATCGCAAATGATGTACTGTGGTTGTCAGTATAATCAAAACCGCAGACCTATAAACCAATGAACATATGAAACTCCCTTCTACAGCAAGTGCAGAGGGACAAAAGAAGGAGCAAGGCTGAGGCAGGCCACAGGATTTTATAATGGAGATGAAGCTGCATGAAGACTTATTAAACGGGGGTGGGATCACAGGATGCAGACCTCTACCCTTTGTGCATATTTAGAAGTACAAGTCCTTCCTTCTCACAAATTAACCTTGAAAGTTATTACTGCACCAGTCTCTGTACCTCCAGGCTCACTCCGGGTAATTTACAGCTCTGGGAATTAGACAGGGTGACCTCCTCACCCCAAAACTGTCAGTCTCCCTAATAGTGGTCGACGCTCGCCTGGGACAGGCCCCCCGAGTCTGCACAGGTAATAGGATTAGAGGCGGGACAGAGTAAGCCAGGGGTTCATACGTTCCTGTGCCTTCTCTGTTAGTAAACACTCGCACACACCAAAAAACACAGGTTATTGACTCTAGTGGGACACCAGCTAAGGAATCCCCTGCTGAGAGCACACTCGGTGATTGGCGAATTTGGCAGGATTCCAGTAGGCCGTAAGCAAACCAGGCTGTCCGCTGGTTGCCCATCAATGGAAAATGCCCAGCCAATAGTCAGCTGTCCTCATTGAACATTACGAGAACTTTTTTCATTTCAATTAAACTCAGTTAGTTATCGAATTGACTGAACTGAAATGGAATGAACTCCATCCATGATTTATTGTGGCACAAGCAGATGATTACAGACAAAACTTATTCCCATAATCGTGGAAGGATTTTGGTTTCTCTTTTTAGGCAGCAGCTTAATGACAGACAAATAATTCTGTTTAACATATTTTACTCGTAATAAATAATATTATGGCCCTACACTGGTGCCAGAGCAGCTCATAATTTTGCAATGCTTGCATGTGTAATTCCTTAAGAAACTTATTCTTAGAGGCACACTGCGGCAAGGGCATATACTTTACTGCTGTTGTTACAGAAATTATTAATTGTGTTCAAGATAACATTTTATATAGCATGATGTAATGTAATTTTATGTGATATTATATATTAACAAAAGGTTTAGAACTGTGAGGACTGCCTCAAGGACTGCCTCAGGCACTATTCTTATATGCATGCACATTGTATGTGAGGCAAAAAAGTTTGTGAATTGATGGGTAGATTGTAAACCAGCCTAAAACTTTGTGCTTACAAAACAGCAACTCATTAAACATTCATTGTTCATCAAACTGCAAGTCTGTATATTTTCATTGTCTCAAAATGTTCAAGCCTCAGAGAGCTGGAGAAAACTTTAAGTTATAATAATGACTTAAAAATTCCTTTACTTTTTATTGTTTAACAAATATTCTTATTTGTTAAACAAAACAATTAAAAAAAAATATTTCAATCATTTTTTGTGTGTTTTTTTCACCTTTTCCTTCATGGACAGTTAAAAATTTGTTTTTAAAATATTTTTTATTTTTCTTTCCATGTTATATCATCAGGTATTTTTTAGTTTAGTATATTATTGAGTTTATTAATTGACAATAAAGATAATTAAAGAGGTAGTAATGCATGCTTAAAATTTCCCAAGAGTTACATAAGCAATAACTCATGACAGGCAGTGGTATATTGTGATTATATCATAACTAAGGGGTGTTGTTTGGCCCAGTGTGCAGTGGAGGGAAATATACAAGAACAATTTTACAAGTAGGCCCTGCATATTGTACCAAGCGGTTGCTATGCAACGTGAGTAAGCTCTTTTTTCTTCTGCCAAACTAGCTAGTAAACTAGTGTTAGTGAGCTAACAAGAGTTTCTGCCTTATCAATGTTTATTTTAACATTCCCATTGATTGTGCAACCATTGAAATTCACGTCACATAGGTCTATTCATTTTGTAGGTCTATTCATTTTAGTATATATAATCATAATCGCATATGTCCATATCTACCTTCCATGTTAAAGGTGGAATAGCAGGTTATCAAGTGCTGTCGACCAGTTGACTTGCTGAGCATACAGTCAGTCATCATCCCTGGGATCAGGACTCATGCCTGTGCTGAGTGGACATCCCCTGTTGGTTCCTCCTGTCCTCCCACTAGTCGTTGACTAAATTTATACTTACCACTGCTTCTGCTGGCTTGGTTTGCTTACCGGGGATTTTGGAGGTTTAACATTCAAAGGGATTTTACTACCTAAGATTTAATTGATTGATAGTAATCCTTCCATTGAACTGGGAGATTATTTTTGGTTTGTCTTTTCAACCCGCTGTGATAGAATGCCTGTTGAAACGGTTTAACTGAAAAGATGCCAGCATGTTTCATTGAGTGTCACTTGTTCATGGTTTAATTGATCCAGAAAGGCGAATCACTCTTCCGCCAAATCAAACAGCGTCAGCCTTTGGAGAGCGACGAATCCTATTCAAAGGATTCATGGGAACACAAGTCAGCACAGAAATGTGGTGACTTGTGCTCCTGTCATGAGATAATTACACACCGTCACCCAGAACAAAATAGGGCAGTGAACTGTTGACCTACCGAGCTCGCGGAAAGAGAGACGTACGCAGTATTGCCGCTTACTGGGCCCGTCATTGTGCCGACCTGTGATAGAAATGCCTTGAATGGGGAAATAATTGCATCGAAGCTCTCCTCTAGCCCTCCTCCTCCACCACATGCAATCTCTGAGCCTTCTCTCCCACTTAATTCTGCGCATTAAAGCCTTGCTGACGCGCCTTTCTGGGAACCCTTCCGTTTACATGAGAATCAATACCTCCAGATCTCACTACATTCGTGTGATTAATCTCCACAGGCCTGGGCATCCCACAGTTTTTTTTCTTTTTCTCCCCCCTCCTTAAGAGGCATGATTAGGGCTTATGTGAATTAATGATGACAACATTTATGATAAACTGTATATTTTCTGTGCGCCTGTCAAACGGAAACGTGGCAGGACGCAGCCCTCGCAACGCCTTGTCTGCAGCCTGACAGAGGCGCATTACTGCGCTTTCGGCTGCATTAAGTATTTCTTAGCATTATTCATCTGCAGCAGAGACACCCTCATCCAGGGAGACTTCCACTGCTTTAATATTGCACACATTACACCTTCTGACAGCCTGGCAAGCAAAAAGCAGCCGGGATGAAGAACATGCTTTTAAACTGATCATTTCTCTTATTAACCTGTTTTTCACCGTTCAGGCAAGTTTGCCATTTTGGACTTCAAAGGGTAATGTTCACAAAGTAATTTTGTGCGTTAATTTTACTGTAACAGACTTTATATGAGTCCAAGAAGGATCAGATGTAACACAAAACATTTTACTGCGTACCTTTCTTTTGCTGATTCCTTCAAACTACATTGAGTCAAACTCTCATCATTGCAGTTTACTTTGATGATACATGTATGTTAATTTGTTTTGATTTCACTCACAACAAATGCAGCCAAGTAAAGAATAAGCCATCTATATATTAGGGTTGTTCATCCCATTGTAAATGGGTGTACAGTATTTTAACTGACAGGCACAACAACACAGACAGTTTGAGCTGAGTCACTCACATTTAATTATTTCCAGATCCAGCTGAGGTTCTGAGGCTATAGTTATGGTCCAGCTCATGAGCTATTGGAAGAGCAACAGACCTTATAATCAGAAGTCTGCCGGTTCGATACTGGATACACACAGTTGCATCCCAAACAGCTGTGATGGTGGTATATGTACAATACAGTCTGTGAATGCATGGTAATTACTCTAGAGCGGTGGAAACCAACCCTGTTTTTAGAGATCTATCATCCAGTAGGTACTCATTTCAACCCTAATTTGGCATAGCTGACTCTACTAATTAGCAGCTCAATGAGATCTCTAGCTGATTATTGAGGTGTGATTTGTTAGGGTGAGAATGAAAACCTACAGGGCAGTAGATCTCCAGGAAAAGGATTGGTAACCACTGCTCTAGAGCAAAAAAAAAAAAAATTACCATTAACCTGTGCTGCCAAAGAAGGTACGAAAAACAAATGCTAACATGACAGAGAACAGCACATTGAAGCAAACAGAAAACAGGGATGAAAAGAGAAGATAAATCAGCATGGTGTCAAAAAATGAAATTGTGTGTTATTACAGTGTTAAACAGAAATGCACACCCACATGTTTACACACACAGATTATCATGTGTACCCATGCCCAGAGCCTCACAAACACATACTCATGCACTCCCCCCATGCACATGCAGTCATGCACTAGCAAACACAGAAAAGCACACACACAAGAGGACTACAGCCCACACAAACATACAACTGTGCCTAAGGCCTTCAATTCTCTGTGGAGTAAATAGAATTGCAAGGCAATAAACTTCATCGCAACTGCAGCTGGAGGTGGAGAGGATTTTTTTTCCTGTAATGCAGGTCTAGAAGACCTATTCAAGGGGGGCCCTCTACATAATTGGAGTATCGGAAGTGTATTTTGGATGAGGGTTTCTAAGCTGTGAGTGGGTATCTAGTAAAAGGGGATGTAGAAGGTGTGTTTTGGTTACTATTTAGGTATTGGGTATGTCTCCAGGTAATGGGGGCAGGTAATGGGGGCATGGGAACTGTTTTTTTTTTTTTTTAGGGGCGGGGGGGGGGGGGGGGTTGGTATGTAACGCCATTATTATTCGGTATGTAATACGTCATTAGTTTCAGGGGGTGTTTAAGTGAAAGGTGTGGAGGAGGGCTATGTTGGTATGTGTCTTTAGGCACATCAAGGCTCAGTATGTACTGGGGGCGTAGGGGTGCATCAGGATGGTGAAGGAGCAGATCTTTTCCAAACTTCTTAAAGACTTCGCAATGTGCTCACACTGGAACCAACAGGGTCTCATTACCCCCTGAATGAAGCAGTGCTTTCATTAGCTCCCTGCCGCTTATGTGATTGGTTTTTATGTGTTTATGTAATTGATACTGTATTTCATGACACACACACAAACAGAGAGAGAGAGAGAGAGACAGAGAGAGAGAATGAAAGAGAAAGACCGAGGGAAAGATTCAAGGTACATGAGTCTTTCAGCTTGTTATTCAGTGCTGAGAGAGAGAAAAAAAATATTCTGTTTTACTCTTATTTACTTACTGAACACAGAGTGTAAATCAGGGTTTTACACAAATGGCTGCTTATAGGGAAGATGTAGAACATTATGTTACATAGCCAAAAGAGTGAGGGGTTCAATTTTATCCTTATGCCTGCCCTCCAGCTCTGAGTAAGGCACTGGAAATGACACTTCCTAGGCAGCAATGACAGTTCTAATCCATAGTTATCAAGGTGAGATGCTTCAGATGAGCTCTGAAGTAAACCAAAAAGAAGAGGAAACTGATGGTTGCTTTAAGTATAGGGAGCATTGAAATGGCATCCCAGAAAACACTGCAACGAAACTACAAACCAGTGAGCCACTATGATTATCCATGTCTGACCAGCCTCCCAGATAGTTGGCAGAAATTTCACATTTTATTTGCACAGAACTACCCACAAAATTGATCCAATTGATTGCAGGGATTGGCTATGGTCCCATGCGTTACTGTTATCTGTTCTTGCTCAAAGTGTTTCAGGCGCAACTTCTGTAGTGTGTGGCCTGTAGTGCGGTGAGCAGTCATTGGCCAGCGCCCAGCTGCCTGAATCAGAGGACTGTGCTTCAGCTGCAGTGTTCCTTGAGTGTGGCACGGGTGGGAAAGCAATAACTTCAAAACTCCTCCGTGTTTCTGTCACCCTTAGTTCCCTCGGGCCCTGTAGTGATTGCTTGGTGTAGCTAGAGCTGGAGGGCTTAAGGAGTAACCTTGGATTGCAGCCAGGGTGTGACACCATCTCAGAGCGCAAATTATTGTGTAACATAGCCGTGAGGCAAGAGGGAATGCATGGCAATCTAGATGGAGGTATCTTGCTGAAACTAGCCACACAGTTCAGCTACCTGGGTATTGCTTTTTGTCATGGTAGATGTTTGGAAACTAATAATATAATACTAATTTTACAATGGATAATCTGCCTTTGGTATGTAGCTTGTTCAGAGCATTGCTTTACAAACACGTCATCTCATAAAATCTGGATTTTTACAGGAGCGATCAAGGTGAAGTGGGCCTGATTACAAATTCAGTCTCCTGAGAGCAGTCTAATTTCATCAATTTGATCTTCTTCATGTTGTTTGACTTCAAAAGGTATGAGTCAGCAGGCTGATATTGTATTACATAGAACAAACAAAAACTTAGTGACCTCGGATCTATACAACCCTATAGTATCTTTTTTTGTCGGGATCAATTGAAAACTAAAGTCAGTTTATTTATGGGTGGAAGATTGGCATTTTGGTTCCATGCATCATAAAGTTACGATGTGACACAAGGAATGAGTGCAGTTACACTTCGAGGACAAAAGAATCTGCTGAATGGAGAGGCAATATGACTTAATGCAGTCTGGGTTGAAGGTAAACCAAGCTTCCCTCAAGCCATCATTTATTGAACTTCAAGCCCTCTCTCTCTCACAGACAGCACAGCATGAATCTCTAGGAATAACTTCAATTTTGATATTGACCTTTGGAAAGGTTCACAGTAGTGTCACATACGCCATCATCTTCCTGGCCTCTGGAAAGGTTAAGTATTAGTTTGTCTATTTATTTGTCTGGTGTGATATTGGGAGCTTGACACTAATTAACTTGTGCAATGTCATTTCATTTTCATTGGTCCCTCATCACATTGACTTATTTACTTCTGCCAAAGCGGGTTCACATCTCAAAAGGATATTTTCCACCAAATAGCGGAAATGAACAACTTGTGATAGATCTTGCACAGGCTCAGTAGCACATTGGACAAAGTGTTTCGATTAAAGGCACTATATGAAAAACCAGTTCAGTTCAGGACACACACACACACACACCAGAGAGAGAGAGAGACAACCTTAGAAAGTTAGTGATGCCACCAAAGCAAGACAGTCGTGTTAGTAACACTTTATATTATTTTTTATAAGTATTTTTTACTGACCAATTAATTCATCCATTATTTACATTTATTATATTACCTGTCCTAAAGATGTCATTCACAAAAGATTTTAGGGTGGGCACTGTAAAACAGCAAAATGCTGCATAATATAAACTGGTGTTCACTGAGCATGTATACCAGGGCTGCCATCCTGTAGGTTTTCATTTCAACCCTAATTGGGCACACCTGATTCTACTAATTTGAAACTCAAGGAGATCTCTAGCTGTTGAATGAGCTATGCTTCATTAGGGTTGGAGTGATAACCTACACAAAGGTAGATTTCCAAGAACAGAGTTGGGCAGCCCTGATGTGTACAGTAAGCAAGGGGAAAGCAGAGTGGATATGGGCTTGTAACTGTAAGGTTACAGGTTTAAACACCAGGTGGTGCACTAATTTTATACCCTTGAGCAAGGTACTTAACCTCAATTGCTTTAGTCAATATCCAGCTTAATAAATGAATAATATGAAAAAAGGAAGCTCCATAAATCACCCTGAATAAGGGCTTCTGCCAGGCGAATAAATAATGTAATATACTCATTAATAACAATGTAATGCAATCAGCCTTTTTTTGGATTTTGCTGTTGTCCTGCTGCCTAGCAGTGCATCATTCACCTCCAAAAAGACAGAAAATGGAAGACCATAAACTATTAGAAATATTTTCCAAATGTAACATTGCACTGTCCTTTGTGTTGTCTTCACGTACCAGAATTCCTGTGAGAAAGTTGTGTGAGACTGGGGAAGGCAGGGCAGGAGCAAAAAAAGACCCTTTTAGCAACTGTGAGATGTTCCCAAAATCTCACAAATTCTGGGAAATATTTGGGGCCATTTCAAGGGTGGCTTCATCTACAAACATGCTAACCAGAGGAAATGAACACAGGAGTTGCTAGTAGCCATTAGCCTTTTAAATGTTCTCCAGAATGATTGTAAAGACCTCTTGTGACTTTGTAGGGAGAGAATTTCAATGCTACACTGCCAGCCATTGTGTTTTTTAGTCACTGGCTTGTGCAAATTTCCTCAATTAATTTTTGTTATGTTTTTATTCAACTACCACATTTTTGCTGTTCAGTTCTTGTGTATTTATAGGTTCCTGCGTTATATTATTTCCCCGCAGAGAATGAAGTCATTTTCGGCCAATTCAGAACTATTTATTTTTGTGCTTCTGATCACCAGTCACCACCTGGCACAGTGACCACTCCCAGTGCTATATATGTCATCTGCTTTGCCCTCTTATACATCATCCGGCATAGCGCAAAAGACATTGTGCTTTAGGATGGATTACATTACACCAAGGGATTCCTGGATTGTGAGGAAGTGACAATAGGTTGATTGTAAGCAGCCAATTTCTGCTCTGTGATGAAACAGTCTTATTGGGTAAAATCAGCTTGTTAACCAGAGTAAATGCTTGCCATTTACTCAAAAAGTGAAGTGAAAAGTGAAGACATTGTTATAATCAGTCTTCAAAGGATCCAGTAGCATTTTGTGAGGAAGAGAATCCATGATTGTTCAACTCAGTCATAGCAGCTAGTCTCACGAATGTAGGCATATAAGGAAGGAATGTATTTTTTAGAGCAAGGCCATTTAAAATGTCATCACTTCAGTGTCATAGCTAGGCACTTAGAAATTATGTTTTAGGAGTTATTTGTGGTCTGAAATTTATCACACATTCCCAAAAGGAAAATAATGACTATTTACAATTGAGTTATTTCATTCCAAAAATGTGGTTCTAATAAGTAAGAAAGAAAAAGAAACTATGAACACAAGAAGAACTTTAATGGAAACACTTTTCCAGTTCATCAAACAATGCATTTCTTGTCATGAACCTTTCTTTTTTGCCAATAACACAATCAAAACATTTCCAGTCTAGTTCCTTTTTTCTCTGTATTGCTTTGAACCTGTAGAAGCACAGATAAAACTTCTGCCTTTGTCATATATGGAACATAAAACAGAATTAATGATTCTGCATTTAAAAAAATGTATTTAAGGTGGACAATTATAACATAAATTGCCTGAATAAGCTTGCCAGTGTCTTACTAAATAAATGATCTTCTCAGTTTCTATTATCTGGTGTTATTCAATCTAATCTTGTAATCAAATTGCTATTGTAAGGATGTATACACTTGATGGGAAGGGGGTATGTTTCTGAATCTATTATGTGGAATAGTTGCATTTAGACTGTACAGTTCTTAAAGATGCAGGGAGATGTGCGCCAGTGTTTATAAAATGGCTTGTTCTAAGGCTTCTTTCATCTTTAGATTAGCCCATGCAGTGAGAATGTAAACTAAAGCTTATTAGCATCCAGACTAGTGGTATTTGTCTCCCAAACCGTGCCGAGTCTGTGATGCCTGCTCGCATTTGTTTTTAATGTGTTTTTCTTGGCTTCAGGTCTGGGTTTGATGGAGAACAATTTTGTTTCAGTTCTCTTTGTGAAGGGAAAGTACAGCCACTATGAGTGAGATTTTTAAAGATCTTTGAAGACGAACTAGGCTCATTAATTCTCCTGGCTTTGCATTAGGGTATGATGAATTGGAAACAGAAAAGGGTGAATTTGCTTAAGTACATGCAAATACACCACATCCCTAGGTATTGTTATAGAGGAAAATAGTATACACAGCTGATTATGCAGTATAAATTTAAAGTGACACCATTTTTTACCCACTTAAATAACCATGGAAACAAAAGAGGATTTCAGCAATTAGGCAATTCTCTATGCAATGTAATTCAAATGACTGACTGCAGCCATTACTACTACTACAACTACTAATTACAAGTGACTACCATAACCGCTGTGGTAACCAAAACCAATGTCTGCAGTAAGAACAGTAATGAGGCACATGTAAGAGAGCCTCAATTGAGTAATTACTGCAATAAAAAAATGAGTTTGTGATCAGGTAATTAATTGACTTCAGAAACACATGACCATGACAGTCACTTTCTGCGTACAACAGTGATTTTGGCTTCGATGCAGCTTCAGACAAACCCAATCCCCACCTCCCCCTATCTCTCTCTATCTCTCTCTCTTCACCAGGCTTCTCTGATGAGGGTGAAGCCATCAGGATGGCCAGGGGTTTTGGCACCAGGTTTTTACCTGAGCGGGTGTGGGAGTGAGTTGCTAGTTATATGGGGAGGTAGTGTAGGACACCTCTTCTTAAAGTGTGTTAGAGGTATGTATACAGTATTAGAAAAGAGGTGTTTGTTTACTAGATTTTATTTTTAGACAGGCTAAATTAGCTATTTGGAAGAGTAGGGATAATGAAATACTGGAGGCAGGATCCGTGGAAGCAGGAAGCATTATGTGTGGGCTTAGCAGCAAGGCTTCGGGTGGTGTTCTCCAATTGTACGCTTGTGCAAAACAAGCATTTTGAGTATTTATGGGGGGTCAACTGGGTGCTATGTCATGTTGATGGTTGTTGATCATTTATGTTTTTTATGTTATATTTATTTTTTGTTGATGCAGAACTGATGTGTGTATATAAGAAAATTCTGAAGATGATTTGCTCCTCTCTCTCTTCTTTGTGCCTTTCTGTTTGCCCATGGGGGTTTGTTTTTTGTTGTGGGCTTGTTTTTTGAAGTTCAGTAATTTCTGTGTTTGAAGAATGTCCCAATAAAGGGGGTTTAAATCTCTCCCTCTCTCACAGCCACATATTTTTCACATTTTCACACCTGGGAGTTTTATTTTGGGACCAAGGTATTCAGTGAAATATAAGCACAAGGTGTCTGTTTTGAACTTTTGGTTGGGACAGGGCGTGAGTTCAGTCCAAAAAAAAACACTGCTGATGAATGTGAATGTTAATTTTTGTCTTGAATCTAGTGTAATGAATTAGCAATGATGTCCTAATAAAGTGACACTTAATTACTCACACCTTAATTAATGTTAACTTGTTTACACTGTGATTCTTATTCTTATTATTTGTGTGCTGTGGGTCATATGTGTTGCATGTTGTGTATGTGGTTTCCAATTTTCTGCACATTATATGTGTTGCTTGGCAATATGACTGTAGTTGTCTGCAATAAAGGACAGAGGGAGAGATAGACCAGGGGAAGAGTTGTGGATGGGCGATGCATTCCCACAGTTTGGCTCTGCCCTGCTTATTGGCAATTAAGCCGGCAGCTTCCAGGACAATGAGGCACACCTGCAAAGGATTACCTCCTCCAAGTTAACCAATTAGCAGCAGAGCACAAAAGGTTCTCCAGCGCTTACAGGGCCCTGAAGTACCTATGTGGGAGAAGAGAGGAGGGAGGGGTTGCTGAAAATGCTTTGTTGACTTGGGAGCTGAAAGACTCCATTAGAGATATGATTTTGTTTGCTGTTTGTTTTTGTTTCTATTCTCACAATATCTGTTCAAGGGGCGTACTACAAAGCAAGATTATGGGTTTATTGAGCTAATTTCAGTTTTAACCCTGGGTTTTCCATAGCACAAAGCTGCAATACAAAAAAAGCCCTGTTATTGCCATGCTTTATCTGTTGAGCTAGGCCATTTCTGAGTTGGTACACACTGACCATGTCACAGGGCCAGCTGTAGGCAGAAAAGAGCTGGCGGCCCATTTAAAACGGATTTTAAAATTGCTTGACAACTCATCACTATGGCTGTGCTATTTAAACTGAGCTGCCTTCTCTCAAAGGAACATCAACTAGAATACAATGGCGAGTAGTCATGTACTTCCACTTATTAAAACGGATTCTCTCATCACCTGTGCATATTCAATAATTAAACAAAATAATGTAATATTGTAATATGTTCTAGTGCTATGGAAAGGTATTTGACCCCTTACTGATTTCCTCTATTGGTGCATCTTTTTTCAACTGACTAATTGCAGATCTTCTGAGAAAGATCTGTCTTGGAGAAACCCCCTCGTGTATGCAAGCTTCTTTAACCCTACATGTCAATCTACTTCCCTTAATGATGGGGCAATGGCCTGCGTTCCATAAATTTGAATAAACTTTGGTGTGATTACTACAGGCAATATTTAAAATATCCTGTATTAAGTTTGAGGTTTAGGAGCTCTAGAATATGCAGTTATTGCATTAGACTGTAAAATAAACTGAAGTATTAACAAATTTACACTATATTAGAAATATTTTGCCAACACTCATCCCTGGCTTTGTTGGTGGCAACGGTGTTGGTTTTTGCCATTATGATTGTTTTATGCTCTTTGTATCTTCCATTACATCCTTTTACCTCAGGTGATAAATACGCTGCTGGAGTACGGTCCATGCTGTGCTGCTATCTGCTCATTTTTTCAGGCACAGCCACTTTTATGGGAACGCACACAGAGCTTGATTAACAAAACCTTGGTTCACTTCGCAAGTTTATCGCCACCTTCATGATACTCATAAAGGCTGATTGAGGCATATAAGTTTTGTGAAGCCAGGTAATATAATATATAACCATCTTTGTGGTTATATATTTATTTTTATACTTATTTTTTCATTTTTATCATTAGGTGTGTTAATATTTGTTACAGACCTGTATCTTTTTAAAAATAAATATTACTTGTTATGCACCATCATTCACTGAACCTTTTTTCCCAGTTTTTTTCCCATATATGTGTGTGTGTATATATATATATATATATATATATATATATATATATATATATATATATAAACACACTATATAGCTCATTACCAGTATTGTTTATTTTATACAGCCATCTTTGTTCATCTTTATCAAGGGTGTGAATCATTCTGGAGAACATTGTATATAAAACACAATATATTTGTTTTCAAAGATTGCTGTTGTGAGTTATGTGCCCTCATCCTTGTCCCTCTAAATTCTGTGAATGTATGTTCAGTGAATGATATTTGCCTTGAAAATGCTGACGATGCTAAATAAAATTCATGGCACTTCAGGAATATTGATCGCATCAAAGTTCCACGTCTCTCATTAAGTCAGGTCTTGTCATGTGTATTCATGCATTTCAATGCAGGTTACAGTCAATCACCTTTTCAAATTAACTCACACCTTAAAATCCAAAGAGCATAGAAGGTATGCTTATCTGTTAAAATGAAGGAAAAAAAACATGACTTGGAAAGAAGGAAATAAACTTCACCGAAAAATCTGACTTTTTTTCAGGTGAATAGGGAAAAAGCTTGATAAATCTAAAAATAAATAAATATAAATGCCAAACCAAGGCTGGGGGCGCTGGCTCATTACTCCTGCTCTGCATTGCAGATGAGGGAAAACAGCTTTCCCTCTAAGTCCATCAGTCGCAGACGAACGGTATCACAGCTGATTTTATCACCCTGGGCAAAATCATATTCCTCACTAATCACATCTGAGTTGAGCTATTAAACCTTTTTTCCCCCACTCTCTCTTTCTCGCACTCTCTTTCTGCTTATGAAAATCAGGTTATGGTAAGCACTTGCGAGTCCAAATAAACTATTATTCTTTTATTATTTGAATAAGGTGCTGTGGCTGGTCTTATCGTAATATTGCGCTGAGCTGAAATCCGATGAAACATATTGTGACACTGTCGGGGATGAGGGGAAGTGTGGAGACTCCACAGAGGCCTGCAGAAGACTGAGGGTCAAACAGAGGTTTCATTAAACATTGGGGAGAAAGGAGGGCATTGAACCCATTACTCGGTAAGCTGCTCCCAGTCTCCGTGAAGGTTTGAGGTTTAATTTACCCAAAAATCGAATGGTTTTTTTTCTTTTCTTTTTTTCATAGAAACCCACAATTTCTGGATCTGTAAAAAAAATATTGAGATTTGGATACAATATCTGGAAAGGTTGCATGGTACAAGTTCCTCCTGTATAGAAGAAAGGCACCATCACAATACTTTGTGGCAAAAAATAGGTTTTTTTTTGTCCTATACTGTTCACCACAATATTCTATGATTTCCATAACTGAACAAGGCAGCAATGAACACCACTTTTGTCATGCACTCTGAGTCTAAAACCTTATACAGACCACACAGCAGAATAGCTCTTAGCCGCATGCACAATTCCTTCATATAGAACGGGCATTGTATTCTATAAATTAACTGTCACACCCCTGTACTTTCAATGTTGAGAATAAAAGGTCAAGGGCAAATGCAAGCTTTCATGTTATATATTCAAGTGTAATGCTTCACCCAGTATAGATGCCCTGTCAAAATGGCTGTGGGACCAGCCTGTGAAACAAATACAAGCTTTGATCTAACTGTTATAAACTGCCTATCAACCACCATTCTAGGGACAGGCGTTGGGAATAAGCTATGGTTACATATACATGTACAGTACATCAGATACTACCTTGGCAACTGTCAAGGTTTTCTGTACTTCTCCTTTACAAATAAACTAATACAATAAGTAATGAATTACAATAAGATAATAGACATTTAAAAGGAACAGCGAAGAGTGAATTTGTTTAAGAGGGCTTTTGCATCAGTGTTCTCACTGAACATGCCCACACCCTGTCCTTACCTTATTGCAGTCATTGGTATTCTCCCAGTCAGGACTATTAGCCAGTGAATCATACTCTTTAAGGCTGAAATCTGCTTTAAGTTTTTCAGTCTCTGTCTTTCTCTCACTGCCTTCCTTTTTGGGAGGGAAATTTTAGTAATAGCTTTGCCCATCATATTCTGCCACCCTCCCCTCATGTGTGTGCAGTAAGAGGATGAGGTACATATGTCGTACTGAAGCCTTCTGTTCCCATGTTGGAGCCATTCTTTTTTATTTTGGGTTAAATTATCTATCTCCTCTGCCCATTTCAAAGTGGTCAGAGGGAAGCCCTGCAGTTGTGAAGCCAAGAATAAACAGTCAGAAATACATCCATCCATCCATCCATCCATCCATTATCTATGCCGACTTATTCCTGGGCAGGTTCGCGGGAGGTGCTTTAGCCTATCCCAGCGTACATTGGGCGAAAGGCAGGAAAGTCAGTATATATATAATTCTGCTTCTTTGTGCCTTGACATTTTTATCTTAAGACCTCATCAACCATTGCCAATGATGCTAAAGGTTCCTAAAAGCATTACTGCAGCAGCTATTATTAATTCATAAAGCAGCAACATAGTGTATTCATACAATCATGCTCAGGTAGGCCGCATATGGTTCTATTTTTTTGTGGAAAGTGGTTAGGGTGGGGTGTTGGGGGAGTACAAATTATACAAATTGACAATCCAAAATTCTTTGAAACAGAGCAAGCAATGACATCCCCAGAAACAATGAAGGTGGTGGTTTATTATTCATTTCTGTCTATTTATGCATGTATGCACCTTGTTTAATCCTTTTGTCAAGTGCATTATTCTGCAGTAGACAAAATTGGATAATTACAGGGAAACTGCCTTGATGGCCAAAGCTCAAGTGACAGAAAGCATTGTGAGGGAAAAAATGGATTCTGAGATGATTGATTATTTATGTACTTTTGAGTATTCATTTCCCCAGTACACTATTCACTGTAGTGTTTGGCATAAAAATCAAAGGGTAATATTATACATAAATGTGTCTTTAAAAAGAAAAGCTTCAATTACCCTCAGGAAACATGGTGGGTTTGAGCAGTACTGCCTCAGCTCTTCCTCTGGCATTAATCTTATTCTGCTGTCAGTAACCTCTCTGACTGATACTAATGAATCAACACAACATTTGCTCGTCTGAGACATTTCCAGTAAATTATGCGTTTAATTGCTTCATTTGCAATTATTGTTGGATTGAAAGTAATGAGTTACAATATGCATAAAGTCATCCATTGCAGCCAGAATCTTGGGTCCTTGGGTTTTCCTTTTTTTCTTTTTTTTTATAAGTTCCACAGGGAACCTTTTGGATTTAGCCCATTACATGTGTGTCTATTTGTCACATGGATCATCATAAAACTCTGGAATGTAATAGGGAAGAAGACGTATGCATAGCTCTTTCGGCTCACCCGAGAGCCCCCTGACTTTTCAGGGCCCATTTCAGTTGAAGTCTTTAGAGACCCACAGAGTTGTGCACTACAAATGTACAAAACAAACTTGGGTAACTGGTGTGCTCTTCACCCAAAACTGATTTCTACAACAGCATGACCAAATTGGATCACACCAGCCTACGTTTTCTACAAAGAGAGACATAAATGCATTCATTTTAATTTTGTGTAAAACTTGAGTTTTACACAAGTACTAAGAGCTCTGACAGTTAACTAAGTAATTCTGTTCATAAAAGATAAGTGTTTAAGAGAATCCTCATCTGTTTCTCAAATATATTTTTATCTGAATTTTGTAAATATTCAGAAGTATAACCACAATTTGAAAGTGTAAACATAGTACTGTAGTTTTATATGGACACCAGAAATTTATTTTTACATTATAGTTAATGAATTAATTAATTACAATTTATTATTAATTAATTTATTTATTAATTAATTTATTTATTTATTGGTGTTTATTATTATTATTATTATTATTATTGTGCTGCAGACTCATCTTCACATCTGAGGCTGAATTTCAATTTCAATAATCGGTGCAGTTGAGTTGGATCCAATTTTTGTTAATTTACATAATTTAATTTATTGTATATTAATAAACCTGTGTGTATAATGTTTTTCAATATTGTTTCTTTCACCAAGAGATTAAATCCCCCATAAGCCCTTGCTTCCTGTGAGCAATATTGGTTGAAATTTGTTCTAGTTCTAAGTGCAAACTCAAAATAATTGAAATATACTTTCAATTAAATTACCTATATTAATGAAGCTGAACATTTTCGAAACTCTGTCAAACAAATCCATCCCTGTCGTAGAAAAATTCCATTTAGAGTTTGTTGCTTTTTGAGTATAAATATTTGGGGAACATGCAAAATGTAGCAGCAGAGATGGTGTAAGTGTCAAATCATCAGTTCAGTACATCCTGTCCACAAAGACCAGCACACAATTAATGATAAAGCAGTGCCACAGAGGAACACCAGACAGCAAATATTTATTGAACACCTCACACCAATCTAGCATTTAATTCTCTTGTCTCTAATGGACTGGAGTTTCTGACGGTATGGGCTTTGTTTCACTTGTTATATATTGTACTGCATGGTTCAGAGGCCAATGCTTCATTTTTAATAAAAGCACGAGCCTTGAGAAGTCGTGCAGTTTGTTGTAGTCTGTATAATTTGTTTTCTCGGGTTAACCTTCAACCGCATTTCTCTTTTGGCAATGAAAGTAACAGGTTTGGACAGCATGTTGAGTAAGACGGACAACTGCAGTCCTCCAGGATCAATAGCATGTTGTGTTTAGCAACAGCGCCGTGTTTTATTCTCTCTCTCTCTCTCCCTCTCTCCCTCTACTATCTTTGTCTTACCTTTCATCACTTTCACTCTATTTCTGTCTTTATGGTTTCTATCCTTTTCCCTTCTTTTCTAGCTTTCCATAATTCTCATATTTATTCCCCCTCATCCCTTCATACAAGTCTCACTTTGCCCATTTATCTAGTTTACTCTCAAATTCAAATCGTGCTTTATTAGCATGGGTTCATGATATTCAACATTACTACTAAGTTTTACAAATGAAAATATGATGTGATCACGACATCGATAATGAATATCCTTTGCAAAATAATCCTACAACTACTGTTTATTTTATTGCTGTTGCCATTATTATTATTATTATTATTGCAGTAGGAGTAGTAGTAAAATCACTATACCTCTTCCTTGCTTTCTCGATTCTCCTCTAACACAAACTTTGGGCAACAAAAAAGTGTGGCAGTGCTGATGCTGCTGCATGGGCAGGGATTAACTGCCCGCTTCCTTCAAAATACCCTCTATATTTGCCTGGATTGCAGTAAAACCCCTCATCATAACCATCTTTAGATTCTTGCAAGTGGTAATGAAACCACTTTCCGATGTCAAGTGTTCATTGCAGCTGTAATGGAGGGATTATATTGCACTGTGTAGACAGCTCATACTGTCACTGTACCTGACAGAACAGCTAAATCAAGGTGGCTTATCTTTTAAAATCAAGACAGGGTAAGATTTGTTTCACAAAAAACAAAACACGCACAACAAATCTCACCGAATAGCACCTCTTCCTCACTAAAAGCCCACTCCAAGGGATGGCTTTTCCACTGCGAGTTCCACTGTGTACACAACACATTTATGCTGTTCACTTTGAACATTTTCATTTACTCCTTTGGTGAGGAAACCACTGAGATGGCTCCTTTTTAATACATGTGTTCCCTTCGGCAGAGTGCTTCCATGGGAAGCACCTGTGACCCTGAAGAATATGAAGCAGAATATGAATGTCTTTTAAATGGATGGATGTTGGAAAACACTCTCGATCCTGTCATAAAGTCAGGCGACATCCATCGCATAATGTGAACAGAGCAGAGGGGAGAAAGGGAAGAACTAAATTATGGCGATAGCAGTGAACACTTTAAAACATCTGATCAGGCCTGGGAAAGAGAGAGGCTAAATTGCTGGCTTCACCCATTCATTAGAGTGCGAGCTGCTTCTGAGGAGACATCAGGCACTGTGAAATGTTCAGTGTTAAATCAACTCTTACAGAGTACATATGGTTCCAGTTGTACTCGTATGTACTCTGTTAGAGTTTAATTAAAACTGATTATTTTACTGTGCCTAGTCCATAGGATAAGCCGTGTCTGACTGACAGGACTGACTGTAGGCACTCATTTGATATTGAGGATATAAACACTGCTGTTACTCTTGCTGACATAGCTCGCTCAGCAGATGCTAATACATTTGTACCACAAGGACCCCCTTGGATGAAGTTTTATCAAAGCAGAAAATGTCACCCTAAACCAGCCAGTATTCCTGCCCATAAACAAATGTGTGACTGCCACAGTAATGTTTTGCTTTGATACATCATTACTCATTTGTTATGTAGGAAGGCAGATAAAAAGTAAAGCTTTTGTTAAGAATGTGATTATTGTGGGATTCATGAAAACCTGTAATTATTTATTGTGGAATTCAGGTTTGATAGGGTGTTTGCAGCTGTAGATGAATTTATATATTGGACCAACAGCCAATTTTTGCAAAGAATAACATATTGCTAATAGCCATATCATTCCAGAAGAACAGGCATAATTTTAACAAATATTTTTTTTTGTCTGAGGTCTGTATCTCTCTGTCCTTACTAAGAATCATGGGGGAACCCACAAAAGTGCTGGGATACTTTTCTCCTGTTAGCCATCACCGGTACAAGCAAGACGATGTACATGATTCACAAAGCACCTGCTGTGGTTGGAAAGCACACCCAACTGCACTCCCGGGGAAATATTGACACAGTGCACTGCCTAGGTCATGCATATTCTAATTGTGACATCTGCATGCATTTCCATGCCGAAACAAACTTTTCATGACTTATTATTTTTATGCAAATGGAGTTCAATACAGTTTTTTTTAAATTTATTTTTATTTATTCACAATGGTGATTCAAAAAAATTACTACATGCAATTAGCATGGATTTTTTAAAAACTGGCAGTAATTAGACATAGTCTTTGACAGTCAAATAATGTATCAATAACCGTGGCAGCTGTCATAGTTGCATGATGAAGACACCAACATTTTTTCCTCTATAATTTAAGTTGGCTCTTTCATTGTACAGAGATAAATATTTAGACCTACTACCATTTTCCCTTCAACCTTGCTAGTTGAATAAAGGCCAGCCAACTGTCTTGTTCCAGGAACTACTGAAGAGGTCCATTTGCAGGTCATTCAAACAATATTGTTTGTGCTTCTGGTTCCTTTGGTAGACTTTGTTATCTATGCACCGTTACACGTAAGTCAAATTAAAATTGTAAAATGGCAGGTTAGTTTACACCTGTACTAACAACACACACAGCACTGCCATTATATGTGAATGACTTCTGCATGTGAGACCTTTCCACTGAAGTTTAAATTTCTCAAATTTGGCCTTGGCAAGTCCCTGGCATTGTTTCCATGTGTCTTGGCCTTGTGCTCTTGTACAATCACTAACTGAGCTATCTAACTATTTGGCCTTGGTTGCATGTTTATTTGAGTTTCAACAAAACTTTAGTGAACAAGTCCTTATTATGGTGTTGATATCATTCCCTGCTAATGTGCAGTAAGCAACACTGATGGTACTCAGGTTTCTTCCTTTGTAGATCTGCCCCTCTGTTGTTTATATAGTATTGTTAAATGAAATAGTTATTAGCTAGCCCTTGTGTTTTCTATTCATCCCATGTACCAACTTATTTATTTGCTTTATTGGCTATATTTTATCAATATAATCGACTGAAACCTCTTAGAATTTAATCTCTACATAATTTCCATCCACCAACAGTACCAATGTATCTGCACAAACACAGTACCATCAGTATTGTAATATGAAACCTGCTATAAGAGAAATGGGAGGCTTAGTAGATAAAAAATAGAAATTCAATATCCTGTATTACGCCATGGAAAAAGGTTTTGCTGGTCCGAATAAAATGATCTGTGGGGTTGCTCATACTGTGCTACTGGGAAACATACACACTGCATATAATAATACATTCATAATCACATTAATACTGTCACTGTATTTTCTTACGTTATAATGAGAGATTAGAGAATTGACAGTTTTATTTGTTTTACTGTGGAGGTAAAATGCAAGCAACACTGGCCCTGTCACTATGGGCTGGAGGTGGATTTCTATGAAAACCTTTTTATGCAGTAATTATTTAATGATGGAAATGTATACATGTGTGTGTTTTCTATGTCAATTATAAAATTAATTATAAACCCCAATATATTGTGTTTGTTTCTTGTTTATGGTTCATCATTTTCTGTAATTGTATTGCTTATGTAACAGATTGTGTTACCGTATAATTTATAAAAGCCACTAATGAAAAGCAATCCAGTGGGGAGTGTTCATAATTGTCTCATGAGTAAGTCTACATATGACATTTCTATCTACTGTAGCTACTGTATGTAAATGCTAAGTGTTGTTTGTCCATGTATAGGAAGGGTTTTGGCAGTGTGAGAGTTTTGTTTGCATCTGTGGGTTTTGGCAGTATATCAGGTCGAGCTCAATTATCAAATACATTTCACATTTTTCTGTAATCGTCACTATTTTCCCCATAGTCACTGTCCCCCCTCTCTTCTTGAGGAGAATCCTCTCCACAGGAAGGGTGGCTCAGCGATGGTGGCATGGAAACCCCCCGTCCGTTCTGGTTTGGCAGGGTCCCACTCACGTCCTGCTGCCCTGTTTTCAGGGTGAGCGGCTCGGTCCGCTCAGAGGGGCTAGCGAGAGATCTCAAGCACACCCGACGCAGGGCTAGGCCTTCCTTTTCCTTATGCATTCCTCTGACACGCCGTTGAGTCTGTCTCGGCTTCACGCCTCGGAATGACAATGTCCCGTCCAGCTCCGCAGCTCGTCTGCTTTCCAATCAGGGCCTGAGCGCGCCCGCGCCCACGCCGCGGTGTGTCTGCCAGACGGGAAAACGCGCGCAGCATGCGCATTCAGTTCGGATGACCTCGCCGGGAAGTTCTCACCCTTCCAAACCCCACCAACTTTCTGTGCGAGGTTGCACTGGGTTCAGAAAAGCAGCCGAAATGACCTCCCGAGGAGTCATACGGGTTTATGCACTCCGGCCCTGACAACTGTAGCCGGAACAGTAAACAACAGATGGCACTCCAGTTTCCCAAAGGTAAACGAATACAAGTTCTTTAGTATCTCACAAAACCCCTCTGAAGTGCTATTTGTAGAACACACAGAGAAGTTTTCTTTCTCGTTCAAGCGGAGTAGTAGGCCAGTCGCAAGCCTCGGGTGTGTGTGGTGTGTGTGGTGTGTGTGACCATCGGGCTGTGACCTGTCATGTTATCTGTGGGGCATTGTCCTAGCTTCAAAGTAGTCTGATCCTGAAGTAACGATAAAACAGTGAGAACTAAAAAATAAATAAAAAAACCTTAGCTTAACTGAATGAATGACCCAGGAAAAATGGGTTTAAAATATGTCAAAGCAGACTAAGAGAAAGCTGCGTGACTATGCTCTGTAACCATGAACGGGATTCAAAGGCATAAGCTGCTCCGGTTTTGTGCAAAAAAAAAAAGGACTGCATCGTTGTCACCCAACAGATGACACTGAAATCTCCAAGAGGCTTTAGCTGGGCGGATTAGGCTTGTCCCAGCACAGTAGGCCCTACTGTCCAAAATCCCTGTACCGAGGGGAGGCACAGAGCAAAAAGCTCGGTCGCCACAGGAAACAGCTGACGCACCAGCTTCAGAAAACACACACATTCAGCTCGGCAGTCTGGAAACCACAATGACACGAGCAGTTGGAAGCTACGAACAAGGGGCATGTTTCAGTGGAGGGGAGCCATGTAGACTCAGTGGTTGGGGTGGCTAAAACGCACGCTCATCCCTGATGAAGTGGTGTGAGTTATTCTGTCTGTTCAGAGGAAAAAACATCAGGCAAATACATTAAAAGTAGAACAGCTTGAGATGTTTTTCAGAACATCTGGTGAGCATATACATAATCTGTTGAATCTTTTTTAAGTCTCAGAAGGTCAGACTAAGTTGTAGCCACTGCAAGATGGAGAGTTATCCTTGAAGAGGAAAGTTATGTAATCTGTAACACTGAAGCACAATGACAGACAAAATTGATTTAATGCACAAAACCAATTACTTTAATTTCATTCATCATTGCTGGTATAATTTAGAACAGCTCATTAACTGTGTAATATATTTACATTTTATTGTTTCTTAATAGAAACACTGCAGTAAATTTTTCAGAGGCCACGACTCTTTCATGGTTGATATTTGCATAATGACCAAATGGTGAATTCGTAAACAGCTGGGCCTAAAGTCTGAAGTGAAATGGCAACAGGGAGACACTAAACAAATCTGTGACATGGGGAATCTAAATTTCCTTCTGGGAAAATAAGAATTACCATTTCAGTCTTTTATTTTGGTTGGACAGTGAAATGGAAATGCAATGAAAACATTTTTCAAAAAACAACAAAGATAACAAGATAATTTAACAAATGTGTGCCACAGCTGGACATTTGATTAACTTGTGTAATGGTGGCCGGTGGGGACTATTGCAGGAAGGAGATATTTGAATGTTCCTCAGTGATGTCAAATTAACAATATGTTCAGTTTTTGTAGGCCTGTGTGCCTGCTTAACAAAGAACTGTGTCCCCTGCAACATTGCCACAAACATTGGCGGTACTTGCACAAAATATCAGAGCACAATTGTCACACCTCATAAACCTCAAAGGTTTTCTGTGTCTGCAGTGATCTATGAGCTCATCTTCAATTGGCAGAGTTCTTCACGAAATGTCTCTTATTCTCCAGTAATACCCCCTACCAGTATAGATCCAGGATAGCCTGGAAGCAGTTTGTCCTGTTGCAGCATGATTGTCTGTCCATTGCATTACCACCAATCGGGTCTAATGACATCACTCAGATTCATCACAGAGGACATTTGCCCAGATTGAGATTGAGATGACTGCTTGGACTGTCTGCAGTTCAAAAGCAGAGGACTCCCCTCCACACACACACACTAACATTGGCCTTCAACATTATTGGCACAGTAGATAAAAACAACCTAAAAGGACTATTTTAAATAAACAACACAATGCCCTAAATTTTATGCTTCAAAATTTGTTTCATACTAATACAGCTACTTCTTTGAAACAAGGGATAAAATCCCCCAAAAAAATGTTAAAATTTCCTCATTGTCTTATCCAGAGGCCCTAAAACAGCTCACATTCTTTTTACATAATATATGAAAGGAACAAAAAGCATTTTTATAAAAGCAGACTACATATTGCACCACTATCTAGCTCTGGATGCTTGCTGTGATCACCCAAGGTGGTGTATTTATCTCTTCAGCATTTCTTACACCTGAGTTGTGTGGCATGAAGTCTTTTATAAAGTTCAACAAAGGACCCCCTGCTGTCTCTCAATGTCTGTCAGACGCACGCTACACAACCATGTTAAACAAAGTCCCTGACCGTTCTCCCACCAGAGTCTTTAATTCTCTTTTCAAAGTGGGTTTCTTTAGCTCAAGTGTTCCCCTCTGCTTCCACCTCTTTATCATTGCCGTCGAGCGTGCCTCCTGTGGAGAGAGAGAGCTGCAGGATGGTCCTGGGGGAGCAGCAGATATGAAGACCATGCTTCAGCCCCATGAATATTTCAGACTGTCGCTCAAACCTTTATTAACCGAGACACTGGACTGAGAAGGCAATGCGCTCACTCACTCGGACACATGCAAACCCACACACGCGTGCATGCACACACATGCGTGCGCACACACACATACACACACACACAGACATACATACATGAACAGGCACATTTTGGACAGCTTGTTGAGTAAGACAACAGAGCAGTGTTTTATTCTCTTTCTCTCTCTTTTTCTGTCTCCCTCTCTTTGACACACACACACCAATTTTCATTTTCATTTTTGCATGTATGAATAGACGGAAGCAAATATGAATTTGCTGATATGTAAAAACTATATTTATATACAGTTCTATAAAGACTTTGTAAATATATTTGTAGGCAATGTTTATTATTATTATTATTATTATTATTATTATTATTATTATTATTCACTTTTAAACTGATTAATACATTTTTTGCAGTTTATTTTTAATGCACACTATTTTACCAGAAAGAAAACCTGAAACGTACGAAATCAAAGCAAGCACTTAAAGAAATTAAAAAAATATGCATCTGTGATTTTATGTTAACTGTGAACAGAAGAGGCCACAATTATAATAATTCTCAAGAGGTCTGAGCTTGGCATAATTATATGAAATGCGATAAATAGTGTGTTATGTTGGTAAACGTTCATAGTCACCAGACCATAGTTTCACACCCCTGGAGAGTGTGGAGATGTAAGCATTTTTATTCTAATCTGGACATTACATGGCCACTGGCTCAGAAACTGTTACACGGAATATAAACATTACCGACTTCACTGCGCAGTGTTTCAGTCTAATAGAATAAGAGACTGTTTTGGAGAGCCAATAGCGATCTCATCACAGCTAGGACATGGTCTGCTTTCACCTCTCTTTCATCAAAGCACACGGATGTCTGTAAATGGTGTTCAGTGCATCATGTTCTCCCTGACTGGCCCAGAGGATCTCAAAACCCGCTTCTCTTCCCCACTTCACTAGGCATCTGAAAAATGAATAATTAAGCCGGCAAATATTTGTCAATCACAATTTATTTTCTGAAAGCCATCCAGCATAAAAATGTAACAATGACAAGAAGAATAAGAATTGCTAACTGAAGGGGAGCGCCAGGTCCTGGGTAAATTCACCACACGGAAAAGCATTATCTTCCTCCTTTATGACAAAAAAAAGTGTTCACTCCTAAATAGATGGTATCATTTTGTTCGCAAAGGAGTGGCAAGTGATGTGTAAACAAAGACTGGCATTTGGAATCCAAGATCCGAGGCATTATTATTTTGTATCGTTGGGTAGAGTACTTAACTTCAATTGAGTGAAGATTTCTATATTCAAGACAATTTGTTGCAACAAAAGCTTTATAAAGGACATGTTAAATGTAGGCTAGAAACCTTCTTAAAAGATATACAATACTCGCTGTTCTGTGTTGAGGTGAATATTTGATTTGATTGGTATGATATTTTCAAACTGGATAATACTGTTCGTCTGCTAATTCTTTGTTCATTTTTTTTATCGGAAAGCGTTGTTTCAGTGAAGCGGTTGAATGATGGAGGAAATAAATGTAATGATGCGAGCTGGCGGAGATGCAGATAAATAACAGCAAAGCGAGGAGGGGCCGGCTCGCAGAGGTCACGGCGGTGTCGGAGCCTGACGGGCCGCCGCTGACAGTTCCACCTGCCCGCCTCTCCGGCGGCCATCCCGTCTAGGTGAGCAGGGGCCGGGGCCAGGTGCGGGGACGTGCTCCCCGTGCCCGCCGCGTCCCCGTCACGCGCTGCCCCGCCGCCCAGCTCCACCCCAGCCACCCCCTCCCCCCCTCCCCGGTGCCCCTGGAGCGGGGGTGATCCAACGTCCCTGCACGTCACCCGCCTTCCATCAATCAGTATTCACAGAGCTCATTGAGCAACACGCTGAGCGGGAGAAGGTCAGAGTTATCTGTCAATATTCTGCCAGGTGCCAGGAGTGGAAGGGGAGGGGAGTTTGAGGCAGTCTGAGTGATCTAGACCGGTATTAGAAGTGGCGTGCCTCTCTACTGGCTTTAAATTAACAAAGCCCTCCGCAAAAATTATGGGACCCTTCATTCAAAGACTGCGGGGTCCTATAATTCAATAATAGCCTGCAAAAAAAAAATAAAACAAAAGAAACTTATACAGAAACAAAGTACAGTGGCACACACAGTTAACACACAAACACTTGAAATGGCCAACAGTCATACCACCACCTGCCTTACTCTTACCTAATGGTAAGCAGGTGTGGGCTTGGTTGGTATGAGAGACCTCCTGGGAAAACTGTGTTGCTGCTGGAAGTTGTTTATGTGGGCCAGTAGGAGCTGCACTTCCCTCCGGATCAAATTAAATAATCCCAATGTCCCCGTGCAGCGCAGAGGAAATTGTTCTGCAGGAAACGCCATCTTTCGGATTCGACATTAAACCGAGGTCCTGGCTTGCTGTGGCCACTAAAGCAAAGAGCAGGGCAATTCCTACTGTTGTGGCTAAATTCCCATCCTGCCACTTAATCATCCTCCGGTTTAATTGGCTCAATAATTCCCTCCCTTTCCAGCTCAGCTGTGGTATTGTGAGTTTTCTTGTGCAGGAAAAGGTGGCTGCTGTGCATCATCCAAATTGCTGCTACGTATTGAGATGTATTTCCCACTTTCACTCCAAAGCACTTTGAGTTGATGAAAAGTGCTATATAAATGCAATCCATCATCAAACAGAATTTCTCTAGCTAAAGATTCCACAATACTGGCTTATGCCCATGTTCTCCCACAGTTGCCTATAGTTTTGTGTAAACACTGTGCCATTTGGTAATTACAGAAGGTAAATTAGCAGCAAATGAGCGTTGATCTCTATTTGATTAGTTGTCAGCAATGGCAAAATAACCTGTTTACCATCTTACCTCCGTTTGATTTATTGTCTACCTTGATGCCCTTTTGTCTGTCTCTTCAATTTCGGAATCTCCGAAAGCGCTTCAGTCCGCCGCCTCTAAAATAAACCTCTACAGTGAACAATAAAACGCTCTTGCCTTGGCCGCTCTGAGGAAATGAATCGGCATCTCCACTGGACTCTGCCCTCCGACAGTGGCCGTATTCATCATTTCATAAAAGCATCAGCAGGACACAGATTCTCCTCCTGATCAATTACCGTGACACTTTTCAAGGTCTGGAATATTACCCTTGGTCATATTCAGCCATTTCTGTTTCTCAAGCTGTGGAATTTATATTCATGACATTTTTCAATGGATTCATTTGTCCAGCTCTCTCCCTTTGCCCCTCATCTGGTTGGACTATAAGGAGAGAAATGAAACCTATTTATGTTTACTAATTAGCACTAGTAATGCTTTAATTTGAGTTATGGCTCTGTAGGTGCTTTTTTAATGAAACAGTTTCTCAAGGAGAAGGCCAGAGGATTTGCCTGTAATCAAAAATGTTTGAATACATTTATTCTACCTGCACATACAAATAAAAAACAAAAGGCATCATTAGTAGTTATTAATCTACTTGACAGCAATTAAAAATATTGGGAGTTATAAAGGAAGCAAGCCATTGATAGAAAGAGGATAGATTTTATACTGCAGCACCTGATGGCTAGTGGTGGTGTGAGTCTCTCAATGTTAAACCAGTTCTACTGCAGGCACAAAAAGATGATCTTGTTTGCCCTTTACACATTTCAGAAGCAGGGCAGATCTGAAGACCGTTGATACACTGTTAGGAGAAAAATGACTCTGCCTCAAGGCAATACATAGACTTTTGACTGGGATGGCCATGCAGTTCACTGTTTTTTTGGTGAGATGAGTGCTTCTATTTAAGAATGTGTTGAGTGGTGTTATGCACTCTAAGGAAAGTGTGTGTGTGTGTGTGTGTGTGTGTGTACGTGCATGTGTACGTGTGTGTGAGGTGTATGCATGTGTGCATGCATGTGTGTCTGTGCATGTTTGTTTGTGTGCATGTGTGTGTTTGTGTGCATGCATGTGTGTGCATGTGCATGCGTGTCTGTGTTTGTGTGTGTGTGTGCATGTGCATGCACGTGTCTGTGTTTGTGTGCGCATGTGTGCCTTGTGGAACAGCCGTTCGCTCATACTGCAGCTATACTAGGACAGTGGAGCATGAGCTCGAGGATAAACAGCAGGCTGTGTAACTCCAGAGAGGGAGGCTTACCCAACACCAACCAAGTCAACACCCAATCTCACCCCCACATGACCGCTGTCCTCTACTGTACAAACCAGCCCGCTTCATTTCACAGTTTTTTTTTCCTCAGGAGAGAAGTGAAAGTTTTTTTTTTCTTCAAATTCATCCAGCATTTCTGAAAAGTCCCAGTGTCTGCCAACAAGCTAATTAGTGTTACTCACGACAGCGGCTTTCTTCCGCCTGGACATCATTCAGTTTGCTCCAGAATGTGGTTGGGCTATGAAAAATTAATGTAACATATTAGAGCTGTAATTAAGCCAGGATCTATTTCCAGAAACTAATGGCATGTATGAATCTTCCCAACATTATTTGTGATTTTTTTGCCTTGTCACTACTTCTTTCTGACAAATAAGTACATGTACTTCACAGGTACACAAGCTCATTTTTTTTCATAATCAGAAATATATATAAAATAAATAAATATATATATATATATATATATATATATATATATATTTGTTATTTTTACATTTTACATAGTGGGTTAGTCAGCTTCAGTACCAGTTGACTGTGGGGACTGTTTTCATAACTGAGCTCTTGGGCTTCCATTGCCTTGAAGTGCAATGTGTCTTGAGGGCTTGATTCTTTTATAAACATTGTGTAGAGATGATATCCTCACCCACTGTCCCTCAGGTTATGGTGCAATCATAGTGCCTTCAATGCAGCAAAGGGCAGTGCAACATGGCAGACTCCAGAAACTGATCTCTCTCCCCCTCTCTCTCTCTCTCTCTCTTGCTCTTTTCTCCCTCTCTTTCCTCTAACTACCACTGGATAGGACCCCCACATTGAGGCTCATGCTAGAGGGAGGCCTGCGGGTGTTTTTGTTCCTCTGTGGGAAACCTATCACGTTTTAAATGTTACGTTTTCAACATAATTGAGCTAATGACTTATTTAGGAAGCGTTGCTTCGTGTGATCATACAATTATGTCTTCTTTAGTCTGTCACAAAATGTTTAATTATCTTAATGTGCCAGATCCCATTTGGCTAATTTGAGAATTACAGAGGTGAGATGACGAGACGCGCGTGGACTGCAGCACCCTCTGTCTCTCCCAGTGCCACAGAGCTGATGGATAATAGCAATTCTTAATTATTTCTAAATATAATGATCTCTGGAGCTCGCTGAGGTGCCTCTCTGCCATTAGACCAGTAATAAGTTGGAGACTAAAAGTCATCTTGCTCAAAATAAAAAAATAAAAAAATGTAAGATAAGAAAGAGAATGATGAAGAATGAGGAGCACAGTAGGGAAAATCTGCTGGAGAAATGTGCTGTGCAATTCTATCCATTTCTAAATTTCATCAAGGAGTTAACTGGGATGGGAGGAAGCAATTAGAGCAGCATCAGGACTGAATTAGGAAGGCTGGCAGCTCCCTGCATCTCTTCTTCCCCCAGACCCTGAGTCCAGAACCATAGGTTTTTTCTTTTGTCATCCCTTTAGAGTTTTCTTGTCATATTCTTATAATTCAAAAGAAGCCCTAAAAGCATAATAAGAACGTAGTTCTTCTACAAATGTGAGGGAGATGGAGTATATCGCAAGCTCCTAAGTGGCTCCGAGAAAAGGCTAAATTATTAGGCAGCAATCCGATGACATCCTTGAGGGGCTCGCTGGTACACACTTGATTAGATCACCGGTTTGTTTTGCAGTGGAGAAAGTAGTGCATTATGGACATCCCAAAGGCAGAGTATGGATTGCTACCATGATAAAACAGCTCTGACTGGTTCTGCAATGTAATCTGGGAATTGCAAGGCCACCAGGTATATTACCCAGCACTCAAACCTCTATCTCAAATGAAAAGTCATTGAAAAAGCACTTCACCAATATAGGGAGAGAAAGAGGGAGACAGATTAGTTTGTTAGGGCATTGACTATTTGACTGTTCATTGATTATGCGCCTTTCATTTAAAACTCAACAAGCTGCCCTATTGATTTATTGAGCCTACTTAGCTCAGAGTAAACAAATACTGATAATAGCACTCTATGAATATTTCCTTTAGGCCATTTTATTTCAAAACTAAAAACACTTAACCTCACTTAGAATGGTAGCTTTAGAGGTCTATCACACTTATCAAATTAACACCATATCTCTCTCCCTTGCAAATAGAGTTCTACCACTTTCCCCCTACCTCAATCCCTTTCTTTCTCAGTCTCTCAGTGATGCTAGCTCTCTCTCCCTCTCTTTCTCTCATCGTCCCTGTGGAACACTGGTTCTGAAGGGTGGGCACCCAGCTGTACAACTCTGCTCCAGCTAGTCTGAGGGCTGTCAGTTAAGTCAATTTCTCTAGATGATTCTAATGCTAGCGGTGGGACAGGGTTCTTATGAATCACCACTCCAGCCCTCCCACAAGCTCAATTCTCTGCAGACAGGAGGATGGGGGAGGTGGGAGCTGTCTCAACACCATGGATAAACCATGGAGGCGTGGGTAAGGGAGAGACGTTTCAGCACCACGGACAGGTCCATGCAGAGCAGCATGCTTTTACAACATGCAGAAGGATCACACTGTAGTAAATGCAGGAACACAGTAATACACACGGAGACAAACATAAGCAGTGGTTATTTGAAAACTAGCACGGCTAGGCTTTAACCATGCTCAGGGGAAAAAATAAACTGCTGTCTATGCAACTTAGCAGCGCCAGGCTTAACCGAAAATAAATTCACACTGTTTAAAATGTGCACAGATGAGGCTCTGTGGTAATCAATGGTCCATAGGAACCGTCATCTACATCCCTGAACACTATCAGATATGCTACATTTCTCATAGTCACAGAAATATTTAAACATTTCCTTTTTGTGACAATATTTACGATACTATTTCTCACTTGACAGTGTCTAATGAAAATGAATGTTTGTGCAGATGCAGACTGAAACTGTGCTGTCCCATTTGTTTTTGGTTTCTCAGGTGTCATTGAAACGATGGAAGTTTATGGGAGAATTCAGCCTCATTTTCCCTTCATAGCCATGATTCAAGGGTAAAAGACTGTGATGTGTAGTGCATGTGTGTGCACGCTCATTGTACATTTGTGCGTGTGTAGATTTGTGTGTGTGTGTGTATGTGTGTGTGTGTGTGTGCCTGCGGTCAACTGTAAAATATCTGCTGGACATGCATTGTCAGAACTTTTTCCCCCCACCTCAGGTTCCTATGCCCGTGACATGCCCTGGCATCTCGATGTGTCTGTGCTTCGGGTCAGTAGCTCAGCGTGTGCCAGTGTTCATTTACACATCTCCCCTAGCGCTGCACCATCTCTTCCAGAGCACAGCAGCTCTGGCCTACTTACTCCTGCTTTAATGGGTGATGCTATTCCTCAATTAAGAGAGACCAGGGGGCCTGGGAGACTCTGTGGAGGAGTAGGGGTGTCCTGTGGGGGTGTGAGGTGACGGTTGAGATGAAGAACAGAACTGGAACACAGAGCAGTGGAGCCGAGGGAAAAAGTGGGAGTGAGGGCAGGGGGGTGGGGCTGGGGGAGTGGAGGGAGGGGCACCGTGGCATAAAATGGGAGCGTGGAGCTGCAGTAACAATATTATTTGAGACACAGGGATCTGAATTGATTTTTCTCTCCATACGTCCCTGTCTTTCTCCACTCTCTTCCACGATTTGTGTGCATCCTGCTGTTTTAGATGTTTCATTATCAGCAAGCATAGCGCACCACCCTCACACTCCTTCACATTTCTTTCCAGATCATGAAGTACTTATAGATGAGAAACAAAGCTTGAACAGAACTTTTCAAAAATGATTGAATTCTTTTTGCAGACAAGAATGAAAATTTCTTGGGAAAGTTTATTTGAAAACCCCTTCACACTTACAGTATGTGTTGGAGATGTGTTGAGTGACACGTTGTATTGAATAAGCCCTTGTTTTAAACATCACCTTCTCTCTCCACTTTCAAGTAAAGGCATTAAAATATGAGTAATTTTTATATCATTTTTAATAGCCATCTATTATAACGGGAGATAAAAATGACATTAAGTGTGCAGGCATAGTTTGTCATTTTATTTTTTAAATCCCCATTTCTTGGGTTAGGTTATGACTTTGCTAAAACAGTAGGAAGAACACACACACACACACACACACACCGTTCCAATTATTTCAGTCAAATGACTTTCTTGGCATGAAACTAATTTGCATTCTTTTTTATATAGCACGTCCGTGACAGGTAACTTCCACTGGTTCTGCCTTTGCACTTAATGGTCTTTCAAATACTAAATTTGAACTTTTTAAAAACTGAAGCAAGTTAAACAGTATAATAACAAATAGCAGATAAAAAATTTTGATCTGATGGTTTTGATGAGAAATGTATGCATAAAGCAGTGCAAGGAAAACATAACATGCTTTTTTTGTTCTAGAAAAGGAACACGCTTTTGAATTGCACGTGTGGCAGTTCTGCCTATCAACACAACATACAGTATTCCATCAAACAGGGTTCACAAAGCCCCCCCTAGACCCTCTGACCCCCACCTCCCCACAAGAAACAATTCAATTGCTACTCCACAAAGAACAGGAGGGAAAATGACACAGAAACCTATTCTTTCAGTAACCACAAGCCAAGATAAATTATGATCTCGGGTCTGAAAGAGAAAAGATTTGATTCTGACTTAACCTGTGACACTTGTTATTCCACAGATCAAATGCAGGTCTTATTTTATTGCATTTTTTCTCGCCTGTTCCCGCAATCAAACGAGGGGCTTTTACAGCATCGGACGGGCGTAACGCAAGCTTGTCCATGTGCCTCACCCATCGAGCTGCTTGGCTGCACGCGCTTTACAAAGTGTCATGTTTAACAAAACAACAGAGGTGTACACGCCAGCCCATAAATCATAGAACCCTTTTCCTGCTCCAATAAAACTACATTATGCATCAGGCTCACTGGGAGAGAGCGAGACAAGTGTTTCTGTTGCAGGGCCAACAGACATGATATTCAGTAGGCAATATGGATAAGTGGGTTTGAGGAGGGGGCGGTGGGGTGGGGTGGGGGCAAGAGTAGAAGCAATCACAGCCTAAAACCCCAAATAACAAAACTAGGCATTTATTCAGTTGGCTGGCATTATGTATTTGTGAGGTGAGTGCCTGAGCACTGGCTGACTGTTAACGTGAGGAAAGCGAGCCGCCTCCTTGGCTGGCATCACAAGCCACAAGCCCATCTGCTGCTGGTGCATCGATCCAGAGAAATCTCATCACTGGCCTATCTTCAAGCACTTTAGAGGGCCAGAGGCTCACCTTGATTGTATTGGAGAAGTGGTTCCACTGGCTTGTTGGGGGGTGGGGGGCTATTTTTAGGGCTAGGGTGACCAGGTGGCCCCCTGCCACACATACACGTGTCCACTCCTCTCGCGAACACTTGAAGCGTATAATAGGGTGTCGTCTTAACAGCCGGCTGCCTCTGAAGCCAGGAGAACCACCCACACCGAGCCCCTCTGCCCTCCCCGTAGGAGTTCTTCCACCAGTGGGCTCTGGGGAGATGAAGCCCCATTCCTGACCCATGAGTCACATGCTCCCAGTCCACATGACTCCATTTCCATTCATGTCAACTACCAGTTCAATTAAGAGAGAAAACTGCACTGCACTGTACTGAAAGTGAACTGCATGTCTTGCCTACAGACAGAGACATTAAACTAATGCTCTGCTTCTTTTTTGGTCACACTCGTATATTAAGCAGACATTTACCTAATTAATTACTCTGTGCTATGCAAGCAAGTAATGGGTAGCTGCTCTTCAGTTTTACACTGCTGTACAACTTGTGTAATTATTAAAGGATAATTCATTTTCATTTTTTTTTTTCATTATTCCACTTAAGCACATGAATATATGTGCGGTGAAGGATATTTTAGACGCAAACATTCCGGAAGACCTGCTGGCTGTACAATGGTGGGTATGGGTGCATTGAGGGGTTTGTGGTTTAATGCAAGAAAATACACTTCAAGTAGCTGACATGACCAAAAGTATCAATCAAATTCAATCAAATTGTATTTATATAGCGTATTTCACAGCAATTGTCACAATATGCTTCACAGACAATCCTGGCCTAGACCCCCACAAGAGCAAGCCTGTATCTGGACACTCCTTGGTCTGGTACTGTTTTCCATGGCTGGGCTAAGCCCCTTAGTTCCAGTGAAAGACAACATGACAAAACCCTCAGGTACACAGTGAGGTCCATATATAAATGGTTTCGAAGAAGAACTTGACTGGCCTGCACAGAGCCTTGACCTCAACCCCATCCAACACCTTTGGGATCAATTGGATAGCCAATTGCGAGCCAGGCCTAATGGACCAATCAGTCCCCGACCTCACTAATGCTCTTCTGGCTGAATGGAAGCAAATCCCTGCAGCAATGCTCCAACATCTAGTATAAAGCCCTCCCAGAAGAGTGGAGGTTGTTATAGCAACAAAGGGTGTACCAACTCAATATGAATGCCCATAATTTTGAAATGCAAGGTGTCCACATACTTTTGCCCATGTAATGTATCTAGTATTCTCTTGGTCCTAATCAAGAGGTACCTTGAGGAACCCTAGCTGAGTTCAATCCACCCTAACCCTGGCAGAACAAAGATTATTCTGTGCTTTTACTGTGGCTCCCAATCATATGCGGCTAGACTGCAGCCTCAAACCTGTGGCTGCTCATACCTTTAGTGTCGGGGAGCTTTTTATTCTTCGTTTTAAAAGGTTGACAGACAAATGAAACTGTCAGGAAGTATAAGTTAAGCAGTAAAGTATGAAACTTTCTGAAATAGATGGACCTCACAAATCCTTTCAGCAGAGGATGACTTTCTGAACGAGCTACTTTCACATTTCAGTCAACGTGAGGTTATTTACAAACCACACCATGCCACAATCTCAAACATTTTCTGCACGGTTCTTGGTGGTGGATATTTGTTGCAATCAGAGGGGAAACATCTGTGCAATAATTTGTTTTGTTTTTTTAACACTGTTCCATAATCCTGTGTTTACTCTGGTGAAAGTTGCAGCTGGTACAGCAGCCAGACTAGCCTGAGTCATGGACTCACAGTCAGGTCCCAGCCTCAAAGACACAAGGTGTATCCAAGCTTTCACAAAATTTTCAGACAACATTTTTGCTTGATGTCTGTTTGCTGAATGACTCAATTTTGCTAATCCAAAATAAAACATTTCACCATCATTAGCAGTCAAATGAGATTGTACCCACTCAAAACACTGCAGATGTCTGACAAACCAGATTAATCTGGCAACACTTCTGTAGTGTAAGGATGCTGTGTGTGCAACCAGTCATCAGTGTGGAGTGGCTGGTAATTACTGATATAATTGGCACACTGTTTAGATTTATACATTTTGAAGAGTCCTAATTGAAATGGTTTGTTTCGGTAATGAGATGACTCCGACTATGTGAAATACATAGTCTCTGTGGTCTCTGTGTCCCCTCCTTGTCCACACTCTCCACACTGTAAACACTGGGTTTGTGGGGGAGGGGGTCCTCAGCGTGTAAAAAGCAGGAAAGCCGTTCTCATTTCTATTGCAGAAGCGCTACAATTTACCTGTTTCGAGCAGCAAATTCATTCCTTCAACCACAGAAGGGTTTGTTTTGCATACTGGGAAAAAAACATAACAGGAACACCTGCAACAACTGTGATTCAGATGGGCCTGGACAGATGGGCATGGCTTCCCAGCTGATAGTGAAATATATATTTTTAAATATCCATGCCATAATCGTGCACTGAGGAAGGAAAAGTCCAAGGAAACATTGTATCCAATAGACCATTAGCACATGAAAGGGTTATGTCAAGAGAAAAGCATTTTTAACATAATACAAAACTAGTCCAAATTTGAACTTGGATAGGTCTCTGGTCACTTGAGATATCATGTGTGTGTGTGTGTGTGTGTGTGTGTGTACATGTACATGTGTGTGTGTTAAAAAGTCAGTCACCTGGCCCCTTTCCAGATCCTTCAGCTTGCACAAGGTTAAAGAGCTCCGTCTAGGCACGGGAGGGGGGATACATAATGGACGGTTAAGCATGTGCCTTTGCCAGATGCGGAGAGGTGCTGAAAGCTCACTGCTGGTGTTGATGGTTTATGTAACAGAGAGACTAAATTCTTATTTATGTTTTTAACACCACAAACAGATGTGCTCATCAACTGTTAGCCATCAGCAAATTTTTAACAGGCTTCTTCTGAGCTAGATAAAATGCCACTGTCCTGATTGCTTTCAGACTACACCGTCTGTTATCAAGCTATTTCCAAAATGGCAGAGACAAATAAAAATCAAGAAATCTAGAAGTCCTCTAAACTTGTGTGTAGATCAGGCATTCGGCAGGTGTGTGTGTGTGTGTGTGTCTGTCTGTGTGATGGTAATTACATTAGCCTTCTCTGTGGGAACATTTTTGAAGTGTTTTTTTTTTGTCATTTTTCTAGATCAAATCAGCATTTTGACTAACTCCGTACACCATGTAGCTAAGGCATGAAGTTTTTTCCTAGGTACCTTTGCATGTGTGTGTGTTCATAAGAAGAAGAAAAAAGGAAAACATTATTAAATAATTCTGCTTAAATATCAAACAGCTGCATTTTACCCACTGTCTCCCCTCAATACTAATTGAATACTCACTGAGGCTTTAAGTCAGTTCTGCTCTTCCCCATCCTTGCCAGATGCTCCTACCCACTGTGTCTAGTCATGTTTGGAGAGCAGAATGAGTCATGTTGCAATGCTGTAGAAACTTATTCAATTCATGAATTAATGCTCCCTCCCATCCATCAGGCCTTGACCTTGAAGCAAACCCCACTGCTGCCCCTGTTGTGCCAGCGCTGTTGATCTTGTTGTGCGCTCCCCGTAGACTGGAGCACAAGCTCTTACCTGTCAGACTGCACGCTGCTCTGGATGGTCCACTGAACTGTGCTCTACGGCGTCCATTTCAGGATTTCCCAGCTACCCGGGAGCACCTGGCTATTACATGCTGCTCGGCTCCATCCCCTGTTGTTTAAATTCTGCCTTGCATGTCATCCAGAAGAGACTTATCCTTGCTGGGAATGAATGTTACTGAAGTCTGTTTTCATAAACATGCCATCCTGTTCCTTCTGACAATATTGTCTGCTGTGCTGCAGTTATTGTGAGCTCTACTCCAGAAATGCTGTCTTTGCTACTCCATACATGTGTCCTCTGTGCTCCTGCACTCTACACTGTGTTACCTGGCATATGGCAGTCAACAGGGGGTACGTCCCACGACACAGCCTTGGAACTAAAAAAGTAGGTCTAGACATGGACATCCAAATGAAGAGATCAAATCGGCAATCCCAAACTAGGTTATTTTCCCCGATCAACTTCAATGTCAAATGACCTCAGAAATTCTGAAAAAAGTTATGTAATGAAAAAGTTATGTGCTTTGTTGCTGAGCTCAGAGCAAGTGTGTTACCCAGTGTCTTTTCGATTGTTCAAGCTATTCTGTGATGCAGGATAAGAAGACAATGCAAAATGGCTTTCTTCAAATTACTGCTCCAGCTGTATTCTCATCTCCATGGCAACAGAGATGGTCTCATTCAGGGCGAGATTTTTTTTTTTTTTTCTCCCATTCCCTTTTCATAACTTTTTCGGATTAATGCTTGAAGCAAAGAAAGTTTCTTTTTTTATTTATTTATTTATTTTATTTTTTAACAATATGTTTAGTGTGAACTTAAAAGTTAATTTTTAGTTACATGTTTTCTTTTGTTTTGGTGCAGAACTATATTGTAAAATTACCAGCACACAGCCAATCACACTGACACACACAATGTCCCAGCAAAAAAAAAAAATAAAAATAAAAAATAAAAAATAAATAAATAAATAAAAAAAATATATATATACATATATATACATATATATATATATAATGCACAAATACACACAGACATACACACACTTATAAACTATATCTTGGGGTCAGTGCCTCCTGGTTTCTATGGAAACTGCCATGGAGAGAATTCGGAACAGGGCAAGATTCCAAAAGAGGAGACTGCCCCCACATGAGGGAACAGTGCTGAGTCATCAAATGCCTCTTTTAAACCTTTGTCCTGGGACTGTCATGTGAGATGCCCTCTGGTGCTCGTCTCTTCATCTTCATTTCACTGCCCACTCGATGACCTGACTCTTCTCAAAAGTCAAAAGAAAAGTTAAAAAAAAATATTTTTCCAAAGTCATTTGTCACCAAAATCATCACTGTCGGGAATGTGAACATACCGGTTTGAAGTTAAAGACACCTACTATACTGTTAGAGCTGTGCTGCTGTACTGTTTTACTCTCCAGTGGTGTTTACCTTGAATCTGGTGAAATATATTCTCCCCTGTTGAAACAGAGGAATTACACTCCAAACATGAAATATCACCATCTGTTCAGTGTGTGTGTGTGTGTGTGTGTGTGTGTGTGTGAGCGTGCATGCCTATGTGCGTGTTTGTGTGTGTGTGCGTGCATACCTACGTGTGTGCTGAAGTGCGAGTGTGTTTTTAGCAGCTGTAATCATCCTGGCCCTATGTTTTACCCACATGCACACAAACACATATGCACACGTAAACACAAATCCGACAGGCTCGGCAGACAGAATGTTTAGCATTCACACATACATGCATCTCTGTGCATGCTCTTCACGTTTATTCAGAGAAACACGCCGTCCCACAGTTTAGCTGTGGCAGAGAGAGACCATGGGAAACGACAAGAGAAAAGAAAATGATGTCAGGCTTAATTGAGACAAATGGCGGCAGTCATGATCAGTGGATAACCAGCTCCCCTCAATGTCACACTCACAGGCTGGAGGGAGAAGACTTGCAGAACGAGCAATTATTTCCCACACAATAATTTATTTCTACAACTTCCAAGTAAATAAAAAACTTGGAGTGCAAACGGTTTCATTATTGGCTTGACATAAAATTGAACAAAAAGTGAAGAAACAAGCTATTAAGTTAAATAGTTTAATTTGCTGGCATGATAAACAGATGTTCAGCATTTTTAAATGCGTGCACATGAAAATATGGCTGGGTTATACATTTAACATGCCTTACCAGTCTGAAACTGCCAGCCCATTGATCTATCCCTGTTGAAACAAGTACTGGCATATCCATTTATATTGGTGAAGTTGCATTGTATTGTATTGGTATTGTATTTTGTAAAGAAAGTATTATCTAGTATCTCTGGGAGAAAACCAAGGTGCTTGCAAAAACTCAACACAGATAGGGTACCCTATAAACCCTACAAAGACAGAAATGAGTCTGAACCCAGGGTCTAGGAACAGACAGGGGGCAGTGACCAGAGAAGAACCAGCTTGTGGCAGAAGAATGTTGAATGTTGTCATTGGGAGGGGGATTGGAATATTAATTGGTTAAATCTGTTCATGAAAAAATACATTTCCTTTCAATACTGAGCTACTGAGAACTCATTTTACAAGGAGAAGGGTGCATGAACAGCTAGGGCAATATAATAGCACAGTGCTTAGCGGCTAGATATAAATGGGACCACAGCAGACACAATGTCTAATGCGTTTGACCCTCTGGTCAATAGCTATATGTTTGCTGATGTCAAGATAGAAGTCCAATTAGGCCCAGATGCTCTCCGAATCGCAGATCTATAACCATCCATCACCACAGCTGATTCTAATGAATTGGCTGACAACACAGCATTTATTTAATCCCAATCAAAGCTTTTAACGGAAAAAAGCCGTTGAATGCATCATTCCAAATAATCACAAGAGGTAATTAAGTCTGACACGGTTAAAAGAAGAACATGAAACCAGAGCACCAAAGATTACATTTGCATCACCACACAGAACTACATCTCATGACAAAAGGCATTGAGAATGTGTCAGAATTGTTGTCTTGTATTATTTGAAACCTCCAAGCTGCATAATACTATTCATGGACTATTTCAAACCGAATATAGTAGATGGTGTATCTGGAGCAGTTGACTGATGAGTGGATTTTCTGTGCAATAAAAGCCCTGCTCTACAGCATAGAGTCTCAGACTTGTTGTGTTTTCTCACTGCCTACCACTGGTGTAATGTGAGCGTTTATTAGCTGGTGAGGCACCCACACACTTTAAAAATAGCTGCTCCTTCGCTCGTGCTGTCAAGCACGATAAGCAATATGGGTCCTCCACAGTGCAGAAAATGCCCAGACAAAACCATGTAGATTTGCATTATGCGAGGAGAAAGGATTCTGTGTTTTTGCATTTTCCCAATCTACTAAGCAGGGAGAAAGACACGTTGTAGATCTGCAGAAAAAAAATACATCCAATTCACCAAAGCAAACTCCTTAATTTATTTCATCCTGAATAACCCTCCTTACTTTCTGCTCCCCTATTTCTTTTACTGTTTTTGCAGTTGTGTTAAATAATGCATGGATGTTGCTTAACCGAGCCCCTAATGCAGGGTAAATTGCATAGTTTATTTTTTTTATAAAGTTTTCTGTCCTCCTTAAGTTTTTTTATTTTTTTAATTTTATTTTTAAGCAGAGAGGGTCACAGACAAAGACAGGACCACAACACAGAAAGTGCCATGGTGGGGAATTGAACCCCTGGAAAAAAGGGGGTGACCCCTGACCCTGGAGAGTCGGCTACCTCACAGACTGTGCCACACAATTTAGACTGTAAACCAGGGGTCACCAGCTCGAGTCCTGGACAGCCATATTGGCTTTGTTTTCACTTTAAGATCAGTATTACTCAGATTACTGTGCAATCAGCTGCTTTAATTGAGCAATTAAATAACAAGAACAACCAGACAATAGCTTTACAGTACCAGGGCTGGAGGGCCCTGCAATATTGTGTTTCCAATGCTGAATAAATGCACTGTTATAGGTAATGAGAAGCTATATGCTCATTATGTGCTCAACAATAAAAGCAGTGCCACACATGCATCCATGTTTTTGCTGCCCAGTCATCCACTGCCATCAGATTACTGTCTGCTGCAATTTATCCTCTCATCTACATCTACTTTTGCTTTCAGCAACATTGAGGCGCGCCTATTTAGGTACACCACATTTACTTAGGTCAGTCCCATTGTCTCAATTACGTGTAGGACTGCAGCCATTTTGATATCAGAATCAATCAATCCCTTGACTTTTTAAAGACATCTTTCATAAGGGAGCATTATGTATCAGCCTCCATATCCATTAATTAACTTTGTTTTATATGGTGATATGCTGAAAGGTTTTGTTTCTCAGCTCAGCTCAGTCATTCTCTTCCCTTTCCTGTGGCAGAGAGACGGAGGGAAAGGGTGCAGAGGTCTCAGAGAAACAAGGCAGGGGGAAGGGAAGGGCCAAAGCCTTGTGGGTATGAATGCAGGCCGACAGGGAGAAAAGTGATGATGAAAACAGAAAAGATGGTGCGACGGGGCCCGTCATCTCCCGGCTCCATGTTATCCCATAAGCCTACTTTTCATTTTGCCAGTGCTGCATTCTATCCAATCCAGAGGAAGGGAGAGAGAAAAAGTGTCCTGGGACATATAAACCAGCCATCTAATTTCCTCCTGGAAAAGTATTGTTTTGAACGAGAGGCGGAGAACTGTATTCAATGTCTCTGAGCCACTGCGAGTTGTGGATGGGCAGCGTAGCTTAGCTTGTGCTGTAAGACCGTGATCCTCTCAGGAGAATCTGTATGCATTTCATTCTGAATACAGGCTATACACTTGAGGTGACTGTGGGTTTGGACCTCAAATTTCATAGCGAGAGTGTGGAATAAGTGTATTCCACAGCTAACAGCATTGGGGGAAATCCACAGAATTACTGCAGGAATACAGAGTCACAGAAAAGTTACCATTTTTGCTTCCTTGATCCTTCAGCGATCGATGTGGCCCACAGGCTACACGTACTGAAAAAAGTTTCAAAATCCATATGACTTCTAATCACACAGCTGCTGCTCAAAGTTTTACCAATTTCCCTTAAATAATGCTGGGTATATTTTATGTAGCTGGCCTACCTATATATTTCTCTTTGGTGACATAGTGTAGCACCGCAGATGGTACTTAAACGTTTATGAACCTTTATATTATTATTTATTTATCAGCTTGTTTATTTGTTTGATATTTCACAAGGGCTGTGCTGAAGCTGCCATTATTTGCTCCCCATTCCTTTCTGTTTGAGCCGCAAATCTCTGCAGGCTCCTGGCCGTAAAATGAAACTTATACAGTAAAGCAGAAGACCAGAGGATTGAGAGAGGATTGTAATTCATAGGCACAGGGCTTGCAGCAGGAATGGCTGTCGGTAGCGAGCAGCAGATAGAATACCCCGGTGCCCCGCCCCGCCTCGTCTGGCCCTGGGCACAGGATGCCATGCAGCAATAACATTCCAGAACCAGAACACAAACCATTCCACAGTGCAACAGAGCATTAGTGCTGATAATGCACAAACAGACTGAGGGACGGCCGGGGGAGCTAGGCTAGCGCCAGGCTATGAAGTTATAGGAAGACTGTCATGGTCTTTGCAAATTTGTCCGTTTATTTGTAATACTTTAAGGCCGCAAAGGTGGACTGTCTTTATGTACCTCAGAGGCATCGCTTTTGGAAGGAGTTCATTATGGCCACAACCTGCATTCCTCTAGGGCTGCAGCTCCATTCAGGTTTGCACCTGATGCATTTTGTCACGAGCAGCCATTGCGGCTGATTGGTTTGTCACCCCTGATGTTATACAGATAGGTCATTCAGAGGGTTTTGGGTAAATGTGTGATCTCCTCCTCACCCTCACGTTGATGATTGGGAAATCATGGATTCTTCACCAATTTTAAATTTTCAGAGATATTTACTTGCTTTTATATTGCCTTCATCCAATTACAGGATAAATCAACCCATCTGCTGACACAGAGCACCCCTTTGGTGGTGTTGGGTGGTGTCACCAGAATACTCGTTGTCGGAAGAAGAAACACTTGGCTTTTTAGTTGACAATAATCTCTGGGGTATTTATGAGGACTCCATATCAAGATTTGTAGACTTTGCAGAAGTTATCCAAATTATATGGTGGCTAAATAGAGTTCTATAGCACAGAGTGCACTTCACAGGCCAGCCCACCAAGAAAGTCTGCAAGAGAACCTGGTATTTCCCACAGAGGTCTATTATCCAACTTTGGCCCAGCTCAGCTTCAATTGCACAGTAAGGGAAGACTTCAGGCATCTATGGCTCCTTGTAGGCAGTGCAGTGACGCATGCTGATCCATCTACAAATCTGATGCCGCTCTTAATGTCTATAAAATTCCATGACCTGCATTGCCTCCTGGTGGCGGGTCTAAGAGGGGCGGCCCTGCCGCGTCACTCTCCAAAAGGTATGCCGACGCTTGAGTTCACACCCAATGCATTATTTATGAATCCAATTCACTAGCTGCGGCACCGTCTTTTATCTGCCTGAATATGTGAGTGAGACCCGGCTCCCCCCTTCCCCACGTTTGAGGGCTGCTGCTCTGAAATATAGTTCCTGCACAACCGAGAAGCGCTTTGTGTTGTTTAATACCGAGGGCTAGCTAAAGTGTCTCCCTGCATGGCTGATCTGATCAATACTCCCCCATTAAACAGCGCCTCGTTCCCATACCTTACCCCCCTTCCCTCCCTCTCTCTCTCTCTGTTGTCCCTATATAGTGCTACTACTCAAACTGATTGCCACCAAACTGAAAAGGCACATCAAGTCGCAGATTGTGTTTGCATCTCCTCCTGGCATTAAGGCAAGACGGGCACTACTCGCAGGTCACCCCAGGCATTTTCTGCTGTGCCTCAGGGCTATTTATCAAGCAAGACAGAAATGATCCATCTCAGAGATCCTCACCACACACGGCGATTTATTTTTAGATGGACATGTCCTCCAAATAGGAACTAATAAAACATGCAAAACATTGCTTGAATGTTACGTGGTTAGAACGAGTCCATGCTTTGATTTCAGATTTTCCATCCCCATCTGCTCTTGTTTACATCACACAATAAATTTTCTCTTTTTTTAAAAACAAATGTGAAGTTCAAGGTATTTGAGGTCATAGTAATGATGCAACTCAGGCAGAGGCAGTCGATAAGCAGGAGTTCGGTGGCATTTAACACAGCCTAATGGCATGCCTGGAGTCAAAGATGATGGGATTACAATGACACTGATGCTGCTAACGAAATTTGGTTCCAGGTGGCAACAATCAAGTTGAACACTGAATCGGTCCTGTGGGAGAAGGACTTTGGGTTTTTTTTGCTATGTCAAACAAGAAATTGAAAAATTATTTACAGGCCAAAGAAAGGAGGTGACCAGAATAAATGATAAAAAATAGCGTGAAAAATGTTTGACCCCTTTCAGATTTTCTCTATTATTCCATATTTGTCCCACTGAATGGTTTCAGATCTTTAGACAAAAAGCAATACAAGACAAAGGGAAACTGAGTAAACACAAAACACATTGTTATATTATGATTTCATTTATTTAATGAAAAGGTTATGAAATGCCCATGTCACCCATGTGAAAATGTATTTATCATAAAGAAATGGTTGTTTTCCAACTGTTTACTGTTGTCATATTGGCAGCGTGGAGAGTAGGTATTGTTCTTCAGACGCAGCTCTTAATGCACTTTCTCAGTCTGCCGTATCAGGAGTTTAACAGTGACGCGTAATTACAGAAACGTTCAGTTCCATTATCCGCATGCTGCCACTTGTCCAGACTGATGTTGTGAGACGACAACACTGCACGGTCAAACAGAGAGTTTGTTGGACATAAACTGCATTTATTCACAGCTGCGACGTTGTTGTTCTTTCCACTTTCAGTCAGAACCACACGTGGTTAAAAATGACACAATAGTCAAAAAATTTGACAACTTGTTTCCAGGGAAATACACATATATACATACCCCCCTGAGCAAAATTGCATCCATTCGATGTGCATGGAATGCTGTTTGTGGGACATCTCTTAAGTAGCCATAATGAAAATTTATGAGACATTGCATCCGGACACTACCTCTGTATGTCTGTACGCCTCACTGTTTACTGTAATTTGGGGTGAGTTAGAAGAAATCGTTTGACATTTAACAATATTTTGGTGGTCGTGGTCGATGTCAGCTGATACAGCATTAAAAGTGGATGTCCACTGGATGTTGACGGGAGAGCCAAGAACAAAAACTCATTCTGACTTCATCTGCTCCTCCGTGTGACATCACAAGATGATGTCTTCCATTTTCTACACCCACCTCTCCCATTACCAACATTTTTCAATGTTCCCCACATCCTTTGCAAATGATTCAATACACGATCATGTATATTTTATTATCTACTTATTTATTTAATTTCTTTGCACTTCAAAAAAAAATAAAAAATACAGTTGGGTATATCGCTTCAGCTAACATCATTAACAGAGCAAGTCGCCACCTCACTGAGGGGGAAATCCACAAAAGGACTGTGAAGCTTTTGCCTCCGTTAAACCACTGCAAAGACCATAAAAAATACATATGTTTCACAAAGCACCCACAGTGGGTGGAAAGCACAGGCGACTGCACTACCAGGGAAACAGCGACACACTGCGCAGTCTAGGTTATGCATATTTAAATTGTGTTATCTACATAAATTTCAGTGCCAAAATGAATTTTTCATGTAAATGGGGCTCAATGCAGGAATTGTCTGTTTCACAAAGATGATTGCAATTTGCCACTTGCAACAAGCATGGATTTCTTAAGACAGCCCCAAACCTGGCGGTAATGTGGTGCGGACTATTTATGAAAACTGTTCAGTATGTAAACTTGTCAGTGGCTTTGAGAGCTGTCACAGTTGCAAAAGGAAGACATTAACATGTTTGGCATGGAAGAGAGTGTATCTACTGTAAATAATTCATCATTACAAGCACACTAGAATTGCCTGACTCAGAAATGGCACATGAAATTATTGTACTGCGCTCGCTAGCTATTTCGGGTTGGTTGCAGTTACTTGATGCGCCTCAATACCTTACTGAACCAGTCATTATTGTGGTGCGGAATGCATTTGCAGCTGTTGCACAATGAGCTACACCGACTGCGCTCGCTAACTTTTTTTTAATGGATCTACACCTGACAATTCTGAAGAAATGGACTCTCTCACAAAAAGAATGCTCACCCAAGTTCATCACACCAAGGCCTTCTCAGCTGACCTCAGCTTTCACGGACATGCTGGGTGGCTGCTTTGCAGTCCAACAGAATGGATCGAGCACGGTTCGGCACGGTCCCAAATTGGCTGGGCAGCAGTCTGCAGTAATGAACTGTTTAGGCAGACACGTTAATAGATTAAGTGATATGTATCTCTGAATAAAGAATGCCTTGAAGAGGACGGAAATGAACAAAAATTCCTTTTCCTAAAATTTAGAGTATACTATAAATTAGCATAAAGATAATGAAATATAGAGCAAAAGTTCTGAAGAGAATAGAATATAGATCATAATTTTCATATTGAGTCCTGGAGTTTTGCTGGTTTTCTTACAACTGTTGAAAAGTATTTAAGTTCTCAAATAATTTTGTACTTTCACCTGCTCCAACATAATGCCGGCTCAGATTAATTTGCTCTGTCATAACTCAGTCTCAATGACCAGGTGTCCACATTTTCAACAATTAGGACCCCATTGATTTCACCTGTTAGTCTAAAAAATATAGCCTCTTTCTGAAGGAATAATTTGCCATGCAAAATATGCATTCTTCCAAGACTGTATTGCTATTTCTGATATAATGTGACCCTTATGAGGGTAAATTATCATTCACAAGACATTGAGTGTCTAAATAAAAACATTTAACAACTTTTTACAGGCCAGGAACAAATCTGAAAACCCATGATAGAGAATAAATGTGCTTTGCATGCAGCAATATTGATAGCATTCTGTGAAACTGTAGAAGGTGTTCGGAGGACTGCTGAAGATTAACTACAGTGTTTTTACAGTAACGAACATGTATAGTATGTGCTTGGTGTGAACACAGGACTTGAAGTGTCACTCCACTTTGGTAACAGAACAGAGTTTTTATTAAAGCCTGACATGTGTTTGAGAAATTGCTTGTGTGGCAAAGCTATTAACGAGACCTTACTGTTGGAAACAAGCGGTGTGAGACAGATAGATTAAAAAGATTGACTTTATCATCCATGAGGAAATTAGTTCTAAATTGCTATGAGATATCGTGGCATGCAGTACAAAAACCACAGGGAGATTCCACATAAAATATTAAACATATGACATAACAAAGACATTACTTACTACGTAGACATCCTGTCTCTAGAATGTAATGAATAGGCATTCAATAGGTGTACCAAATTTTGATAACTAAAGCAGCCACAAAGTATGGAATAATTTATGGAATAATTAACTTATAATCATTGTTTGAACAAATTTGTATTAGCATGTTTTTTAGAAAGAACAACCCTAACCAGGGCCGTCACTTAGGGGTGAAAGGTGATGACAATTCCAGGGGCCCACAGCCCTTGGGGGGGGGGGGGGGCACAAAACCCCCAGTAGCCTATTATGTAGGCCCGCCTTTCTATGATTAAATGATTATGCATAGGCCTAGCTAATACTCACAAAGCCACAAAATCATGCAATATTGATGAAAGAAGTTTCTATTTTCTGAGCAATAACCCCCTTCTTAAAAAAATGGTTTGGTCCATGGTTCGCTCCTCTTTTGAGAATTTCCACATAACGTTATTGCTCCCGTACAACAGCAGCAGCCAGCAGGTTATTGACAGAGAAGCACAATGCCGAAACAGAAACATTCAGGACGCCAAAAAAAGAGTGGAGAAGAAGGAAAGCGAGGCCAGGAGCAGATCAGGAGCCCAGAATATAACAGATTTTTTTTCGAAGAAAGGTGAGAGTATTAAGCTAGCTGTACAGGTGCCCTGTGGCTGCCTGGGGCTTGGCCAGCTACTAACGTTACTACGTTAACCGAATGACACTAATGTTTAACGTTACATGCGGTCAGCGGTGTAAAATAATCGCCTGACAAGGCTGACATTACTAAATTATCCACTAAATATCATCCACAGAAAAGATCAGTTAAGTTACAATTCGCCAAACGATACGCCGTCAAAACAAATACAGTAGCAGCAGGACACATTTTTCCATTCTTACATGAGTGTTTACTAAAACTAAACTGCTACGTTAGCCTGTTGACATGAGTCTTGTTAACGTTAAGCAATTTAGATTGTTTTGATGTTAATGCCAAGACTAGGTAGGTTAGTTCTTCATCAGTTGTTCCATAAAACACAAACATGAATGTGTACAAAAGCAATATGAAATTGAGCAATTAAACCTTTGAGTACTAACAGCTCCACCTTCTGGAATATCTTGATCCACTATAATGTGAGTTTGGGTGTGTTGCACCAGGTGCTTGATTTTTAAATAATAATACCCAGTGAATCTTTGTTGAGTGGTTAATTTTTAAAAAAAGAAGAAATCTAAGCAAATAATAATAATACAATGATAATAGATATTATTACACTAACAATGCTAATTTTTACATTGCAGTTGTACAGCTAAATATTTACCCAAGTAATTCCCCTGAAGTACCAAGGATACAAAAGCCACTCAAAATGATTTCCAGACACTTCACCAGCCAAATAATGTATTGGTTTAAACATGAAATTAAAAGTGTCCCTGATGGGGATTATAACCTGGGACCTTTTTATCTGAAGTCCCTCTCTATACCACTGCATAATAAAGCAAACAACAAGGGAACCAAAGAATTAGGCCCAGCTGTCTGCAACTACATGCAGCAGATGGCCATCCATGTTGCTTGGGATAGATTCGGAATCCCTGGTCAAAGACTATTGTTCTCTGTCAGGATTACTCTTATAGTTATGGTTATGGGTATAGTAATGGTTTTCTACAGATCAAATAAACCATATCTCCTTCTACAGTTTTGCAGCTACAGGCCACAAATTTAAAAATACAGTACAATATAAAACCTGGCTTTCTTTATATCGATTTGCACGGTTATCTAGGTCAAGCAGCCAAGTCTGTGATGTCAAAGACAATATTGGAAACTAAAGTATAGCATGTTAGCACACTATGTTCTTGTATTTATAGTAACCTGTCTGCTGATTCATTTTGCTGCTATATACATATGTAACTACAAGGTATGTAGCTCGAATCACAATGAACTGCAATGGTATATGAAGAAGTAAACTTTTCCCTAATTTTACAAAGACAGAGTTGTTGCAACAACAGTATGATGCTGTTCGTACAGTGTGCTACATGAAATGAACTCTATCAGATGTAAAAATTTGACAAACTGCTTTTAACTGCAGCTGTCAAGTTTATAGGTACCTAACCTGAAAAAAATAGTCATCGTTTGTTTGTCAGTCATGTGGTATTTCTGCCTTTAACATATTTTTAAATAGATTTGAACTAAATGTTCATTCAGTAAAATTAGGTAAAATCACAACCATAACTTATTTGAAAGTAGGCAACAGATTTAGATCTGTGCACCAATTTATGTATGTATTTATTTATTTATTTGGAAAACTTGGTTTTAGAAAACTTTTGTGTGAATGCTATACAAAATTGTACATGATATTTCAGTCTAAAAATTTCAGTGTAAGAATCCTCCTCCCACGGTGGTTTGAAGAAGCGCTTTCCTTTTAGGGAAAAATAGCTTCCTCCCTCTCACTCATCACACACACTGACATTTCTCTGGCTTGGTATTTATTCTCTAACTTGAAAGCTAAAAACAAAAACAATTGTGTAGCTTCAAAACCTTGCTGATGACCTTCTGCAGAAGATGCCCTTTGAAAAGAGGCAGTGTCTGAAACAAATGCCCGGGCTCTGGTTTTCATCTCTTTAAACAGCCGGGGAACAAAGGAGACTGACGCCCAACTGTAATTACTCTGGAGTGGAGTCAGAGACAAACCGCCATTGATCACCAACAGGCTACATTGCATGCACATCGAAATCTGCCCAGTCATTACTCACTCTGCTGGGCTATGTGTTGCGTGTGTGTGTGTGCGCGTGTGTGTGTGTGTGTGCATGTGCGTGTGTGTGTGAAAAAGAGAGAAGGAGAGAGAGAGAGAGGGAGAGAGAGGGCACTTTCCAGTATTGTTTGCAAGCTACGATAAATCTTTTTCGATAAGTGGCCTTACTGGTCATGTACCAGTATGACTTGAGGTAGATCACATGTGAAACAGTCCCAGAGTTGAGCCCAACCAACCGCGATGCATGAGGGAGCAGGCTCGAATGAAATGGCCCTGATTTGCAAATGATTTCCTGTGCAATATTGTCAGTAAGGGCCCCTTAGGGACTGCCGTAGCTGGTATTACTGCCTTTTAATTTCTTGCTATTTGACTTTAGAGGGCTGATTCACAGGGAATCAGCTTATTCCTGCTACTCACAGCATATATATATGGAAAGATTGTACTGCACATATGAATAATGGAAAAAGGATCCGTTTTAAGGATTTTTTTCTGCATCATTATTCAATTGGAACATGAGATTTTGACTAAAATGGGAAGGTACGGGCAAATGAAGCTTGTATTACCGTAAATCAATAGGTTGACTTGAAGAATATGGATCACCGGATTTAAAAGGTGTTTTGTCTCGAGTTCTTTTGATCCAACCATAGAAAATGCTGCCTGACAATGTGGTCTATTGGCTCACCATCAAACCCCTTGTGATTCCAGTGGAATACCAGTGAAACGGACATCTCGTTTGAGCAGCCATTTCTTGTGCCGTCATGTTTCTTCCGTGCCGGATGGAGATGTCCCTTTGGGGATAAATGGGTGGGGGGCATTTTGTGGCATCAAAATAAATATGTGTAGTTGTAGAAATGCAAATAAAATCCAGTCTTCATTTTAGAAGTTATTTTATTTATTTAGCCTAATTGCTGATAAGGGTAGTCTGAAAGTACAAACTACATCATGTACTGTATGTTTCAGTATAAACCTTGCAGAAAATGTCTGAGGTACCCTAAAGAATGGAACTAATTATATTGAACATTGCTTATGCAGCAGAAGGTCTTTATTCAAATGGGCAGAATTCAATATAATTTTTTTGACTCCATATCTCCCAGGATGTCCTGCCTGGCCCCAGCTGGCTTTCACCATGTGCAAGGTGAGATAAGCCAATAGCGCGGTAAATATTATAGGACAGCCATTTAAGGTGTAATGCGATTCATTAATTAGCTTTAATTTAACCTTGCCCTGAATGCAAAAGGGTAGCTTTATCGCTTGCACCTTAAGGATGAATGGCTGTGTATTGTGCTAGAATTGGTGTCACTGGATGGTACACAGGCTGCATAATGCAAAGCCAGATTAGTGAAATTAGCTATCGTGAACAGAAATGATTCCAATAATGCTAAAGTCCCCATGCAATCCTCCAAAAAGGTAAGTGTAACTATATGAATCACTGTGGCACCAAAGAACTAAAATAAATTTCCACATTCCAGAAGTATTTATTTATTTAGTTAGTTATTTATTTATTTGTCAAAAAATCCACCTGGTGATTTTGGCAATTTGGAATTGAATCACAATCAGCATAGTTTTCTTCGAGGCTGAATATCAGAATGAGCAGTCCACATAATAGCTTTTAATCTTAACTGCTTGGAGTGAATCAGTTACTGTTTCCACTGTAAACAATCTTTTTTATGCATTATGATTTTTGTTGTTGAATTTTTGTCATTTTGCAGATGCTTTAATCCAAGGGGATCTATTTCTCACATTTCAAAATATTATAAAGGCTAATACCTTGCAAATGGAAACAAGCAATTCAGACAGACAGGGAACCCTTTATTGCTTGGTTCTGGTAAATGTCACCACTGATAATTTACTGTCTTTCTTTGCATAATCTAAAAAACATAAAATACGAATACAAATATATAAACAAATACAAATGCATGAATACATTGTGTTAAATAAATCAAAATTGTTCACTTTATTAACAGACAAAACAGTAAATTGTATTCATTAAGAGTAAAATGCACTCCATCACAGTTATTTTGCTAAGTAAAAAGCAGTTGTGCTGTCTCAGCCAGGAACCAGTCCTTCACTAAAGGTTGGGTTAAAGGTCAGTTTGTGTACCACAGTGTTATGCTACCAGCTGTTATGGCAATTTTAAAGCAGCAAGGCTTTTTCACCATTACAGTAATTCAGTCCTCCATCACCTTTTAGGCCGGCTTTACACAATGCAATTTTTGTGCAACTTTTATCCCTTGAAACTTTATAGCATTTGAGTTGCATCGTGTAACTCCCTGAAACTCACTTGAAAATTGTTTGCAACTCAGCTGCAACAATTTGCAAACATCTCAAATTTCTGAGACTACATTTATGCAACAGCCAATCAAAATGCAGAAAACATATTATATCAAAGTTTGTCGGATATAGAGATATGGATCCGACATTAAACTCACTGAAAAAATAAATGCAAAGAAGCAACAAAAGAAAAAAGTGTGAAATGAACCGCTGGTTTCTTGTTTATTCAGCCAGTCATTAACCCACTTTTTTTTTTGGACTGAATATCATCATCATCTTGTAGTAAATCTACAAATAACTCTCTGCTTTTTAATGCAGCCATAAATTAATGAAACTCCAAAGCTGATACAAAGTAACTAGCCTATAAAACGAAACAAAATAACATCACATTTATAACAACACAAAGTTTTTTATTGCATGCAACTTGTAAAGCTGGCCTTAGGATCAATAAACACTATATAACCATAACTCATAACAAAGAGTATCCACTTATAAGATTACACATCCAGCTGTTCATTGAAGTTATACAGAACAATGACAGAGTCATCGCAACTAACTCACGGGCCAGGAGACCTCCCCTGGACCTGCCATGTCAGCTGGATGGCAATCACTCTCTCCTCCTTCATCCCTGACTCTCTTCTGGCTTGAGAGAGTTCAAAGTGGGATCTCCCCTTCACTGTTGTTTTTTTCAATTAGCCCATTGTTGAATTCTCCAGAGGGTTCAACAGTGGTGACAGCATCCTGGGACCACACTCGGATCACATCTCAGCTCTGCCCTTGCCCCGCTTCAGTGGCTTGTCTCTGCCACTGCCCTCACCTCTTTAACCAGATCCAACGTGATGCATCCCCCACTTCCCTGCTGAGCTGCCGCACCAGCTTCTTCCTCGTGTTATCATTGATGCCGAGCAGCCCCAGTGCTCTCCGTAGGGACTGTGCTTGTGCTGCAAAGCCACAGCAACCAAACTCCACCAGCAGATTCCAGTCCTGTTTCTGGCTTTTTTACATTACATTATAGGCATTTAGCTGACGCTCTTATCCAGAGCGACTTACAACAGTGTAACCAAACTCAGGATCAAGTCCACTTAAGTCCATTGAATAAAATGTAGATAAAAAGCTTTCATCTTTTCATCAGCTTTCAGGCTTTCAGAGATGAGGAGCAGATATTTCTTCAGCTTGCACTCATGTGCCTTTGCAGTCCTTTCCCCCCATGGTATAGTCAGCTTGATGAGAACCACCTGCCTAGTGCTTCATTGTCCAGAGGATGGTGTTTCACCTGAGGCTTGTGCTGGCCACTCTACAGGGAATTTGAACCATTTCTTAAGGTCTGCTTTCAGCTTCCAGTCTTCTGCAGTGGCAAGCTATTTTTGCCTCTGCAGCAGATGTTTTGCTGGGTCTGACAAAGTGGATTAAGCAGATGCCCTTGGTCTGCTGCTTCCTTGCCTGTTACAAGCTGTGACAGGACTCATTTCATGTCTCCATCTCAACTTGCCATTCACAGGGCTTGCTGGGCAGCGAGACAGAACATGCTCAAGGTTTGCTGGCTTTCTGCTGAGAGAGCAACTGGACCCCTCTTCCAGGTCCAAGTGTGGAGATTAGTTGGTGTGGGCAGCCTCTCCTGTACAGAACATAAAAGGTTACCCCCATGTTCTGCTAGTCCTGCCAGGTAGGAAACTCTCGCCTGCACAGCTTCCCAGTGAGGCCAGCTGGCTTGTTTCTTCATGGCCACTGCTCTGGTTAGCCTGCTCTCTACCTCCTCTTTCCTGACCTCCAGCTGTACCACTCCACTGCAGTCTGCTTTTTTTCTGGAATGCTTGCATGCCTCACAATGTCTCCATGCCGCAGCAGATCTTCTGCCTGGTGAATCGCTCTGCTAGCTGACCACTTTTGCCCTGTCCGCAACTCTATCCCTGCCTGGTGAACGCTCTCGCTCCTGTTGCCTTGCAGCCTCATGTCTAGGCGTGGCTTCAAGGCCTTATGATCCTCTACAACTGTAGCTTGTTGCCTCTTCTGTACGGGCCAATGGAGCAGAAACATCGTGGCACTGCTCCTGAGGTAGCGTGTTATGAGAGGGTCCGTTACAAGCCTCTCTACAAACCATTACTTATGATATCAAAACAAAGGTGAGGCTGAATAGTTTTTATTTTCACATTTATTGCCCCTTCAAAGAAAATATATTTAATTTTTATATGCTAGTGCTTGTTTATTTGCTGTTAATTTTTGTTTAATACCACTCTAAAAAATCACCACTTCAACTAAGTTACATTCATTTCAGACATGCACTTGATAAAAATGAATAGACACTCACTAGAGAAAGAACTCATAGTAGCCAATCAGTCCCCGCACTCTTGTGCATTTTATGCATCCATTTATACAGGTGGAAATACACAGAAGCAATTCAGGTTAAGTACCTTGTTCAAGGGTGCAACGGCAGCATCCTACCTGGGAATTGAACCTAGGTTCAAAGCCCAATTCCCTAAGCGTCATACTGCCCTGCTGTCACCATGTCATGTATAATACAAAGAATGCACTGATTTTCTGAGGGCTGTATTGTATTGTACCATCCAACCAATCCAAATATCTGGAATGCATCTTATACATTCTCTCAATCATTGTCCTAGCTCAACACACAAATAAAAGAAAGGTGTCAGTGTGTTCTGGGCTTAATGTATATACAGAGTAAGTAGCCACAAGTTTTATAGAAATCCACTGTCCCCTAACAGCCACTGTAAATGCGCTGCTTGTATATCTGTGTGCCATTATTGAATCCATTTGACTGTAGTGACAGAAAAATGAACATAGCAAGAACCAGTGCACCAACACACATTTAACAAATGCAGATCTTACACTACTTGATGGGTGTAGAGCCCATGTCCATGTTTCTTGTAATTAACTCCAGGCGTGATGCCTAAACAGTGGACTACATAACTGAACACAGCTTGCATATCAAATGGTCAAATTGAAATAAATGAAATATTTCTTGCATCTCTGTTATGTGTTCATTCATATGTGTGCCGCATTCATAAAGGCACCAAAATAGCACATTGCGCCAGCATTTGAGTTAAAACCTGTCCTGGGTTTAAAACACAAATGCATTACTGACCACTTGCAGAGCACTAAATGTTTCGACTGACATGCCTCCTATTGCGGCACCCAACCCATGTTAATGAAAATGGGTCTACTCCAGACCAGGAAACTACCAAATGCGGCGCAGGTGACATATTCCATTTGTAGGAGATAAAATTAACAAATCCCCTTGTGCCCAGGCGCATTTGTGCTTACATCATTTCAAAAATAGGGCTCCAGATGTCTCACAGAGCTCAAATGTACTGCTCCTTTGTACTGTTTTTCTCAGTTTTATTGCATTCTTAGTGCATTTGCTACATTACAAAGCAAAAATAAGTTTTATAAACTGAGTATTCCTGTTAGATTGATCGTGCCATTAAAATGTGATGAAAACAATCAATTCCCCATTAGATTTGTCTTAATAGATGGAGTCTATCATGAATGAAAATGGTCATTTAATGAAACAGAAATTATTTTTGTCTTGAAAACAAACTAACAGGTCAGCTGTGACCCATGGGCTCAATAATCTCTGTAATATTTAGGGCCATGAGGTTTTCTTTTTATTCTTTTTCTTTTTTTTAACCTATAGTTATTTCCTGCAACTCTAAGAAGTCAAAACATTACTTTCTGAAGCTACTTGTTCAGCAAGTAACATATTGTGGTTAAGTGTTTCCCAGATAAAATTTTCGGAAAAGCTTGTGGCTGTAAGTAAAGTTATGACCTCAGCCTGGGCAGCCAACTGTGCAACACCCATTTAGTGCACTCAAATGCATACCCATTTAGTGACCAGTCAACTATATCTATATATATATATATATATATATATATATATAGATATAGATATTTTGATGACATCATTTGACACTTGACATCATTACCATAGTACTTGACAAAGGTATGTTGCTGAAAATAATGAGTCTCTTAATGAGGTTCTGGACAAACCCAGAACTTCACTATGCTGTCCTACAGAAAAGCAAATGGAGGTGTAACTTATAAATAGAGCCTGTGGCCTGGTTGGTTAATTATGACATTTAAATCAATTAAATAATTTTCTCAGCACAGCAATCTTATCTACAGGTTTCCATTCATTTTAATTGCTCAGGTTTGTAATTACTTTATTTGTTGAACACATTTTCCTCCATTTTTGCCCGTGGGACATTTCTTTTCGATCCCGGATGAAAGATGGAACTCTGTGCCTGAAATTGGCAGAGAGAGGGACCCGAGTAACAGTTGCAGAGCCAGCATTGGCACTGCACCTGCAGGCTGGGCTAGAGTCAGGGCTCTGTCGGCCTTGGACACATTTCACTGGATTCTGGGAGCCTCTCCGCTGTTTTCCTCTCCCCCGTTCCCCGTTCCCTTCCTTCCATCTCCACCTATCTCTCTCGCTCTCTCCCTGCCTCTCCCTTTCCCTTGAAGTCAGTGCTGCCATGTCCAGCTGTGCTCTCTCCTCATCTCATCGCCGGTGATGAAAAATGCAGGAGGGTTTGTTCTGATTCCTCTGCTCGCGTCTGGCGCTCATCGGACGCCAGAGATTCCTTCCCGCACACACTCCATTAAAATTTAAAGGCGCCGTTAAGAAAGGCCGGTATTCCGTTTCAGAAAGACATTAGGAGCCTTTTTGTACGCACGGGCAGATTACTCAGCATGAGGACCCCTGCAGTGGGAGAGTTCCCAGAGTGCTTGCTCCACTCAGGTGAAAAGTTCGGGAAAGGAGCTGGGGAAAGCTGTCCTTCTCACACCGTAGTCGACACAGCAGGCATTTACGGGTCTCCGTAGCAGAACCACCTCGTTGTTTCTGGACTGCGTGTACAGGGTGACTGTATTACCACGCACAGAGGAACTCTCCTGCAGAAGTGATGAACTGGCCGATAATTATAGCTGTATTCAAAATGCTTGTCAGCTGTTTGTTTTTTTATTCACGGTGTTTCTGTATTTAATGGAAATTAAGCCTTTTTTCATGCTGTAGACCAACAGTGTGTTTTTGTACTTAATGAGTTACAGGGAATGTTTGTCTGTGTGCTAGTGTACGTGTATGTATTCATGTCTGAAGCTGTTTGTGTTTGTGAGTATTAGTCTGTGTGCCTGAAGGCACAAGTCATGTCTGCTGTCTTGCAATGTTTTTGTTTGTATTGTTCAGAAATCTGGAATGAGAGGTTATGTTCTCAGGCTGAAGGTGAATGCTGTTCTGGAATTTCCCTCTCACCATCACTCTTATTGTTGAGTTTTTGCGACAACATACTCATATCAGGACAGAATGCAGGTTTGTCATTACAATATATAATTTGTTCATGATTCCAATTACTGCCTTATCAGAGGAGCAACTCCATTGAAGCGCACGCACCTGTTGTTTCTTTGTGAGACTTCATAAGAGGCGATAGTGCCCTCGTGCATGACCTTGTGTATGGACTGACTGGATACCCATTACATGATTTGTCTGGGGAAAACTCTGGGTATTATCCGGAACAAGGGTTTTCGTCCAATTATTTTGAAGACAAACCGTCACGTCAAAAGATGAAAAATGAACAGTATTGAGAGGGAGAGAGAATAAATATCCTCTCTCGGCAGAATGTCAGAGATGGAGCCACTCGCACTCAATACGAACTCGAAGCTCCTTTCAACCAGTGTTGATGGGATCAATATCTCACTGCTTTTTTGTTGTTGTTTTTTTTTTTTTTTGTCTGGGGAAAATAAGTAGCCATGTGGAAAAAGAAAGCACTCAGCAAAGAATTTAGTTGTGAAGCAAAGGGAAAAAATAAAGTAGGTGTGATGGACAGGGGTTTCCAGGCATAGGTTTATGTGTGTGGGGAAGAGGGGGGTGGGAAATGAGAGCTAGAGCTAAGTGTTAATTACTTATTGATCTAATTTACTTGATGATTGTCTGTAATTGTAAGCACAGTAAGAAAAGCCTGATGAGAGAAAAGCAGTCACCCTTTTGCTGTTGCTATTGTTTCTGTTGTTTATTTGGTTTTGCTTTTTTTAAATTACACTAATTATCACATTCCACTGAAGCACAGGCTGAGTTAACAGTCCTCCCACTTAAACAGAGTCCTTGAGAATCCCCAGGTGCCACACCTGGATCCATCACAGCAAGCTGGTCCAGAACAAAACATAGGTTAGTTCCTTTTTTTCAGGAAGCCTTGTACTTCCAGTCACCTTCTCCATAAATCCTCATCTTCTGGAGAATCCCAAGACCACACAAATCTCTCTCTCCCTCTCTCCTTCCCTCTCTCTATTCTCTGTCTGTCTCTCTCATCCAGGACACAAATGGCATCATGACAAGCGTGTGACATGGTTTCTGAGACAGGGAGCGGGCAGACAGAGGTTCATCCGCTGAAGAAGCAGGTTTAGTGGGTATTTGAAGCCGCTAAGCCTGTGTTCTGAGCCCACGAGTGCTTGCCACTGCGTCTCCACCACCCAGAGCGGAACCGAGATTGGCACACGGAAAGCGCAGCGGAATCCTCAGATATGATGAAATCATATCTGCACATGTGTGTGTGTGTGTGTGGGATGTACTGTGTATTAGTGTTGGGAGGTTGGGGAAGTTGACTGAAAGCTTACAGTGGCTCCCAGTCCAAGCTGATACAAAAAGAGTCTGCCATTATCTGATTTGTATTTCTTCTGCGGGTATCATTGCGGGAATGGAAATCGAAAGTAGTGTATTAGCTCGGGAAGGGAAGGCGGCGCCTGGCTCTCCGGGATAATGGCAGGGCTGTGCGCTCCTGTCGATCAGAGTGACAGGCCTGAGGCCTGCCCACGCGGCCATCGGCGTGCAGTCCGGGAGGCGTCGCAGCCAATAGGCAGTCGGTGTTTTTGATGTGGTGTGGGAGAGAGCGATTATCATTTATCACTAAGTGCAGATCAATCCGTCTAATGACATTACCAGTCTGCGGCCCTCTTCCTAATCTTTTATTTAGCAAAGGGGAAGTCTGATCTCATTTATCAACAGCAATAAGGCACATTAACTACTCGTCCTCTGAGTTTTCACTCTGTCTCCTTTATTTCTTCCATCATTAATGATAGCAGCTCTATCAGATCGATGAATCATATTCTATTTACTTTCATGGCCTGTTAAGAGGCATTTGATAGGACCACATTCCTACTGAATTGAAACTGTAAAAGCTCTAAATGAACTTTTTTTAAGGATCAGTTTCATAGATAGAGCATATGCCTACATTTTTGTACCTGCTTGTGCTCTGTAAATTACACTTTAAACAGCTCAAAGCAAGTAAATATCTATTTTTTTTTAAATCGTGACTTGCCCATTATTATAACAAAATGATTGGTTCTCATGTAAATAATGTGAAGCAGCATATATAATGAAATAAATGAAAATATATCGAGTGTATAGAGATTAATTTTGCCACAAATTGCCAAGTGCACTTTTTTAATCTCCAGTAAAAATGGGAAATAAATTATTCAAAAGAAACAGTGCAAAAGAGTTCTCAGTCACACCCACGGCATGGTAAACCCACAACCACATTACTACTCAATATCAATTGTCCTTAAAATGTACAAATGATATATTCACATACTGTGATAGACCTTTATTGTGCAAAAATGAAACAACAATGTTCACAAATATTCAGCTTTATCTATGTTCACATTATTCTGTCACAAGTGCTGCCCTGATAATGGTTGTATAGGGGTTATGATGTTCTGTGAGTGTGGGTGTGTGTGTGTGCTCTATGATGCAGGGTTGTGTTGACAAATTATCTGTGAAGGCCAACATTTGAGAACACGGTATAAAACAACACAATTCACACCCCTTGGTGGCCCTGTTTATGTCCTGCATTGTCCAAGATTCAGCACTTTGGACTTGACTCTACGTGAATTAGAGTTCTATGGTACGTGACAACCTAGTGACCACTGGCCAACGCAGCAGCTCTATGGGTAAATAGATCGCTAGGGAGGGAACTCTACTTCAAAAGACTGCTGACGGCATGAAAGTGTTTATTCTCTTTCTCTCTCTCTCTACCTCTAATTCTAAGGGTAATTACCTTTGGTCCCCTTCAGAGGATATTTGGCAGGAACGGTTATATATGAATCCTAAATAGGACACACACAAACAACACACAGGTTTTATGGAGGTTTTACCTCCATAACCTTGAATAATTTACTTTCAAATCGGCATACACATTGTGTCTGTGAGGTGCAAAGACTTTCCATGCTGAGAATGCACAGCAGGAGAACGTATTTGCTTCTCACAGAAAGGGGGGGGGGGGGTTTGTTTATATTACAGCTGTGACAAATTATAATTTAGGATCAATTCATCAGTAATAACGAGTACCACACTTACTGGTTCAAATGCTGGAATAAATCCAGTTCTCCAAATTCAAAACATAATTTTGTTTTCTAGAGACTTACTTGACTAGAAGATTTGATTCAAGAAGTATGTTCTGATTTCCTTAGATTACTGTCCCATCTGCTGTCCTTGTGGTTGTGTAATTGTTTTCATTTCACCTGTCCTATGGCTGACCCTCACATTTCATCTACAGCAGTGAGCATGTCGTAAAGCGCACAGCAAGCTGGTGATCGCCATAACCATTCAGCTCTCAGTGCTTCACTGTGAAAAGTGCTGCAGCTACCCTACCACATTCGGCTGACAGACGTTTGAGTGCTTCTTCTGAAATGAGGGGGGAAAAAAGCTCAAAATGAACCGTGATGTTTTCGTACATTTCCCAAAATGTGATGTATTACATACTATGTATTTCTTATTTTATTTATTTATATCAGATACAGTGTAGACGACTGGAGCCATGTTTCTAATTTACTGGTGTTATAAATTAATTATTTTAAGTCAGGTGGTTTATAGGTGTCATAAAGCAGTGTGACTCATCAGCATTATTCTGGACCAACACATAGTACAAATGAGATTGGTCCAGCATAAAACTGACAACAGATTGTATCCATGCCAGAATGGCCCGGTCAGAACCTCAAAAGACCCAGGTTAGCATGAGTATGGCAAATAGGTAAGAGGTTGTTTCACTCTTGACTCAGACTCAAGCACGTTCCAGCTAGTTTCTCAAGAGCAGCCTGTCAAAGCTGCAGAGAAAATGTGTCAGGTTAGCATTGCATGTAATTAAAACTTCTCAATCCAGCATGGCCTATGAAGGACCGCTCTGGCCTGGTAAGAAGGTAGCGCCCATGGGGGGGATGACAGCCATCTTGGGACATGAAGGGCAGTCTCTCTCTCTTTGATTAATTGGGAGGAGGGAAGGAAGGCAGCTTGAAGGTACTTTTAGCTTCAGTTTCTCAGAGTAAAAATGCCCAGGGTTCTGAACAATCCAAGGACAGAACTTTTTATTATGCATGTATATAATCAATCATCGGTGGAAAATAATTTAATCTGGAAGGGTTTCGTTCTGGAGGCTAGCTGAGATGTATCGTGAATAAAAACAAAAAAACACGCTAACAATAATAACATTCATTGTCATCGTGATGTTTAAGTGTGTCTATGAGTGGCGGGGTTGAGGCGCCCGTGTGCTTTTGGCAGATGATAAATAAAGTCCAAATTACGGCTTTATTTATGCTTGGGAGTCCCGCTTTGTCGTTTGTCTCCTAAGCTGATGAGAGCAGAGCGCTGTGTATCGCATGGTGTCCCAGAGATCAAGGGATCGATAAGTATCCTCCGATATTACTCTCCATTTAACTAGGAGTAATGTATCAAATCGAGCATGGTTGCCAAGAGACTTCAAGTGGGCAGGGAGTGCTGGGAGGCTCCTTGGTACTCAGGCTTTACACAGGTTTGTCAGAAACATGCACATACTTACACAGACACACACGTAGAACATAAAAACGAGTCCAAATGGACACACATAGACATGTACATGTATACAGAAAACACACACTGATGCACACACACACACACACACACACACACAAACTTTACAATGTAGAGATGCAATACAGTAGAAATTGATGATCACATGACACTGATAAGATTGAATAAATGAAGGACAGGAAAATAGTTATCTCCATCCCCTCCGCTCTAAACTACATGTTCTTTGATTAGACCTTTTAAGCCACTTCAAATGACCGAATGTTTGCTGGTGGGAGGATAGTGGGGAAAAAACGAGACAAAATAGACAAACTATAAGACAGAAGCATGTGCGACAGCAACCAGCTCCTTTCCTCCGATCCCATCCCCAGCCGCGACCCAATTAGCATATAAGCGCATAAAGGAAACCAACGGGAGTCGCTTGCATCTGGGGCATGATTTACTTAAATGAATGTCGGATTTCCGAGGTGGGAGAGAACCCAGCGATATCCACAAACAGCGGGAGGAATAAATTGTCTCCAAACGGGGTCATTTTTTCGACTCAATTTAAAGCATGCCAGTGAGGACGGGGAGCAATCCTCATTCATCAAAGGATGCTTTAATTTGATGCTGCGCCGATCACTTCAAGACCTCATCATTTCTGAAAACGTAAATACCACAACGTTTTTAGGACAATGTCTACAGTTCACCAAATTTCTGAAACAGACATGAAATCATATATATATATATATATATATATATATATATATATATATACACACACGCACGCGTGCACACACACACGCACACACACACACACACACACAATGGCTTCGCTGAACAGTAGAAACAGCGTTTCATATTTAACTCATTGGTACGAGATTTATTTTCTATCGTATCTTTGTGAACAATAGTGTTCTCAGTTCAATCACTGTTTTGACTATAATTCAGTAGATAGATAGCTAGCTAGGATAACAAGCATGCCATAAGACTATTTTGATCAAAAACCCAGCTCAGTTTTACTATGGGCTAGGTAACGTGAGTGACAGCAAACCTAGAATAAAGCTAGATTGCATTCTAGCCCAGTTTCAGAGGGACTATATACAGTAGATTCTTCCCAAATGTTGAACTTCCCTTAAATGCAATTCTGAGCAAGCCTTCTACATTTCACAGTTCTCTCTGTGGACAGGACAGGACAGGATAGTCTGAAACACCGTACATCACCATCAAGAGACCCCCTCTACCCCTTCAGGAAGAGATAAATTGCATAGTATAGTCCCCCATAATCTAGTGATAGTAATAAGATGCTTTCTATGCGGGTGTGTGATCTTATGATTGTACCTATGATTTCCCTAGTTACCTTTCTGTGGAGGTCCAAGAGGTGGTGGCCCCTCTGTGATCTAGACACTTATGTAGGCATACATATCTATATATAAATGCACTTTCATATCTATATATAAATACACACATTCCACTCCATACAGTCTTGTGATCATAACCTCATTTAACATCTCATAACAGCTCAGTGTGCTTATCTATGAACAACATAAAATGTGGTGGAGTATGAATAATGTCAACTGAAATGTGGGAGATATTCTATCATACCATCACCAGTTATTTACATGCGCATACATATAATGCTTTCTTTCAGTCCGTATTGTGGCCATTGGTCAACCAGGTTTCTGTCTGACCCAGGGGTGTCTGTGGGAGTCCTGGCCATCTGTTTATTCCATGACACATCCTGTGTTCTTATTCCTCCAGGCCACAGGTGTTGGTTTGGTAAAAAGGTCACACGGCCGTCCTTTGGCCCCTCCACCTGGTATTGTCCATAGCCTAGCATTTCTAGAGGGTAATCTGCTTGAAAGATGGTTTCACCCCCAATAAACGGGGTTGCAAACCTGTCTGTGCAGTCCTGCTGTACTGCCTTTCCAGGTGCTGTTTATAGCCTGTACTGTAACATTTGTGGCTCAGCTGATGCTGCAGCAGTAGAATTACAAGTTAAGGAGTTGGTAAGAACACTCAAAATTGCTTTTATATATATACACACATCTTCAAATGAGCAAATGTTTGCCACGTTAGATGTAATGAATTATTTTCTGGACAGTGTGAAACTAGCCAGCCTGCTGATGAGCTCTTTTGACTTCCGGTCCTGATTGAACGCACCTTTACCTTTTCCCTCAAATGCCCGCTTCTGTTAATAAAATTCTGACAGCAAGGAAATAAAAAACAAGGTCAGGAAAGTCATCCTTTCAGGATCCATGACCGGAGACATGCTCATCTTGGTTCATTTGTTGGAAGTAGATTTGTGGGCTGAGCTGCCCAGTAAAGGTGCTATAAGCAATTTACGATCTACAGTTTAGTCATTTGGCAGTGCAAAACGTGGCAAGCATGGCAGTACTTCAATGTGTCCTTTCACTAAATTGCCCAGGAGCTTTTCCTTTGTACATTCTGTTACACAGCCAAAGAAAATGATGCCACCTATCCAAAAAGGTTGTAAAAGATTTGACTATAATGGGTCCCAGTATAACTCAAAGAGCAACATTGTCTTTTGACTGAACAATTTTTAAAATTATTCATCATTTAAGGTGTATATCGAGATTAAATGTGAATTCACTTTCTTGGAAAATTCAGTATGCTTAGTGCAAATGGGCTTTTTCAGAATTTATACAAAATAGTATAAACAATTCCTGGTTCCATCTATCCATTATCTATACCTGCTTATCCGGGTCAGGGTCGTGGGGGCTGCTGGAGCCTATCCCAGCATGCATTGGGCGAGAGGCATGAATAGGACCTGGACAGGCCACCAATCTATCACAGGGCACACACACCATTCACTCTCACACTCATATCTATGGGCAATTTATAGTCTCCAAATGAGCTTACCTGCATGTCTTTGAACTGTGGGAAGAAACCGGTGTACCTGGAGAAAACCCACACAGACACAGGGAGAACATGCAAACTCCACACAGAAAGGCCCAGGACCCTCTTGCTCTGAAGCAACAGGGCTACCCACTGCACCACTGTGCTGCCCGCAATGCCTGACTGGGGAACATGACTGGCCCTCCAGGAAGCAGCCCTGGTGAACTTACCCCATACAATGGAGCCGGTGCGTGACACAGTGGGCAGCATTCCACACACATAGCATGATCGTAAGTGCTACTGTAACTCCCGGTCATTAGCTTGTGAGAGCTGATTTCTCTACCAGATTCACCTCTGGAAACTCGATTCCAGAAATGATATCCAGTCTTTCATTACTCATTGTATGGAGAGCAGCCTACTTCTTAGAAGAAAGTGATTCATCCTCCATGACAACCTCATGTCCCCTGCACTCCCACACTTCATCCCTGGGGTCATTAAGATATTGCACAATGGAATTGCATCACACAGAGATGATCATAGATGATAGTACACATACTGAAACCACTATCTGCATAGATCATGGTCTCATTTGCATAAAGCCACGAATGCCAAATTCCCAGCACAGTTATTTTCAGTATTTTTTGTTTTTTTTTCCTATTCACTTCCAACCCACAGCCAGCGCTACTGACTGACATTAGTCAATAAATCATGCTTGCTGACAAAGGCCACAGTGACGAAGGCCAGAGGTGATCAGACCGGTTGTGGGGGGGGGGGGGGGGGGGGGGGGGGGGGGGGGGGGGGTCGTGCATGTAAATGCATCCTTTAAGTTGTCCATAGATTCAACCATCAGCCAGAAACAATTTTTTGTATTTGATGAGCACCAGTCTTGAAAGCTGTTAAATTAGCAAAAACCCATCTTCTCATTCACATTTGAAGGCACAGCAGAGTGAGAGCATAAGCCTGTGGTAACAGGATAACACAACTGAATACAATGTATAGGATTTTTTTAGCATGAGAACAGCCGAAGGGATGTAATTAATACGCCAAATGAACCTCAAACATGCCACAGTATTTCCCTTGTGTAAATACACACAAATAAAGCCCTATCAATGATGTTTTTATTGCATGCATTAACATACACACATTAATTCCTTCCAATGTAATATGTAAATATTACACATTAAAACACATTAAATTCCCATTTACAACCTCTAATTTGAAAAACTACACATGACTAGAGTTTCAAGGGTAATTATGTTTTTTTTTTTTTTGCTGAATTCATTTCCTATTATATTGAGTATTAGAATATGGAGGTCAGAACATACAGTACAGCATGTGTATGCATCTTGTGTGTGTGTGCCTGTATGTGCATGTGCATATGTGTGCATGTGCGAGTGAAGGGACACATGCCCATAGGTGGTGGTCAAAAGTATTTTGGGCACTACTGGCTCTGCATGTATATTTTTGTTCAACTTTCTGTGCCTCCCAAGTGGGCAGCATCACTGGAAGACCATGAGGTCACTGAAACTCGCTTTGTTTTATGGTTACAAGCCAAATGTTGCACGTAGTAGAAACTAAAATCGAACTGCATTGATCAATACATGATATGGATTACAGTATATGAATATGAATGTGTATATGCATCTATGGTGGTGTATATCTTTGCAAATAGCGCTTTTTAAGTCTGTGTTTATGTGTGTGTGGGAGAGAGACAGTGGTCCACCATGGTCTCTATGATTGCTCCTCAGTGCAATTTTGACCATGAGGTCCAGGAACGGTCATCATCTGACATCAATATACTTTCAGAGAGCAGAAGGTTGTGGCATGCCGAAATTCCATTCCGTGCGTCCTTATTCACTTTAATGCCTGGCAACTAAAGGTAATTTCAGTAACCTATCGCTTGAAGCCAGGGGCTGAGACACACAGAAAGGTTCTGCTGCCAATCGATATCAAAGAGAAAAAAAGTCGGAGAATCACAGTTGGAGACTCTTGTTTGCGCTCTGCATTTGGTTATGTGGTGAGTTTTATCATTGTAGCCTCAACCAGCTGACAGATGTAATCATTTTGCTTAACAGAGAAATATCCAGTTTAATATACATGATCATTTCTGATCCAATGACAGCCTGACCCTGAAGGACCTTAGCAGGGGCTAATGATTACTAAAAGATATAACTTAAACGGACTAAATGTACATATGTAGTACTGTCCCCTTTATTAAATCCTCTTCCAGTTAGCATAACTGTGCCAGGAGGACTACACCATAAAAAAATACCTCCAAGAATAAGGAGTGAAGTCATCGTGCTTTGAGCTTTTCCTGCAGTTTTTTTGAGTCTTAAGTACATCTACCACTCTGTCAAGTCTGAATTTGAAACCTCAATGGTTCCCTGCTTCCACTGTGAGTGCTGGTCAGCTATGAAATAAAAACTGGAAAATGGTCAGCATGAAATCCACCATGAATTAATTCCCACCAGTACGTGCTCTGCTTGCAGAACTCAAGTTGCCAGCCAGATCCATGGGCCTCAGGACCAAGGGTAGAAGAAGCCACGTGACCTGTGTCTTTCCCAGCCAGAGATCCTGATCAGCAATCAGCATGACTTCTCAGCATTTCCTACTCACGCAGGCCAAAGCCACAAGGCCGTTGCCCAGAAGGCAAGGGAAGTTGCTAGACTGAGAGAGCAGACGCGCGGACACAGGTCTGCCCTCCGTAATATTTTTGGTTTTAGACTCCGAAGCAGAACAGCTTCCTCTGTGTGTACCAAAAAACACCCTGTTCAGGATAACTGCCAGCACCGTATCAGTATCAGCCTCTCCACTCCCAGGCCTCTTGACTTGTCCAGCTGGTGAAGAATGTGATTTTTCACATCTCTTGATTTCTCTTCTAGTTTTACTCAGTAATTGTCACTGATTGCCTGCTGCAAGCACTTACAGGCTTGCAACTTATTCCAAACGGTTCCAACCTGCAGTTTCACCTCACCCGATGAAAGCAAGGACAAGCTGAATGCGAACACCCTTATCCTTCCAGCTTTTGCTGAAGAAAATATCCTACCAGCTGTGATACATGGTCAGATTACCCGCCCAGACATTACACTTAATTCCATCAGACAAGAAGAAGAAAATGAACTGTCCTCCAGGAAAGGTTGAGTGCTACATATTCTTCCAAACAGATGCATGAGAGCATCTCTCCAGATACGACGGACGTCAGGGAAAATGACTTTTTATGGGTCAAACAGCAACAGCAACTTTATATAGCAGTCCAAGGGAGGTCAGGTGTTCCAAAATGTGGAGGCGGAACCGAGACTACTCAAAAAGCTCCCAGAGTGCTAACGGAAGCATGAAAAGGCACTGAGGTGAGTAGTGTTCTTCTGTGTGGGGGCACTGCTGTGTTCCACTGTGTATATATCACGTCTGGTTTAAATAAAATGTATTTGAATGAATCTTCCCAGGCATTCCCATCAACTGTCCGTTAATGACAATGCATACCGTATGCAGAATAGCAGTAGTTATTCACAGTCATGACATCACCAACTTATGACATCATCACCAACACCAGTCTATTGATGTGAATACCAGTAGTGCCTACAGAAGTGGCCAATATTTATTTTAATCAACCAAATGTAAAAAAAAAAATAGAAATGTATCGACAGTTTTCTGTCTAAAGTTATTACGCACAGATCCGCCACTAAACATTGTTGAAAAAAGTTAACAGTGTGAAAGAGTCTGTATGAAAACCTAGATTAGCTCTATATAAATGCACATGCGGACTTAATGTAATGCAGAATAAAAACACAAAAAAGACGTCAGTTATAGCCAGTCTTGGCCATTGCAATTATAAGTGCAGTCTAGAGAAGCATTTCTAATTGGATGTAACACTAGTTCAAGTTACCATTTCAGCTATAAAGTTGAACAGAAAATCAGAAGTGAGTCTTCCATGCTAGTGGAATAAAACTCTCAGATTATTAAATCAAACCATAGCTATTGCCAGCTGGCTATGTTGAAGGCTAATTATGAATCATTAAGAGTGCACGCAGTAACAACAGTACTGACTGTGTAATAATTAACACACATTTCTGTTTCACACTATGTCCGCTCTCTGTATTTTGAGGCCAGAAATTTGTACTACAATTAATGTGTGATATGATGGGTATTTGGTGGGGGAACCATTGCAGGTTTGGATTTCATCATTTAAGAGAACAAATGAATCATTTTAAATACACATTTTGTACACTCACAACAGTACCTAAGCATGTAAGCTCTGTCAGCATGTCTGTTTAAAAATACAATCACTCTGCAAGAGCCGTGTATTTTAACTCGCTGACACACTAACTTGCTTCCAAAACTTGTTTATGGCACTGCTGAGATATCAATACCGACCCCCAGATTCAATCAGCGTTTGTTGTTAACGGACTTACAAACAAAAACATTTGTAAAAGCATTTTTCCCTCACTCACACTTTGGAAAGTTCTGCAGTCGCTAAAATGTACTTGCCAAATAGGTTTGTGCAGAAGAAAAAAAAAAATTATATTTACATTTAACTGTGGATCAGCATTAATTATTTTAAAAGAACATAAACGTATCTCTCTGTATTTTGGAAGTTAAATGGAAATTAATTTTAATCAGACAAATAACTGGTGTCTAATTGGAGCAAGAACAAAATAGCACAAACATAATGATGGTAAACTATTGCTGCTGATGGAAGTCAATGAATCAGACAGTCGCAGTTGATTGATCGGGCAGCTACAGAGCACCACAGCAAAGAGCCAAGTGTGTAGAAGCAAATTATACAACCCAATTCTCTACTTCACTACAAGATAGTTATATTATTTAATTCCGACTTCTGCATGTGTGGGAAAAGAAAGGGATATTAATGCAGCAACACATCATACGAAGCACTCTGTTGTCCTATTCCAAAATAACACCTGATGTGATTAGTATTCCTCAGTGACCAAAAGTTTGCCCAACAGCCAGTCTACCCGAGCATGTTTCTAGTGAGAGAGCATATCCAGCAGAATTACACCACGACGCAACTGGCTGATTGCAAAAGACCTTTGATGCTGTCAGCATTCTCTTTGGGCATCTGAAACCTTTGAACCCTGAAGGATCTGAAAGAAATGTTTTACAGCTACAGCACGTCTACCAATGAGTTCTTGGCAAAATATGACATTTGACTCTCTTTTTTTCCCCTCTGAGGAGGAATTTTCAAGCCTGGAACAACATGTGCTCTTTAAAATCAGGCAGCAGACAAGGAAGCCAGCTATATGCTATACTCTTTGCTTCATGCTTTCCACAGTAGTAATTGTCTTGAAAAGAAACATAAAATGATGTGACAGGAAATTAAATATTATTGTTATTATTATTATTCATTTTTTTCTAATTATTCTTTCTAATTATGTTCTACATTCATGAGTGAAGGATTGTATCTGTGCTGTTTCGCAGTAGAAATTGATTTTTACATAGATTGGAAATACAGAAGATTGAGAGAACCCACCAAGGACAGAGTTTCTCATTAGCAGAGCTCCTTGGCTCCAATTAACCGGGCAAATAAAATCATCTCCATTTTCAGCCAAACTGAAAAGCTTTATCCAGGAATGAAGAATAATTGTAACACCTTTTGTGCAATTATGTTAGAAAAGTATGCCCACTCATCCACCCACTAAGCGCTGGTCAAACTCCACCAACTAATGAAAATTCAAATTGACTTTTAAAATGGTACTCCAGCTGGTGTCCTTTGCAATCATAAGTTTTGCACACAGGCTCTATATGGCCGAACAAGCCAAAACACCCATATCTAGCACTCTTTATTAATTCAATAAATTGACTCTAAGCCTTGAAGCCCTGATTTAATCTATGGCAAAAAGACTAGCTATTCTTAAGAACTATTTGAACAGCAATACAGAGAAACCCATGGTTTACTCGGTGGTCACTTTCTCATAAAATAAACAAGCAGATAACTGTTTTTTAATTAATGGTTTCCAAACACTTTTTTGGACTGTATTTTCTTCATGGCATCAATACAGGGGCAAGCAAAATAATTTTGACCGCTACTAGAACCGTAGCTTAATGGTTCTTGAAGTAATTTCCAACAACATGTTGAGATACCATGAATCATCACAGTTTCTAATTTTGCATTGGGTTTATTAGTCACAGAGACAAAATAAATCACAAGCTAGGAAACTGTTAGCCTCCCACAAATTTTCGTGACCGGTTGAACAACAAAATTAAAATCTCATTTACTTTATTAGTGGATAATTTATTTTCCAGATTAATTAAATATTAAGACAGTGCATTTCAGACATGGAAACTGAAAATTGTAAAGAAAGCAACCCTACCGTTCGTCCTCAGCAACTGCGCAAGCGCCCAGGTGACCCTCGTATATTAAGTGTGTTCTTCCTGATGACTCACGCCTAAAATAGAGCTGACTCCATCAGGCGTGGTGGGGGGGAGTATTGTAATTTTCATTCAGAGATACAAGGACTTGCCCTTTCATTGTTCTCTTAGGGGTGAATGAACGATATCTTCCCTTTAGCGGCTGCACTGTTTAATAATGGATGCAATATTGGCTGTGAGTCACCCAAACATGGCCTCCTGCCATGGGCTAGAGTACCTGGAGCCATGCTCTGCTCACAGGGTGCATTTCCAGCATGGACTCGAAATTCTAAATTGAGATGTGACTGTCTCTTCAGTGAGCTGTCCCTGTACAGGAAGTGTACCCAGCTTCTTCATAAGGTACCACTTGAACCATATTGCCAGTCAACCCAATGATTATCTGAGTAGGTATGACCGAACTGTACAAACATTCCAATGTACTATTCTAGAATGTAGTGGAGCCAAAATACATTGAAGGGTTATTTTTTCATTATTATTTTTAACCATAAAATGTGTGGTTTTCTTTTTTTGGACATCATTTCCACGCTTTGACACGCTCAGCCAAAGTATGTACTACCAGGCAATGCTTCTTTTCACTCTGCTGTACGGCTGTTTGCTGAAGGACTACACTTCATGTGTAGGGGGTTCCAGTGCAGATTCCAAGCATTCAATTGACCAGTGGTGTTGTTCTTATGTGATGCGTGTTGCTCTTATGTGTAATGTGACTCAGTACCAAGAGTATCCACAAACTGGAAGTTAGTGTCTTAACAGAATGTGCCACCTAGTAGCCCCAGTAAGATGCATTTTTATCATATTCATATGGAGATTTTGTAAAGTTATCCATCCATTATCTATGCCTGCTTATCCTGGTCAGGGTTGTGGGGGTGCTGGAGCCCATCCCAGCATGCATTTGGTAAGCAGCGGGGCACACACACCATTCACTCACACACTCATACCTATAAGCAATTTAGAGTGTCCAATTAGCCTGCCTGCACATCTTTGGACTGTGGGAGGAAACCAGAGTGCCCGGAGGAGACACAGGGAGAACATGCAAACAGATGGATTCTAACCAAGGACCTTCTTATGGTAAGGCACCAGTTCTGCCCACTGCACCATCGTGAAGCTGGTTTTTCCTTCTTCAAATTGTCATAACATTGACACGTCCAAAGTTTTAGAAGAACGATGCCTTAAATTACAAATTTTGAATCATAGACACTTTTCTGTGCTCTGTCTGCATGCATGCGTTACATGTGGTTACTTCACTTGGTTTCAGAGTAAGTATACTAACCATGAACATCAACAAGACCAATGACAGAAGTGTATGTTTTACTAGCACTGTAATGTTAATTATCAAAATGTATTTATCAGCGGTGTGTACAAATATATGTTTGCAGTTTATCTATATCCACAATAATTGTTCTACAATAAACAGACTTTGGATTTGCACCCTGATTTTCATAACGTTATAAACTTTATAACTTTAATATCTCTTTTTCAAACTTCCAGATAAGTGCTGTGGCCCAGAACTGATGCAACACATTTAGAATTTTATCCCATTCTTCAATACAGTGTCTTTTGCAGCCTTTTCCATAAGTGAGGTGAGTAATTCTAAGCAGACCAACTGATTTTATTCCGCAGGCTAGTTATTAAATTTATTTTCAAATCTCTACCTTCCCCACTCCAGCCCTCTTGTATCATTTTACTGCTCTACTCTCATCAGCATGCATAGCTGTAAAAACAAACAGGGAGGGGGAAAAAAGATTATATTTGTGGGAAGTAACACAGCGCATATTTTCCAAATGTGAAGCACTCTTTTGTAATCTCTTTTATTATGCCCATTTGTTTCAGAGCTCGGGGTTGGTAAGGGAATACACTCTTGACTGTGAAAATAAAGCGGTGATAACATTAATGAAGACTAACAGTTCAATCACATTCACCTAATACACTGCTTCTCCATAGATATTATTTCTCATGTGATTACAATGTGTTTGGTTCATGGTCTGGTGTCAGTGTTTTAAAAGGCCAAATGTCTTACACATCAAGCAGTGGCACATAAAATAAGACATCCATCGTAATATCTATTACATCTATACATCAGCTATCACATCCACGATAAATGATGTCAACATGTATTTCACTGGAAAATTGTTACATCCATCAGCATCTGCAAAATATTTGCTTGTCAAATAGCATCCATAAATTCTTAAATAGGAGGGATGGTTTTACTATATGTTTAAGATATTGAAAGACAAATTATGAATACTTTCATCCCCCCAAACCAAAAAAAAATTGTATCCATCCCTGATAAATCATCAGTTGTGTGTTTCTTTTATTTATTCATGTATTTATTTATTTTTCTCTGAGTATGTTGCCTAATGAATTATAAACTTATTCAAAAGACCCCCTCCCTTCCCTGCTCAGTATAGGTAAGAGTCATTTTCCCCTGCCTTGAACTCGAACCTCCATCTGATTTATTCATTAACACTTGTATTTGAATTTCATCCCAGCACTTGGAACACGAGGACCAGAGCAGCAGGTGCATGCTGGCCCCTTCCCCCTCTGGAGTCAAAAGCAAGGAGCACCCCCTTGGGTCCCAGTGCATGATGGGTAATTACTTTCTGAATTCTCCTAAATCCACTCAATATGATCCTGTCCACCAAAGCCCAAGTCATCCATAGAGATGTACCACTCATCACACAGATGTAGCCGGCTGGATATGTTATGTTCTAATATCACCCTGTGATGTGTCCCACAGTAGGTATTATTAGAAAAATAATGCATGACACAGTTTTCTCAATTTGCTAGTTCTAAAACCCATGGAGGGACAAAATCATACATCATTTAGATTTGCAATGTCTCAGTTTCCTTGTTAAGAGGGACAATAGCATTCATAAAACCTAAAAGAAGTTGTAAGTGTGCTTTGGATTCAAGTGGACAACCAGGTTTGTTTAAATAACATAAGAGGGGAAAAAATGACCTTGCTTGACTCCACAGTTACCATTTCAGAAGCATGATTACTCTGTAAGCAAGGCTGTTTGTGCCCTGTGAAACTGCCTAAAACTGTCTGCTACCCGTAAGACTGCCCAAAGTAGTGTCAGAATTTCAAGGTTTTCTTTTATTTCTTCAGATGGACTTTTGAAAAATACTGCAGCACATACAGTTGAGCCGAGCAAGTCAAGGCAAGTCAAGGACCACACTTTCGAGCATTGCATAATTTAGAGAGCACAGCAGTACAATGAGCTTGGGCATTTTCTAAATGCATGATCCATGATTTATTCAATGTTTACTGCTGCTAAAACATCTTTTAATTTTTCATTATCACTGGTCAATATAACTGAATGCTTTTTTATGTTCTTACTATGGGAAGAGTGATGTTTTTTTTAAATAATATAAGAGCCACTGTTTGTCACGATGGCACCAGCTGAATTCCACTTTGAACAGTTGTAGCCTTAAATATATTGCACCGTTGCACTTTTGTCTTCGCATGAATTCTAATTCACTCAGAAGTTGAGCATATAGCAAATAAGAAACATTCAATTTAATCCTTGCTTGTTTGCAAGAGAGGAAAATTAGGCTCTGAACCCCCCAGCCTGGGGAACTGAGCAGACTTTAATTAAAGTGAGTCAGAGTTTGTGGTCTGTGTACAAGCAGTACATATTTGCACCCTATACCTTAGTCTCACAAGAGACCTGTCATCTGCAAGCTATAATCCGGCTGAATAACAATTCCAAAAATACCTGCTTCTGACTTTTTCCAAAGTTAAGAGGTCCAAGACGGAAGCTTTGCATATTCCTGTTATCACCTCATTGAAAGTCTCGGCTTGAAAAAGCAGTCTCGATTTAACGGTATAGTAAAATACAAAACTTAGCGTGAAGCAGTTCTTGATTATCAGAGGAGGCTACCCATTAGGTCTATTTTCCACAACACAAACTAAGTGACCGTGTAGCTGTGGTATTCATTGATTTTGTGAAGGTTTCTGTCACTGTATTTTATTGCACCAATAAAAGACAAATTATAAGCATTAAATTGTGTCATCAGCCCATAAAAAAATCCCCTTCCTCACTGCAGTGTGCAGGTATTAGCTAATGACAGATAGGGATAATCAATCTGGCTGATGCTCTTTTAAGCCCCTCCTCACACGTGCGGCTCACATATATTACCAAACTGCCATCTCATTAAAGATGCATTCTCCTGCAGCAGGACTTGTCAATCCAGTTTATTTATATTTAGTCATTTCTTCCTTTTCTCTCTTACAGGTCTTTGGCTTCCTTTTCATCTCTTTGGTTTTCCTTTACTCCTCTTTGCAGGTAGTGTTTTCATATTAGAAGTGGAATTTGTTGCCTCAAGATGTGGTAGACCCTTAAGTCACACTGGGTCTATTCGCTTTCAGTTTTTTTTTTTTTTTTTTTTTTTTTACAGTGAATTTTTCAATCAATCTGGTCACACAATACATCGTTTGAAAGTATTAAAACTCAGGGTTCTATATCTATAAACTATTTTACGATGCCAATGTTTTAGCAATAACAGTTCCTTATTTTGTAACATGGGGTGGCAAAACAAGTTTGGGGGTCCTTACCTTCTTTGCATTTTGGAAATTCACAGACCACACATCATGATAAAGTCAGTATGCTTGTCATGACAAGAATCCAGTGAACAAAATCCATAGTCATTTTTAGTCCCAGAAACAACTAACTCATAGAAACCTTGATAGAATGTCCATTGTTTACTTCAAAATTCTCCAGAGGAATTATCATTGTTGCCTGTTTTGTTGTTGCATACACGCTTTAAATATTGTGTAAAAAAGAATGCGATCTCCGGTTTATATAGACTCTCAGGAACAAACCAAGCCCACCTGTAAGCTTCTCTAACCAGTACTGGCCAAGCAGTCCCATAATATAGCCAAAGGAACCCGCAAGGACTAAACATGGACAGTGTAACTTCTGCCCAGTGCACTGCCAGCCAGTGGCAAGCTATTATAGTGAGGACAGATACTATAATAGGCAGTGGCATTTTAGAAAATGAAATTACACTTCTGATGGTGTATCAGTTATTAGGCTTGCATAAACAAACCACATCTTTTTCAGTGCGCATACTGAAAACATTTCCCATGAGTGTCAATGTTCTTGAGACATTATGCCAACAAAGGTTGCTTAACAACAGAAATTAATTTTGCAATGCCTAAGACTAAACATAAGATTTGGCATTTGGAGGTCTTGGAAGAAATCACTCACTGAGTGAATATTTCTGAGGTGGACAGTGGAAACGGCTTTGACTTCACAGGAGAGGGCATGTTCAGTGAAGGACATGATCCAATTTTATACTGGTGAGCATCTAAATACATTCTCAAAATATATTTTTTCAATATTCAGTACTCAAGGAGTAGGCATACTAAATAATAATAAAATATTTTGAGAATAGTGAGAATTGAGAATATTTTGACATGCTGATGGGGGTGGGGTATTTGACATAAACTTCAATCAAAAGACTTCAATAAATGGATTGGTAAACTAGATAACTAATTTATTTTCTACAATCTGCTTCTGTTACATTGTTTCAGTCATTTTAAGAGTAATTCTGAACAAACTCCCTAGGGTTACCTTTCAGGGGAGACCAGGATTATGCCTGTAGTCAAAAGGGTTCAAGAAGAGTAACCATTTTATTTTGGCTATGTCATTTTCAGGCTTGTGTTAAAAAGGGGGAGCAACATAAGGGTTAAGGAAATTAACTAATTTACAAACAGGAAATTAGTGAGGTATTGGTACACTTCTAGGTAAAATCTAGTTGAATTTTAGTCAAGGATGTAGTAGCAGCCTAGACTAGTTAGCAAGTTAACTAATTTGAAAACATTTCACAGCTTATATATAAATAATGCAGCAGCAATCAGTAATTCAGTCCAAGCATAAGGCCAACAACAAGCAAAGCATAAGCATATAAACATTTTCTTACTGTAACATTTCTACACAATAAGTCTAAATTTCCCTTAATATCTCAAACTAAGAAGTAAGTATGGCTAAATAAAGGTAAAAAACACTATTACTTGTGCCATAAATTAGTCTGCGTACAAAAGTTAACAATTTTTAACATAGCATTCATGTGATAACATAATAGTTTTAATGTCAAATCATAATGATTATCGCATCATAATGTGTAATAAAAGCTATGTTTTAAATTGATATTTCCACGTATTGCGATTTCTCACTCTATTATATAGACTCTATGGTGCTGTATGGTTGATATGAAACGTGGCATGGAGTATCACTGAGGTATTCTGCACGCAAATGTTTTCTGTGGGCCTTTTTTTTAGGCATTCAACTGGAACTACAGATTTAGAAGTTTCTGTAATCTGAGCAAGTTGGCAGTGGTACTTAGTATGCGAGGTGCAGAAAATTGAACCAGAATGTTGGCAAAGTAATTCTGAATTGGAGTTTCAGCATGTCAGTATTTAGAATGTTGGTATATGAGTCATTAGAGCTAGAAGTAGAAACTGGCATGCAAGGATTTGGGCTTGGAAGTACAAGTGAGCTGAGTGGGGGACTTCAAAGGGTAAGTAATCTCCCAGAGCCTGCCAATAAGTCATCAGAGATCTTCAGTTACTGAACTGTTACTGTATGTGTTACATTAATTTCTCTCTGACCCAGGCCAGTGCCAGCCCATAATGCTCTCAACACAACCACACACTGTAGCTGTCACCGCCCCTCATTTGATAACATAACTTCCAATTATACTTGAAAGAATGTTGCGTTGTAAGAGTTCATCGAGAATACAAATGGAAAACAGCTCTGCTGATTATGCATGGTAGGACAGCAGTGGGGAGGAGATATGATGAGTCAGCAGACTCTGATGGCTAAAGGAGTGAAAGGGATGGAGTCAGGCCTTTTCTTTCTCCCTGTATAATATCTCCATTTCTTGCTCTTCGGGGTCATACCAATTTTATTTTGTGTTTTAACACATTCATGCCCATCTGCACCGGACCCCCCCCCCCCCCCCCCCCCCCCCCACCAATATGCAAACTAAAGTAAGGCCCTTTGGTCTTTATGAATAACAGGCTATAAATATAAAAATGATACATCGATTGCAGAACGTTTCATTATTAATGCCAATTCATTAACTGTGCCCAGTGATTGGACGTAACCCTTCATCCACCTCTGAGGTAGATAACTCAGGAGACCAGATTGATACTTTAATAGCCAATACCTATACTCAATCAATGAAGAGGGTGAGCCTCCACGTAACATAAAATACAGTGCAGTGCTGCCTTATTGAGCACATTCATGAAATTCCTCCCTCTGGATCTCACTCAGACAAAACTACTGACAAGGTGCTGCAAATAGACTGAGACACTCACCTGCAGAATATAAGCATATGATTATACCCACACTGGAAGTTTTTTTGCTAATTTTATGTATATGTAACACCTTAATTATTTTTGTTATTTTTTTCCATGGTCATTTTTGCCTCATAATACAAGTAAATTACTGTAAATGGTGAAGATACATTCCTGTCACTTCCCCAGAGATCTCATTATTTCAGGCAATGGACATGTCATTTCCTAATGAACCAGGAAAAAAAGTGATTTATGCGAATTAATATTTCAGTTATTACAAAACTTCATCAGGTCCTTAAAAACAGAAATATGCAATTCTGCAGTTCTTTATTGCAATTGGTCCAGGGGGATTTATTTCCCTCTTCTGATAGCAATTACCATCTAACAAGGGAGGGTAGCATATTGTGGTACCAGGAAGGACAGTGGGGTGCTGTCCACCAGGGGGCAGCACCAGCCCTACCCACAGCTATGGTCGCAGCTGTGAGTCACTGTAATCACATCGGCTACGGCCCATTACCTTATTATTGGGACTAATAAAAAGGCTTGGTTGTCAGTTCAACAGATGATGATTTTAAGCACTGGTTGGTTAAATGCTCCCACCCTCCGCACCCACCAAAGTTGTTTGCTATATTTTATTTTTGGACTGAAAAACACTTTTTGTGTCTGTTCACCACGTGATGCAGAGGCCCTCCCCAGCCCTTCATCACTATTGCAGTCCATAAGTATTTGCACAATGATGGCCTGCTTTACAGGCATTGACACGTATTTGGCCTCATGTCTAAGGCTGACAGAAAGCTGACAGTCTGCACTTTAATATCATGTTCCTTGTTCTCTATTTCAAATCTAATGTGCTGGTGGGGAGAGCAAATGGTGCGAAAAACAAAAAACATCCAGTGAGTGGCAGTTCTGTTTTCACATGCCCACTGTAGCCTCATCTTCCTGTTCTTAGTTGGACAGGAGTGGAACCTGGCATGGTCATCTGTTGCTGTATCCCATCCGTTTCAATGTTCGACGCATTGTGCCCTTCCGCACACCGATGTTGTAAACAGCTGTTATTCAAGCATTTGTTCCCTTCTGTTAGCTTGAACGAGTCCGCCCATTCTCCTCTGACCTCTCTCATTAAACAAGATGTTTTCACCAACAGAACTGCCACTCACTGGATGTTTTTTGTTTTTTTGCACCATTCCCGGTAAAGTCTAGAGACTGTATTGTGTGAAAATCCCAGGGGGGCAGCTGTCAGATGCAGGAACCACCCGGTCTGACACCAATACCATGGTCAAAATATCTTAGATTACGCATCTTACCCATTCTAATGTTTGGTCAGTCAAAAAACTAAACCCCTTCACCATGTCTGCATGCTTTATATATTGAGTTTCAGCCACATGGTCTGCTGTAATTGTGCCTGAAGTAACGTGAGATTCCAGGTGGTTCAGGCATGAAATGACAGTGGATTCCAGATTTATGTAAAAGGAGCAACTGAACCTTGATCCACAATATCCATAAACGTTCACTCCCAGTATATTTAAGTGCATTTTCTGTTTCCTTATCGTTGAAACCAAAAAATGTATGGCATCTTCTGAAAGTTAACAAAGGGATGTGATTGTATAGAAACCTGTATTGGAATAAAAGTAAAATCATTACACCAATATCATTTCTGAACAAAATCCCAGTTTTTAGATTGACACCATTATCCGTTGGATATTTAAAGCGAAAATCCCTGCCTAAAATGGGCCCGATTTATCTTGTCACCACAACTGCTCTGCCCCATATAAAATGCAAGTTATCGTGTTGCTGTCACGTAACATTCGACATTTACGTCGACGTGTATAAAAGTGACGTGACCATGCCACGAATGAATAAACACACTTAATGTAAGTTCTCAACAGCAGCAGATTGGCCACATTCCACGTTCATCAGTCGTACCTGTCTGTCAGGCAAAACCTGTAGGTAACTGGGATGAAAACGGGAAGAATTATACACATTTTCTAATGACGAGGCGATATACCAGCATGGTCTCTGCGATCAACGTATTGGGAACCCCTGCTGTACACCAACACTGTACTGAGTACATGACCTTTTAGATATTGTGTCATAGTGGGGTTTTTATGACCCTTGTAAATAATAATAATAATAATAATAATAATGATTTTAACAGTAAGTGCCATATTACATAATAAAAAATGAAATACACCGGCAAAATGTAAGCTGTCCTATTTTATGATTGGTAATGTTTAAAAACATAATTTTATTGAAATAAATGTGAGAAATAAGCTCTAATAGATAAAATAGCCCTAACTCCCTTTTTCAACAATCTTCAGAATGAGGAATTGAGATACTGTCAAATTAGCCCTTTTTCCATTAAAGAATTTGCCTGTATTTGAGCTTGAAGGTTATTGGGACAGCACAAATGGAAAATTAGTTAAATCGACATATTATGCTACACTAATTCACTGGCTCGAGGTGGATTAGAGTAAATCAGGTAGTAGCTAAGCTAGCTGGAGGTGCCCATCTGCAGCTATTGATGGAGCTAACACTGTTCACATTCAGCTGTATTGTGCAATATCCTTGTACTAGACACACAGGGATGCATACAATTGGTATCAGTCTTCTTGTAAGAATCTGGTAAAAAGCGAATTTCCCACAAAGTGCTCTGGTCGTTGGCTTTGGGAAGAATCCTCCTAATCCAACTCCAAACTCATCTGGCTCAAACCTGAACCGCTGTATTTCCGTATCAGAATTGGCAATTATGTCTGCAGACTCATTAATTGGAGCCAGAGTCATCTGTGGTACTAATAATGTTCCATGATTCAGAATCTAATATTTCAGTGCTGTCCATTTCTGTCATCTTTACAACCTAAAGGCATATCAGTTAAGCTGTTTGCCTTTCATGTATTATATCACATATCACAGAAGCAATTTTCCAGCATGACTTCGGGTGTTTCCATTCGGAGTGATCAATTAGTCAAATTTGAAGCCATACTAACAATTTCAGTGTAATTTAATGAAAAGCCTCTATTCTAAAATTAATTGGTCTAATAGCTTTGGGGATCCTGTTATGTGGTGCGTTAGTAAAAGCAGTTTTATTATTTACAAACCTTGCTAAAAATAGCAATCCCAGCATCCTAGCATGCAAAAACTATGCAATTTGTTTGTCACTAAGGCTACGTTTACACTGCAGGTCTTGATGCCCAGTTCCGAGTTTTCGCCTATATCCAGTTTTTTTGACTGCCTGTTTACATCTACTTTTTAAAGTGGCCGATATCCGACACCTGAGCTCACACAGTTTACACCTGAAACAATCCGCTTGCGCACACAAGGGTTTGGTTACCGATACGAAAGTAAACAACCTCGCCGCAACAGCCATATCGGCATCTACAATGGACACAAAACAAGAGAGAGATAATTCAAGCTGTTGCTTTTCGAAGCGTCTTAGGTCCACAATTAACATCCCCTATATTTTGCCCTATACCAACTCCCGACATATTTAAAAGGACATAATCTTGGTTTTCACCACTGGACTGAGCCTTCGTCGTTAATAGCGGAGAGTGGTTGTGCATGTGACATGTTACGCGTCATTCAATACTTTTACCAGGCGGTGTAACCGTAGCCTAAAAACTGTTTACAATGTATATACATTTGGATTCCTTGACATAGCCTACACACACAATACAGTAGCCGAAAAACTTTTCCAGTAGAAAAAAATTCACTCACAAAACAGACTTTTGGGAATATCTCCCGAACCATTTATGGAACTCTCCCACCATTTGTTGGAGACAAAGAGATGGTAATTCTGCGTGTTTAACCAGAAATACGTTGTTCAAGCTTGATGTGTCTTCCTATAAAGTCCATGTTAGTTTTTGCGCCACTCTCCCCTATGTATGCACTTATGTAGGTCACTCTGGATACAGTATGTTTGAATGTAATATAATGAGTACTTGTCATGTCACTTGTCCCGCAACTGAGACATATCTTATCAGCTGGTCTGCCATTATTCAGAAACACATTGCACTCTACACATCACAAGAAAAAGTGAATCTCATTGCCCAATAGGCAATTTTATCTTGCAAAATAATGCATAAAATCAAACCAGATGCAAATAAAATAACGATTATGGCAGCACACAGATTTACATTTGGAGTGCAAGTAATCGTGGAGACCAGTTTATTTATTTATTCACAAACAAAAGAGAGAAAAAAAAGACAAAAATGGCCTTGGTGGTGATTACTTTAATATACACCAGGGCTTCCCAACCCTGTTTCTGGAGATCTACCATCCTGTAAGTTTTCAAGAGCTAGAAATCTCGTTGACCTGCTAATTTGTAGAATCAAAGCCAAATATAGACAGCAAAGGCCTCTTTCGAAAAACACATATTAGGATGTTTTTTTTTTTTTTTTTTAACTTTTGATATATTGATGTATTGTGCTCATGCATTTTCATTCCCAGGTTTGCTTGTATATCTCTGTGAATGTGCATAAAGCATCAGCCTATTATGACTTAGTATGGTATTGCCTAATTAGAAATACCTTATTAGCCAATTGTGATTTTGGCATATTAAGAATCCTTTAACCAGGGGCTGATGAAAGCACAGCTAGCATGTATGTTTTGTTTAACACTGTTGTTTTTTTGTTTTTTCAACCATTATATTAAATACATGTTTTCTGTTAAGGAGTGAATGGAGAAGTGCTTTCTTTCATATTTCTTTCAGGGGTCAAGATCAAGATGTGATTGAGCTAATTAAATGACTAAGAGCAAATTCCTGAAACAGATCAGCCCTGGTTGTGCACCCCTGTATAAGTTCACAGCACTATTTCAGTGAATGTAGCTTGTTCAAAATTAGTGCAGTCAACTTGTATTTAAATTTTATATTACTCATTGGATTTTATGTCACTTGATCCTTGATAGCCTCTGATTGGTAGTTCCTCTCTAAGTAGCTTGCACACCTGTAGTGAATCTATGGGTATGTATATAAGACTGCCAGCAGCATAGAGCACTGTTTCCCTGATGAAAGAAACATGCTGAAGTTTGAATTTGCTGGTGGGGTAATCCTAAGGTGTCTGTGGCACAAATAAGGTCTTTTGATTATTTAGGTGCCTATTTAAGTGAGCGTCTGTGGTTCGCTCTTTGTTTTTATACTAATTCCCAATAACTATTGTCAGGGGTGTGTGGTCATAGGTGTCATAGGTTTCTATTGCACCCCCATGATTCACAATATCCCTGTTTTTAGTTACTTATTCCTTGTACCAAAAAAAAAAAAAACTAACTAAATTAGTTTTTTTTTTTTTTTTTTTTTTTTTTTTTTTAAGCATATGCATCTATGACAACAAAATGAACTTCTTTACCTCTTTGCAAAACTGAGCACACTGATTGCAAAACCGAGAGTATGGATTTCCACACTGAATTTTTATTTATTTTCCTAGGGGGGGCTCTGTAGTATCTTGTTTCTGGTTTTATTTCACTTTCATCTTTGCAAAGCTATATAAACAAAGTCAAATTGTCAAATGTAGCTAAGCATGCCATAAGGAATAAAATTTGCAACTTCATATTTAGAAAAATGAAACTTAGACTGAGGTGAATCAATAGGCCCCTAATTGGTTTAAGTGTGGACACCTGTCCACTGAAACCAACCATCTGCAAGATAATGAAGAATTCAAAGAAAGAAAATTGAGTCAAACCTGAATTGTGTTAAGTTCCAGGTAAAGAATTCTGAAAGAAATTAAGCACTTGTTCAACAACCTAATTAGCAACCTATTGATTTACCTCTGTCTTTCATTTTATCAGAATAGTCACCTCTATGTGACACAATATGTAACAACATGGGAAAGGAGGATGCATTTTTCTAGCAATGGGACGCACCCTAAAACTGTTCCAAATGATCGAAGCCCATTGCTTACATTGCATATAAAGAGCGAAGTAGCCACTCCTTTTTTGCATGGCAAATAGGACCGACAACTCCTGCAAAGTTCAGTTGTCCATAATTCTGCATTGTCAATGCTGTATAATTGAATAACGTTTCATTATGTTTTTCCAAGCTGTCATCAGACAGGGATGCAGAGTCTGTTTAATTTTGTGGATTTGGAGATGGCTGGTTATGATTACAAACATAAACTGGTCAGACAAACCTACGTTGGTGCAGCTGTTATGGCATTGGATGGTGCAGTGCTTGTAGAAATTTGTTGTGACTACTTTGCTCTCATGGTAGGCTTGAGTGAGTGAGGTTTAAGATTCAGCTGGGCTGGCAGCAGTGAAGCATGGATGTGTCCAATCAGCTAAATCAAATTGTCAGTTAATTTTGGTTAATTGGTTGATTGAGTAACTAAGGGGGCAGTTAATTTTTTTCTCATGGGTGGTATGGGTGTTTGAATACTTTTATCATTAAATAAATGAATTATTTGGGAAATGGGTTTGTTTATGCAGGTTTCCTTTTTCTAATATCACATTGTCTAAAGATCTAAAGCAATTCAGTTTGTCAAATATGCAACAATAGTGGAAATCAGAAAAGGGGCTAATAGTCTTTCATGGCACTGTCAGAACTTTTACAATATCACGTTATTTTGTTTATCTATTAAATATGTATAGGTGATGAGAATCTGTGCTAGTAAGTGTAAATACATGACTACTTGTCATTGTTTTCAATTTGATGTTCCTTTGAGAGAAGCCAGCTCAATTGAATTGGCACAGCCATAGTGATTAGTTGTGTCAAGCAATTTAAACCTGTTCTGCCTACAGCAGAAATAACAGGGGTGTGATTTTTGCTTTACCAAAAATTCTGGAGAGGTGGAGAGCTACATTTGTTGGACTTGTGGGTATTAACGTGTGATCCTCTTAAACAGTTATAGGCTACTAGACCTCTTATGTGATTAATGTTTCTACTGCATAAATGAAAAATATAGGCTCTCTACTCTCAGTTTCTCTGCGATGCTTGATTTTCAATTTCCAAGCACTCGTAGTGATGTGATTGTCAAACTATCACATTCATGTTATTAGTCTGTCAGGGCAGTGGGATTCTACTGTATTTCAGCCTCTGAGCTGCATCTGTTATTTATTGTAGTTTTCCTAAGCCTTCTTTCCAGTGTCTGGTTGCATTTGAAAGGTAGTGACATTGTGTTTCACAATGGAGCTAATAGGTTTCTAACTTGTCAAAAACAATTAAAATCTCACTGGACTTCACAAGCCATTATTTATTCTGTAAAACATGTGTGATTGCTCTCTTTTTCTTTCACCAGTTTACTTTTTGGTGGACAACTCAACATAGCACTTCCAGGGAAAGTGCTATGTTACTTTAAGGTGATTGAAACTTGTATAATTGCAGAGTTACAATCAAACCAGAAGTTATGCAAGTTATGCACTTTATTTATCTCATTTATCATGCAGCTGAAAAACAAACCAGAAAATGTATGTCTGGTTTGTGTGTCTGCACTCTTTAACAAGAACTGTTGGAAATTGATATTAATAATGCAAATATTGATTGTGCATTATACAGTAAGTTTGAACACTAATAAGTGTTCTATAACAATAAGTATTTATCTTTGACAAGTACTAAATATACCCGTAACAGAAATCTATTTACATGCATTAACTTTGTTGAGATGTATATTTCTATGGGAACTTGCTGTACATTGTGTTATTTCCAGTAATACAATAAACAGCATTTTCCTTTTAAATATGTAAACTGCAACCCAATTAAAACCCATTTCATTCTGAAGCTGTTGCGACAGGTAGTTATTAGCAGCACAATAATAATATCTACTGTAGCTACAACTACATCTGGTTGAAAGAATTGTTAAGGCTCTTTATGTTGTATAAAATTTAGCTTCAAGTTTTTATATTTTGAGAGTAACAGGCAAAATAACCAAACCCATTAAAGTAAATGTCCCAAAATATTCTGCAGTGGTTTTGGATATTCTTTAATCAGTCAGGGGACTCCAGGAGTGAACTAAAATGTAAACACCTGTTTAAATGAGGGACAAGTACATACAAAAGCAAAGACCATAGGAGAGAGTAGACAGGTCTGATTGCTATAATTATGGCTCACTGGACTGAAAGAGGAGATCTGTGTGACTTTGAAAGTGGGAACATTTTTTTTTGGTGCATTTGGGCAGAGCTTCAGTTTTCAAAATAACTCCCCTACCACGGCCACCAATAACCGGCAATATAAAAATGGAAAAAAAATCAAACATTCATTTAAATGTTGTGGTTTAATTCCTTACATAAATTATCGAGTGTGTATCTACAGTGTGCTCTATAATGTTTGGGACACAGACATTTTTCTTGATTTAGCTCTGTACTCCACAATTGTAGATTTGTAATCAAACAATTCACATGTGGTTAAAGTGCACATTCTCACCTTTTAAGTTATTTGTATGCACTTTGGTTTCACATGTAGAAATTACAGAATTTTTTATAGATAGTCTTTTTAATCAGAAAGAACCTGAACTCTCCAACTTGAGCTCAGTTAATCATGAGAAAGTACAAGTACCACTTAGTCATTGTAGGAGCAGAGTGCGATCTCACCTTGTTAAATAAAGCGAGATGGTCATGCCAGTCAACAGGCATTTTCAGACTTTCTCAAAAGAAACACTTCAAACATAGGTCTTTTTTCCTTTTTGAATGATATTATGTTAATGTTTATAAGGACGTGTATAAACCCCCTTTTAACTTTACTGATCAAAATGTTTAAATAACTGATTTTGCAGAACATAGATAGGAGCATGCTTAAAAGTGAATTATCAACATGAACAAGACTTTTTGTTGTCATGGGTTACAACATGTAAGCGAATAATTATGTGTAGCTTATGCGTATCAGTAGATCTAACAATAAAAAACTACTTTATTTGTATGACATTTCAGCCTAAGACTGCTAGCATTATAACATTGTGGATCACACAATGCACCATTGTCATTTTTATCTTTGTTATTGTTAACATGATCATTGTGGAAGGTCTCCTATGGTTCTGAATTCAAAAAACACACTCGCACAAACTGATCACAGATTGCGGAAAAAACCCGTGTCGAACTTGATCAGTGCCAGCATTCTGATGCTTAATGTGTGTATCACTTGGGGTGGGAATGCTGGTGGAGGCAACTGACTGCTGTCCATGAGGACCTTTCCCTATTTTGTTGCCCCCCATCTCACACTTGCACTTACATTTTGTTCTTATTCAAAAATAGACCTCTGGAAAAGACATTGTCGTGCTTATTTCAAATGGACCCATATTTATCTTTCTTCCTTGTGTGGGTGGGAACATGTTACTAAAATGGTAATAATGGATTACACTTCAAATGTTTGTTTTCTGAGTGCTATGGCATTAGGGTTCACCAGCACTTATTTCTTTACTTTAAATACACTTGGCCACCTGTAGACCTAACAGCTTTGGCTCTAGGCCCGGACATGTCACGCCTAACCATATATGAGGTAGATGAGAAATGAGAGCTGGGGAGGCCAGCTTGTGTAATTAATATGTTCTTAATTTATATGTTTTCCCCCAGATCAATAGAAATGTGTAGGCCATAAAACCCAGATGGGTACCACAACCAATAATGATTGTGTTTTAATTAATATCATCATCCCTGTGTTATTTTTTTAGTACTAATAATAGTTTCAGTTACAGTAGTGGGAGGAGGATGTGGAAGAGAACAAAAAGTAGTATGCAGAGTTATTGACAGAAGTGGAATAAAATTGAAGAAAAAAACATTAGATTCCATTTTTTCCATTCAGTCTAAAATCCTAAATGTGTTCAGAGAACAGTGTTTATTAAAGGCCAGTGTGCCTCATGCAAATGCACAGCAGACATACCTGCATGCCTGGACTCATTCCACTTGTTCACAAGGACATACCATATTTGGGACCCATTCTCACTTCAACCGTTATTTATTGTCAAACATGGTCCTCGGTGTGCTTCTGACAAGATGGCCATCTGGATGGGCGATCACCTAACATGACTCAGGACCTCATGCAAGAGGGTTCAAATCCCAGGATGGGACTTCAATGCTTTCCCCTTGTGGAAATGTTTAACTTGAAATGTACAATTGGTGTAAACTTTCACTGACATGTTCAATGAATGATCCTGAAGCAGAAGTACTACAGCATAGTCCATGGATACTCAAATCTGGCCCTGGTTTTCTTTTCTCCCAATTAGTTAGTAAAATTAGTAAAAATTAGTGCTACTGTTTGACCAGACTCTCTTCACACCTGACTCCCAAGTAAACTATTCTCATTATAATAGCAAAATCTAGCAAGATAGAACTAGCTAGTACAATTTCTTAAACGGTGGCTAACTTTGTGCCTGTTGACTTGCTAATCACAATGCATTACATTTGCTAAAGCCTTAAAAGAGTTAAAGAGTTAAAACATATAAAATAAGATATCACTGAAAATCTCTCTTAAAATTAAAATGAAGGTTCTTGTGGACGTTCTATTTTTTACCACCGAGAATATCACTTTAACAATCTCAAGGATATTATTTTCATTAACATCAGTGTTAATACTTAATTGAAACACAGTCCCTTTGATTATTGGGTGTGCAGAGAAAATAATGTGAAAAGACTGTGAAAATGAGATTATACTGTGTCCATAAATTACTTCTTTTTTTTTTTCTTCTTTTTTTTTTTTCCTGAGGAATTTAACTATTATTGTTCTGAAACAAAACAGAGTTGGAATCTGGACAATCTTCAGCCCAGGGGGACAGCAACAATGAAAAATCTATCTGTTTGGAGGTTTTTTTTTTTAGATTTTCCTTAAATCTCTGTCTTGGCCATCATAAAAATGACACATCCAACCAGTAAAACAGCCAGCTTGTATATTTGTGAGACAAAACTGAGGCAAAAACAAGGCATCTCTGAGCCTCATAAAAATAGGATTCAATCCATCCAGAAAAGAAGGCTATTTGTCAGGACAGGCATAAGTCAGGGGATAAACTATTGATGTTCTTACCTATGACACTGAATCTTTGTTTAACATTAGAATAGTAACCAAGTGGCACACTCCAAAGTAGCCTCTTCTATTCTTATTGTTGTGGCTTATACGTTGTACATATTGTTTATTGCAAACTTGCATGCACAAATGCATATACACACACATAGAATCGCTTACACAGATGTTCATGGGATAGAAAATTTGAATTTTCTATTCCATGAACAAAGTGGAATTTTTGTAACAATAAAGCCAGACACCAAATGGGAATGGTGACCCAATATCACAGTTCATCTCATTTGCGCTTGGACCTGTTTGGGGTGTGTTTGGAGCCCCCACTTCTGAAATTATTCTGGTGCTCTTACGTTGAACAGGAGGAGATTAATTCAAACTCCTGGTGTAATTTTCCTCATTGCACAAAGCCCCTCTTTGTTGCATCTTCTCTCTGCTACAGATCGTCATTAGACGATCAGACGGTCATTAGAGGCGAGCATGTTATCATGTTTAATAACTACCTGCGATCAACTGAAGTGCTCCAGTCCTGCAATGCAGCAGGAATAATGATCCCTGGCCTCATTTTACTACACAGGCCTTTATTGCTCTTTGACATGAAGCACATTTTATTTTAATAATCACCTTAAAAATTAGATTAAACATAATTCTCAATTACTACATCACTACCATGAGACAGGTTTTTTTTTTTTTTTTTTTTTAAAGGGTTGTGTAGATAGCTAATTTCAGATGCTGATCAATCTTATAAGATTAGTTGTGGAAAAAAAAAAAAATTAATATATGGATGTTGATGCATAAACAACTGTTTAATGTAAAATGCTCCATAAATATTGGAGTGTTAATCAATTAAACTCAGAGTAATCATGGGAAATATATTCCCTATAAATGGCACCGAGCATCAAAAAATGCATGATAATGTGAGTCTAGGGGGTAATCGTCTATACAATCAATTTTATTTTGCATGCTAAAAACGTTTCCGCGTTTAATATAATCTTGCCCTCTGATGTCAGGGATCATTACAAACGGCATCATTTATGGTCTGGTTCTTATTACTGATGGCATGAATATTGCGATCAGGAACTGGAGGATTCATTTGAAGAGATTTTGCATTTTTTGGCCTTGTGCCACATCCATAATCCATAGAAGGTGGTAATTATTATTCCCAGTTGTAATAATAGGAGACCACTCTTTATACAGGAACCAAAATAATGGGACAACATAACAACAGAAAAATCATGTACATAAATAGGGACATTAAAGTCGGAAATTAACAGGGTATCTTTAATACATTAATGTGTGGTAATAAAAATAATGACAGTGTTGAGACATGAAATTTGAATACTTTGGGGATTCAGAAAAAAAGACAGCATCTGGGAGTCGGTCCACAGTCAGTCCATCACCTATAGCAGTCAGCTAATCATTCTCTCAACCATTAATTCAGCGGGCCAGCATTTTAAAGCAGAAAGGGGGGAAAACCACAGATCCCACATAGCAGACTATTTTACACAAAAGCCTGTGGTCAATAAAGAGTTTTGATCTGGTAAAGATACGGCTGCGGAGTCATAGCCTGACGGAGAGGGCTTGTCACTCCAGTTTTCAGACGCCTTGCGCAGGGCAGAATCTAATCCCGTTATCCCTCGGATGGAGAAATTGAGGTCTGAGAGGGTCGTTATCCAGAGCCGCTGGCTTATTAGACTCTGTGACCTCGCTCTCAGCCTATAGTGTGTGGGGGAAACGGGGTGGGGTTCGCAGGGAAAGGCGAGTTGTGAAAATCTGACAGAGTTTTTTTTAATGTTTTTTTGGCTTCCCTTTTATCTCTAAATGGACACAGTCTCAGACCTGTCATTGTTGTTCCCTCAAGCCTGTTTCCTTCAAGATGAAGTTAAAAACATATTCAGGGAAGCAGCGGGCATGGTCTCTTTAATGAACAGGGTCAAGATTTCTAATCTGTCTTTAATTATTTAATGCATTATGCAATGTGTTATTCAATTTTAGTCCAATACTAATAAATATTAGTACTTATGATAGATACAAGGAGGCCAAGAAATGAAAATGGCATGTGATAACAGTTATTATTATTATTATTATTATTATTATTGGTGGTTAACCATGAGTGGTATATTGTTTGATTCATGCTGTATTTAGTTACAAATAAAAGGCAACATATGAGGGCTAGGGATTATAAACAAGCATTGAGACAAGAGATGTCTGATTGGCCACAATTATATTTTCACAGCTGTCAAGACTTCACTTGCTTTCTCTGTGCAGGTGAACTTGACTTACCTGGAGAACTTTAACTTTGCTGGTTGACAGCCAGTTGAGATGGTGAATTGCACAGCCCTGCCTGCTGTGCCAGGTCTTCTCTGAGACAAAGTTCAATCTTCAAATAACTAATTTGTCTGTTCAGTACCTGCCTAGTATAGCCATGGTTGAATGATGTTCTCTCACAATGCTAATCTCTACCCTTTGAGATTGATGAGGTGGAGAAGTAAATATGGAATGGTTTTACCTGTGGTTTCTCATTTAAATGTTTTAACATAGTATTGTCATTTCAAAAAGCCTGGATAAACCTCCAAGAAATCAGTATGTGTGCGTGCGTGCATGCAAACTGGGGGGTGGAGGGGTGGAGGGGGAAGGAAAAGCGGGAGGAGGAGGCTGGGGGGGGCATAAAATCCACACGTGATTATGTGTAACTAGTGTCTCACTTTCGGCTCAACTTTGTTGCCTTGACCACAGCTCCGTAATGACTACTGCTCCACATTGTGTTTTAACCACTGTTCCACACTGCTGCCTGACCAGTGCTCTCCACGGCTGCTCTAATCAACAGCGATGGGGGATTACTGGGTGATGTAGGTCAGACAGCAGTCAAGCAGGACAATTATGTGGAGAAAAGACTCCCAAAGATCTTGCTTGCTCCCTCTTGCCCCTGAACAGATTTTCGGAGAGGACAGAAAGGCCTGCAGACTTATCTCTCAATTTAAAATGGGTTCTGGGATGATATATTATAGAGGTCTGATCTGAAAACATCCCAAAAAGAGCTTTCTGGAAATTCTGGACGTCTTTATCATACTTCCCCCTTTTTTGTAACTGGGACATAAGGTAGGCAGAGATAGCAGGGAATGGTGCTAAGCTTACCATTTTCTCAGAAGTTATGGGTCAGCGCTGTGATGGTAAGGCAAACTTTGGTTTTATGTGTACATGCTTTTATCTTGTATATTTAGCAGATAACTAATATTTCGGGGAGGGTGAGATGGGTTTTCATATTCTGTACCCTTGAGCAAGCCTGCTATGCGCAATTTATTTTCCTTGCGATATGGAATCAAGGACTGAAAAAAAATGACCTACTACTGCATGTGTGCATTTTGCTACTGCTGTATCTACCCACAGCGTTGTTGACTTTACACCACTGACACAGAATTTGCTTGAAGCTCAGGTGATAGCAGTCTTCAGCTGGCAGGGTTTAAAAAAACTTATAAAGCACTAAAATCCCACACAGACACATGTTTGAAAAATAAGAATTGATATGCTGCAAGATTGATATGTGGCAGAGTGACATACTTAAACTTTTTAAAAAACAATTTCCATTAGCCTTTCCCTGGTAGCAGATGCTGGTCCTAGGGGGGTGCCATATTTTACAGGCTATTCTTAAAAAAATACATTTTCATAACTGGGAAGTGTTGTTCAGTTGTGGTTTAGTCAAGAGGGTAATTAGGTGAATCAGCCGATGGGTCGAGCTTGGTGGAAAATAGCGTTTGAGTAAGGCTTTGTGACAGTGGAAGTAGTCCCCATGTGGAAATTTCTGGATGTTTGAAAACAGGAAGAAATTCTGCCCATTATGGGAAATAATCTGGAAGATTAATCTATTAGTCATGGTCTTTAAAGTAAAATAAATCAACTAAAATCACAGAAAAATACTGAAATGGCAAATTAATTATAACGTTAATGCACTGAGTACAGTAACACAGTTAACATTAAATATTCCTTACATGTTATTTTAGATGTGTGAACTAATTTAAGCTATAAAGTACAATTAAAACCCGAGTGAGCTGAAGTGTGTGCGTGTGTGTGTGCACCTTTTCAGGAGGCCATCTGGCTGTGACGCACCATCTCTGTGGCAGTGGCAGAGGGAGATCTGGGTCTAGCGGGGGAGGGAAGTGGCAGGTCTGCCAGTGTCCCCTCCCGGCTGATGCTCGTTAACTCAGACAGATGTGCGTCGCGGGTCGACTGGGTCCTCCCGCGCCGGAACCCTGGACGGCTCCGACTGCCACGCGTCCGGCAGATCCCTTTTAACTCCAGCGCCAGTCAAGCTCTCCTGGGGAAACTCTGGCTCCTGTCAGAGCACTTCCTGGAAATGGCATCCTGGCTATAGGCCACAAAAACCTGATGCTATTTTCACCCCCCCCCCCCCCCCCCCCACCGTGCTCTCTCCTTGGAGCTTATTTCAGGCACCTTTCACACGAGGGAGAATGCAAGCACTGAAACACCCACGGTGTCCAGCAGTGTGCAGTCCAGGGCACAGCAACGGAATGGTCAAAGTGTCTCCTAACCTATTGCATGTTGTCATGGCTTTTGAAAGAGATTTCTTAACTTAGAGGCTTCATTTAACCCAGAGACTTGCTAACTTATTCTGTGGTGTCAGCCAGCTTATTTTCCGCTCTCCGTTGGAAGCAGTCTGACAGTACAGCCACATCTGAGTTCATATCCCACCATTTCTTTAAAGATTGTCAAGTGTGTCCATGGACTAGTCATTTCATGTCATTTCAATAATGTAACAGGTTGGTTACCTTGTTAATGGACTGTATCATTGATATCCTACAGACAAGACCAGAATGACATTGATAATGACAAGGAAATAACATTTTGCCGTCAAACTGTCATTAGTTTACAGTTTAATTGTGTGTACCAGGAATGATGACAGTGATATAGCGGAGGTAGCCCTGATGAAATATGACTGAAATATCTTTCATGTACTCTATAGTAAATGACCTTTGGGATACATTGGGGGGGGGGGGGTGAACTCACTGGCGCCCTTGTGAGCAATACAACAGAGTAATGAGAATCAATACATTTCATGAACACATGGTTCCAACAAACAAAGCAGGCTTACCTCTTACTGAGGGTATTACCATGGCTTGACCTTGTGAAAACTCAATGTATACCCAGGAAAACTCTGAGATCGAAATATTTCACAATGGGGAGTATAGAACAGTTACAAAGACAACCAATTATCAAAATGAGCATAAACATACAAAAATAAGTCATTTGTGAGAAAAGGAATTAACAACAGGGAATAAAAGTAGGAGTACGTTTCATTGTGTCATTTTGCTTCAGAATTGGCATGACTAGTTTGAGGTCTCTGTATTTACACAGACTGTACTAGAAAGACTATAATAGGATATTGATAAATACTCATCTACATAAGATAATTGGTGGAACATGAGAGAATATGTTTCCCAGGACAAAGGTTTTAACTAAGAAAATAAAAAACCGGTTAGCCATTTACCGTTTAGGCAATTGCCATGGACTGCCAAAATTACTTCAATCTAATAAGCGGTTTTCTCAACAGACTTCCTTGCTGTACTACAACAATTCAATGTGCTTAACTAAATTAAGTTTGTCAATATCGCTTTTCAAACCAACAACAGTTGTCATCTGATCCTGATGGTTAAATTGAGGACACGGCAGGGCAGAATGAATTGAATTGAAGAAATACCTGTGCACTGGAATTATCTGAGTAGCAGTTCCCATGGAGACAGGGAAGTCACACCGCCAAACGCAAGCTTAACTGATCGATCCTGCGTCCTCCACTATTCTCCGATGCGGGGGCCCCATCATTGCGTTTATGTACTGGCATTTTGAAACTTTGAAATTAATCTGAGGGGTAAATTATACCCCATACAGCACACCAAGAGAGCGTGAGCTCCTGGCACTTAACCAAACGTATATAATCCAATCAGATAATAAAAGCTTAAGGCTCCATCTCCTCGGTAGGCTTAGAGGGTTATGAAAAGGCTTGCTAATGAAAGACAGAACTGTAATGATTTCAATTTTTTTTTAAATATTTGTCGGGGATTCAGGCAGCATCACTGGGAATTCTGCAGTCTGACAAAAAAAAAATAAAAAAAGGCTCCGGTTAATGAATCTGTAGAGGAATAGCCAGCCCCAAGCCACACAGATTGCATTTCACAGCATTCAGACCCCCCCAATACCAGTACACAAAAATATGCTTTGCTTTTCCTCTCTTCCGCTGCAATGTTCTTTTTTGTTGTTATTGCTGTTGTTTCTTGGGTCCAAGAGCATTCTGTGTTGAACTGTAATTGAATTTGTTTCAAGAGAGTTGATCACCCCCCCCACCCCACCCCACCCGTGACTAATCGCATTTTGGGGATCTATAGCTGTTAAGTTCTATTCATGGAAATCTAATTCTTGAGGTGTTTAGGAGGAAGATGGTGAAGGCTGTGTGGAAGTATGGGAGTCTCTCTCTCTCTCTCTCTCTCTCTCTCTCTTTCTTTCTTTCTTTCTTCAGGCAGGCTATATACAGGGGATTATTATATTTATTTCTCCATCTCATTACTGCCTCTGGCTCTGAAGCCAAGGAGAGGAAACAGTCTCTGTGTGATTAGAGATGCTTGTTATTTACAATGGGATTTGAATAGCTGGGACTTTAAGGAGCTTTGCTTCCCTACTCTCACAGCATAGAAATACAGCCATGTTCTTTCCTTTCAGCTGTTCATGTGTCATGAATGGTGACAAAAATAAAGGTATTCTACAGTGAGCATCACACCCTGAACAGTGTCTCAGTCGGTGGCAAGAGTCAAAAAGGGGTGCAACTGAAGCAAGAAAAGTGGGTGATTGGCTATATTTCTGCGACCAAAATACAAATTTTCTCACCTATGGTAATTGAATGGCACCAACAAGGATACGTTACACACACGCTCATACCTGTGGTATGCAATTAAGAGTGGCTACACTTCTGAAATGACAAGGAAACACATGGAAATATGTCATGTAAGAAATTAATCTTTCCACACTAGTTAATGGATTCATCAAGGATAATCCACCAAAGGGTCTCCTGCATAAGAAAGTCATCTTATGGATTTTTGAAGTAAAGTTACCTGCCATAGCTTGTAGTTCACACAGTGAACTAAACAGAAAATCCCAGTCACTGCATTATTAAAAATTTGTGAAGAACATAACCATTTAGGAGTTGTGGGTTCTCTCCCAGTAACATCAGTTTAGGTATACACACTTTGGCTCTTGCAATTCTGGCTGCTCTGTTGAGAAATGCATAATTCAATTTTTATTGAGCACTGGACTGTTTTTCAATGTAATGGGACCTCCGTGGAACATTGCCGCATGATACTATCAGGTGTATTGGCATATCCAACCCCCACACATCCAAGCTGGATCAGTAAGGGCCATTTTTTCATATCTGAGCTTAGTATTCTACGGATGTCAAAGTCCTTGTTCCACAGAATACAACAGCACAATTACAGATGTGCTGACAAAAAAGAACCCACACACACAAATCCCAAATCTTATCATGCACAGTGCAGTGTGTGGACAAATGTGGATCTTTGATCTTTGATTCAGATACTTGTTTCTTTGCATACAAAGCTTGCATTTCAAATAGTAATAATCAATCCCTCCTTTGTGTTCAGACACTGCTGAATTTACCTCACTGAATGTCCATTGCCTCTGCATCAAAAAATTGTGGTCTGAGCTTTTGTGAGCGTGAATCAGAGACCATGTTGGAAGGGTTCTAGTCATTAACATTGCTCTCAGCAAAAAGTTCTGGGGAGAATATACATGCATATATGCAAGTGTGCTCGGTCATTGGGCAGCAAGCCCGGCCCTTGTATGCTAATGGTGCCCTGGGGTAAATGCTGTGTCAGCCACTGTTGAGCAGGGCATGAATATGGGCATGCATGTAATGTACATCCCTGTTAATTCCTCTCATAATCCTTGTCATTTTGGGAATCCAGAATGGCACCGTGTTTGTAAAGTTCAAGGCGGACTGCGGTGTCTTTCCTCCTTCCCTTGCTCAAAGTGGAATATTCAGCACCTGACACAGGGAACCACTGGAATGATCTGTCACTGCGACAGATTCATAAACACGTGGCCCACCCTATCGCTCCCCATTCCTAGAAGCCGGAGTTTTTTTGATGTTCAATTCACATGATGTGCCAAGACTTTTCCTGCTCGTTCAGATGAAAATGTAACCCTCCAAGTATGAAGAGTTTGGCATTCACGCTAAGTTTCATTCTCCCTGGAGATGGACCCCTTTCAGTGTGTTTATATTCTTTAATGAGCGTGGATACATCAGTTCATATCTTTCTTAAAGGCACCATGAAACAGAAGTAAGAGCAGAACTGATGTCTGCAATATGACAAAAGAGACAGTAAAATAATAAATTGAGAAAAATACATCTTTCAGCAGGAATTTTTGAAGGGTGGAGAGTCGATTTGATTGACACCAAATGTGGACAAGCATTCACAGCTGAGATGGATTCTTACAATACTCTAAGCTCTGCTGTGGATGATCACTAGACTTGTACAGTGTATATACAGTGAGCTCCATAATGTTTGGGACAAAGACTTTTTTGGTTCTGTACTCCACAATTTTAGATTTGTAATCAAACAATTCACATGAAAACACTCTTGTAACCCATGTTTGACTTTAACCAATGAAGCAAGTATCTGTGCAAATGCAGTTTTAATAATGAAGGGTGGGGGCAGAGTCAGCAAAATTCCATAATATTTTATTGTGAAATAATTATATTATTAGAGGCATAACAAGGTGCATGTTTTTCATGTGATCTTAGAATTTTTTTCAAGTGGTAAGCTTTAATGCCACTGACAGAAATCTAAAATCTGAACATTCAGATAAATCCCATTCAGCCTCGTAGTGGCCACAGCGCTAACGAGCAACGTCTAATTGGGATGTAATGAGAAGGGGCGCTGGCCCGACCCCTGTGCTGTTCCCCTGATGCTCCCTGTCAAGGCTTTTACTTGGGACCATGAAACCACAGTCCAGAGGGGTTCAGAAGCCATTCCTCTGGACCTGAACCCCAATTAGCCTCACGGTCATCTCCACTTTCACATTGATGACTCTTCTACCACAGCGTGTGTGCGTGTGTGCATGTGTGCGTGTGTGCGCGTGCATGCGCGCGTCCATTTGTGAACAGATTACATATGATACTATTTCCATGCATGGAAAAAGCTATGTGCATACTGAAATATGGTATTAATAATGCAGTGACAACACAAAGCAATTATTCAACAGCTTGCCTGCTTTTGGAGCTGCGTGCATCATTTCCGGATGTGTACCTACCACCGGGTGAACGAGAAAATAAAATTGCCGCTTAAATATTGGGGGATCTCAGAGCCATGTTTTATTGTGAATGCTTGAAGCACTTGCCATAACATATTCATATCAAATGAGACCCGCGTGTCAGTGCATCCGCTTTATAATGAATGTATTTTGCACCATGTCCTTGGTCGAGAAAGAAGAGGCTGTGCTTTCCACTGTAATGACAACTGAGAGAAACAGACGTGCGGCAAAATGCAGAGTGTGTACAGGTGTTATCTTCATTTATTTTCCCCCTAACGCATTCTGTAACAAGCAATTGCATGTGAACTCTGTCCTAGGTACAACATAGAACTGTGGTTGTTTCACCAATTGTTTAAAGGAGGACCAAGCGATGGAACTTAAAGCAAAATGAAAACTGATATAATTTTTTTCCAAGACTTTAGGACATTATTATCCACAATATTTTACTATTAAGCACTGCCTCAATTACGGTTACAGGAAAATATAGTAGTTACAATCGGCTACAGGTACAGAGTGCACATGGATGTGTAAACAGGAGGTTGCAGGTTTTGAAGCCTGGCTGATAAACTGCTGAGCTGTGAATCTGAATTACTTTAATATCTCAACATACATTTAATTCATTTACTTATTCATCCATCCATCCATTTTCTATACACGCTTATTCCTGGTCAGGGTCACGGGAGGTGCTGAAGCGCATCCCAGCTTGCATTGGGCAAGAGGCAGGAATACACCCTGGACAGTTCGCCCGTCCATCGCAGTATGCAATCATTATTTACTTTAATATATGCAATGCAAGTTGTTTGCCAAGCAGCTCAATATTAATGGTAATAGTCGTACCCTAGAGTTGAGTTAGGTACAGTCTCATTATAAGCAGGGCAGGATTATAAGCCTTGGAGAAAAGAACCCTACAGGCATCAGACTTGGCCTTTAATGCAACTTTTTTTTTTTTTTTTTTTTTTTAATGATTCAAAGGAAATAAGTGATAATCAATACACCAAATGTTAGAAAAATATTTCTTATAAATATATACACATATAACACATATTGAACATATGTCTGATGTGTCTTCTCCCTAATATGGATATGGCATCCGTACAAATATTACACCTCTACACTCATATTCACACTTCAAAACCATGCATTAATAATGTATTTACATAGTACATGAAGATGAAATGAAACTGTCTTGTGAGTAATTTTACCTTTAATGTTTGCACTCCTCAGACAGGACTATCTAGGAGATTTATGAAGAAATATGGGGATTTCATTAGTAAAATATATTTATGTTGTGCTACTGCGACATGACAAACCCTCTCATGCTTAAAATGTGAGGGGGTTTGTCATGCATAACTGCCTTAGATTTATCTTAATTAATTTATGGCATCAGGCAATGCTCAACACCCCACCCACCCCCACCCCCCTACACACACAGACAAACACACCACTGCTGCTCTGCAGACTGATACACTGTGGACATGTACACTTGAGTTCAGTTATATTACCACCTCAATCCACTGCAGTCAACCTGTGTGGGCATTTGATATGTTTGCAGTGCCTCATTTGCTCAAATATGGTCCACAAGCCAATAAAGTGGAGGGAAAGTACACATTTGATTTCAGGGAGACGTGGGGACGGTGAATAATCATTCTCCTGATCCTGAACATGAGTGCCCTATGAGCATGGTGTGTATGTGATGACTGTGCATGTCACTGTGTTGGTGGTGAGGGGTGTTGAGACCCCTTTCCTAGATTTGAAAAGTACAGGAACATATAGTCCAAGATCAGCAACCCCTGTGTTTATTTAAATCTAAAAATTTGACCAGCTCATTTATTATAAACCTGATCTTGACATCTGCTTACTCACCCACAGATGTCCCACTGTGTTTGTAGTGGAACTGTAAGCATGCTCTCACTCTGAGCAATTGCTCAGTGAGACAAAGAAAGGCTGACAATCCGTGGAAGGAGCATAAGGACAGAGACATGTGTAACATACCAGCAGAGAGCTCAGCTGCAGCTACTGGAGTGGAATTGGGAACAGGTGTGACAGGGAGCAGGGGTGGGCGGAGTTGGGGCGGAAGTCTTGACTGCAGATGCCCCGGCAAATTGTACTGGGGAGACCCCTGCTGTTGAGGCGCGGTACAGAGGGTAGGGATATAATTATATTCCCCCCCCAGACACATAGTTGCCTCTCTACCGGCCCTGTAGCACTCCATTTTATTTATCAGAAGTCTACTTTTATTTTTCCATCCCTGACACCAGTAAAGGAAATGGGGTAAGATAGCTAAAGAGGGAATCATAATAACAACTTTTGGTTCTATATCCTTTTGTGGTATGTACACCCTGCCCTCCACTCTGTCATTAATGACTCCACTGGAGGCTCTTCGCTGTTTCCCAGTGCCATAAGACAGAAATCACTCCTGTCACTTTGTGGCAGCATTTGTGCTCAGAGCCATATTATGGCACGCCAAAGACTTTCCCAGGTGCACGGCTGGGAAATCAGGGGGCCCGTCCCATCCAATCAGTAGCCTCTCGCACCCGATCCCCGGTATCACGAAATGCGCCCATAACCAGATTATGCTCCGCTTGGCGGACACATAATGGGAGACACCTGAGAGACCGAGTATTCCACTTTTCTACATTAGCCTAGCAGGCACGACACCTGACATCTAATAGAATTAGCAGCCCAGGACTGCGTATGTAAGCAGACAAGTCCCCTGTCATTATACCTCTGGCTTTCAAAAGGCCTGGATGCCGAGCGCAGAGGAGAAGAGCAGGACATGTGGCGGTTACTGAGGAAATCAACTTTATTGCTCCTTCTCTCTTTTTTGGCTTTTTTCTCTTATATTTCACTCTTTGGAACCCAGGTGCTGCTGCTTTAAAAATTCATAATGACAATAAATAAAGGGGGTTTCCATGACAATCCAAGGGGAGTGCTGTGACCTTGGTCAGCACAGTAATTTATTCTGTAAAACTGCAGTGGTCGAGAGATGTTTTCATTTCATCTGATCTTTTTCTGAGTAATACACAAGATGGCAGTTGTGGCCCCTGCAGACTATGGTTATGCCGATGCATACATTAACAAATTTCTACTGCTCAGCACTTCAGGACTTATCCCTAATTACTTCCGTTCCTTGAAAAATGCATCCATTTTTATTGGAAATAATAGATTTTGTAACGTCCTGTGGTGTGATTTGACTGGTATGTCAAAAACTTTACTGGCATGGTCACAGCCAATTACAAAAAGGTGCATTTGTCTTGTTTATGGCTCTAGTATCAACATTTTTACTTTTTAACAGGAAAATGTTTCCTTTGTTAAAAAAAAAAAAAACACTAAGGCTGGTTGGGCACTAAGGTGTGAGAGAGATGATTACATCTCTATTGGTGTGTCCCCATTTACACTAATTAATAATCAAAGTCGAGTATTCCTATAGCTCTAAGCAGATGACAGCTCTTTTCAAGTTAGCACATTGGTCGACCCCCCACCTTCTGCATAAATGTACGCCTTCCATTCCTCTGGAAAGGAGGAGCCACATAGCTTATTGCATTGCTCAAGGTGTTCCTTCATTTAAGTGAGTCAATATTAAAACAATAAATCGCTTGTTTATAGACAACGTGATGCAATCACCACTTTTTCTATGTGCCACTTAATTGGCCTAGGAGGCAGCCGCTGTGCATAAATATTGGGATTTCAGTTTGTTGACACTAAACACAGTTGACATTTTTCTTTCTTTAATAAACCACAGGGAGTGAAATAGACTCATCAAATGCTTCATTTTACTGTAACTCCAATGCGCAATTAATAAACTCCCTGCAGTAGCTAATATGATTATTCATTTCAATACTTCTGGGGTCAGCTTAAGGTTCATAAAACTGGCGTTGTGATGGATACTTTATTGGCACGGCGATGTTCCGGCACAGCCGAGAGAGGCCCAGGGAAATAAGGTGCTGGGACTCCCTGAGCAGGATGACCCTGGTTACCTACGACTCATTACACTCCTGCAGTCCCACGGGACAGCCAAGCCTGTGCTGCATTAACGCAGGGCTAAAGATCTTGCTGCAGGTAGCACACTTACATTTCTTCAGATTAGCAAACTGCCAGATAACAACTTTTCTATTTAAAAAAAACAACATAATGGTCAACCGTTAATAAAAATAAAGGTAATAACAAATTAGAGCACTGAAGCAGAAATGTAGGAGCTGAAGTACTGCTCAGTAATTTCGAGGCATTATCAGTAGGACTAATGTTAGTTAATGGATTATCTTCTGTCATTTATGGGGCTGTGTGGTGCCGTGTTTCGGGAATGGCTTGAGTGTTATTGTTTGAACTTAGGGTGGGGAGTCTTGCTTGTATATGATAGAAACCTATTATTGTTAAAGCTGTGAGTTGTCTTTTGATAAGGGCACTTAAATGACAGCAATGTCCAAGTGGTTTCCTATATTAACAAGGTGAATTTCGTAGCTTTACTCTTGCGAATGGGTCTGAATCTTTTGCTCTCCCCTATGGGTGTGGTCATAGTAAACAGTGCTGCTAGCAGGACCTGGAAAAATCCCCCATCTTTCCTCTTTCACTGCAGTAGAGGGGTGAGGGGCTAAGGGATTACCAGGTGTGAACACTAGCAACATAAATTACGATTTGCCCCACAGGCATGTACATGTACAAGATTAGATTTAACAAGGATATGCATCTGCCTTTTCCCAATCTTTTTGGTCCAGTGTTGATGGTGCTTGGCCCACTGGAGTCCTTTCTTGTTAACAGCACATAGCAAGAGCTTTTTCACCGATGCACATCCTTTTAGACAAGCAGATTGTATCCATTGTTTCCATTTCACTGTAGTTGTGGTGCAGCTTTATGACTGTTTCTGTTGCTAGACAGCACAAGATATTTGTCTTCTGCCTCTTGATCTTCCTGGTCTCCTCCTTTTAAAATTAGTGCCCATCAGTTGGAATCTTCTGTGTACTGAACACTGCGTGTGGAAATCTTAAGTTTCTGTGAAATTTCTCACTGTGAATAACCTTCTTACCACAATGCTTACTTGGCCCCACACATCTAAGCCTTCTTCTTTGCCATATTTCATGCAACCTTGGTGCCTATTTTACTTGCACTACAGGCTAAAGGTTTAGGCTACCTGGGGTTTTAAGAAACCTAAGGTAAAAACATTTAATGCAATTTAATTACCCGTCCACCTCCCACCCACCCCTCCATCTTCCACTTTGCAAAATGATTAGATAAACTTCCAATAATTAATTTAATTGTAATTAAAGCCAAAGGAGATTATTTAGAGAGACATTGTGTCTAAGATTAGTTATATCTAAAACTCACCTTGTGTTATTGTATGTGGAAATTGGGGGGAGGGGGGGAGTTTGTACTTTGCTTTGTTATTCAATAAATCTGCATATATTAACTGAATTATTCTCTACCAAAAAGGAAAAAAAACACTACAGGTGGCCTAAACTTTGGCCTGTACAGTACCTCAAACCTCTGTTCTATATTTAAATACTATCACATCAAAATAAAATTTTATATTCTTGCTATTAAATTTGATAAGTATCATCTTGTGGCTTAAATCTCTCTTAATGTAAAGCAAATGTGATTGAACCATATCTTTAAGAGTATTGAGAAAGGGGTTGGGTGTATCACACTGTGGTATAGTGGTAGGCTAATGTTCCCTGAGCTTATGGCTTCTAATAATGTATTGCTCTTGTCTTGTGTTATGGGGTTTGACTTCATCTGGCCAGGTGAGCAAGACATTAGAGTTCATATCCATATTCACATTGCATTGTTCAAAATAAATATGTACTATTAACTTGTGGATCAAACTCTTGAACAGCCTCATTTTCTTGTATTGACAGGAGAGGTGAAAGGCATCTCTGAATTAGAGAAGTAAATGAAAGGAAGTGAGAAGATATTGAACATTGATTTGTAAATTAATGAGAGATGAGACACCGTGAAAACTATAGACCTTCGACTAGGCTGAATAGGCCACTCAATAAACAATCCTTATTGGTGGTCTGTTTACTGATGTACCCATTAGAGTATGGGGCCCTCATATCAGTCTCATTAAGCCACAGAAGCCCTCATTTATCTGTTCTGGAAGCCGATGAGGGTTACAGTATTACTGGAATGTTCTGCCCGTTGAAATGGAGCTGTTAAAATGGTCATACGCCTTTAAGGGAAGTGTTGCCCAAACCTGAATCTTCGGTTATGTTAAATTGCAATTGTTTATCGATGAATGAGGCCTCTGTGAATAATTAGCAAGACACCTTTCCAGTATGCTGTTTTCAAGAGAATAGCTTTGTGAAAATCATACAGAACTCTCAACCATCTCATAATTCTATTACTGCTGTTCTCACATTGTGGTTCCACCAGTAAATAAACCTCAAACTGACAGCTTTTTTGTGTTTTGCGGATTTGTTTTCCTGCTACATTAGCATTTTTCAGACCTAGTAACCTTTTGCCATGCATGTGTATTTTCAGATACGCTTTCTTAAACTCTTAAATTGTTGGAAATGACAGTTCCTCATCGTCAATGCAGAGATTAGCTCCTTTAAAACCAAAGGAACAAAAGCAGAGATTTCCACTTCAAACTGGATGTGTTTCTCTCCCTTTGCATCCAAATGGAATGTCACAGAAGAAAGAAACAAAGGAATAAGGGAAATAATCTCCTTGTCAGGATTAGAATATGGATGCCTGGATCTCTGAGTTGGTAACCGCATTGTCTCTTCATTTAATTTAATCAAATATCTTTGGTCCAAAGGCAACTATTTGTTTATCTGTACAGCTCTGTGAGTAGAAACTAACCAATGCAAAGATGATGGGAAATCAGATTGGAACCATGCTTTGCAATGTAATTAAATTTTCGACGTGGCTCTTCCAGGTCGGAAAGGCAAAGACAAGAAGTGCTGTCAAAGGGTTTTTCTTGTCCCAAAGCTTGACTGCCTCACAAATGGTAGGACGGTCCGTCGAATGCGTTCTTTTGCCTCTGAGTTTTCTGATGTTGCAAGAGATTTATCGATTTCTCTCCAACCACGTAACCGATTAATCCACTGAAATGAGTGAGTAAAAATAAACACACGGGCCTGTGTAGAAGAAGGGGAAAGACATTTGCTTTAATCTTAACACAGGGTCATCTACTTCTTATGAATAGCAATTTATGGAAATTAACAGATCTGACAGAGACCAATTAGAAGAATAGATTCCCTACTCAATTCTTCTGTCTTGTATTAAGCATACCTGTGTCATGTGCAGTACAGGACATTGTTGCAACAAATCCCTTCCCTAGCAAACAGATGGGGTTGCAATATTTCAGAATGATATATTCATTTCTGGGGAGACATGAGATAGTGATGTGCTGTTTTAAAGAAAACATTAAAAATGTACATCAGCAATTCAAAAACCTCCAACCCTTTCTAAAATGTAAAACCTTTATTTAATTAACTTAGAGTAAAATTATCAATGACTAAATCATCCTTAGTACTAGTTTAGCACAGCTTTAAGTTGAACCAAGATTTATTATAATTATAATTATTATATTATAATTTATAATTATACATTCAATACAGCACTGTTGACTCCAGCCATTACTGGATATTCTAATTCTGAAGTGTAATTACTATACATTAATATTGTTGCTTGGATTAATGCTAATTGGCTATACTATAGCAATGCTGTACTGTATAGCTGGGAATGTTTAATTGCATTGGAAAGCTAATGGATGTTATATAAAGAACATGACATTAGCTCAACAAAACAACAAAAATCATTGTTCTTGATATTCATTGTTCTGGGTATTGATATTCTATACCCATAACATTTGTGGGCAGAAACACTGTTGCCAGAACTCATTGAGTGTAAAATAATATCAATATAACCAGATATTTTATTGTTTGGCTGGCGACCTAGTTTGTTCAGTAGCCACATGCATTAACGTATGTGATTGATGAGGTAAGAAAAATACCTTTGGGAACTCATTTCATGCAATTGGTTTGTGCCTTAAAGACCTAACACAACATGCATGCAACAGGCCCACTGCTATCAGAAGAGAACTGCATATAGTCTGTTCTGTCAAGCTGAATGCACTGATTACCATGACTAATACTTCCATGAGGTGTCAGTTAAAATCTGTTTTAGCAAATATCTGACCAGTACTTGTTTTTGCACTCAAGCAGCTAATGGTGAGAGAAGTGGCTAGTGGCTAACCTACCAGTTTTCTTCATAGCAGTCTAGCTGCTAAGAATCTTAGAAGACAGAACCAAAAGCATAATGGAAACTAGCTGGCAACAAGAGCAAGTGTATGTCCATATGATGGATGCGTACCTCATGATTAATTTTTATATGTGATTAAACTTGATTAAAAGTGTATTAAATGTATTAAGTCCATTCTCATCTCAATCACACAATTATATGTATACTACTGTGACTAATTAGATCAGATACAACCTTAAGAGGTACATTTCAATTTAACTAATACCAAAATTGATTGTAGGGATGGTTCATTCTGTAAAAGTATAATGGCTACAGAATAGAAATGAAAAATATTTTGTTGTTTTTCTGTCTGATGTCAGGTCCCAAGACCAATTGGAAAAAAGTTCCTGCTGTTCCTGTGAATGAAATCACACCAGAGGTACATTCTAAACAATCAGATTACATGAACCCTGCATTTAAGATGCAAAATCCCTTTAATTCATCAAGCTGGAGTCTACTTTCAATCAAATATTGAAACTCAAATTAAATCAAAACCTTACCCTTCAAAACATAACTGGCAAGACATTTGGCACTAACAGCTGGCGCTTGTCCTTGTCAGTTGCTTACCTCCTGTGGAATCATGCAGTTAGTCAAATGAAATGCAGGTGTGAGTTTTTTTATTTTGTTGTAGTTTTTGCTCGCCATTAAATTACATTTTTGTTTTCCTTTTTTTAATTGGGGTCTTCACTACCACAGCAAAGTCAGTCCCTCTACATCCCTGGTGTCTCACTGTTTGGTCTTTGATCATTTGTTTTTTACCAGTCCCTGGAGCCATTGAAGTCGGTGTATGTATACTGTTCTTGCAGTGGCCTCAGTACTCCCATAGAAACTGTCTCCCGGAAACAGTAAGCGCCACCAGCAGTGGCAGACTTCGGCTGAAGATAATAAAGTAGAGTAGTCCTGTGCTGAAGAGGATTGAGGGAGGCTCTTGGATGTCAGGGCACTGAGAGGGCTGCAATGCTAATGCAGGCAGGTGTCTAATATTTTGATATCATTTGATTAGCGCCACTTCACTAGCACCTGGAGAGTGGCCTGTGTGCAGTTAGGGGTATTACATTTTATTTGTCAGACGCTTTTATCCAAAGTGACATACAAGGCGTGCATACCGAAAGTAGCTGGAACAACTACAGAACAAAGGTTAGATAAGGTACAGTTCTCATAAGGTATCAGTAAAGGTCAGTAAAGTCATGGCAAGTCATAAACTGGAAGTGAGGCATGATTGCAAGAGATGTGATAAAGAACTTCAAGATCAAGATACAAGTGATACATGAGTGATACTAGATTATGGGTAACCCTGCGGAGGAGTAGTGTTAGTTAGTCAAGGTACAATCTGAAGAGATGTGTCTTCAGTCCACGGTGGAAAATAAGCAGTGACTGAGTGGTTCGTAGAGGAATGGGGAGTTCGTTCCCCCACTGGGGAGCCTGGGCGAAGCTCTATAATCGGGACAAACGGCACAATCACACAGATGGCAGGAAGTGCAACTTGCCCTGCTGCTGCAGAGTGGAGTGGTCGAGCTGGCGTATGAGAGAGTACTTCGCAGGAAGCCGTGTTATAGTGTAAATACAGATAGGACCTTCTGTTCCATGTCTGGCTGGTGTTTACCTGTGTAGGTGTACTGCATTACAGAAAATCAATACCAAATCATCTTACAGACAATGTGAGCATTCAGGCAGTTCTCACCAAATCTGCATGGGGAGAGAGTGCACATGAGAGGGAGAGGGAGACAGAGGGAAGAGTTCAGACTGATGCAGAATATAAGGTCATGATTATAATAAAACACATAAGACAGAGACTAATATGAATAGAAGGGGGAGGAAAGAAGATGGGGGGGTATATATAAAAAAAAAAAATTTTCATGAATATCGCTTGCTGGCAAAATGTGTTGCTCAGCCAGAATGGACAGTGGGGCTCAAACTCTACCATCACGTGAAAACAATGACCCAGCCATGTTTTGTACTGGCCTCTGTGTCTGTGACAGAGGTGAAGCCCAGTACCTGCCCACAGAAAGCTGCCAGCACCATGCTGAGATCTTACTCCTCTTTGATCAGGCGGCTCCATGTTGGTGTAATACAGGGTAAGCAGTGACACATGTAGCCTAATAACACACCACTTCAGCGTCGCCAAGCCTCTTTTGGGGCCTCGACAGCGCCTGATTGGAGCCAGCCACTCAAGCCGCTCGACTCTTCGGCAATAAGCTGCAAAAGCACTCAACCCCAGGCCGTGCCGAGCTGGCTATTCCCCCCCGGCCCCCCGGCCCCCCGGCCCAGCACCCCTGAGGCCGATTGCTTATTTAAGATTGCTTTCATCTCCGCAGTCGTGCCTCTCGCTTTCTTTTCCTCTGTAATAGCATCAGGCCCCCCCACTCCCCCACTGATAAGGGTGCACAGCCAAAGGACGAATAACCTCCTCTCCAACACTTGAAAAGGACCACCAGCGTTCTCAAACGGTGATGAGAAACACATTTTTCATGTAAACTTCATTTTTATTTATTTATTTTTTCAATCCTACTTGGCCACTTAGAAATATTCATCAACGCCGTAACCAGTCCCAGGCCAAGACACTTTTTCAAAAAAGGGTTTGAGACTAATCTCTGAAACCTTCAACAGGCTAAGTGGATATCGTAGGTAAAACTGGTGACTGGTTAAAATCCGAATGCTCTCAGAATATAATGTGACATTTAAGGGTGACAACGTTGTAATCATTAATGGTTCATAACATTTAGAAGTGCACTGCCAAATATTGACTTTTGATTAATAAATGATGTAAGGGACTCTTTTTTTTTTTCTCTCTCTCGCTTTTTTATGCAGCAGATGAAGTTAGTTATTTGATGGATTGATTCCCAGGTTTTGAAATCTGGCTTTTATTGCTGCCTTAACTGAGCAAGGAAAAAAGAAAGTATGCCAAAAATCTCTCTCCCTCATGCCATGTACAGCAGTACAATAACAATAACAAGAACAACAACAACAATAATAATAATAATAATAATAATAAATCATAAATATCATCCTACCAACCATTGTAATCATCCTATTTTAAATTAAAGCCACAAAATGAAAAGTGTTCATTAAAAAAATGCAACAATAAATTAATAAAAGAAAAATATTCTACTGGATGACACTTTAAGTGAAGTACTGTACATTTATGACTGCAAGGAAACTGCAAGCAAACCAAACAGTGAAGGGCTTTACCTGTTTCATGCAATTTCATTTATTTCAGGATTGTGTCTGCATACTGGTTTTGTCAGGATTTGAGGAGCTGGAGAAACAGAGAGGGTGGCTGCAGAGTCACCAGGTAATAGGGCTGGATATCCCTATCCCCTGGATTCAGTCAAAATCAAGTCAGCTTAAGGGAATGTGCCATTCATTCATGTAATCAAACTGTTCTAGAGGGATATGGGTCTATTTTACAATAAAGTGGCACCATGGGTTTATTTGCATTCATTCTCTTTTTTATGGTGAAATTTACAATCTATCTGGTAACATGATACCACATTTGACAGTATTGGAACCCACAGTTCTATTTACAATGTTTTAGCAACAATAGTTTCTTACTTTGTAACGTGGATGGCAGAACAAGCTTGTGGGGTCCTCAACTTCTTTGCATTTTGGAAATCCACGTACGACATGAATCATGATAAAGTCTGCATTCTTGTCACAGAAAGAATCCAGTGAACAACATCATAGTCATTTTTAGTCCCAAGAACATGCCAACCTGGAGAAACATTGATCGAATGTCCATCTTTTACTTAGAAAATTGGTTGTTAGGCTTGCATAAAAGAACACACATTTTCTCTTGCATAAACAAACTATAAGTTTTTCATGCTGAAAACATCAACATTCTTGAGAATTTTTGCCCAAGGTTATTATTATTATTTTTTTTTACAACAAAAATGTATGCAATGCCTAAGTCCAAACATAAGAGTTGACATTTGGAGAACTTGGAAGAAATCACTCCTTTGAGTGAATATTTCTGAGGAGAACAGTGAAAACAGCTTTGACACCACAGCAGAGGCAATGTTCAATGAAGGACTTGATCCCATTGTATATTGGTGACATCTAAATACAACCTCAAAATATTTAAATTATTATTCACTACCCTTATAAGTAGTAGGCATACAATAATAAAATATGCGGAGAATATTGAGAATTGAAAATATTTTGATATGTTGATGGGGGTGGGGTGGGGTATTTAATTAAAAAAAATATATAAATAAAAAACTTTAATCAATGGACCTGAATCAATGTATGTATTGCTAAATGGCTAATGTATTTATTTTCTACAATCTTCCAGACCTACTACTGCCTGAGGTTGTATAGGAGGGAGGTGGAGAGGGGGGGCAAAGCTTCTACTTTTCAGCATACTTCTGTTTTAGTAATATGTAGAGTCATTCTGACACTTCGAAAACAAAGCCCCATTTATATATATTTATATTTATATATATGGTGTATATATACCAGTTTTATTATATGTGCTCCGTTGGCTCAGTCTCTGTGTTGAAGGATATTGTAGATATTTTCTTTATTTGTATTATTTATTTCTAGGTATTTTAGAGATTTATATTTAGAGGTTTCTGATTACCTGCTTGCCTTGCAGGTTGGGGGCTGATTTGACTTGTTGACATCCTTGTTATATGCCATTTTCAGGAATCTGCTGCATGTAATCTCTAAATCTTTCTGTGAAGCAAAATTATATAAAGACAACTAAATAAAGACAAAGTCGAGCTGTTCCTTGTTCTGTGCACCTTGGGACACATGCTCATTGTTGAGCTTCTTTTTTTTTAAATTTCAGCTGTAAGAGACACATTTTTGTTGCTAGTTGGTATATTGTGCTTAAGAATTAAGCACAATATGCCATATATTTTGACAATAAAAATATTACATTTTTATTGTCAAAATGCTAAATACTTTATGAGAAGTAGCATCTGACCAAATGCGCAATTGCAGTTCTCACTTAACATGTAGATTTAAAAAGGAGTGATTCATTTTTACTTTTAAATCATACTTGATTTGACTTCATAGATGATACAGGACATTAATAAACCAAGAGCACTGAGCAGGCTAACCTTGCAGTTGAAACAGGGAATGGGTCAGCACCTCAGCCCAACACCCATGCTTGGGACAGTAAAGAATATCAATCAATGTGATTTTTATCATGATTTTATCAATATGATATTAACCCATTTACCACTGTCAGGCTGATATGAGCCTTCATTTAGAGCTAAAATGTTCAAATTACATAGAGCATTTAGAAATCAATTTGTTCTCAGTTACCAATTGAAGTAACATGAACAAACATGCACATGGCTATACAATTCAAACATGAGCCATGTACCCATTTTTTCCAATGGATTTATGAAAATATGGCTCCATTAAAATTGGATAATAGTTTTTGGTTCTGTTGCTATTTTAGGGTTCTAGAATACCCTTTGGCTTAATTGTCAGCTATCATGTCTAAGCCACACTTACTGTACAAATGGAAAATTCATCTGTTTGCTACTTTAATGTGAACTTGTTATTTTTCTGGCTGTGTGTTTGTGTAGCTTAATTGATTCTTCAAAGCAATTCATTAAGCAGGGCTTTTGTCTATGAGGCAAAAACTTGTATTGCAACGTCTTTCTAAAAAGCTTGAATACTCAAAAAAAAATGAGGACTAGAAATAAATTAAGGGATTAAAAGACTCCTGGAGGAACATAAAAAGAGGAGGGGTTCTGAAGTATTATCTTCTAATAAATCCTGTAAGATTGTTAGCTGTAAATTTTGAAAACTTTGTTGGCTTGTATTATGTATAGTATGTGTTAATTATATGCTAAATGCTAAGTGATTTTAATGTAAAATAATACAATACAACTTTTTATTTTAAGGTTAGTCATTTTGAAAATAACAATAATAAGGGGCCCCTTTTTAAAGTCATTTTCACAGGCAGTGACTGGTCTGGGTAACAGCAGGGCATGTAATTAAATGTGAATAAGGTAGTTAAAGAATCAGGCTTGTAACTAGAAGGCTAAAATTCAAGTGTCATGTGGAAAACTGCTATAGTATGAGAAAGGCACTTAACCTGTAGTCTGTAAGTTGACCTTCAGCTAAATAAATTGAGCAAATGTAAACTATGGCCTGTAAGCCATTCTGTGTAAGGATGTCTGTTGAGCAGCTAAATAATTAAACCTGGATTTCTAGACATCCTTTGTCTCAGTGCTGATTTACAATATCATACCAAATGAAAGGAGATTTTGATGGATTCTGGAAATGTGGTTTCCGAAATTCACAAAACAGCACAAATTACTTTGAGCTACAAATCTGAAATAAAGTGTCTTTGACACGAGTTGTGGTATACACTCTATAAACCTTTGGAATGTGTCACTGCATGCCTGTTGCCTGCTTGAAATGCTGCTACAAATCAAAGGCTTACAGTGAGAAATTATTTCTTCCTCTTATTTATTTATTTTTTATTTTGTAAAGTTTAGGCTGCTTGTCTTGACACTTGGCATTTTTATATTTGCATTATAATTTATCATGCTCTGTACCAGCATGGACAATAAGCACATTTTTTACATGGTACTGACTGTAATAAACTGATATTTTATGTATATGCCATTTAGTTAAATCCGCAACCTATTCATAGGCTGCCCATAATTCTAGCCCAAAACCCTCACCTGCTTCATTTCAAATTGTGTGATAAATTCTACAACTGTGTTTTGGTACAAGGAAATTACACATTTTATGTGCTGTATGTGATGAATGCTACTACAGTGTAAGTAAAGAGTTACATAAACTACTGTAATAAATGTAATGTCATGAATTTACATTAGTGCTGCTTGTTCTTAGAAGGGGAGTTATGGTAAACCTGGACTGCCCTGGCCTCACCCCATAGGTAATGTGCACACTCTCTCCTGTTCAGCTCAGCCTTATTTATTTATCTGATATCCCATGCAGCTGCGGTCACTGGTTTATTTCGCTGCTCTCCTCGTGTTCCCTGTATCCTTTGCTCAAGATAGTCTTGTCAAGACTATCACAAAAAAAGTAGGGAAAAAGCCATATCCTCGCAGACATTGTGTTCCCTCAATCAGCCGCGGTACTTCTGTTTGCAGCAGGGGATGTGATGCTCTGTGTTTAAAACAAGCGTTTTCTTTCTCTTCACCCCTCCCCCCCTCCCTTCCCCATCTGAAGCACTTTACAATTTGATGAAGTCCTAAGGCAGGAGGTAACGGCTTGTTTTGCCCAGGCTTAAAGCACCTTCTGTGAATTCATAACAAGCTAATACAGCCAGGTTCTGGACTGACAATCAGCCACAGTGTCTAAAAAAAAAACATTCTCCTGATTCTAGGGCAGCCACATGTGTTTTGGGCCTTTGTGATACGGTATGCCGTGGAATCCATGAAAAGTATCCTGTATATCATGATAAAACACTGAAAATATTATTTCTGGTGGAACTTTCTTCCAAAATAGGCATTTCTTCACTTACAGGGATTATGGGATTTAAAATGGGATTTTTAAAATATATATCACTGCAGTACAACATTACGTTCATCTCATTTTCTCGATAGATACTGGGATTTTGAACTGCATGCTGAATGTTGTGCACCCAATATGTTATCTTCTCAAGTCAAGCATCCATTATGGAGCAAAGTGCCTGTATATTTCCTTCATGAAAGTTCCCTGGGAGATACTAGGCTCTGATTTGACAATGCAAATAATATGGTGGATTGTAATGTTATGTAGCTGTGCAAGGGCATGGAGGGTACCAAGTTTTGGAACAGAAATCACAGGGCTATCTTAAAAAGTGTTGGTTTACATGCTCTTGCCACATCTGCCTATCTGTGGATTTGGCAAGAGATACAATATGTACAATAGGGAATCATATTTGCTATGTGAACATCTGTGTTGACTAGTCTGTCACATATTTATTTTACTCTTCTGTCACTTCCAAACATAAAAAGCTGATAGCTGATAAATTTACAAGTTGAAACATTACATTCTGAAATTATTGATTGTAGCATGAACAATATGCTAACTTGTCCATTTAATGTCAATTAAGTATAGTTTTTTTTATATAGTAAAGGCCAGGATATGTATAACAAGAGTTCTTAAATTTTACTAACAAAGAAACAGAGGTGTAGAATACAAATACTTTTTGTTAATTTGCCATAATGGTAATCACTGAACTTGTCAACTTACTGTAAGGTAAAACAAAAAGTTATGACATGTCGAGGGATATCACCACCAGGCGTCACTATTGGTTGTGATGCATGGTGTGTTTTGTCTTCTGGGCTGCAGTGAGGGGTTGTTGGGCTAGGGTAAACACACCCTGTAAAAGCAGCCTTTCTTGCATTAGTAAAGTGAACTGTGTCCGTCAAGTCAACTGATATGTTTATATGCATTTTTGCGATAGAAGAATCAATGGAATGTTTTGGCGGGGATTTTGTTCATCAGAATGGTAAATTCCTATTTACAGTGTGATAATTACAGAGACTGCAATGACACTCAACAGGACTGACCTTGGGGCAAGGCAAATCGCCACAGGATATCAACTCTGCGTTTCCGATATTAATAATGACGCCATGCATTTTCATCACATAATTATGGAAAATTGGTATTGAAAAACTAAATCACGTTTCCCTCTGGTATTTCCTCCTATGCGTGTGACATACCGTGCTCTCGATTATAAATTTACCCATTATTATTTCTCTCCTGGCAAGAAATAGTGAGGATGAGGAGGTCACATGGCAGCCGGCATATTCATTTTGCTACTAACAGGACACGGCTGTATTTCCCCCCACAGAAATGCACTCTTCAATTAAAGTTTGTGCCACAATCCACAATCAGAAAGTTGTCAAAATGAATTCATGCACATTAAATAAGATTAAGTATCACAATTTACTCTCCTTGTTACCGGTGGAATAGTTATTCAGGGGAGTGGGGTGCAATTTCTCTATTTTATGTATAATTGCTTGGAATTCCTCTGCTACTCCCATCAAACGTGATTCCTCAATTAACTCTGGTGTCCATCTTTATGGAAATGTGTACATATTGATGCATGATTACTTTTTACATCAAATGAATTTGTCATGGAAAGACACCTATTACAAAGGGTTGCTAATACTGGGTACATTAAAACAGAAGACCTCTGCTAAAGAAAAAAAAAAAAAAACATATATATAATTATACATATATAATTAATCCACTAAAAATGCATGGGGGAGTTGAGGTGGATCTATGCACATTTTGCTTCCCTTTGCTTTTTTAAAAATGTTCGATTAGCTGAGGCTGCTAATGTAGCAAAATAAGAGAGCACAGTGCATTCCTTTAATCTTTGTTTAGGAGGCTGGAGCCGGCCCACTTACTGACATGGAGTCAGTTTTCTCTTCATCTGCTCCTCCAGACTGTGCCTTCTTTGTTTTACTGGTGCCACTCTGATGTTCCTTGGCCATAGTGCCACTAGCATCCCTGTCATTACTCACGAGGAACTTTGCCCTGTTTGTTTAAGTTTGTTTGGCTGCTTCAGAGCCTTCTCTATTCACATACTAGCAATGCAAACATATCATCTTATTTATTGGATATATTTATGATGTGTATATTTATACATTTATTTATTTGCTTAGCAGACTGCCTTATCATGGGGGGCTTGCAGGGCCACATTCTCCATATTACCCATTTAAAACCTGGGCACTAACAGAGGCTTTACAGTTTTAAGGTTAGCCTCCCCAAGGGAACAGTGGTGCCCAAAGGAAGATTTGAATCTGCATCTATTTGAATTTTCTTGCATCTCTTTAACCAACCAGCCACACAATTGTATTATCGCCCATTGTAAATGCATATGCATTCATTTAAGTGGACTGGATAACAAGTGTAACACCTGGGTTGACAAATTCAGCAATGTACACATGCGCAAACTGTAGAGCATGCCAGCTGTGGATTTCAATGCCCGTTGTCCTTTGGGTTCCACATCTCATCAGCAAGCGACAGCAGCAGAAATTTGGGAGCGAGCAGCCTGTGGGAGACGATTCTCGAGCCTCTGAAACCATAACCACAGGTGTGATAACAAACAGAGTACTTCAACACATCTTCAGCCCTCTACATCCATAATTCTGCCCGTGTCATTGAATACCCTCAGCGCCAGCAGAAATTCAGTTTCTCCTGCAGTGGTGGAGGGGAAGGATTTCAGGAGCAGACAAACCCCCCTACCCACACACACACACACACAAACCACACACACACACCGGTTCTCAGGGTATGTACAAGGGCCTTTGAAGCTGTCTGCCAGAGAGCATTAGAGGTAGGAAAAATACTCCAGGCAAACCAGGTGAAGGGCAGGCCCTCTCTGGTACACATAGCACGGATGTGCGGACACTAATGCAAACACACTAACTTGCACCAGCACCAGATGGGCTCAGTGAATGACAGATACATAATCTAAGAGAAAGATACACTCACAAATAGACAGATGTGTGCTGAAAATGCCAGACTCTGTCTGGGCAGATTACTTCCAAGGTTCCACTGTTTCTTTAGATAAATTTTTTCTTCTGTTTAACAATAACATGCGTGCCTGTGGACTGATATCTGCAAAAGTAGAATTATTCACTATTTTTTATATAAATGCAAAAAACTTCATAAAGTAGTTTCTAAATATCTTCAGATGGATAATCAACTTGATCTCTTTTTGAAATTACAGTGGAATTAAACATTTAAGAACAGTATGAACCTACGTACATGCAGTGCCAGACTCAGTTTCTCAGTTTCAGTTTGTTCCCATATTATTTTGTTTATTTATTTTATTTACTGAGAGAGCTTTTATTACATTCAGAATAAAGCTTTGAAAGGCTGTCTTATTTGAAGGCCAGTGGATTGCACTGACCTTGTAAATTGAGGCTAAGAAACAGGTCATTTAATGCTACCACTGTAGGCTAAGACGGGGAAACTCAGGAAACTTGGAACAAATATTTGAGAGAAACAATGACAAAAGTAGCACTGGGACTTGAGGTAGACACAGATTGGCACAGGCGTCATGGCACTGGTACTATAGGCCAACACAGAGAGACACTGGTAATTTAGCACCACTACATTCAGCTGAGACAAGGGACATTGGTGTTTTGCCACTGATACTGTAGGCTAAGACAGAGATACAGGCAATTTGGCTCTGTTACTTGAGGCAGAGACAAAGAGATGCAGGACTCACATTGATCTCTGTCCTCAGTACAGCCAAGGGATCGCTTAAATTGGCAAGAGAAAAGCTTTTTCAGAACACTTTATTCTTCCCAAGCGTGCAATTGTTTAGTGTGGCAGTATCTTCAACTTATATTCTTTTTAAAGAAATAATGAGATCAGTTTGAGCCTCTAATAGATTGAGACTATTTTGACTTAAATTTTGATATGCTTGTTGAAAGGTAATCTTCAGGGGATTGTGAATTGTGGAATTGTTGGTGGTGATTTGTGAGCATGTACATGCATAAGAGATGTGTGTGTCTGACCACTAGTTTATTGTATTTTTATCATTTAATCTCCTCTTTCTTTTTCTCTTTCTCTTACTGTATTTATAACTCCTTCTGTCCTGCTCTCCATGTATCCCGGCAATGTTATAGTCTCAGGATCTCTTTCTCCCAGCTCACAAAGAGTGGACCCAGAGCCTTTTGTGGGAACTGTCTGACATCTCGCAGAAGGGCCTCTGTCATAATCATGCACTAGAGCACATGATGAAAGTAAACTGGATATCTGTGCCTGTCTCTCTTCTCCTTTATTGTTTTATTATGTTGAAATAGGAGCTCATTTTCTAGCTCTGGGTTCATTGTCTTTTTCTTTCTGCAGGCCACACAGTCTGGCACTGGGACTGAGAGGAAAGCCTGACTTTCATTGGAACAAGGATAAGACTGCTCATTCTGTGCCGTCTCCACACTTTTCCGGCCATTAGGAGAGATTAGAAGAAAACTAGCCAGCTTTGAAGACAAAGGTTCACAACTTTTGCTGTCCAAAAATGTGTGCCGTGTAGGATGCAGGCAGCTCGTGACAGGGCCTTCTGTGTGTGTCGGGCTGTACACAGAAGGAAACATTTTTTTTCTGAACAGTAGTGTGTGTATTGGCTTTTCTAAATAACAAAGCGGGCTCAGGGACAAATTGCAGTGACATCGTCTCAGTGGAAAACGCCTGGACTCAAGTTGTGATTACATGCTCCTGGCACGTCACTTATGAAGGTGAAGGAAATTCATTTTTACAGTTGATTTATTCCAAATAAATGACTGACACTATGGGCAATAGACATTGTCAGAGCAGGCACCGAGCAGCCCCCTCAGCTAAGCAAAGTGCTGCCTGCTACAGCCAGTTTAAGAACAAAAGGCCTTGTTATTCATCCAGGAGTCAAAACTGTTTTATGCTATATTTCAATGACTGCATTAGCATCTCATTTTACAATATGTATAGGAATAACTGTTTTCAGTTTGTAACAAAATAAAAATACTTTTCATTAAGGTTTGAAGGAGGAGAAAGAGGTTAGAGTTAAAGGAGCAAGGGAAGCAGACCTGTATCAATGCTAAAGCTTAATGACCTTCTTAAAGTTTTTAGGTGGAAGGGGGAATACTGTGAAGAAAAAAAGATTTGCTGCAACACTGCTTACTTGCAACACAGAAACTTTATTACTGACGTTTCGGTCAGAGATCTTCGTGACTGTTTTTTTGCCCCGACGAAGGTCTCTGACCGAAACGTCAGTAATAAAGTTTCTGTGTTGCAGCAAAACCTTTTTCACTTGATTCTTGGCTTTAATTCTCCATTTCTTAGAACCTGCAAAGACGCTTCTCAGGTGTGCAGATATCACTTAAGAAAGGGGGTATATATTTTTTTTTTGTTCCTACTTCCATTTTCAAAAAGTTATTCTTCTACTTCCGTTGTGGTTTTACGTAATTTGCAGCTATTTAGTCACATTCAACAAGAGAACACTGGAGTAGACTATAAACGTTAGAGTCATTTTGAAAAACAGACTAATAGTGTTCCCAGCTGAGTCTATTTAAACCAGCTGGAGCCCAATAAAAATTGCATGCAAGACCTTCAAATGAAGCACATATATTTTGGCCAGTAGTACCTGGAAAGAGTTTGACTCGAAGAAAGGCAGTGTATATTTATCTTTAAGGGGTGCTGTCTCAGCCCCCCTGACACCCCCTCCACCCCCACCCCCAAAGAAACAGAAAAAGATTTGAGGAACAGCATCACATGGCTTATTGAAGAGAAAAGTGGGAGTCAGAGAGAGGAGAAAGCACAGTGTTTTTGCTTTGTGGTTGCTGCAGCTCAAAGCCTCTCTCATACCGCTTTCACTGAGGTAAGAGAAACCGGGGAAACCATATCGGTGGCAGCTTGCCACACTTTCGAGACTTAATAGAAAAACCTTTCCATCGACACCCCATCATTTCTCTAAGCCGTAAAGCCTCTAAGCTTCCCCTTACTTGCAAATGCAGAGCAAGGAATGTCTCATTAATGACCAGATAATTTCACCTTCTAACTGTATCACTATCTCTTAGCAAAGCCTGCACTGTAAAGACACACAAGTAGCGTTTAAGATTGATTTACAGGCCAGCTTGATCTTTTCACAATACAAAAAAAAAAAATCACGGTGAACTCTTAAGTATGACGCTGTAAAGGCTATAAACATTTTTTTTTCTTTGTTAAATGGTTAAAACAACCCTTCTGTTCGCATCAGCAGCACTTTAGTCATAAAAACATTGTATTAAATTAATATTCCTCAATAACTTCCTTTATGCCTGTAATTTAAAACGCACATATTTTGTCAGCTCAAAAAAAGTGCATTGCAATAATTGTAAATTAGCACAGAAAAGTATAAATAGCACATCTGAGTGCTGCTCAGGAGGCCTGTGGAGTAATGCATCCTAATATAACTGCATTGTCACCCAGGGAGGGAGAGTTATCAACACATCCTAAACACCTCGAAGAGCATGAGGTAGTGGCACTCAAATTTGACTCTATAAAATAAAAAGGAAGCAAGACTTGGCCTCAGCTTACCATCTGTTTATTTAGGCTAAAAATTATTCAGCAAAAAAGCCCTCATCAGAGCACTAATACCAATGATGCCAGCCTCTTTTAATAATGCTCAGGTGATTGTCCCCAGGTGTGTGTGGGAGGTTGTCACTGGTGTTTTTCTGTACAGTATATAACTCTGCATGTGACAATCTACAATGTCCAATCCTATCTTGCACAACACAAGCAGTGGTACATAATTAATAATAACAATGATCAACCTTACAATATAATCTTTTTTTATCAATTTTTATATGTAAACAGCCTTCCTCTACTCATGCAGTTGCTTCCTCCAGTAAGCTTGCTGAATGCAGCCATTGAAATCAATCCCCTCCTCCACCCCAGCTCCGTCCCTCGTGTGACTAAGACTGTCCGCATTGCTGCTGAGCTGTTCTGTGCGTGCCCCTGTGGGGCCAGTTTGGCTGCTGCCCTCCCTGCCTTATCCATGCATGCCTGCACAGATGGGTGGGAGGGCTCCCAGATCCGAGCCATATTGCCAAACATAACTGTATTGTCTTTTAAGTTTGTTCACAAAAGACTTTGACGACATTGGTCCTGACTGAACTGGCATTATTACATTGTGTGTACCAGCCACATTGCTAGTTATCTTTTAACAAAGGATTAGATATTGTACTTCATTCTGTCATTATTTTTTTTCTGTGTGTGTATATAAAAAGAGCCCAGTACCATTGTTATTGGTGCTCTGGTAAAGGCTTTTTTTTTCCCCTTTTTTTTTTTTTTTTTTGTCGAAAGCGTTCACCTGAATGTGGCCTAAATAAACAAATGGTGAACTGAAGCCAAGTTTAGGAGCTTTTCTTTTTTTGAGTGCCATGGCCTTTGTGGCTTTTTTGGATTTACCTTGACTGTGGCAGAATACCAAGCCAATTGGGCTAAGAGGAAGTACATGTGTTATACATTCTAGGTTATCAGCATATCTCTTGACCAGCTTCTCAATAGTGATTGCTCTGGTTGATTGGGTGACTGTGCTCTGCCTGCCCAAGCTGGTTCAGCTGAAATGAGGCACCAGCTGACCAAGCATTTTGGATAATTCTTGTGCTGGCCTAGGCCTCCAGGAGTTTATTACATACGTTGCAGCTGTGGGACAGGCTTAAAGCCCAAGACAGGTTTTGTGCCTTTCAATTTGTGTGCGAGAAACAAAAAGCAATGTAAAAACAGATGGCCACTTTTATGGTACAATAGTATCTTTGTATAAACTGCAGATTGAGTGCAGCTGCTCTCAAATGCAAAGGCACTTTCCAATCAAGTACCAGGAACAAGCAGCACTTACCCACCCTGTATCCAAAACAGTCCTTGTCACTGTTGGCTCAATGTTCAAGCTTACAACGATAAAAGCATGTCAGGTCAACCCAGTGAAATTAGTCTAACTTCTCATTTTACCCCCCTTTCATCAGTGGACACAGGCAGTACACCATGTCTTCACGGGTAGGGGGGGATTGGGCTTTTTGGGGGGGGGGGGTGTACATAGGGGTGGAATTAGTTTTTTGTTTGATGCAAACTTCAGTTCCCTTGATCACCAAAGACTTTTTGATCCAAACCTTTCTGATGTCTTTAATGACTGAATCTTATTTTGTGGCATGATGGAATTTGTGATACACAATGAATTGCAAAAGAAAATATTTAAAAATCCATTACATTGCTAAATAGGAGCTGCACAGATATTTGCAAGAAGGGAATTATGAAATCTTTGTTATCTTATTCATTTCTTGAAGATTTATTTTATTTATTTTATTTATTTTATTTATTGAGAGGGGGTGGAAGAGATTAGTCATGCGCAAGGACACCAGTCCTGGGTCACCTTGTGGTTTGAGCAGTCAAACCACACAGCAGTGATTTCACATTTATCCTGGCTGAATCTGATGAATAACCTCTTCAATAGCATTCCTCACATCACTCGTCACCTTTAACTATTGGGCACAAGCGTTCAGATGAGCAGTCCTCCCTGAAACACCTACACAGCTGCCAGCTTCTTGTGATGTAACGCTGTTTGTACGTAAGTGTTCTTGTCAAGTGGATTTCATATTATCCATTCTATATGTATAGTAGAAACAAATCACATATTATGACCTTTTTTCTTTGCTTAAGGACACAGCAGTAAGAATGTTACCTGAACCTGTTACCGTTTGGCTTCCCATTTCCTTCATTTCTATGCCATAGATCTTATACAGTAAATCCTCCACCTTTCATGTGAGTTCATGGAAGGATATTTAGAAAATGCTACAGAGGAAGCAAACCATAACTCATAACATTTTTGGACAAAGACATTTTTTTCTTCTCGATCTGGCGCTGGACAATTTTAGACTAACAATCAAACAATTAACATGATTTTGATGCCACCACATAGAAATTCATACATTGCCTAATTTGTGAAACTTTGTGGTGGGAGTGTTACTGTTTGGGCACACTTGTCTTCATTGATAATCTAACTGCTCATAGCAGAATTAATTCAAAAGTGTATAGAAGAATCTTATCTGATCAAGTTCAACCAAATGCCTCCAAACTCATTGGATGGTGCTTCTTCGTACAGCAAGACAGTGATTCCAAACGTACTGCTAAAGCAACAAAGGAGTTTTTCAAAGCCAAAAACTGGAAAATTCTTGACTGACCAAGTCATTCACCTGAACTGAATGCAAATGAACATGCTTTTCTTGAGAAAACGTAAGATAACTAGTCCCTGAAACAAGCAGGAGCTGAAGATGGCTACAGTGCAGGCCCAGTAGAGCACCATCAGAGAACATCCTCAGCTCCTGTGCATCACAGACTACAAGCAGTCATTGCATGGAAAGGATAAGTGATAAAGTACTAAACAGGACAGGACTAATTTAATCTACATAACATTAATATGTCCCAAACATTATGGTGCCTTGAAATGGGGGGATTATGTATAAAAAGTGCTCTAATTTCTACATGGTGGAACCAAAGCCTATAAAAATACCATTAAATAAAAGCTGAGAATTTTAATCACATGCGAATTGTTTGACTACAAATCTAAAATTGTGGAGTACATAGCCAAATAAAATATGTTTTTGTTCCAAAAAAAAAAAAATTCCATTGTGGAGCCCACTGTAAGCGCACAGTCATGTGTCTGGAATGATAGCCCGACAAATGCTTTGAAATGATCTCCAACTGAATAAATTGTTGTCATAGGTACATAAAAATACCTTTTCCTTTTAATCATTTATTTTTGTGTGCTTAACTAGGCCCAGACACTATAACTGAGATGAGAGAGTGGCCGAGACCTTGACTTGAACAGTAACCTGTATTCACAATATCAGCATCAGAACACAGGTATTCACAAGGAATCCAGGTATAAATTCAATCATGTCCATGAGTTTATCAGTTTTTATATTTACATTTAATTTATTTTATTCACCTGGTTTAAATGTTTATTTCAGAATCTGTGAAGAGTAGGGCAGAAGCAAATCTGCAGTTGCTCTAAAGCTATGGATATATTGGATTTACCTAAGTATTTTTGAACACAAAAGTTTTCTTAAGGTCTGTGGAGATGGGAGTGATTTAATCTTCTTTTTTTATTTTTTATAACTGCTGTCTTCGCTCCAAGGACATCCTCAAGCATTCTTTAAAGTATGCCGTGATTTTTCTTCTTTATCAAACAGGACTTGTATTTAACTAAAAACAACCTGAGTAGGTTTACACACAACACGCTTTTTCGCTTTTCCTTGCCCAGAGATTCATTTATCTCTGAACCCCCTGCATGTGCACAGGTGTACACTTCTTTTTTCCAAGCAGCTTCTGGTGAAGCAGCTGCCTTTTTTTCCTTTGGGAAAAAAAAACAGTATAGACGAGGTTAATATGCTATTTTAATGATTAAACCACTTTCAACATTAGTGGTGTATTTTAAATGAAAATTAGGTCTCTGCTTTTATTCTTAATTGTTAACCACAGAATAATGAGAACAGATCAATGGTACTTTAAAATACTGCGCACTGTCTGAACATGAAAGGAAAAAAGAAAAAAAGGAAAGAGAAAGTGAAATCTATGGTGATGAGAGATTCATTTAGCCATTGCTGACTTCAACCATGTCCTAGATGATGGAATTATTCCTATAACAGCTTGTACTGTATGTGAGAGAAGGAAGGACATTATAACACACACATACACACGCGCATGTGCATATATACACTTTACACATAAACACACTCAGCAAACAAGGTCTTTGTTCACCCCTCCGAGATACAGGGTGTTAGATCACTCCTGAAACTGTTTGGAGATGAGAGAATGTAGACGTGACAATGTTTCCTAGCCTGCTCCGAGTGTTTGGCCATGACTTAAAAGTTGTGGCTTGTGTGTGTTCTGGGGGCTACTGAACGACAGAATAGCTCACGTGGACTATGCCAATGTGGATTTATCTAGATCTGCTAAACCTTATCACATACAGTGTATGACGACAAAAGTTTAGAATTCTAAAAAGGCAACAATCCCATTGTCAGTTATCCATATCATTTGCAAAACCTGTGGTTTCTGTCTTTAAAAAAAAAACAAAATACTTGACAGTCTGGCTGTGCACAAAGCGTGGAAAAAAGTGATGGAAACCAATGTGCACCTGTGTCTGAAATCACATCACATTAAAACCGGCAGCCTCGTGTGTGCCCACACACGCTCACCCGCTTTTCTGGGTTCAGTACACGCTGAACGAGGTGGCGGCCACTGTGTCAGCTGGGAAATCCACGCTGGGTATCTCCGGTTATAATGGGCGAGGGAGAGACGGCGAGCGGAACACGGAACTCTAGATGTAGCCTGCTGTAAGCGCAGAGAAATCTGACACCCGACAGGAGTTCTTTTCCATGCGCGACAAAGCTGCGGTGGTAATTACTGATGGGTCACTAGCCCTGCGCTGTGTGACAATCAGAAATAATAACACCACTGTACTCCTCTGCCATTAAAACACAGCCAGCCACTAATGAAAATGTTAAGTGCGTCACTGGCTTGTCAGGCTTAACTGTATTATAACCGTTTTTTACTTTTTTCTTCTTTTTTTTTAAACCAGGGCCAATGTATAAGTATTTGGCAAAATGCCAAATATATTCTCACACCCCAGTGAGTTAAATATTTTTGTTGATTAGCAACTACTCACAATTATCATCAGACGTCTGCATGTTGTGTCAATGGGTATGTAGCAGCAGAGTGTTTTAATAAAAAAGAAAATGCTGAAAAAAATGAAAAGATTTAACATATCTGTACTCTATCCAATCAAAACAACATATTCCCAAAAATAAATGTGAAGTTTACTGCCATTATATGCCCCTGTACAGGGGTACCCCTTTTTGTATGCGTATATTATTTATTTATTTATTTATTTATTTATTATGTTTTAATTGTTACATATAATTAACAGGGTAATTACCAATTAAATATTAATGATGGCATTGTACCATCTAGAAATATAAATATGCTTTGTCTTTTTTAAAAGATTTTATTCCAGTATAACTAATCTTTTAAATGACTGTCTCAATAGGAACAACACAGTAAAATAACAATCAGCTCCTACTTGCACATGCAGTATTGTAGAAACAGGTACTCTCTGAATAAAAATTTCACATTAGGAGCATGCAGAATGTTGTTACCTCCTTGTTGCATATAGACATGGGTGACTAAAGGGCAGAAAGTATTTTTGTGTTTAAGGAGAAAATAATTCAGTAATTCCCATCAAAATGTTCAAGAAGGAGACTTTTTCCCTTTAGGATTAAAGTGGTGACAACGTGACACCATTACCAGGCCAGGTATATGGCGCTGCCCCTGGCTTTAGCCATGCTAAATGTCATCTGCATTTATTCATGGAGGGACATTGATTTTAATTTTGTCTCCAGACCCTGATAAACAACATTGGTCCCTTGATTTAAAATATGGTAATTGATCATTAACACACACTGTAGGCTCACTATGGTAATTTCTTGTTAACACAAACCACAGGCCTGTCCTGTGACCCATATCTGTCCGTCAACAAAAACAACAAAAAAGTGAATGATGAGATTTCCGAACGGCTTTATTTCCCAACATATTGTAATATCACCAATACAAGGATGCATGCTAGAACATGAGAGGGTACAGTAAGGATGCGTGTCATTTTAACATAATGTTAGCGTACTACTGGTCAAGAGTTGGGAGGACATTCCTGTGGAAAAGTCCATAATAAAGACAAAAGAAAAAAACAACTTTGGGCCACACCATTTCACAAGCGCCATTTGATTTTCCATAAAGGAGAATAAAGTAATTTGGGCAAGGCTGTGGCATAATCATGCATAATGTATGGAGCTATCTGTGTACTGTTCTGCGGGCTCTGAGACACATAACACATAATGAATAACAGATCGCCGTCCTAAACTGGCAGGGATAGTGCATGGCAGGGACTTTAGAATTGCGTTCACGTCACATCTGCTCATCCGATTAGCTCAAGTCCTTTCTGCAAAATGATATGGTTCCCCATTCGTACATGCGGCTGATTTAAAGAGGTGAATTTTTACTGGGGCGATTCCCGCTGAGCGCTTGGCTCCGGGCGGCAGTGGCAGAGTAGCACAGCCTCCTCCAGAGACATAGCTCATTCCCCGCCAGGGATTTCAAAAGCCAATGGGATTCTGAAAGCCTCTGAAATACTGATTGGAAATATGCAAAGCAACATGACAGTTATTGGGGAAAATCAGTGATCAGACGACAGAATGTCCACTGCAGAGAGCAAAGGACGGAAGAGGAAGGCACGCGATGCGACTCTGCTTCAAGTTGTTTGTGCGAAGCCCATGAGTCTACTTTATCTGAGTATACTTCATCTGTGCTACTTCATCAGCCGTTCCTCTTCTCCCTCTTACTTTCACTCTCTTTCAGCTCCTTTTTTCATTCTCACTGCTGATCCCCCTAATTCCTTCTGCCCTCATGTCTCCCTACTCTTAAATGACTCTACTTCAGTCATTTTTATTAATATATTCCCATAAACTGCTGTACACCAGTGTGCCTTAAATTCACTATGCATGATCATTAGGCAGGCTGGTATAAAGTTTGTTTGAGGGAAGTTTGTGCAATATTCCTGACAAAGTCAATCACATTTCAGGTATAATATATTTTCATACATAAATTTCTCAATTGTCTCCAACCCTGCACACCAGCTGCATGCAGCTTACTTAATGGTACATAATACAAATTTATTTAGTATTATGAGACACTACTTAGATTGTTAAAGGAAATAGGGACATGTCTTAATTGCAAATGGTATTAAGTCACATGGCAATACATTGATTTAATTCATTCTCTATAGGTTTTCATGCCAGGTGAGAACAATTTGATACAGAGTTTAAATCTCTACCATTGACATGTGTAACCTCATCTTTTCAAGCATTACATATATTTGCATAGTATTTTTGAAATAGTGTACATAAGCTTTATAATATATATATATATATATATATATATTGCTAAAAAGAAAAATACCACTGCAGCATTACTATTTGAGTGACATTTGTCAGTGAAGGCTTAATCCAATGCTAAGTAATGCTGCTCAGATAGTTGATGGAACTGTAAAAATGTATCAAAATTTTAACCTTTTGTGGTTGCTCCTGAATTGGCTCAAAGTATTGTTCACTGCAACCAGGGCCACCCATTTGAGACTCAAACAGTAATGCATGGATGAGGCACCTTGAGTTTTATGAGTAATGCCAGACAATTTAAGTGCATTCTCAAAAGACAAACAGACTTTTTTTTTTTTCATTAACATGTTGGGATTGGTCACTTCTGCCCTGTTCATAATACGGTCTTCAAGCAGCCAAATCATATGTCAAATTCAGAAAGGCAGGGAAAGTGACTAGAGTCATCATATCATTGGAAGATTGCTTGTCTCTACTGTTGTGACATGCTTTACTATCCCAACCCTTCATAGAACTCCATAGAACTAACTATGGCCCCTGACCTCTAGAACCTCTTTATTATGACACATTGGAAACATTGGCCTCTGACCTCTAATTCTTTTTTATAACTTAAAATGGTTGTGTGACCTAGTTACACTGCTCAAGGACAAGACCATAAATGGGAATTGATCTCAGACCAAGTGCCACTCTGGTGAAAATAAGAAATGTAATGAAATCAGTGGTGACTAGGTATACCCTGGATGGACCTCAGTACAATATGAGCACAAGGGAAGATCTCCAGGACAGCTCCACACCTCAGTTGTACTCTGGTCACCACAAGTGCCATGACACAAAATGATAGTTCAAAGTAGGGCAGGAATTTGAGGTGCACATCTAGTCAGTGCTGGGTTCAGGTGTAACATGCCTTGTCAACTTTCTGAAATCCCCACGGATAACTAGGCTGACACAGCATAATGACAAAGGGTCACTCACTCCGGTATGCAAAAGCCAAACCCCTTAGCTGTCTGTCTTGCAAACTCCACATGTGCCATTTACCACCAGAGCCCTGATGGTTTCAGCATAACTCAAGGTGCGAGGAGCTCGCTTTCTCACGCACCCTTGTGCTCAGGTTGTCTGGGGAGTCCAGTGTGTCCTCAACTCACCTAGTACTCTTGTGGTTCCCTGGGAGTTTCACTGGGCCTTTTCCAGGGCACTGGGAGGAATCTGTGGGTGGTAAATACACTCAGCAGAGGAGAACAGGAAAGCTGAATGAAAAAGCTGAGCAGGGGGAAACTGAAAAGAGGGAAAGAGAGCAATGTTTAGGGGGAAGGAGGGAGGGGAAGCAGAGAGAACCAGAGGGCTGTGGGTCAAGATTTTGTAATATCTCAGGCTCTGCATTGCCAAGCAAGGAAGGACTTGAAATAAATTATGAAGTAAATAGATAAAATAAAAAATGTTCTCACCTCTGCAAATAACATTGAACAAAAGAACTCACCATAAGTCTGGTAGCTTCATCATTTATCTATGAAGAGGCCCGCTGTAGTGTAATATTCTTACTGGGACATTCTACCGTAGAAGTGCAGTGCAGAAAGGAAAACAGTGGGAGAGAGGGAGGGTGGAGAGGGAGTGTGTGTGCGTGTGTGTGTGTGTGTGTGTATACGTACGTGCGTGTGTGTGTGTGTGTGCAGGCATGCTTTTTATTAGAGAGATAAAAATCCTGCAAGTCTGATACAACTTCAGACCAACCAGAATAAAGAAAAGGTGACAAATCCCCAACAATGCCTCTTTTCTTATTTGACTTTTTTTCCACTAATTGAACTGACCCAGAGAGCACAAAGATGTGGCCTAGCATAGGCACAGGGTGTTTTACTTATGCCTGGCTGCATTTGCACTGATATTAGAAGCAAAGAGAAATACTGAAGAGGAGATTCCACCGGGAATCTGAAGATATAAGCGTATGACATGCATCTGATACATCAGGAAGTTAATTACTTCATCGTTTATCAATGCATCTTGCACGCTTTCTCTGAGTTGGTTTGCATAATACTTTGTGCCACAAAACACCAGGTCCAGGGTGACAGGGTGCTGTTTTGCAGAGGCGTCCTGCAGAGGCATTGAGCCGCTTTGGTGCATGTTCCCTTGTTTGAGTGTGAGGCACCAGTGCCATCTTCTGTCCCTCTAATAATATTCTTTTATTTCACTGGGGCATTCGTTTTCTTTCTTTCAGTCATGTGATGAGGCAGGACAACAGAAAAACAAGCCACCAACTGTAGCTCCCTAATGCTGACTCTCCAGGGAAGCTACATCCCTTTGAAACAAAGTTTCATTTCTGTGAAACAATTCAGAGAAGTATTTTACTGCAGGGAGGCCAGGCAACCTTATGTGTGCCCCTATGTGTACATTCCTGCACTAGGCTTTCTGACTGCTATCACTTTTCATTTATTAGTGGGTTCATAAAAAAATCTGTTTTAAACATTCATCTTTAATTGTTTCCGCGTTCAAATTGATTGGATGGATGCTGCAATCACAAAATGGCTCTGAACGTAATGCACACAATGCAGCAAATAAATTGGTACTTTTCTCAAAATGTCGCAAGTTGTCATACAGCTCACCAGAAGAAAAAATAAATAATTCTGTAAAAATAAATATGCGCAATGGTAAGGTCCACAGAACATTTGGTGGTGGTATTGAAAAAACTGCATAGCTGACCAACATCCAAAATAGGCAGAAGTTTTCCTATTTGAGGGTTGGTGACTGTGGAGCCTGGTGAATACTTATACTCAGGCTTGCAAGAATGTTGCCGCTGTGTTTAAGCAAGACTGATGGCAGCACTGTGAAGTGTTATGGTTTCTGGCAAGCTTGTGGCCATGACAGAAATGTTCTGAGACAGAGAGGAAATTTCATAGAATGTCTTAGCAGTGTCTGTGTCTGCATGTGTATGTGCGACAGAGAGGGTGGGAGAGAGAGGGAGGGAGTGTCAGACAGTGTGCCATGTAAGCCACGGGGAGTATATGAGATCTTTTCATCTCTACCTTCGCTTATAATAACTCCATCCAAAACCCCAAATTAAAAGATCTGTCAGACAGATAACTCTATTAAAACCTTTATTAAATCATCAAAAAATGCTCTTTAATGTCTGTATTCTGTTCCAAATTACCATGTGCTTAATTGAACAAATGAACACATCACATTATCCTCGGAATGAGACGTGGTGGGAGGGGCAGATGAATGACAGGTAAATTAACTCCCCTCTGTTTCGCAAAGCATAAATTACAGCAGACATGCTTTTAATTATTTCTCAAATAGTTCTTGCCGCAATAAAATTACAGGACTCCGCTTCCTGTAATAAGAAATGTTCATTACACAACCATTAAATTCTAAGATGTGGAAGCGCTTGAAACATTTTACAGCCACATTACCACACTTTCACTGTTTATCAGTGTCTCTCTTTCTTACTATGCCTGCTTACATCTCTTCATGCCACTGTGTCTCTGTCTAGATCCACTTCTGCATTGTTGAAATTCCATGCAAACTATAGGGAGACTGTAATGGCATTTTGTGCATCATGCATATACATCAACAGAGTAAGGAAAATAAACGTAATGTCCTAAATCATCAAGGTAGAAGGTACGAATGATATCACTTTCAAATCTGTAATTGACATTAATCCCCTGTGACAATCTCTGCTGATCTGCAGAGCTTCTAAACCTCCGTCTAAATCTACATATATTTAAAAGGCACTGCAAACTCTTTCTGCAGCCGACCATTGGTCACATGTACGTGCAGTAGTATAGTGGGCAAGGAGTTGGTCTTGTAACCTTGGTCTTCCCCAGTGGGACACTGCCGTTGTACACTTGCCCAAGGTACTTAACCTGCATCGATTCAGTATATATCCAGCTGTATAATTGGATACAATGTAAATGCTATGTAAAAAATTTGTGTCAGTCACTCTGGATAAGAGCGTCTGCTAAATGCCTGTAATGTAATGTAATGTACACATAACTAATGGAGCAACTTTTTAAAACTAAGTCAAATTTCCCTGATTTGCTGCTCATTTCCTGCACTGTTTTTTGCATGCTACACTTGCTGCAACTCAACTACCACCACCCCAGCTTCCACCTACTGTTTGGATCTGCTTATATGTACTGGGGGGTTTGGTATTTCTCCCGTCAGTAGGGGATATGCATCGTGATTCCTGTTTGACAGGTTAGTGCACACTGGTGTGTGCACAAACACACCTAAAGCATATCCATTCGGTGGGAAACCAAAAATAATTACTTTGCATATGTACTTTGTAATATTTGTTTATCTAAATACATGAGTTGTCCTGACTGAACTGTTTTTGCAACTATTAAAATATTTACAATTGTCACACTGCAAAAGGGACACAAAGGAACACCACCAGACAGTGATAGAACAAACTGTTGAACTTCTACAAGCATAAATGTTGGAACACAGAAATGCGTACAAAATATGTGTTCAGTAATTTTAATGAAATGTATTCATACATGACCGTTCCTACATTTTGATTCCATTGAAACTATGGTCTGATTGATGAATGTGCCAGTAGGCATATGTTACGCTTCCAAGACAACATGAATAATGGCCTACTCATTGACACAAACTCATGAAATATCAGTACATGTTTAGGTTTTTGAGCTGATGAATAAGGGGCTGTCCCCAAGCCTCCAATTCCCTGACCTGTAAGGCAGGTCTGAATACATTAACAGTGGAATAGTCCGAGACAATGTCTGCAGTAGCTTTAAACATCACACACACGCACACACTAACACATGCAAACACGCACACGCACACGCACACACACACAAACACACACATACCCTGCACACTCAAATGCAAGTGAAAGATCAAGTGATTCATTGTATAAACCGCGGGCCAACCATAACCAAGTACAATCAGAGGCCCTCCATCTCAGGTTTCAAGAGATACAAGCATCATTATTCATCATAATCAAAGGGTTCAGCTTTGAGAGCGAGAGAGGGAAAAGCAACAACTTAACATGGAGGAATTAGCATTTTTTGAACTGCATTTAACAGAATGTTCTGTATTTGATTGGTGTCAACCTCTTTTATCCTGGCTGTTGGTGAGAGAATGCAAAGTCGATACATGGAGATAAATGGCTGAAGTCAAAGAGGTGCACATTTGCATTTCTTTTTCAGCAAGCTCCAATTACAAGCTTTAGTTTATCAGCTGTCGGAGTGGTGCAAACAAAGGGTGCAAAAGATTGGTGGAAAAAATAGATGAGGTGTGATACAACTTGCATTAATTTACACATTTTACAAACAAGTGAACTGTTATCTTCAAGACAAATAGCACAAAGGTTACATAGCTGACTAATGCTGTATAATTACATCATCTTCAGGTATGATAGTAGTGATGGTGTTAATACATAAAAGAAATATAGTAAATAAAAAGGTATGAATTTATTCTGCACTGTTCAGTCATTCTCAGGAACGAGAAGACTGATTGCAATTTTCCTCCTCCATACATTGTTCTCTATTGTGTATACTCATTGTTCTATATTGTATATATCTCTATACAGATGTATTGACATGTAAGAAACCTTTTAAAACAGTAAAAAAAAGATTGTAGATGAGTGCAATGAAATTGACAAAAATGCTAACATTTTCACTTATTTTTTAAATAGTAACTACTGGACACATTTTTATAAAATATTGAGAATTTGTCACAGTATTGCGGTTTCCTTATTTACAGTAAGAAATATTTTCATAAACATGGAGGTGGAGCAGCAGAGATGGAGACCGGTGATTTCCGTTCTGTTGTTCCAAAGTATTAGCATATTGGCCTTATGCATTAGCCTTGTTTCAAGTATTGCCTGGCAGCCTTTCAGTCTATAGGCCAATAACTTCTGAGATGACAAACATGCACAGTTTCATAAGCAGTGGCAGTGTAAACCAAATTCCGCTCTTGAGATATGCACTTTATGCAATGACGTAGCAGAAATGGACTTAATATAAAATATGCATTTAAATAACACATATTTACTTTTCCGAAGCATTGGCTTGGCTGATGCAGAGACGCACTGTAAATGTCAACGGCATTGCACAAGACAACTGGAGCTTCCACGCTGCAGCAAACTGGCAGGGGCTTGCAACACATCAGCAGTTTATTGTAATTTACCTTCCACCAGACTCCCCTTTCCTCTGGAGTATATAGAAAATCTTCCCTGCCAGGAAATGGAACGATTAAACCACCCCTCTGAAAGCAATAGGCGGTTCCTGCAGCGGCATTACAGAAGAGAAATGCCTGCCATGGAATTGTCACGCATGGGGAATTTTTACCGGGAGCGTCAGTGTTTTTTTTGTGACGCCCATTTGTAGTGGCATTGTTGCAAACCCCCGGGCACACGTGTAAGAGTGACTTGATGCTAGCGAGCTCTGTACTATAATTCAGTTGAGCACATTTGACACTGTGACATGTTTGTGGGTTGTTACGTGCAGTCATTAAGATTTTCCAACCTATTAAAAGATTTAGCATACATGATATTTTGTTCTTTAAGCTTAACAGCTTAAAATGATCTGATGTCACATTTTTTTAAAAATGTGTTTAGTCTTGTAGGCCATTGTGTTAATGTGCAGTATTTATTGATAAAGTTTTTTTAAGGATCACTTGGTTTTTTGTGTTTTTTGTATTTTTTTTTTTTTTTTTGGGGGGGGTGTTGCCATTTGCTCAGCTGGTAGACAGGTTGCTTTAGTTCTTAAATAACTCTCATTATTTGCAGAAGTGGAAAAAAAATTTAAAAAATGTTTTTAAACATCTTAACTTTTAAGAAAAAAACATTTAAATATAATAAAAAGTCTTCATTTTTTAGCTTATTAAGCTGCCAAATGTGATTTGGTAAACAGTGATTCCCGAGCTCTAAGCATAAACTCACCTGAACCGATATATAGACTTTTTATGTCATTTTCTCAGAGTAAACTTGCTCATGGATAGGGTGAGTTTGTAGTCCTTCAGCAAGGATCTAATCTATATTCATTATATACTCTCATTAGATCCTGAATGACATGTTCAGACATGTTCAGGTAACATATTAGAAAATATGATGGTCAAGTTTGTGTATACAGTATATTGTGTTAAGAAATGCATACATGAGTCTTTATACCTTTGTCATTGCTGCCTTTTGCTTACAAAACGTGACAATGGTACCATCCAGTATTCTCTTTACAAGGTAATATGAGGAAAAAGCATACTGAGTGATTACTGTCATTCACTGCTATGTCATTCCTTCATCGTGGAAGTGTTGAGGAAGCTGAACCGTGATTTGATTTGTAGCTGAAGCATTCATATTGTACATGTAGTTTTAAAAGCAGAGCCTGAGTTTTAAGCTTAGACTCCATTTAGAAATTAAAATCATCTTTAAGCCCTTGGTAACTGTTAATGTATTAGTTTAGCAGATGCCCTCAATTAGGGTGCCTCACATTATTTGACATATCATCTTTTAAAAACAGCTGGATGTTGAGTGAAATACAGAGGCATACTTGATAAGCATTACATTTTAGACTCTCTCTTTCTTTCTTTCCCCCTCTTTCCCTCTATCCATCTCTTGGGTGCGCTCATGGTCACCAAACTTTTTTTAACACAAGAAAAATATATTGACATATGTCTAAAATCCATTCAAGAATCTTTGAAGCCTGGGAATTATAAGCAAATGCAATCAGCAAAAAGCATTTGTTTCAATAGATATTCAATGATGTGTTTGGGCTGATAAACTTAGAGATGCAATAGCAAAAGAGCACCTGCTAGAGCGTAAAATGTCATGGAGTCACCAATGCATTTTATACAGAATGTCTGCTCTACATAGTGCACCTTGTCTGATCTTTGAAACCATTCAAATGTAACTGTTTCCCATTTCTCATATTTGCCAATAGATAATAAAGGATTTTCCCCAGAGCAGAGCTTACTAAACAGAAAGCCTTGACTTGTTCTGCCTGTTTGGGAGATCATGAGCCTTCCCTTTCACTCCTCTAAGCATCAAATGGATCTTTAAGATTTTCCCTCTATCCACAAAGCATAACATATTTTTAGCTTAAAGACACAGGAGTTATAAGTATTTGTAATGATATGTAATGTGAGAATATTCATGAAAAAAACAAGAAAGCAAAACTTCTCTACATCTCTTTGAAGGTTTTAGGAGGGCCTTAAGTGTCTATGCCATGCCAGTCTAATGTCCCTGATGAGCCAGAATTATTAATTACTATTCTCTTAATGTAACGGGAAGGTTCCAGTCAAAATTCATCTATGTTCTTTGTGTCTACAAAACCCGACATGACAGTGCTACATACTGTCTAGACAGCGGGTGAAATGACAGTTTTCTTGTTCGACTTGTCTGCGTGTTCTTATTCATATTTCTCACACTGCCGATGACTGATTTAATCATGAAAGGAGGGTAGGCAAAGTGGCATGTTAGAAGCTACTTTGAATTTAACTTATAAAGAGCTCCATTTAGCTGTAAAATGTGCTCAGCTGTTTGAAAGGCTCTCATCAAATTGTTTCAAACTGTGTCTGGTCTGAATCCACTCTCACCTATCAAGTTTGCTTAAAAACCCCATGCAACTAAGCCAAGAAATGTGAGTTTGTTAATGGTATAAGGCTTTTTTTTTTTTTGTTACTGAGAATGACATTTGGAAATACCAGGTTTTTACATGACATCAGTGATTGGCCTAAGCTGAGAGTTGCACGATTTTGAGGACATTATTTTCAGCTCAGAAGGACTGCAGAGAGGTCACTCCAATCACCTAAATCAGGCCTGCTAGATTTGTGCAGATTTTGAATCTGTGCAACCTGATCGAATGCAGCTTCTTTGGTTCTGAAAGAAAAGTAACTGATGGTAGAACCTGTTAAATGTTCTTTCCTGCAGAGCTCCACAGTGCTTCACTGTCCCCCTTCTTTTATCATATGGTGCGGCTGTGCAGGTTTCACCGACACTATAAAAATATGCCAGCGGGTTTGAGATTAGGAAGCCAGAGAACAGATGCTTTCATAGAATGAGAAAAGAGATGGGCTCTCTATCCGCAGCCTGTTTATATAAATAGCACCTGGACACAGCCCAGGCCCTGTCTGGACAGGGGAAACAGCATGTACCAATCAGCTCTCCATTAGAGAGGAGAGGATGGGGCAAAGGAGAAATGGAAGAAGAGGAAGAGGGATAGGAGAGGCGAAGAGAAGTAAAGGAGAATTTTAGAGGAGAAATGAGGGAGAAAAGGGGTATGGAGAAAAGAGAAGGAGAGCAAAATGTTACGGAAGAGAACGAATAGCATGGAGACTGGTGGAATGGGGAATGCTTTCTCTGTACAGCCATCGATGATGGGCTTAAACCCCTGGGAGGACATCACATCAGCATGCCTTAGTATCAAGCATCTAGCAATTTGCCTTGTGTGGTGACTGGCAGATCACTTTTCACAGATCGCAGGTATCCTATTAATGTCACACCTATTAGGTCGCGTCAATGGAAGGACTGTGTCAGAGGTCCGCACCACATCCAGTCGCCATGACATCTCGTAACCCAGTCGCACAAGACCCAGGCCAGGCTGCCGGAAACCAACCCCAAACCCCACCCCCGCCCTCCTGATCCATTCCCTCTGTGAAACGGGCTCTGAAGCCGCAGCTCCCTCCTCTCTCCCCACATGCTCTCCTTCCTTCCTGAGCTAGAGATCAGAGGAGATAACATGCGCTAATACCCGGTAATCAGATTAGGGCTCTTCTCTGGCTCTCGCGCCCGTTTTGGCCAGGGGCGTTTAGGCCTGTCCCGTACCGAGTCAGGCCCATCGCACACCGTCAGGGTGAATCAAAGAGCCGCCAGTCATGCAGGGGATTCTAATCAGGAGTTTAAACAAAGCATCTGTGAGTTATCTTTAGCCGGTTCCAGCAGACAGGCCTTACTTTCAGCTGTGATTAACACCAAGCCAGGGCCTTAGAGAAGATAGGGAAAACAACCTCTATATATAATGAGAAGCTCCTCTAAAATTTGAATTTAAATGTTTGAAATGAGCTGGATGCGGTATCTAACTGCATATTCTTTGAGACATCTCTCTGATGTTTTTACTCTCATTTCAATCAAACTGACAAAAAATAATAATTCAGGAAAATCACTGGACTGTGTCTTTCACACTGGCAGGAGAAAGCCCTGGTTACAGCATTTACATGTAAAGGTCAAAATCTGTGGAGACACACTATCAAATTTTGATGAAAGATTTCAGTTGGGAAAATGATAAATGTGAGAAGGTTCAGAAATGAAAGACATACATGTGGAAGTGCAGTCACACCCCTCCCAGTCCTCTTTGAAAGTACTGTCTAACAGAAGAAAGGGGTAAGGACTCCAATCCCTGAAAAGTTAGTTAAAGGGAAATCCTTAAAAAAAATTCTAATGTGATGCAGCTCCTCACCTTTAAAGAGCTGGTGTTTGTATTTTTGCCTTTTTCTGCCTGTCTTAAGGCAAACCCAGTGTTCTGGAACCAAAGTGCATCTTTCAAGCAACAAAGCGTGTGTTGCAGCTGTTTTAAAAGTAAGGAACAACATACAAAATTACAATTTCCTTTCAGTGGTGTTCCCCCTTTATGTTTCCAGTTAGATCTGTGCTACCATTCCAGAAGTTGAATGGGAGTCATACATTTTTTCCAGTTGTCAAATGTAATTATATTCCAGTTTTACCTTTTCTCCTATATCCCCTATTTTTACATTTTTCAAGAAGTCCATGGTTATTTGTATGTGTGTGAGAGAGAGAGAGAGAGAGAGAAAGAGAGAGCGAGAGAGCGCGAGAGAGAGCGAGCACAACCACCTGAATATTATGGTCTACGGATTGCCTTTGCAAAGTTTTCCTCTTTCTCTCACTGTTGTGAACACGCATTCATTTCCGTCTGTTTTATTTTATAAAGAGTCCCCTGAGGACTTAAAGTGCATCTGTATCTCACTACAGGAGTGTGCATCAGTCTTTTAATATGCTGCAGTGCTGAAAGATATTCATATCTGCTGTGTCTGCACTGCATTACCCTTTGTCTCAGAGCAGTGCGGGTATACAGAGACCGCACACACACGCACACACACACAGAGTACATTATGCACACACTTTTACATAATATGTACATACAAACACAGATACATATTCGTACACAGTAAACTAAATTTGAAAATGTGTGGATATTAGATTCTTGAATCACTTGTGACACATACTGGAAGCAATATTACTGCATGAAACGAGCATCCAACACCCAGTAACGACTAATAAAGAGAGAGATGAAAGAGCATAAAATACGTTAAGCTTGGGGTAACACTCCCTTGAGCCTCCATAAAAAATGCATAATAAAACAGTAACAGTCTGAATGTACGTATTTTTCAGTTTGGTGTATGAAATTACTGTCATGGTGGTTTTCTGATACAGAACTAGAAAAAATAACTTTAAAAAGTGCATGCATTTTCAAAATTAAAAAAAATGTGATTGTGTTGGGTATGCAGGACAGTGCTGTAGGAATCCATGGGTTAAAGTTGGGAAAGCTCATTGACGTTTCAGCCGTTGAGAGCAGGCGGGCCCGGAGTCAGTTTGCAGTGTTCCTGTGAAGAGTGGTCTGATTAGATCTGCTCTCTGAGAGAGATGGCGCTTTATCAAACTGGCAGCTCTCTCCTCTCTCCTCCTTACAGATTCCTGCAGGGAGATATATCACCTGGAACCCGGGACAGGCATGGAGACTGCCCCATGCGCTCCAGTGCATGCACGCACACACACGCACACACACACACACGCACGTGCATGCACACACACGCACACGCGCGTGCACACGCACACACACACGTGCACATACACACAGGCACACACACACACGCACGTGCATGCACACACACGCGCGCGCACACGCACACACACACGTGCACATACACACAGGCGCACACACACACGCACTCACTCACACATGCACGCATGCACGTACACACACATACATGCACACATGCGCACATACATACGCACACACAAACCACACATGCACTCTGAAACACATGGGCAGTTAAAACACATGCACACGCCAGACCATACACTCACACAGCAAACACACGCACACAGGCTTAAATAAGCACAAGCTTAGAAGCACACTCAAGTGCAAGGGCTTTACAACACACAAATTAAATACATACTGTTTGATTAAATAGATGAACACAAAAAGACATAAGAAGAGAGTGAAGGAGAGAGGGAAAAAGACAATTATGTATGTTTGCACATTTGCGGGAAGTCACCTGTACGTGATGAGATCCTGCCCCCATAGAATAATGAATTGATAAATGTGTTGTATAAATTACTGACAATGTTCCTGGTCGGAATTCTTTATGCAGTACTCCAAAAAGCATCTCAATTATCCTTCATCCCACCATTGTTTAAATTATTAAATGAAAACCGGTGACTAACATGAGGTTTTTAGCAACTGTATGTAAACTTCTTTTGTGTTCTGTAAAGAGCTCCAACGTACAAACCAATCACAAGGAATTCAGAGAGACGTGACAATCATGTTGTACCACCTTGCCTCGTATCTTCCTTTTCACTGATAATGTCATATTCAGTTCTCCCATCCATGTACAGACCCTGACCAAAAAGAACCTTACTTCTGTCATATGCATCAACAAAGAAAGAGAATGATAATTGAATAAATAATAAATGAATAAAGCAAGTGCTGCTTTTGACCACTGCCATGACTCAGAACAAACAAAAGCAGGGGATCAGAATGCATCAGCCAGGAATAAAAGCATTTTTAACTGGTTCTCCCTCATTCCCAAGTGAAGAAAAAGATCACAAAAATCAATGAGCCTTCATAACTGCTCAAGACAAAATCCCCACAGCATTATGGGAGATAAGAACTATTCAGAATGTCTTAAATGTTTTAAGAGATGCACCTTCATTCAAAAAGCAGGAACATTGAAGTGGGCTGAGGTGAGGTACATAAAAACTTGAATGTGAGTTCAGGACAGTTGAGTAAAGCTTCTTCCAGGTGAATTGGGAAAAGGGGAAAGGTCATGTTGACTGTAGTGAGCACAACTATATGCGGGAATTTTACTGAATTAAAAATAATAATAATTTAGTCCACTGACTAGTGCAAGCAGTGTGTGTACACATTTATATTTAACAGTCTTAAAATCTTTGACCTGTGGCTCATCTGGAAAATATACCAGTGTGAAAATGTTCTTTACAGAATACATTCAGTCCTATTGTTCAGTTACATCTATGAATGATATTCTGTCCATCTCTCCATTCACTTTATAAACTCTCTTCGCTCACTGTCAGTTTTCAGGGCTCAGTAACAAAAGACACATAGCTACACACTGACATTTGTTCAAGATTACAGATGCTGGAATTTTAATCAATTTGTTAATTCATTTAGAGTGTTTCTCTGTCCCCTCTTTTCTTGCCCAGGGATGTTGTTCATTATCTTAATCAATCTTTGAGAGGCATTGATAAATATTCCCGCTCAGTCTTAATGGTTAAAGAGTGAGGCTGCTGGAGCATAGATTAGTTTCATTTACAAGATGGATTGACGGGAACAAGAAAGAGAAAAGACACTTCGGAGTACCAACAGTGGTGCAGTCTTCATCAAAAGGATCACTGTAATGAACCACCGCGAGCTAATCAAAAAGTTTCACTTAAAATGGCTGACATGGGAGTGTAAACTACCTTTTTAATGAGTGCACATTGTCATCTGTAATACCTCACATTGGAATGCTGGGTATTTTCATTATTAGTGTAGTTAAGACTGGAAATGGTTGTCACACTTTTTACTCAGCGTTAACTTTCTGGCCTCATTAAAGTTGACAAGCTCCTGTCCTCCATTGAGTTGAAGGGCAACATCAAATGTACATAGGGATGTTTTTATGCCAGGCTCAATTAATGGAAAATAGTTAAAATGACAGTGGTCTCCTGTGACAACCTGGCCTACTCTATGCTGGATTTGATTATTTTCCGTTTTAAACACCTTTGTTTTTATGACAGTACATAAATCCATAGCCATAAAATTACGTTAGTCTTACATCACATATCATAGTAAATGTATAGCTGAATAGTATAGTTCCACAATTCTGCTGCTGAACCAACATATAAACCCCACTCAGAAAACAGACAGCAGGGCTAGAACAATAAACAACATTATGAAATTGAACAATTTATATTTCTGAACTGTATCTCAAAGACACTTTCCATTCTTGTCTATATAAGATTTGAAGTGAAGGGTTTTATAATAAAAGGGTTAGGGCAGACACAAAGAGACTGTATGGGGGGAGGGGGGAGTTAGCAATTGTGAGCTTTGGGGGGGGGTGGGGGGTGTAATAGCGATTGCGGATTGGGCGATGTAGCGATTGTGGACCAGCCACCGACTGTCATGGATACCCATGCCTAGAACCAATAACCGGCCCGGGTTGGGGGCTGATTGACCTCAATCACCACCTGATCAGAGTGTAACAGGGGTAGGTCTGCTGTGGGTCTTCGACCGTGGCCCTCTCCAGCCGACCCACACAAGAAGAGATACAATCAGCCCACTGAGGTCCCCAGCTAAGGAAACTAATCACACTCTTATTGCATCTCAAGGGGGTGATGTCACAGCCTGCAGCAGATGTTCATATGCTAACTTCTGTTTCAAACACAGTTACAGTACCACACAATGTTCAAGCAGAAACGTTCAATTTTGGAAGCCTTGATGAGATAGTGAGATGCCAACTAATGGAGAACAATCATTAAAGGAGAGAAAGTCTCACTCTATTCTGCTCCCAAGTAATTTATTACAACAACAAAAAACATTTCAACATATAGCATCTTTTTCAGGGTGTTGAAGGACTACCATTATTGATTCTAGTCATCCATTTGTACTGGTGAACAGTTCCAACTGATCCCAAAAAGAATAACATAAATAATATAGGGTTTTAGTTTTAGCTGTTTTCTTTTTGGTTTTGTTTATCATTACACATTGCAGTATTCTAGACATTTAACACTGCCTGGTTTAAGTTAAGCTATGTACAAATTTCAAGAAGAATCAGGTGTATAATTATATTTATAAAGAAATTCTGCCTAGTCTACAATCAAAGCATACATTCAGACAGCTCCATAGGTGAATCATGGCAAATCTTTTCAAATGCTTTATTTCACAGACAGTGTGACATTACTCCTTCTGGCTGTTGAGAGATTCAAATTTCAAAATTCAGAACATATTGAAATACTCCTAAAATGACATGGTAACAAACAGATAAGCAAATTATCATTCTGTTTGTACATTTACTTTGGAAGTGGGAAAACACGCTTCAACTGAGGTCAGGAGTGATAAACAAAAGAGCAAAAAAAAGATAAATAAATGAAAGAAAAAGGAGAAAGACAAAGGCCTGAGGCCATGCTTGTTTGTTTGTTCAGCCACATTTTTAAATTCTGTGGCACCTTTAACAAGTCTTAAAAATGTCAGAGGATGGCCGGGCCATATATAACAGTTTTAACACCTTCATAACAAATGCGCTCGTGTTCACAGGCCACTGTAAAGTGAACTCTGGGACCGGAGCCAGGGACCGTATTTGTTGAACGTAATTTGGCAAACTGCTCTTTGAAATTATTCCACGAGGATTATGCTGTTCTAACTTTTTTCAGGAGGAATGATTGATTCCAGAGGCTACAAATTAAGACAGTTTGCTTTCAAAATGGAAAATTCAACCATGCCAGAATTAGGGTATGGGCCATGTGATAAATTATCTGATTTCCTTTAACATCTGCATAACCACTTGCTCTCTGTTCCCTCCAAAAATACCAGCATTTTTGTGCATAGTCACCAATTGCCCTATCATATATGTATTTCCCCAAACCCCTAGAGAGATATTGCATTTTTCTTTCACTGCATTGTCATCTCCCAGCTCAGTGTCCAATTTTCTCCTATTTATTTTTGTTTTCAACACAAATGAATAATTCTACTTCTTCCACCCACACAAAAATGCATACTTTATCTAGCAATGGACCCACATTCCATCTCAAATTCCAAACATCCAGCAGCCCTCCAGCTCCTTATATTTCTATTGGTATGACTTTACTTACATAAATTCATTATGACATGGAATTTTCTCGGTGGAGACAAAACATTTGTTAAATTAATAGATCAGATGGTAGATTATTTTATCCAATCGCAGACCACCAGGAACACGTTTGAGAACATGGTGAGAGTTAACCAACCTCAAACCGTTCTTTCCAAAGGTATTGGCTTATAGTAAAGCTTGCCATTTTAAATAAAATGCTGCCATGATATCAGCACAAAACGTTTTAGCGGCATCAAATCATGGGAACATTAAAAAGATGAATGCCTTTCACCACATACCCGACATACATGTTTGTATTGCTTAATCTTACATTGCACTGACTGATACGAAAGTAAGTAATGACTTTTTCTTTGGAAAATATCATATGTTCAGGAAGCCTGTTGGGACCTGGGAATGGGTTGTGCTAAAACCTCCTCTCTCATAATGGTTGTAATAACGCTGCTCCTTCCCTGGGAGGATCTCCTGTGATTGCTCCTTTTTTCATTTTGTGTTTTTGTGTTTCCTCACGTCTCAGGACGTGATCACGCATTTCCTTTTCTTAAACAAAAAGACAATATATTTATCGGGCATGAGGCGGAATATCGACTTGATTTTCACTGGAGACAGTGATGATGGTGAAAGAAAAAGAAAATCGTGTCCAGTTAATGAAAGGAGAAGTGATGCATCTGTGGCTGACCGTTGTCATGGCACTCTGAAAGAACCCCCTTACAGTGCTCGGATCTGTGTGCCTCTTAGTGGGTTTTCTCCCTCAACCGACAGCCATGGCTGGACAGTCTCCTCTTGTCATCACCAGCCCTAAGATATGCCATCTATCTCTGACCACTTTGATGTCCCATGAACCCCCAAGAAAATTGTGGGGGGGGGGGGGTGGATACATTTCCTATTTTGTGGATGGGGCGGGGGTTAACAATTCACGGCAGAGATGGATCGCCGCAGGCACATGTTCGGTGAACGTTTATTTCCCCTTGCCTCTTCGAGCCTTGCTGATGACAGATGGGTCTCGGGTGACCTTCTGTGACATGTCACGCATCTGACACACGTGTGAAATAGGGCCCAGCTCACGACCTGGCAAACGTGATCTCCCCCCGGGGAAGCATACGAGCCTTCAGCCCACGCTGATGGACAGGCAGAGAGCAGTAGAGCTGGCCTTCACTTTTGAGTTTAATCCATCAAATGAATGAATCGCTCCAATTATTCAATTAGGATTCTCTGAGGGCACTGGCTTCTGGACTCTGGACAACTTCACATAGCTTTGTCTTTTCCACACATCTGTGGAATTAAGTAACATACTGGATTCATCCATCCATCCATCCATTATCTATACCCACTTATCTTGGGCAGGGTTGCAGGGGGTGGGCAAGAGGCAGGAATACACCCTGGTCTGGTCACCAATCTATCGCAGGGCACGCACACCATTCCCTCACCTCTCCCTCACACACTCTTACTATGGCCAATTTAGAGTCTCCAATTAGCCTATCTGCATGTCTTTGGACCGTGGGAGGAAACTGGAGTACTCGGAGGAAACCCACATAGATGCGAGGAGATCAGGCCTGGATTCAATCAACAGTTTTCCTTCATTTAAAGTTTAAAAATTTATTTTTTTGTGGCTTACACTGTTGCCTCACAATAAAAAGGTACCAAGCTCAAATCCCAGCCAGGGCCTTTGTGTATACAGTTAGCATGCTCTCCCCGTGTCCATGTGGGTTGTTTCCTCTGGGTGCTCCAGCTTCCTCCCACAGCCCACACATGCAGGTTAGGTTTAATCTAAATTGCCCTTAGGTATGAATGTGAGTGAATGGTGTGTGGGCCCTGCAATGAATTGGCGACCTGTCCAGGGTGTAATCATGCCTCTCTCCCAATGCATGCTGGGAATCCCCCACCCCGTAGCCCTTTCCAAAAATAAGTGGCCTGGAAAATGGATGGATAAATGGATGGATGGGTGGAGGCACTACCTTGAAAATTACAATTTGGTGATTACCAATCACTATCTTAATTAAATTTGTGCTCATGTCAATAAATGGCACTTTTAGTAAACGTTACGGACAAATGTTGATTGACTCCAGGCCATATGTACAATGTAACAAAACAGTAATTAAATTTATTTTTACACGTCTCATGCATCTCAGAGAGTTTAACAGTGTAGAGAGGTGGGGATGGGGGTAGGGGGGAGGGACGGTTGACTTGGGTTTCTGTTCATTCTCCTCGCTGATCAAGACTCCATTGCTGAAGCAAGGTCCACCTGTACCAATAGACCTGATGACTGAAGACAAGTCAGGAGAAGATGTGATGATGCTCACACTGGTACTAGAACACAACTGCCACATTATTAGTAGTAGAAGCTCTGTCCTGAAGCTTCTGTCTACTTACAGTTAATAAAATACAACAGCTGATGTAATACTTTTCTCTTGTTCTTCGATTTTTCTGTTACATTCAGCAGTGTCTGTGGTGGTGAAACAGGCCGATCCTAGGGAAATGACCTAAACCAACAGAAGAGACTTCTCTTTTTTTCTCTATTTGACCTATGCGCCTTGCGTGGTATCGGCCATCTGTGCATGGATGTTGCTCTGGCTACAGGATTCAGTGCAGTCAGGGCTGAGGCTAAGGGAGTTGGAGCCAGTGTAAGCGTGGTGATATGAAAGACTGTCTTTGATAAAACCGTTTGAGAGTGGGCAGCTGTGAGCCTTGAAGCCTTTCAGTAAGTAGTGGAGTACACTCAAGTGTATACAGTAGGTACACTGCACACACCGTTATCCTATGGCTCTTATTCCCAAAACTGCTTTAAATGTGATTGGAGGAGGAGGAGGCGGGTCCAGGGGGCCAAGAAAGAACAGTGTTGAGCTGCACTACAATAAGTTTGTGTTGTAGTTACTGAATAAACATGGGTATGTGTATATTCTAAATATATTGTATATAGTGCATATACAATATACCAGAAGTATACAATGACCAAAAGTATCCAAACACCCATTAATCTGGGGCTGTTTTTCATGGTTTGACCTTTTAGTTCCAGTGAAGGCAAATGGTTTTATCTAGAAAGGTGTGGAAGAACTTGAATGGCCTGCACAGAGCCCTGACCCCAACCCTATCCCACACCTTTAGGATCTTTTGGAATTCCAACTGCGATCCAGGCCTAATTGTCCAATCAGTGCCCGACCTTACTAATAGTTTTCTGGCTGAATGGAAGCAAATCGCCGCATCAGTGCACCAACATCTAGCATAATGCCTTCCCAGAAGAGTGGAGGTTGTTCTAGCAGCAAAGGGTGGACGAACTCCATATTAATGCCCATAATTTTGGCTGAGATGTTGGATGTCAGATGTCCACATACTTTTGGCCATGTAGTGTGTGTGTGTGTGTGTGTGTGTGTGTGTGAGCCTCATGCACTGCCATGTGACAGCATAAGCAAACTATTTCTGCTGTCCATGGTTCTGAAATGCTTTTCACTCATCCCTGATCAGGGCTCATTCTCCATTTACAACAGTACAGTACAAACTCCACATTGCACAGAAACAGCTCATCATCACAAAGCACTTTGCTATTCCTCGATCGCTAAAAGCAGCTAGACAGGAGACGTCACGGGAAGCTAATAGCTTCTGTTATCTGCGCTTCAATGCACTAAACAGCTGTGCTGCTCCATTCATGATGGATCTCTCCACTCGTACAACAACTTAAGAAGCCAATACAGGGTTCGCTTACAGTTTATTTTTTTCATATGAAAAAAATATATGGATAAATTCCTGAAAGAAGGCTACTGGAGCTGAACAAAAATGGTTAAAGTGCCTTGCCTCGGGAATTAGTTTAAATCCAAGTTCCGCTGACTGCACACAATTGCTGACTTCTATTTTAAGTCTAGGAAAATTTGAAAGCTGTCAGATTATGAAGACAATCCTCCAATTACGTACAGCTCCCCAAAATACAGGCACGGCTCCTGAGAGAGACACGTGTCACATCACAATTTTCAGCACCATAAACCAGAAAGCGTTGATGCTTAATTCCATTTTCCCTAGTGTTCCCTAGTAGAAGAACCTCACTGGGTAAGGAAAGTTTACATTATCAAAAAGGGCCTCTGGTGGCAATAGATTTTTAACAATGAGAAACAAACAAAACCAAAAGCTAAACCTTTCTGTTCAGGATTAGAGACCTTGACCTGAATCCCTTCAATATTTTAATACTTTTTTACCTATTTAATTCCTGCCATAGGCCTGCTCTGCAGAACAAAATCAAAATACATGCCGTGTGAATGTGGCCCTGCCTGAGTTGATTCGAGTTGATTGATTCTGTGGGGAGGTTTTCATGTGCAGTTCACAGCTGTTGCATTATTCCTAACGGCACAATTAATATTGTGCAAAAAAGCTGTGTAATTAGGTAGCATATTTCAATATATTCAGTCATTTGCACTGCCTTTGGATAAGAGTACCCACTGAGCGAACCAAGAGCAGTGGTTATGCTTGCAGTCGGACGGACGGACGGGTGCACAAACGGACAGACAGACACATGCGTGCTGAGGCGGATGCTGTGTCTTTTTCAGATTTTTCAGCTTTGGGCTACATAAATCTGATAGGAATCAGATATCGTCTAATGTGACTGTTGTCTTAAATGCACAGATCTGAATTTCCTGGTCATTGCGATTCGCACATCATACAAAACGTAATATTGTTATACTTTTTTTTGCATTTGAATGACATGTAATATTTATTACATTCACAACTACTCTAAGCTAGTAATGGTAAATATTAAAAGAAGTTAAATGGAAGGCGCAGGCTCAGTTCAGTGGCGATTACCGATGTGCCTTTTAAGTATGTGGCGCTAACAGTTGGCAGAGGCCGATATACAGGGGATGTTCGTTGTGGATCTAAGATGCTTCGAAAAACCAATAGCTCATTTTGTGTCCATTGTAGATGGCAAGATGGCCGTGGCGGTTTGCTTGTTTACTTTTCTATGGGTAACCAAACTCTCATGTACGCATGCGGGTTGTTTCCAGCATAAACTGTGAGAGCACAGATATCAGATATGGGACACCTTTAAAAGTAGAACAGGCGGTCAAAAATACGAGGTCGGGAAAAAAAAATCGGAAATTTGGAAGCCTTAGTTTCTCTCACTCAAGTTCAAGATACAAGTGGGCGCAGCAGGTGATCTGAAGCACCCTCTAACTAACTTTTGTGGTCAGAGGAAGTAATTGGTGCACCAGCCACAGAGAATGTAGGCACTGGAATCCAACCATTGCCCCCCCCAGTAAGAAAAGACAGGCAGAGAGCCAGGCTGGAAGGAAGAGACCAGAGAGGAAGTCAGGCGTGTGGACGACGAGCCTCAGCTACCCTTGACAAGGATGGATCTATCATTCCACCGCAAGAAAAAAATAACAGCCACATGTAAACAATGACTGCAAAAGAGAGAGAGAAAGCATCATCTATTGCTGCCCCGCAATTTCATCATTCTGTCAAATGCCAAAACTGAGTTGCCCTTTCACACTCATGCACATAACTAGCTGAAGTGGGTTTCACCTTGACAGGCCAGTTTGAAGGGTACTTCAGTCACAAACACTAGTGAGTACGGCTTACCAAAGCCTGGCAGTGCAACTCGTCTCCTCCATTAGAACCGTGTGTCATTCAATCACTCAATTAGATAGACCCTCTTTGCCCTGAACAAGCCCATGCTATTACTCCCTGTGCACCATCAGTTTTCACAAACGTCCCTCATGAGCAGATCCTAAACTGTCCATCCCTGTGTGGGATGACCTTCCCCATCCCTCATATTAACCTTTCACCTTCAGGTTACCTACAGCAGACACACGTGTCAAGCACTAAAATTACAGGCATTGAGCAGACGCCCTTATCCAGAGCGACTTGCACAACATTTTACATTGCGTCCATTTATACAACTGGATATATACTGAAGCAATGCAGGTTTGGAGGGCAGACCTTGCTCAAGCACACAACGGCAGTGTCCTACCTGGGAATCAAACCTGTGACCTTCAGTTTACCATACCAGCTCCTTACCCATTATTCTACACTGTGTGCTCATGCATAGAAAAATAATCACATCCAGAGCAAGCAAAAAACCTAAAAGAGAATTAATAATCCCCAATGAACCCCTCCCCACCCTGTTCCTCTGCGATTGTGAACACCAGCCCCCTCCAAGTTGTGAATTTTCTAACTGACAATGGACTGCTAAGAGAAACAGCAAAAAAAGAAAGACCAGATTTAGATTCTGCAGATTACGTCAATATATAAAAGTCCAGGGGAAAAAAACCCATTCAGCTGTGACAATACAATCTATGGTTTTCAATTGAATTTGTTGGCTTTTAATGGGGTTCTTAGATGTTCCGGAGACTTAAGATGGATAGAATTATACGAGTAAATACAGAGCTGAGGTCCAGGAGTCCTAATTTAATTTAAACCCAATTTAAGTACACAGCATGTAACAGAAAGACAGCCCATCAGTTGGGAGATGTATGGTTTTTATGGATGTACAGTAAATAATTGGACATATGGGTATAAGAGATTTGTAGATGGCAATAATTATTCTGCAGTAATAAGGGAAAGCCAGTACAGTCAGCAGTAATCCCTTCAAGTGTCACCCAGATGGAATTTAATATATTAAATGCAAAATATACATCTTCTTTGTGCATATTGTTGCATCACGTTAGCACATGTATAAAGAGGCGTGTTTTAACGCATGTATTCGTCCTGAAGATTTGGTATTCGTTCACATTTTAAGTCTTTCATTTTGTACCAGCACTTATGTCTTTAAAAGTCCAGACAAAAGATGGTTCTGAAGTGAAACATTCAGAAGTAGACATGGTTTCAGCTTCTTCATCACCGGTCGCATGACATAACCCAAAATCCAGTGCTGATGAGCATCCCCCAGCCATGTTGTTTATCATAGAATCAATGGAGGGTGACAGGAAGTACAGTAATCTTCTCCATTGGCTGCCTTCAAGCAATTACGCCCCTTACCCCTCCACCCGTCCAGTACATTCATCACCCAAATCAGACATGAAACGTGTGCTGCAGCATGCAGCACTGGACACATGGAATATGCGCAGTGGGCCCGCGAGGCTAGAAAGGCATCGGACACACCCAGTTCATCCACCTCAGCCAGCCAAAAACAGGCTTTGAGAAGCACCATGATAAAAAAAGGGCCGCCCTCCAAATTGCATCCCACCATTTTGTCCCACCCATCATCAATCCCGAAGTACCATGTGGCAATCGTCTCAACAGCCCGTGCCAGGAAAGCCTGCTCCAGTAGAGTTCTGCTGAAATGTTTCTGGTGAAAGCAGCTGACCTCTCATTATCTCCTGGTTCATTTTGCCAACAGTTTCAAGAACGTGAAACGTGTATCTGTTCAGAGTAGGCAGATCATAATCGCTGTCATCACGCTGTGCTCCTAACTCACGCTCAAATAAGCAGTATCTGAGAGAAAGGGGAAGGGGGACACTTTCTTGTGCAAAAAGATAAACTGATGGCAGCTCTCTGATGCCATGCGTGTATCATATTATCTGAATCTGATGGCAAGGCCAGTTTATATTCCAGAAACAGTGTGTCGCTGTGACCAATGACGTGTAATGGACATTTTGGTTGTACTTCAGGGGACTGTCACCCTGTGGTCACTGCCACAGTCACTGAGGACGTCGCTTGTACATAAAATACATTGACCCTGTTGCTGCCTCCGTTGTTATGGTAGTGTTTGTCTTGGATGAGCTGTCAACTTTTAACTGTTACAATGGACTATTTGTGGAAAAACCTCTGAGTCTGGTCATGGTGTACCCATGTATACATACAATTCTTGACCTTTAATCAGTCTATGTGATGCACTTTATATACATACCCTAAACTTAGACAGAGCTTGGTTGGACTCCATAGCCTGTTTCATAATAGACAGTCATGTTCCAGTGTTGTTCATGGTCAACCACAGGCTATATTTTCACATCTGCTCTTTCTAGTCAGACAAATTCTGAAGCAGACTTTCAGAAGCACAGTTGTTGACTGCAGTTATTTATCTAAGGAAAACAGAGACACGGTTATAGCATTTGAGAGGAGAAAGTAAAACAAACTAACAATTACTATGCATCACTAAAGATATCAAAGAAACAGATATAGCAGGATTTATTCGCGGGGAAAACCAGAGCAGCCACCAAGTGACAAATAAAGGAATTTTGATGGTGTTTGAAAAGAGCGCATTTCCCAAGACGAAGGTGATTCAGCTGTGAACCTTCTGAGAGGCTCTTGCTGAAACTGCACCCCACTCTTATGGGCATATTACATGGCAAGGTGATTTACAAAATTATAAACAAGCCTGTTGTGCCAAAGGGTTGCCATTTATTTTGGTCCAAGCAGAAATGGAAAGGAAGTGAACGCATTATACAAATCTGCTGTGCCGAATCAATTCCCTCCCATTTGGCTTTTCATAGAGTACCTGGAAATCGATAGGCAGCAGAGAAATATTTATACAGACAAAATATTCAGACTCCGATAAAGAGAAGCCGCCTGCTGAGTTTAATCCTGGGATACTGACCCTCAGGAGGAGTAAAGGGGCCATTTTCCCCAACAGAAACCCATTTTCTCTCTCGTGGAGCTTCCTATCCTCCAGCGAGGTGCCATACAAGGAGAAGATGAGATGCTAATAATTTCATCCACACCATTCAAGTGTCCATCCTTGGGACAAGCCCTGCTATCTCGGCAGATCACTTTTGTCCAAGAACAACATAAATAGATGCAACCAACCTGAAGTGGCCTTTGAGTGACCTTTTGAAAAATATTCACCCCAGATCCATCATGTAGCACCTTGGAGAAGAGGGAGATGGATGATGATATCAGTAAGGAGGCACGTCTACAGCAGCTAACTGCTGCGCACTCTCCACCCTACAGAGTTTGGTACAGGTTAGACCAAGGGGAAACACCAGAAAATGCAACCAAACAATGACCTGTAAGTCAACTGATAAAAATATAATAATTCAAATACCTATTTTCAGAACAAGTTGTTCTCTTTAAAAATCCATCTTCTTACAAGTACTGACCCCTATCCAGTGAAAATATCCAGTTGAACAGCTCTAGTAAAATGCATATTCTGTATCATATTGGCAAAATGACATTGTGCAAGACTGTGGAAATAATGCTCCCAGACTCTGAGTGCACCATAAATCAATCACATTGTTGTTACAGTCTGTAAAAGAAGTGCAAGGAGCCCTCACCATGACCACGGATTAAAAAATGCGGAGAATTTTCTCTCTCCCTCTCTCTCTTTCTCCATACAATGACAGATTCTCCATGCTGTTCTATTATGAAATGCATGCATGTATGGTATATTGCCAAGTAAAAGCAGTTGGATGTACATTCCTATGACGCTTTCCCCTTGTATTCAGTGATATCGCTTTCCACAGCGTTAACTTGCAAGCCTCCACTCCCCTACTACTCCCCTCAGTGCTATCCCTGAGTTTCAAGGGTTTTCTCCAGGGTATCTGTTACATACAGCGCAAACATAAGAAGCCATTTTTGCTACTCACTGCAGTCACTGGCCATTCACAAAGCTACTGCCAGGTACTGTCGAAGGGAATTATGGGACTGTTAATGCTGCTTTTCCCCTCTCTTTTGACCATGTGGCCCTGATATGTGATTTTTATCACATACATCTGATGAAGAGAGCAGAGTCACGAGAGGGGCAGCTGGGAGTGAGGGCGGGTGTAAATGGCAGCTTGTAAGCAGACTCACAAACTCAAACTTGCAATTTGGTCACACTGACTCAGATCTGTTCAGATGACATTATATGTGTAAATGCTTATCAATTTCTCATACTTATCTGCATCAGATTCCTTTTCAAAAGCTGCTATCGCTCATACTGAAATGAAAGAGGCATTATGACAGAGGAGATAATGAACATTTTTTTTGTGGAACAAGCCAATAAAGAGAGGTGTGAGATAAAATCTCCCCTTTAGTCTAAACAACTGTAGTTGAAATCTTTTGGTTTACACGTAATTGAGTCAGAACCACTGTTGCCAAAGTTAGAATCTTTATCATCAGTCTTTTCTGGAAGCCCCCCCCCCACCACACACACACACACACACCCACACACATACACACACACACACACACACAGAACAGATCCAGCAGCAATGAGGACAGTCCAAGCATGCATGCTGGAGGAAGTAGCCAAATGAGTAGGGTGGGGCCACCTAAATAGATCGCCCTGTCACCCTGTTAAGTGAATGGACTGTGATAGGCAAATATAACTACTCAGCCAAGAAATCAGCTGAGTCAGTTGGAGCCGGGCTTGACTCTCATGGCCTGCCTGATCTAATGCGATGTTCGATTAATGCACAGATGTACATATTATTATAAACACTTAATTATCTTTTGTAACAAATGTTTAATTTGAACTCCATCATCCAGGTGAAAAAGAATCAGGGAATATGGAATCCATGGCCTACTAATCACAAATCGCTTACAAGCCAGTTATATACCAAGCAAATGAGGGTTCAGCTGTTAAGTTCTAACAGGTCCTATGGGCTTCACAGTAATTTCTCAATTAGCAGCGCCTTGCGTGACTCATCATGACCCAGAGGGTTTGTTTGGAGCAAATAATCACATTAGTGAGAAGATTTAACAACCCACAAGGTCATAATGACGTCCTGGTGGAGCTGGTTTGATCAAGCTTGGGGGTTGCCAGATTTAAAGACAAAGTGGTGTCACAAGTTAAACAAAGTAACTAAGCTTTGTTTTGAAAAAAAAGAAACACTTTTGCAGTAATTGGTATGTTTATGTAAGACCTCAGGATCCTGCCAGGGGAGAGGTCAAAAGCAGCAAATAACTATAACTCTGCATCTTCAATAGGTAGTGTACTGAAAATACAGACAATTGACAACTCAGTTGCATGGAAGATTAAACTGTAGTTATAGAATGCTAAATACATTCTGCGCATATAAGGATCAAAGCATGATTTGTTCAATGTAACAATTACAGATCCCGCCATATAAATCCACCCCCCCCCCCCCCCCCCACCACCACCAATGCCTGAAAAACAACCCCTTAGAACAATCCAGCATGCAAGAAAAAATTGTCTTTCAATTGTGACTCAAATGTGAAATCAATCTGGGCCCAGGACATGAAAAAATACACACAGGAATAAGTCCCGCAACACAAGACAATCACAAGAGAGCTTCACATTGATTCACGCTGTTATTGTCCTGGATTACTTACAGATTACACCATCTGAAACATTCTATCATTGTAACAATACATGCAAGTTTGTGACCCATCAAATGAGAAAAAATTCTAATCTGAGAGAGTGCAGCAAGGCCAAACTTCCAATCAATATGGAACAGCACTTCTACAACATGTCAGCGTTGTACTGGCTGCTCTTCTGACAGTGAAAGCTGGCTGAAAGGCTGTATTACAGGGAAGTGAGACTGAGAACAGCGCAGCTAGTGTAAATTGTCGGTGAAGCACGGAAGTGCTGGCACTCAGATTCCCATGTTGAGGAAATGAAGACATAGTGCTGACATCACAAGTAATCTTCAGCTTTGCCAGATACTGGTGAAAATGATGAATCCCAGCCTCGCCCAACGCCCTCTATACACCAGAAAATGAACATCTCATCTACAATGCCAATAGTAATTTACCATGTGTTTACCATTTGAATCTTCCGATTAGTATGACTGGTTAAAAAAAATGGTACAACATTGGCCATTATAGATTACCAAATTTAGTACATTTATAACATTGTATCTTGTGGTTTTGAGAATACATTTTAAATGGACCAAGCCATTAAAGGAATTTTTGGAAAAACCTAACCGTGGCTGAGATTCACATTGGTAATGCATCTTTCCCCCATTCCACTAATTCAAAAGAAATGTTTCCACTACCCAATACTTGATAAAGTTTTCATCATCTAATTACCATAGATGCCATGATGGGAACGAGTGTATCATGATTGTTTAATCGTAGCCATCAGGAAACAATGCAATGCCAGGGTGAAACCATCCATCAGTATCAATCAAACAGATCCTTTTAGTTAATTTAATTTTCCTCTGATTCATGCGATGAATGCTGACACTAATTGTGTGGCAGTTCTCCCAAAATGCAGAGCCTCGCTGAGCAACAGTAAGATGACAACAAAATTATTCATTCGGTGTTTTAGACTAATTGTCTTTAGACAAACTGACACCTGCTAGGAGAGCTACTTCAGTAGAACAAGCAAGAGTTGCAGTAATAACTTCACAGGACACGTGCCTGTGAAGACACTGTCAAGAACATTTGGCGATGACAGTACCCACTGTGCCAGGATTCCCTGGATGTGCCACAGCGGTGCCAGCTCCTGCCTGCCTCCTCTGTAGCCACACCCGATGGGTGTGACCACAAAACACCCCATCCCGTCCTGCATGGCCAATCAAGTCTGGTCACCATGAGCCAAATGAAGAATTAACCACTGACTGGAAACACCCTTGTGGCAGAGCAGCAACTTTAAACTTATGTCTTAGCAGGTAGACCTAACCATTCAAACGTTTGCTCTGGGAGGTGGGTTTACCCTGCCAATAACAGCAGCACCTTCATTCTTGAGCTGCCATTTGCTGCATGTCAAGATAAGTCTAGCCTGATCAGAGTCTTTCCTTTGACAGCAAAATCTAGATCTAAACCTTCCAATCGCAGTTTAGTGATACTGAGTTTATTTCCAGTTAAAATGCTATATTAACATATACAGTACATAGTAACTATAAAGTTTCATGTCCAAAAGCACATCCAGAACACCCAGAACGGTTCAGACAAACCCACTTCAGACATATGCACTGTGAGATTTTAAGTATTTCAGCCTTCAGACATTTTCTTCCCATGATTAACAACGGCACAAAATTCTGGTTCACCATCCATGGGTAGCATTATGACTTTTGATCAAAACAATTTTGGAAGCACTCCATTAATGTTATTTTATGTTGTTATTATGCTGTAAAATGGGACCGGCTTGGAGAACAGTACTGGGTTTTTCACTGTAAGACACAAGAAGTCAAGTATTGCAGTAAATCAACGCTTGTGTTCTGATTAGCAAAGTGGGATGGCATCATTTGCAAAAGTAGGTTAAGAACAACAACTCTGCAAAGAAGGTGCATTGACATTCCAGAGGGATACATCTCGCTTGCAATTTAGAAAAATGCCTGTCGCTTTCCTTCTGGGATTCCTCGTCAGCATACCTCATGCTCTTCTTGGGCTCTGTTTGTCCTTTAATCTCAGAACAAAGAACAAAAGAGCGAAAGAAAGAGAGGAAAGTAAGAATAAAACCTGACACTAGTTTGGTAAATGGGAAGGAAGTGTTCTGTGCCTTTTGTCAGATGTCAAGCCGAGAGTGATGTCTGCATGCAGGCAAAAGCTCAGCGGTAACACTGTGAAGACTGGTGAGAGCTCCGTGTAAAGGCCAAGATTAATGACAGAGCTCGAGGTTCAGTGGCACCTGAGAGCAGGGCTCCAGTATTCGTACCAATGAATTGTTGACGTGACATGGGGCTGCTGAGAGAGGCGAGCGGTGGCCACAAATTACTGACCAGGGCAGTTTGCGCAGTGCACTTCACCAAGTTTGCCTAATTCCATTTAAAATATGCAGATTTTGCTGTCAAAACCGCTGAAAAGCGAACAGTGTAGGCTAGCTGTCATGGAAATTTGTGACCCTTTTAGAGCTGGGCACGCGAGCTTGAGGTTGAGTTTGAATGTGAGTGTGTGTTTCACGCATGATCTATGCCTAGGTCAGAAAATAATAAATAAAAATAGATAAATACCCGGATACCTAGAGATTGAACATTTCAGCTGACACTGATTAGTATACTATATATGCAAAGCATGAAGGATAGAAACCGTACCTTGGATGGCTTCAAGAAAATCACTACTATAGTTATATTTTACCTGAAGGGGTAATTAGGCGCACAAGGCAATAACACAATTCCTCAGTGGTACCCTTTATGTTTGATCTATATTTGAAAAAATAAAATAAATCTATTCACAGATATTTAATTTCAGACAAGGAAAACATGAGGAAAAAAACATGAGCTCAGTACACAGAGAATGATAGAATTAAGAATATGTCTCATTTAGTTGTTTGCATTTAAAGAGTTGAAGCCTTTGTTAATATCACAACAGAGTAATCCACTGTATGGCAGTTATGTTGATTGTTTGCGGTTTCAAGGGGTCTGGCTGTAATGGTCGTTGATTTGCATGACTCCCTTTGTGTTCAACTGTTTCAAGTGGCTGAAGGTAGCTGCCATTCATGTTCCAAACAACTGGAAATCAATAATTTATTGAGATGAACTAATTTGCAGGTTGGACTTTTACAACTTATGAGGCAACAAGGGCCTTGATGCTACTCTCACAAATACCATGAATTGTCTTGCTAACGTTTGGTAGGAAGGACAGATAACTAATGGGGTTATTTAGCTAGTTCAGAAACTCATGTAAAGCTTGCAGTCTAGCCTGTTTGGTTTGGCTTGTTAATTGTAATACTATTGTGTAATGTATTTCATGAATCCACATTAGAACTAACACACACAAGACACAATTTACCAGTGATTCACTTGCTGTCTATCATTAGGCCTATGAACAAATTGTGGAGTTCCAAAAATGTTTGTTTGCCATGCTAGCTCTGTTTACATTTAATATCAATTTGTCAAATTGTATTATTTGATTAATATACAGATTAATGTCCATTCAGTTTTTGCCCTTGATGTTTTCTGGTAAGTTTTTTGTCTTTTCATGAAGAAATTGTTACCTGGAAAGTTGTGGTACACTACATCTTCAAGAGATTAATATCACTTACACACACAAAAAAACATCAAGAAAACAATGTGTTATCTAGCCAGTTTAATTCAGGAAGCAAATACTCAGAGGACCATTCACAATCCACTTTAATATAACTGTTTATTGTTATGGGCTAAATGCGTCCTTGCGGCATTGGGCTTGCTGTACAAAAAGCAGTCGATTTCAATTAAATAACATGAGTAAGTCACATAGAAATTCAACAACAGTGAAATCCAATCATGTGAAAATGTTTGGAGCTGAAAAATCTACTACAACTGTGTTGTTCCCGAAAGTGTAAATGCTTCTTAAACTGTCCAAGCATTCTGTTTTTGCCGACTATGTTCCAGCTAAGTGTCAACTTTGCTTGTGTTCAGAGATCCGTAACATTCTGGGTGAAGGCCCATCAGCCTTTTTCCTTCACAGGCATAAGATGTTTTAATTTTATTTCCAATTACTTGCATGGCTTGTTACATGTAGAACAATGCAGTATATTCTATTACCACAGCCTCCCTCTTCTCACAGTCTCCTCCTGTATTCCTAATAAGTGTTGCTATCTTTATATGTTATGTAGTGTGAGAAGGCATAGAGATTTGAAAGGGATGGCATAGTCTAACGATTAATATTTTTTGTTTGCCATGGGTGTTTAGTTTTCACCCTACTGCAGTACAAGCCATGTTAATTTCCTGATGGAGGAAGCGCTCGCTAATCTAAATGGGGATTACAGGCAGTGGTCATTTTATACTGTAAATGCCGTTTCATGGTGATGCAAAAACAATGTGATTCCCATGTGGGCAATACTGTTGAACGCACTGGGCAAATCACACAAGGACGTTATACCAGAAATAAGCAAGCAAGCAAACTGTAAAAAATGGATAATATTCTAGATGAGACTGTTTTGATGATGTAGAGGAAGAGGAAGATGATGAGAAGGGAGAGCTGCTCTGTTTACGGCTGATCCGTGGTAGCAGCTAGGGTGCAAACCACAAGACAAGATGGAGCGTAAGGCCTCTCAATAACCTCCCTCCCTGAATTTGCTGGCATTTCAGTGTCCTTTTCGTTGGGAGGTGAGCAGTCATAAAGATTTCGGTAACGGCAAGCCTCCTCTGCTAGCCTTTCTTCAAACTGGTTCATACTTTTGTAGTTTTTTGTTAGCTATAGCCAGAGAGTATCAAGGTGCCGATAAACCATTTATGCTATGTTGACCAAAGTCATTATTGCAGGAAGTCCACGTTCTATTCTATTCTATTCTATTTTATTTTATGTAAAGCACACTGGGTTGCCTCTGTGTATGAAGTGTGCTATAGAAATACATTTTGATTGATCGATTGATTGATTGATTGATATTCATTAATCCACCAATTATTGCTTGTGCAATGCCTGCGCAGCTGGTCATGTAGTTACCAATCCAGAGAGGTGTGCAAATCATGTGCAAACTCTTCTGTGACAGTCACACAACCTGCGCAACCCTACACAGACCCCCCTCCACGTTGTTTTTGCATAACCATAAAATTGCCTTAAGGCATAAAGGCTGACTTCCCCCAACATACGCACACACACACGTGCATGCACACACACACACACACACACACACACAGTGCATATTCTCATTAACATACTGCATACTGCACATAAATCAGATGAATTTTGATACCATGTCAGTTGCCAAGGGCAAAAGGAATCTGCTCCATCGAGATTACAGGTGGTGTGCAGAAGATGCTCAGGAAGAATAATTTCAGCCAAATGTAAACAGAACTGGAGGACAGAATTCATCTTAATGCTTTCTAAGCAATCTCAGCACTGCTATTTGCATGTCTGTGCTTCCTCCAGAATAACTTCTGGCAGCACTTTGGTTCCAACGTTCAATAGAAACAGATAAAAATACAGAACATTTCACACCCCAAACCAAGTTTCACCGTGTAAGTTAATCAGGACGTACTGTAAATTCGAAATTCATCTGTGCTATAACATTTGACAACCATGGAGAATAATAATGGAGAAAAAATGTCTATTATTGTTCATGTTTTGAGGATGGATGGATGGATATACATACAAAAATGATTCCACATGCATACATGTATGCATACAAGTACAAGCATATGCAGCCAAATATGAAATGGAGTATGCAGTTGCTTAAGCTTATACAGTATACCTAAGTACATGAACAAAAATATATAATCAAATCAAAGCACATGCACGCATACACACACAGGCACACATGTACAGTGAGGTGCACTCACAATCAAAATTTGAAATGGGTGCACATATGTGCATAACAAAAATATACTACCACAGTATGTGAATCCATTCACATCAATGTGCCACTTTATTTACGCCGAGTCAAGAACATAAATTGAGACAGAATTGCACATGACACCTCTAAGAAAAACACCTGCACCGCTAATGCATTTAGCATAAAGTAATCAAACTTTTCTAATTATCTCAGCTATGCTATCCAATTAGTCCTGATTCATCAACAGCACTGCAATTATCTCAAATTACTTCTCATTAGCTTGTGATTTACTAATGTTTTAATTATGATTTTAGTCGCCATTGTTGTTGTTTTTTCCGTTGTTGTGCTTGTCGAGAGTCCTTCTTGCAGATGTCTTGGTGAGCGTCCACTTCATGTCCTCAAGTTAAATCAGTGAGTCTCCTAACCTTTACTGAAAGAAACAAAAGGGCCACCTGACCAAATAAAATAAAATATCATTGAACAAAAATTAAACTTGTTTTTTTGTTTACAATTGGTGCTGGCCCAAATATGAATTCAGTAAACAAGGGTTATAGTTTTAATATTCATCCTTCATTTCTATTTATTTTTTTTGTGCAGTAAATATTTCACATTACCAAAATCATCAAAAGATCACTGCTTGTAATCACTGAATTGTACAATTGCTGCGGTTGTTGTGGGAGAGCAATTGACATTTAAGATCTCATTCTCGACTCTTACATTGCGACTTTTACATTGTGAATTGAGTGATTGGCTTATTTTTGCTTTAAGCTGCTTTTAGTTCTATCTGGCAGCATTTTAACCATTTTTAGCAGCAATTGTTTTGCCCCTTCTGACAGAAACAAACCAAGCCAATTTTCTCTTGCTTGTTTGAAGAGGCAATCAGTGGAGTGTCCTTGGTTTGATTAGATTTCTGGGTGTTCTTTTTTTTTTTTTTTGATGTAAGTATGGAATGAGTTTCTCCACAAAAAATATGAGAATATTGAAAATAAAAATGAGAGTACTGTTTCTATAAGCTGTGCTTGAATTCATTCATACTGTAATGACTGCTCAGGCAGGACCACTATGACAGACCAGACCAGGCCCCATATTATTAATAAGATACTTTCATGGGTAATTCACTCCATGGCTAGACCTTTCCACCAAAGTGATTGACTTAATGCAGTCTTCACCCAATCTTGACCTAAAGGGGCTGGTGAGAGTGCAGGTTTTTGTTTTGGCCCAGCACTCAGACACCTGATTCTATTTAACAAGGTCTTGATCATGAAAACCGTGATTAGTTTATAAGTTGAATCAGGTATCATAGTGCTGGAAAAAAACAAAAACCTGTACCCACACTGGCCCTTTTCAGATAAGATTGCTTGGAAGTCTAATACAGCCAGCCACCCAGGATTTGATCATATAACCTTCCAGCCACAAAAGAAAAAACCCATCGATGCCTGTTGTACTGCAAAATGATATCACCGGCCCCAGTTCTGCTTTTTTACCAGCTTTGTTTGCTACTGCCACTCAAGTGAGGTTTATTTCTGTCGTTCTTTCTTTAGTTTTCTGAGCTATTCTTCTCTTGTCCTGCTGTTCTCAGGTTCTTCTATTTCATAACAAGCTCTGAACCACATAATTGGTGGTGCCAAGGGGGTGGCGGTGCATTGTCTTGCACAGGCTTGCCTAGTTCTTCTTTCTTTTGTTGCCAAACAACTAACAATATTGTCCACTCTGGTTAATTGACTCCCTAGCTGCCATCTACCCCCCACCCCTGACTCCTAAAAAACAATTGGCTGTGAAACCAAAGTGCACACCACATGAATTGTGCTACATGTGGCGACAGTAAAACAAAGCTGACGCATAGAACAAACTGCAGCAAGTGGCCATCAGTGAATAATATAAAGAGACACAAATGTGAGTCATCTGTTTCTGACAAGCAAGATCTGCAGGGTTCCCATCTCTCTCTCTCTCTCTCTCTCTCTCGTTGTGGTGGAAGTTCTGCATGCTTAATGCATTTGTCCACAGTAAATCTGCTTTAAAGCGACTTTGTTTATGTTGTTTTTTTTTTGTTTTGTTTTGTTTTGTTTTTTTACCATGGCCCAATGACTCACTACAGTAACAACAAGCCATCTGCTTGTTCCAAATATGACATTCAACATTTACATTCATTTCATGAGAATATGACCAAACAAGACAACAGGCTGAGGTTGCCTGCACACCTCCTGTCTGACCACACATGGGTAGGCCATTTATCACAGACTTAACTGATGTGAGGAGACTGCAATCACCTGGGGTTGTTTCACAAAGCAGGATTACTGAGTTAGCTGGATAACTGCGCTCAGTAAAATCCAGAGCCGCTCTTTTACTTCAGTCCATGTTCCAGATTTGGGAGGGTTCTTAGTTTTAATCAGTGCAGTTATCCAGCTAACTCCTGCTTTGGGAAACAGGGCCCAGTGTTGCTCTGGTATATCTTTAGAGAAAACAGAAAGATTATCTTTGCCATCTCTAAAAAGTTTGAATCATCTCATCTTTCCATTAAAGGCTAACCATTAACTTGAATTTCAGAAAACTTTCCTTCCCGTTCAAGGTTAATTCTATTATTTGTCTTACATGCGCAGTGCAGGCAGGGAAAAGAGTCACCAAATGAAATTACAGAGGACCGCTAATTGACGGCAGGAGTTTCAGCAAGCAAGAGGACAACAGGGTTTAGAACAGCCACAGCCCTTTCAGATAGCGCACAGAAAGCGTTTTGTGACTTTTCCTCCACCCCACCAAGATTAGATTCTTACGTAAGTGAGTCAGAGTGTTCCTCCAGCTCCTGATGCAAGTCTCTGGGTTTCAGCTTCCAAGGCCCTGTCTCTAGTCGTCAATGTGAATCAGCGAGTTCTTCAATGTCAGCACGAAATGTTCATTATCTTTCACTGAGGAAAAAAAAACAGAGGAGAGAGGGTGGTGCAAGAGAGAATTGATTACAATTATTTGTGGTGCCCTGGTAGATTTAGGAATTATACAGGAAAAAAATAGGAAAAGGGCCCCAGATTTAATCTTGTCTGTCTCTCAAAGAAAAAAAAATTGAGCCTATTACCATCAAACATAAGAAGTGGAATTAGAATGAAGGCCTAGATGTGGCATTAATAAACACTTTTTCTGTTTAATTAAGAACCAGAAGAGAAATTGAAATTACAAATATTTGTAATGAGTCTGGAGTTCAGCACTCATCATCATGAATAAATCATTTTTGAATGGTGTATCATTTCAAGTTAATAATCACTTATTCGAGTATTAAAACCAGCTCAGAAGGGAAAGCGATGAATATGACTCCACTAATGATTATCTGCAAAAGAAAAATATCACCCAGAAAGATCTGTTTGAAGATGAGTTTACTGAGATGCTGGCTGTAGTTAGTTTATTATAGTCACTCTCGATTCCCCTGGAGTGGGACATTGATTCAAAGGGGCCGAGTGCTTCCCGATTCCTTCTTTGCTGGCTTTCAAGACGAATGCATGGAGGAAAAAGAGATTGCGCTTTTTCTTTTGCATAGTGACTGACAGGCTTTCAATAATGCATGCAGACAAAAAACGTAACCAAAAATAAAATGTCTTTCAAAGAAAAAAACTTTTCCACTGTGTTTTCCTTTTTTCCCCTTTTGCTTCACACAAATCGGTTTTCAGTCACCGCAAAGAATCTCGATAGGCAAATGATTAATGTCCTGTCATTGTGAATTAGCCCTGCAGCAATCGGGGCCTGTTTGGAGCTTGGCCTGGAGAGAGCATCAGAACTCTGGTTCTGATGAGAGAGAGAGGGAGAGATGGAGAGAGGGAGAGAGAGATAGAGGGAGAGGGAGAGAGAGAGAGATGGCGAGAGGGAGAGAGAGACAGAGAGAGAGAGAAAGAGAGAGAAACCAGCACTACATCCAGTGTTCCTGAGTGCCTAAATGCCCTGACTCATTTCACCTGACCCTTTTTTCTTCAGTAGACATCGCCTTTTAGTACCACCAGAGACCAGGAAGTGAAAGCCTGCATATACAGTAACACTCAGGGAAAGAGAAGGAGTCTATTCCTACAAAAACAAATACATATTTGACTTACAATTAGCAGTACTACCGCTGCTAATATTGCGGCTAAAAGTAACATGAATTGCATTCATCAGAGTGGACTACTTAAATAATTTTTACACAGATTTTTGATATTTGTAGGCTAATGTGAGGAATGCTTTCATTAATAGTGGATGAAATACATTTTCATGAAACACATTTTTAATAGCAGTGCATCACACAGTAAATAGGCTTAGCGAAATGGTTATTAGTGGTTTGAGGTTTGGAAGCCCCTTTGACAACATTCTGACTTTTCCTTTACAGAAAGCTCCAAGGAATTTCTGACACTCATTCACTCATTCAGAAAAGCTGCATCATAAAACTTATTGTACTGCATTATCTAAAAGGTATACTACATGATGTGCAAGCCAGTGTCTAGGCCACTGTCTCATCTGCAGTGACTCATATTTGTATATGATAAATTATTCAAAGCCTAAAAGAACAAGAGAGAAAATTTAGTTTCTTAATTGCCTCTGTTAAGATCAACACCGTTCAGGCAACAAATCTACCACATAAGCATACAAACAAAACAAGCGCATTTACCCCGGTGTTGTAACAAAACTACTCAGTGAAGACAATGAGAGAACTTTAAAAATTATTTTTTGGAAAGAAGGGTAATCACGTTGATGCCTCATTTTTCTCTCTTGTGTATTTTGGTGAAATTAATTTTCTAAACAGAACCCAACCCTGTGGCACGCTACCTGTCCAAACTGTCTACCTGCCATCTGTCCCTGTTTTGATGCTTAACACTCAACTGTATTGACTAATGGTTCTGTCTTCCTGCCCCATTAATCCATCACTAAGTGCATATGGCCATCATTAGTATTGCGTCTTTGCATGTTGTCGTTGCTGCTAGACAGACGTAAGCATGACACGCTGTATCAGCTGCCAGGTCAGGCCTTCCCCACGGTCAGACTGTGAGCGCAGTGACCACCTCCCTGACTCGCCTGAAGAAGAAAAGTAGGGGGAAAGGGCCTCGTCTGTTCCATTCCCTGCAGTTTGCTGACAGTTTCTTTCTCGTTTTTGTACTTGTCTTTTTTGGAGACAAAACTAATAAGAGCAGTCGCTGAGCACTGCAACTTAATTGCTGGCGAGGCCCAAAAAATATGCTTCTGTGATTCCGGCGTATTTTTAGAAATAATGTGACACTGACAAATTATACACGTACTGTAAAAATTAAAGAGCACCTCATTATGTGTCTCAGATCTAGCCCTGGCCATCCACGCAGTTTTCGCCCTCACTCAATGCTTACACACAATGCTATCTCAGATGCCAAGCGGCTGAGGCCCAGCTCAGCTTCTAAATCGCAACAGGCTGACTCAGGACTTTCATTTATACAATATTTGCAGTAATCATAATAAAATATCCCAGCTTCAGTGCACAAAGTCAAGTTTATGAAGGAGGGGCTTATAAGAAATCATCATTTATGTGAAGTTGCTTACTACAGGAAAAGAAAATATGTAGCACAGCTACTAATGTGTTCTATTTACTACTGTGTGCTGTAAAGGGCAGGATCTATAAAAATACCCACAAAGAAAGTGTATTGGCACCCAGTGTGATGATGGGCTTCATAGAATTATGTACTGTGGTGTCTTATGGGTAGCGTAAGCGATACGCTGTCATTGATGCTTTATAGAGAACATTAATTAATATTATAGATTTTTTGAGTGATTTCATTGCAACCATTTGTTTCAGTCCGGTGTGTACAAATAATGTATGATTTATACGTCTGTTAGATTCATGCTGGTGTGCGTGTGTGTGTGTGTATGCATGTGTATGCATGCGGGTGTGTGTGCTCTCTCCAATTCGCCGTGCAGTGGAGGTAGCACACAGCAGGTGGTATTTCAGCTGATTCCTGTTTGATCTTCAGACCTTTCTGTGGAAAGAGATTCCCAGGGGCCCAGACCCGGACCCTAATAAGATCAAGGGAATCTTTGCATATTTCATCTCCTGTCTTCTGAAGAAGAAAATAGGGCTTTACAGAATATGTAATATGTGGTGGCCCAACGTCCACAGAACACTTCATTTGCAAGGAGATGAACCTACGTATGTGTGTGTGTCTGTTTGTGTCTGTGAACATGTTTATAAAGCACATGTCACAACTATTGAGAGATGTGATCAGCTCAGCAAACAAAAAGCAGGATTTTTTTTTCGCCACCAGTTGGGTCACCAGTTGAGTGCACACCAGTGTTCAAATGGAACCTAAACCTTTTTTTAGCATGAACCATAACAAGACTTTTTTATAGCAAATAAGTCAATAAGTTTATAAAACAACTAATCAATACATTTAAAAAATAACAAATCAATAACTTATTAAATACAACAACTTATTAATAAATAGGGGATGAGGGGGGCTTTCCCTCTTTCCTGGGTTTTTTTTTTTTTTTTTTTCTGAAACAGCGGTCAATTTTGGTGACGTATAATGAAAGAGTATAGTCCAACAGGAGGCCTTTGCAACCAGGTTCTTCAGCACCAGTAAGTGCTTCCTCTGGAATTCACGCCTGCAGTGAAGGGTTGCAGTAACAATGGCATCCTTCGCCTTTCTCTTGCCGTCTCCAGTGTTTCCAGTGTGAAAATGGCACCGTTTATTCATCTCAGCTTCTCGCTTTAATCTCAGATGGGTTCTGCACTTCCTGCTTTAGAGCTTCATGTTCCTACAGAGCTTCATATTTACGGGACCGTGTTTTCTCTGTGGGGAGTAGTGCTGAATGGCAGACTGCTGCACCGCCTTCAGTTGGTACTTGATTCCCTGATAGGGCTCATACAGCTTCACACTGGTGCTGGCAGCTTTCGCATGCAAGAGCTTGCCCACCACAGTAAATGCTGACTCCACATGAGGGCTGTGAAATGGACAGAGTGGAGAGAATGCAAGCTTGGTGGGTGCTGGGTACCTCTGGATCTTCTGCACCTGGCTCCACCAGTCATTCACTCTGGTCTCCTCAGTTATAACAGGCAACCCCATGTCACTTGCATATCTAAGATGAGAAACACAAAATAGAACAGTCATGCACACCTGAATATTTCATGTTGAAAGCCAGCTGTTACAGCTTCATTAACCCCTTCGGGCAGGTGTCAAAGCTGCCCAATCCTCACCCATTCAAGGGGCGTTCTATTTAATATTTATAACTCCAGATGTGAGCATCACAGAGACTGGGAAAATGGCTTAAATGAAGCAGAACAGTTGTATAATTTACATTTAGATTAGATTATATTCATAATTTAGGTAGAAATAAAAAAGCACAAGTGCAATTATCTTAGATAAAATGCAAGAATAAAGTAGTTCTCCTTCAGTTTTAAATTAAATACTAAGAGATTATATATATATATATATAGTAGCTAAAGCTAAAACTATACATGCTGTGGATCAGAAACTCCTTGACCACAAGTATGCAAAATCAGACGGTGATGAGGAACTACTAAAGATCTATAAAGAAAAAAGCAGTGTACCCTGGTGTCCCTTAGTTCTCCAAAATCTATCCAAAACATCTAAATTGCGCATTGCTCTAAAGTATAACATAATATATTTTACTACAGATCTATTGTTTTGACTCATGAAACACGGTCCCATAGAGGAGGTATTGACCAGCGTCGGGTTTCCTGAAAGCCTCTTAATGCTAAGAACCTCTTTACATGCCTCTAACGATCACTCTTAAAATAACATGGGTTTCCAAAACACATTCATAATGAAAGTGTCTCTTTAGTTCACTCTTAAGTTACGAGCCATCTAGAATACTCATTTGCAGCAAAGAACCTCTTTAAGATCCCGCTTATAGACGTCCACTCTGGCAGCACACACATGTGCTTTCGATGAAAGGTTACAATCACAGCCTACAACAGCCTAAAAAGTGATGTTGCCTCATAGTCTATTCTTTCTCATGTATAATGAGAATATGTATTGTAACAATTATAAAATATATACCCATAAAATAAAAACTATTTGAATATGATTTGGAATTACAGTGTATTATACTAAATGATAATGTCACATTGATAACATGATTATTTTTAATCCAAGTAAATACTATTAAGAAGCAAATTAACATCTAATTACGTTTCATTAATAAAACAAATTGCTGCACCTGTATAATTGTATAAATAAGGCCAAAACATTGCCACCCTTCAATTGAGACCCAAAACCTGCCATTAAACCAATAATTGTTCAAGCTATTTTTAATTTTTTTCCTTTATTTAATTTAATCAAGTAATTAATTTGCTGAATAATCTACTAATCAGTAATCACTATTCGGTATAGCTAGTACCCCTCTTATTTTGTGGTAGCATTATTGCTTACATCACAAAAATGTGAAGCATTTTTGAACTTTTGAATTGTTTTAACTTGTGGATGAGTATACTCTACTCTTTGTTGTCTGTGCTATGTGGAATCCTTATGCAGTCAATCTTCCCTGAATGTGGGCAGAGGGAACAAAAACTTGGCTAAACTTCAAACAGTCTGTGGATGTGGGAGAATGCTGCAAATGTTTGTGTTGTAAATAATGCGACCACAAAATAAGAGGGGTGCTAGGTACAATGATTAGTATCTTAGTCAGGTAATTAATTTCTTGATTGTTAATCCAGGGAAAAATTTAATAAACAAATAAATATATGATCTGTATTATTCACAGGGGTCACAATTTCAGGACAGAAAATCCAGATTTCCGGATTAATTCGGAAGAATCACCCTGCAATTTGACCTCAGTTTGCTTAATTGTTAGTTTCATCATTTGTTTCTGATTTCTTCTCTTCTTAGCTATTAATTACTTTGAGATAGCACTGTTAATTTCAAAAACTAATTCTAGTGACAAACTAATGAGTAAACAAATAGAGTTTATTCCCCAGGCCGTCACTCTGATTAGTTAATATATCTAAAGTCCACAAGGCAACATAAAACAAGTAAGAAACCCAGTAAATACAAACATTATAACAAAGTTTCCTTTATAAAAATTAAGTAATTCTGCAAACAATCTTTTATTTCAAAAGTACGTTTCCAGAGGGTTTAGTTCATTGGCAGGTAAAGTGATTATAGGCCATCATAAAGTGATCTTGGACTGAGTAACTCATGAGTAATAATCAATCAGCTGAAAGTGATTTGGTGTAGTGACCTCAGTGGGCAAATGAGGGCACAGAGCACTTCACATAATAAAGACTTCATGAATTAATTACATTAGTAAATTATGGACAGGGAAAAACTGATACGAATAATATTTTATGCTTCTCTCTGGAATTAAATTTAATCTCAAACAGAGTAGAGGATGGCCTTGGGGGTCTTTCAGCTAGTGATTAACAGATTATACAGGATGTACAACTTAAGACCACAACAACACAGGTTCTATGCAGCAGATAAGTTTACTACAGTAACTGAATACCCTTCCAGAAAGCAGTGGATTGTCCCTCATTTAATGTACAAGGCGTATTAGGAGACAGAACTCACAGGCCCAGTACAGCTTGCTCACGGTATAGTGAGGTGGGTATAGGACAGCTTTGACCTCAGAGAACTCCCATTCAGACCGAGGGGTCTGAAACAGTACCAGACAGTGCTTGTATCCTAACAGAATCTCATCCAAATATACCCCTTCCCGAAGAGAGCATCGATCAGAGAGACCACATCCAAACAGATCTCAGCAGGACTAGGCCCAGTGATGAAAGTGACTGAAACTTTCCAAGAGTACATTAGGTGATATTATTGGTCATCATTCAGAAAGCTAATTAACTTGTACTAATAACAAAAATCATTTGGTCTAGAAACAATTCTGATATTAAGCAGGCATCAGTACTAGTTATGACATTTATTACAAGTGCCCAAGGCGGGTGGAGGGAAATGATATTACACGGCCAAAGATCACTGCTTAAGCATTGACTTGCAGAGTGTGCATTTACCATGGAAACCAGGCCATGGCATTTTAATTTCAGAAAGGAACAGACTGAGCTGAAGCCCATACCTGCAGCCTCTGGCTCCCTCCGATGTGTTAGCAGCTGATAATGAAGCAAGAGCTGCATATGACTCCATTCAGGAGACTGGACTCAAAGGGGGTGTCAAGACTCACATGCAAGACCAAACCCGAGCCTGTCTCTCATTTCCAGCCCTTTGTCAGACTTTCTGATAGTAACCATTCGCCTTTTGCAATACATTGGCAGTCTGCTGTTTTTGTGTTGTTGAGTATTTATTGTTGTTGTTTTCCTCCCATTTTAGAGCAGGTATCTCCCCAAGCAAAACTCTTAACTGCTTTCATCATTTCACAAATGATCTGCCTTTCCACAGTCTTCGAACTGTCAATTAGGGTTTTATAAGGCAGGTGGAGGCAGCAGAAAATGAAACATGCTCCGAATAGATGCTATAGTTGAATAGCGGGTTTATAATGAGATGTGAAAGAGTCTTGTTTTTTTTTACTATGCGGTATTTGTGGGCCACGACAAGAGAATGCATCTGATCTTAATGAGTAATTACAGGGAGAGTGCCATTGCTTCAACATGTTTCTGACCACTAACCCCCCACGCACACATGCATACACAAATCACACTTGTGAAGTGTGGTTTGTTTTGAAGCAATCTGCCCAAGCAGAAAAAAACGTAATAAGTAAATCCTGAAAATGCCATTTTGTACGGAATCTCTAAGAAAAAAGTGAAAAGGGCCAGCTGGTATACCAATGTGACGAATACTGCCAACTGTTCTGGTCTCCAGGATAGCATCTGCTGGCTGTTTAAACTCCTTCTGAAGCAAGCCTGAGCCACCTGAAATGGCCCTCAATGACCAGAGGGTAATAAGTCATAGATCGTCAACTGGACCTAATTGGACAAAATGGACATAAGTTCGGATCTTGGGGTTGGACACAGCCATTGCACCTGCAACACACACGCTTTGGAGATATTAGTGACCTATATTAGTTAGCATGTGTTGTGCATTGTGTCAGCCAATAGAATTGAGAGCAACAGGTCTATGTCAAAATGTACATCGCTGTCACCAGTAAAATGATTACAACACCAGTTTGCTTTAGTTGCAGTCACGTACACTTGCTCTTCCTCCACAATGTTGTGGCACCACATCTCAGGCTGGTCCAATCTCACACTGATCAAGAGAAAGTCCCACTGATAAAGTGAATGCCATTCCACAGACCTGCAATGGTCTCAGTTTGCACTATAGCCAGTTGGGTCAAGTAATTTCCATTTTTTAAAGCCAGATGAAGGAAATAAAGTGTCATTTATGACTATAAACTATTGTGCTTAGTTGCACTTAAACATGGCTTGGCACATAGATCCATCAACCACTGGAAATTTAAAAGGCCTAACCTGACTGCAATTTTTTAAATCTATCTCAGTAAGGGGAAACTGTAAAGTTCCAAAAGTACATTTTTATAACAGCCTGATAGACCAGATATTGTGGCTTATACAGAGAGGAAATTCACAACATCCTCCTTTGAATTATGGATATCCTTGTTGAAAGAAAAATATCCTTTCTGCAGCTATTGAGAATGAGATTTTCAAGTTTCCAACTTGACAATACAAATTAATCACTACAGTATTGTCATTCGGAGAGAAATAAATGTCTCAGTTTCTATGAGACCAAGCATTACTCTGGATTCTCTGAATTACAGTGATTAGATTTCTTTTCTATTCTTTGAAAGTTAAACCCTTGAAAAGTGCTCTCTGTTGAGTATATAATATTACAGAGCACTTAATGCATTACATTTTTCAAAGGAAAGCCTTTGATCATACTGTTTTCCTCTCCCAGCTTCTTAGAAACCAAATAACACAATGAAGACAAAAAAATAAACTAAATGTTTGACCTTTATTTATTTTATTTATTTATTTTTATTTTTCATTTTTTGGAAGATTGACAGCTGTGGTGACATAACAGGCTAATAACAGGATGCCGCCATTAGTGATGTGTTCTGAACTAAAGCACAGGAGAATCCATTCAATCAGTCTTACGCTCACTGTTAACAAGCTAATCCCCTCATTACAGAGGCACGTGTGCCCTGATTAAACGGGCTCTGATAATCCAGCCATTCTCAATCCCCTGACACCCAGCCTTTGGGGAGACTAATAGAGTAAGACCAGAAGCAGTAGCAAGACTGTGTCACTGTCATCATTGTCATTGTTGTCTGTCCTTCCAAAATGGAGTCTAGCTCCATTGTCCTCTGTGGTTCGGGACCTCAGACGAGGTAAAAAATTATCCACCATTTCCAATACAAAAAGCAGCAGAAGCACAGTGCTTCTGGTTTTATTAATGCCTTCTAACTCCATAATTAGGCCACCTGCTTCTCTGTGTTTTCTTCAGACCACTTTCCATTCCCCTTTATTTCTGCTTTCTGATGGAATTTCAACAGCCAACTTCATCTCGAGTCAAATATGCCCCTGGCACGTCCATGCAGTGGCCAAGGTAAGTAAAGCAGTTAACCCTCACAGCCATTTTTCCACATTCCCCCTTTTGTATTTTCATATTTTATATAACCATTAGGCAAGTAATATCATGTTTTTCAGTACAAGCTCAGGGAGCTGTAAGAACCCATCTATCATTGAACCTCTAAAGGGCAGCCTAATGCACAAAAAACATAATTATTTTCATAATAATTCCAACGATTCCAAAGAAAGCACCTTTTGAAAAATACCCACAAAGGCACACAAAGAAAAATAATGTTTAAATTGCTTTGCCACTTCCCCATGGCACTCTGTGGGGACTGGTATTTCTACAAAGCATTGGGCATTTATAAAGATAAAATGAAGAAAAATATATATTTACCGTTACTGACTGGGGAAAAGTCTTGCATTCTGTCTGTATCAAGAGTAATAAAAGGAATTGACTAAAGATAAACCAACTAAAATACATATAAAGTATTTATTTTTCAAATAATAAAAACTACTTAACAGTATTATTAGGTTATTAATTATGATAATGAAGAGAACTAATAATAATTATTAATATTCACTATTATTTTTAGTTTTGCTGAGGCCAGCCATGGTCGTCAACTGAATATGCGTGTCATGGTTCCTTATTCCGTTTGCTGTGCAGCATCGTGGGTTGTGCTAATCGATGCCGTTCCGTGCTAATTGGTTACTCAGTATCCCTGTTGAGGAAACTGAGTGCTGTTTCAGGTAACTGAGTGTGGTAATCTTCAGGACCGCCTGAGGGCGCTCCGTGATTGCTTTTGATTACAACCGATTGTTTGCACCTGATTGAGAGAGCTTATATACGCTCACATGAGATCTGTTCTTCGTTTTAGTGTCCACTTACGTACATGAAAGCCAAGTACAGACAAAAAAACTCTTATAGAGAAACTGTGGTAAGAAAAGAGTATAGGATTTTTTAATTTAGCTTTTGTTTTGACTAGTAGTAAGACATCTGTCCTACTAGTTCACTCACTCCTTACGCTTTAGTTTTGTTTTCCTGCCGAGACATTTACTTTGTGTTTGGATATTCTCCCTTAAGAGTTGAGTCTTTTCTTTTCGTTACCCCTTCCTGAAGTCTCTTATTGAGACCTAGTGGTTTCCACTTCGGTGGTAACTTAAAGAAACCCCCTTTTGAATTCACTGTAGTTGCGTGTGGTCGTTAACACGTCCCCATCCTCACAACGCGTTGCTTGTTTATGTACAGCACTATCAAACAACTATTTGAAAGCTTCCAGTTCTTGCTATCACCTTGGTTTGACTTGGAGAACAATTTTCACATTGCTTCTAAGCCTTGTCCATTGTACCATTGAGACAAACAAGACCAATTATTTTTGAGACCAATTATTCTGAAATTCAAACCCTCGTTATCAGGTATATGACTTTTCTAAGCATTAGCCAACGTAAAGATTATTGTTTCAGTCGTGCGTGGTCTATACATCATTTGTACAACTAAACTATACTTGAAAGTGTTAAGAATGCTTGGATTTTGTGACTTACTGCCATGTGAACTATTACAAATATGCAGGTCTGCAATGTACACAAGTGTTTTCTGAATTGAGATGGTACTGTAGATTAGCCCCATATTCACCTCACCTCTTTTGGCTCTTAAAAATCACTCCATGCATAGTGAGTGCGTCATTCATTTAGAGGGGAGTTACTGTCTGCACTTTCCCTCCCACTAGTCACTCTTGTCCTCCAATGCCATTTTATCGCCATTAAAATGGCAGATGACAGATTGAGGTCATCAGCGGAGTAAACCACTCTTCTATCACCAAAAAAATGGTGATGAAAAAAGCATTCCAAGAACAGCGACTGCTTGCAAACATCTGGCCCACTCGCTCATCTCATCGGCAAAAGCAGCATCCCGGGCACTAACAGAAGGACAAATGGATAGGGATCTGTGGGGCTCTAGCACTGCAGCTGCACGGTGCTTGTGGGATTAGATTTCATTTCCGCTGAATTTAGGATGAGACACAGAGTGACATTCCTGCTGAATGTTTGAATGTGGTGACCTACGTAAACAACTTTTTCTCCTGATTAACTCAATCCTCTCAGTTATATCATTCTTTCGCCAGAATTTTGGAATTTTATTTTATTTCTATCAGGGGACTTTGAGTTCCAGATTCTAAGATGAGGCTGCCGAAGCCCCTTCAATGGCGAGCAACTTTTTCCCACGTTGCACAATTAATGATGACAATAAAGCTGTCATGCCAGGTTTAAGGTGAGAAAAAAACTTCTGGTTTTCAACAGTAAACCTTTTATGCTTTGAAAGGGAAAATAAAGGATGCGTGAAGTTATTAGCCTGTCTTTTTAGAGGCTTCTCACCTTCCATCCCCCCAAAAGGACACTGTTGGGATGTTGCTAATTCGTTAAAACAGCCTGCAACTAATTAAGCCCACGTTGGCAGTTCTTGGGACTCTATAAAACAGCCGCTGTCTTCAGTGCCCTGGATCCTGCCATTGGTCTGCCAGAAGGGCTGTTCACACGCTGCCATCTACATTACCGCACTGACACACTCGCCTTATTTCTCTGGATCAGAGTGGGCTACTTCAGTCAGCAAACATTCCTTACAGGTGTCCACTTAGTCAGCTGAGCATTGCCCAGAGGAGTTTTAATGCAAAGCATTAATCAGTCAGTGGCATCAAGACTTATTCAGTGGTGAGAACGCCATTGACAAACTGGTTTCACTGAAGAAAAGTACAGCTGTGAATATTCACAGCTCTTTGACAATTTTATAGATTGCCTTTTTCTAGCAGTCAGCTCATGGCAAAGTTTAATTAATACTGTGATTATCTTTATCGCCAGTATCACTCTGTTTTCATATCTTTATTACTATTATGAGGCTTTTTAGTACAATAAGCTCGACTGCCATGAGGCTCCTCTAGCATTTATTGTGACTGTTTTGTTTTATTGATTAGTTGTTTTTTTATTGCTGATTCATAGTTCGTGAAGTCATGAATGATCTACTCTATTTGATGCACGTATTGTATATCAGAGATGGTGTTTCTATCTTGTGGCCTAAATCTTGAGGGAAATCATTTGTTTCCTTCAAATAATAATATGGCTTAAATGTCTATTTGTAATTGAAAGATGTATTGTTCTCAATCAGCCAGCTGATTTCACTAATTAGTTCTACTTCCTGGAAGAATTGTGCTAATTAGCAACTCCAGGTGTCTGGAACAAAATACAGGGGAGGACTTTTCTGAACCTGGATTTTCCTCTTCTGGTCTTGACTGCAACTCTACTTTCCAGCTTAGGGTTCTGAGTTTCTAGATTTCACTCCTGCAGGAATGGAAGGATTTCTTTTCACAGTCACTCCTATCCTGTAATGTGTTGTGTTATGCTTTTAACACAATTTCCCCCCTTTTTTACCCATTTGGAACTGCTGATTCGGTCTTGCATTCATCTTACCCCTGGAATGCTGGAGGCCCATGCTAACGAGCTGGTAATGACAGAGGCCCAGACCCACGATTATAGAGCCCAATTTGAATTTATGGCGAGTGCCATTGCAAGCTGAGCCAATCAGAAGCCCTGTGTAGTTTCAGTATTCGGCACCTATCGGCTTGAGGTTTGGTGTTGGCTTTTGTTCCAAGGCAATGGTGTGAAAACAAGAGAGAGACACAACAACAGCTGCAGATTAAGGAATCTGGCTGATCTCACAATGGCCCCCAAAGATGGCTCAATTTTACAAACCCAGGAATACAAATAGTTTCCTGGTTCTGCTGGCTGTTTCTGTGTTTTTTTCAGACATGTACACCATTTCTTCCCTCAGAATGTATCACCATTCTCTTTGTGCAGACTCTTCTGAGGAACATTTATATGCTGGAATTTTTCAATGATGTACTGATAAGTTTTAGTCTTGATATCTGTTTATTACTAATTCCACATCAAGACAAAGTATTGTACTGTTCTTTGCATTTGACAAAAAACATTTATCAGAAGCACTTTTCATAGATTATAGCAACACCAATCATATATGCAGTAATTAATAAGGACAGTATTTAATTCAAATTTAATTCAGTATTTAACACACTCATTTACAATACATATTTTAAAAATAATATCTAGCAATCACTTTGGATGATGAGCAAGTAGGGGGAGACTTCTGCAATTAGTAACACATAGTCATTATGAACACAATGACAATGTAGGGAGGCTTCCCGTCCCAGTAATATTTTGTTTGGTGAAAAATCAGATCGCAAAGATTTATCCGGGTAAAATCTGAGCTATATTTGGGGTTGACCTATTCCGTTTATGTCAAAACGTCTCTCAACCTAGATTTCCACCTCACTAGGTGTCTAGATTCCAGCTTTTTCTCACACCTTTTTGGTTTGGCAATGCGAAGGACAAGGGGGCAGTAGCAGTACACTTTTTGAGCAGTGTATGTTCTGAAGACATAAGGAATCATATGATATGTGCCTAATATTTGGATGTCATTTCATCATATAATCACATAAATCTAGTATCTGATCTTTACATATTTTGTATACAGGAAAATACACTGCCCGGCCAAAACCTGAATGTACTGAATGACCAGGTTGTCCCATCAATGGATTTTTTCTTCCCTGACGGCATGGGCATATTCCAGGACGACAATGCCAAGATTCATTGGGCTCAAATTGTGAAAGAGTGGTTCTGGGAGCATGAGGAATCATTTTCACATATGAATTGGCCACCACAGAGTCCTGACCTTAACCCCATTGATAGTCTTTGGGATGTGCTGGAGAAGATTTTACGGCGTGGTTCGACTCTCCCGTCGTCAATACAAGATAATGAAATTCTGGATGTAAATAAATGTTGTGACGTTGCATAAGGTTGTCGAAACAATGCCATGACGAATGCGTGCCATAATCAAAGCTAAAGGCGGTCCAACAAAATATTAGTGTGCAACTTTCTTTTGGCCAGGCAGTGTAATATTATCAATGAACACTTGAAGTAGCGTCCTAGGGCAATCGCTAGATTTATGGATATATTGAAGAAAGGAACAATTGGTTTTCTATTTGTACACCACTCAGAACTTCATATTGGACAGTATGTGTGATCTAGTGCTTCCATATCTACGTTATTGTCTCTCTTTGCAGCTGATATCCATCAGTTTCATTCCACTGCAGTTTTGTGTTGCTGATATTGTGCTGCGGCTGAGAATACATTTATGGTCAATATCAGCATTTGCTGCAAATTCTTTGCCTTTTTGTTCCATCAACCCAAACCCCTTCCCACCGACACACAAGCATACATACATCACCAAGCATCACAGGCCCTTTTCTTCAAGTATTTGGAGAAAACTGGAAAAGTTGTAATCTCATGAATAGGGCAGTACATTCATTCAAAGCTATTTTCCAGCTTCAGGGACACGAGAAACGAAAAATACGAAACCACTTATACTGCCAATTTTGCAGGAAGGCAGTCTGTAAGCACAGGCCTTTGACTATCACAGGAAAGAAATGGCATACCTGGTCTGGAGATTTGTCTCTGTTGCTGTTATGAGCTAAAGTTGAGTGCTAAGTGAGGGGGCCCTCAGGCTCTCCCAGGCCTTTTGCCTCAATCCTGCCGTAACAGCCGGTTCGGGCCCTGGAAGGCGCGATTCCTCCTCTCGTCACAGTCCAAGGAGCGCCCCATCCATCAAAGTCCTGCAATTAGGACACAGAGCGAGTGCCTCTGTTTACCCCCACACCTCTGCCAGCTCATATAAAATGGAGTTCATCTCCGCATGCCATGTGCCTCTTCCCCCTTTTGTTTTCCCGGTCCTGGGAGCTTACCCATGCTGTCATCCTCATCGGAAATACCACAGAAGACAGAGGGAGAAGGGCAGAAGGAGAATGGAGGGAAAGGAGAAATAAGAAAACTGCAACAAGGTTAGAATCTGAGTAAAACATAGAGGGAGTAAAGAGAGAACGAATGGAAAAGATAGGAAGAGAGAATGCAGAGGGAGAGAGAATGACAGAAAAGGAAAAAGATAATGGAGGGTAGAGAGACAGAGTGAAAGGGAGCACACTAATGCTGCTGAGCAGTCTTGGTGGAAGCGGTTCATTAAATTAGATTAAACGTGTATGGGCTAACACAAACCCCGGCTGATTTATCTTCCATTTCAGCTGCCAGTTCTCTTTTTTAGGTTTTTATCTTTGTTCTCCCTATTTCAGTCACACACACCGCACTTGGTCTTCTACAAACAGTCATGATTTTATATCTAGGTCATCTTCAAGCAATGATAGGATTTTTTCCCCGTTTTCTTATTTTCTTTTCTGTGCAACACAACCCCCCCCCCCCCCCCCTCCATTTAGGATCTGTAAATAATGATGCTTTTTGCATGTTGATGATGTGCTAAGCTGAATACATAAGTACTCCATCACCACAAGGGGAAAATGAGGCCTTCTGTTCCTCTCAGTGTTGAAGACAAAAGTATTGATTTCCATGATTTCTGAGAGTCCAAAGTTTAGCCAAGGTTTAAGCTCATCTTTATGAGCTTCAATCCTCAGAGCTTTCCTGGGGATAAATCTGTAAACCAAATGATTTACCAAATAACAGCTTTAAGAGGAAAGGTATGTGTCCTTCAAACTGCACATACCAATGCAACCCGTTGGAAAGTGAACTTGTGAAAACTAAAGAGCTAAAACTTATATCATCATATAGCAATATCATTTCCAGTAGACTTATTCAATACGGTAGAATTACATAACACAATCATATACCCTAATACTACAAATCTAGCCTTAGTCTTAACCCAAAAAATCACTCAAAAATATTACCACCACATTTATTGTTCACAATGTTCTTGGCCATGGTATGTAGCAGCACACCCATTCGATAGTGTTTTGTGAATACAGCGCACTACCTTTAACATATGTTTCGGAGCTTTGACAAATGCAGTGAGTGCTTATTGATGGGTATGAGTTATGTCAACATAACTGTTCTTAAGCAAGAAGGGCTGGCCCTAAATTAGTGGATGTGGTCACAGCTAATGAAAAAATGACTTCAGAAACATACTGAAATCTGATTAGATTTAGCTACTTCCTTGCCATTTATGTTTCATGCAGCAACACAACACAAGGCCACCTTGTATGCCTGATATACAGCCAATTTATCTTATCAGCATAAAAATCATTGCTTTTTCCAAGTGAATCTCACAGACTGTATCCAATTAATAAAGCCAGTGTCAGCGGAAGAAAGACTGTATACTTCAGAAGCCTATGGGAAATTTATGGGAGCCCTGCTCAGTTTTTAATGGCTTGTGGGATTAGAGATTATACTGAATCTTTGGCATTAAAGGACCTATCATGAACGTCCTTCAGAGGGGTGTCCAGTACAGCATGGGCATCATATTTTGTACACAGTTTTTTTTTTTAAAATACAGTTTGAACATGTCTGTCAGGTGTGGCCTACAGTCATACATTGGAAAATAGTATAGTATAGTAAATTTAATGCATTATTTGTGGTTGCATTTAGGTTGTCTTTACTTAGAGCATATAGTTGATATTTCTGTGTACATAGCACTATGTTTAGCATGATAACATGCAATTAAATTACACTTGTGTTGCAGTAACGCTGTGGCCACCTGCAGAGCTGGTGGCCAGAGGAGGGCCGTACAGAGAGCTTTTTAGCTTTTTAGGGGCAGATGCTCAAAGTGAGAAAATGGCACAGCAACCTAGAAAAACTGTTCTATGACACGCAGTTATTCTACAGAATATATTAACAATTATACAAATATACATTTTCTTTATCAATCAAAGGAGCACATCAAGCACTTGAGAAAAAGGGGCAGGTGCTTGCACACTCCCCACCACCCCCTGTTGCACATGTCTGGACCACAGTAATAATCTGTTTATAGTTGACAACTCAAAAAATGCTGCCCGCCTTACATTCTCAGCAACAAAAACATTTACAAACTGTAAGGGAAGGCCATAAATAAAATTAGCCTACATGTGTAAATTACTGAGACACTGAAAGCTGTTCACCAAGGAAAGCACCGGGAGGTCATAGCAAGCAGGGGATGATTCATGGAAACAGAGAGGGAACACTAAAAGCATCACAGCAGTCGGCAGATGGCTTTAGACTACCCAACTCAAGTTAGACTTTCAGCTTCCACCACTGTTATTCAAGAAACACGTTAAAACTTGTGTTTTACTGTACACAAAAAGGTAGACCAACTGTTGTGTCCTTTCATTATGTCACTCTCTTGCTCTCAACTCACAGATTTTATATGATCAATTATGTCATTTTCAAGCAACATATGTTTCTAGCCATTTTTTTACACCAGTGGTAGTAAAGAAGAGAATCAATGTATTGTGTAATAAGGCACTTTAAAGAGCAAAATCACTTATGCTACATCTGGTTTCATACCTTATTTGTTTCACCAGTCTCTTGTTCTAAAATACTAATGTCACCTGCTGTGTGTCCTGTCATTGGCTACTGAGATGTCATATTGGTTGTAGTAGATGTGAGCAGATGTCATTGGTTGAAGTAGATATAGACAATAAAGGGAAGTGATAAATGTGTGACTCGGAAATTTCTAATGATATAATTGGCAGGAAAATTAAGTAGAAGATAAGAAACACAAAATAACCCACAACTGGGGATTTATTGTGTGGCTGTGTGTTATATCAAAATGCATTGTTTATGCATGAGGTCAGAAACAACAGAACAGAAGTTAATATGTCACAAGGACTGAGATTGTGTGGGCATTGCAATTATTTCTGTATGAAACTGTTAAAAATACACCATCTGTGCTGTGTAGGTTTGGCATATGCCAACCCATAGCCTCTGAAATGGAATACTTTCCATTACAATTTTTCAAATATTACACAACCACAAAAAATATTTCAGGTGTATAATTATTTTTGACTGCAGGCACAGCTAGAATGAGAACTGCAGCTGATGATATAATTCATATCGTTGCGGAGTAAAGGTGGACACACATCTCAAGTGCCTGTTGAACTCATCTGGGAGCTGTTATAAATCCCTGCGGTGAAAAGGAAATAAATGTAAATGTGTAAACCTGCAAAAGTGTGTAAAAACCTAGAGGGGCTTTGTTTCTGTCTGCCTGAAATGATCAAAATTGTTCTCTAGGCATTGTTTTTGAAAGTTTACTTCCCTCCCTGACACTAAAAACACTCCACATTTCTTCTCTTGACAAGCAGTCTTGTTTAGGCATGGAGTGATACTCAGTCAATTGTACCAATATTGGGTTATTGTTCTGAAGGCTGAAAGCTGCCGTGCTCTGCTAATGCTTTGGTGCCCCCTTTTGACTAAATGTAAATGTGAAACATCTCTAAATGAAATCTGTTGCGCCCTATAAGTGAACAGGCTACAGAAGCCTTCTCGCAGAGGGGGAGGTTTGTGCTATTATGGCACTGCTCTCTGGGGAAAGGGCTCCAACAGAGTTTTTCAGTCAGCCTTCAAGTAGCACGAACAGAGACCGGCTTCCGATTTGTTTCTCAAATAAAAGGCCCTCTTTCTTCTCATTACGTGTCATGATACTGTTTTTTTTTTGGCTGGACTTCATGTTTCACTGCAGTCAGTGTCATTGATTGTCTGAAGGACACGTTTTAAAGCAAACATAGACGTGGCTCAGGGGGGAAATGCTGTTTCTGTTCCAAACGAGGTTTCCAGACTTATTGACAGCCACCACAAAATGAAGACAAAGGACAGCCATGAATCTATCCAATGCTTCATTTTATCATTGTTACTCAACCGTCAGTATTTCATAACACTGTTTTATTTCTTATTAGGCATCCTAGCCCACTAAGATTTAACACATTCCACATCCACACACCTGGATTTCCATTGCAAATACAATATAATGGGTACAACAAGTCTGCCCCATCCATGATATGCCTCATTTGCTTTACAAATTTATCAGATAAAAATGTCATATTTTTAGATACCATCCAATTACATTCAACATATTTCATGGAAGCAAATAACAAAAAGTTAAATGCTTTTCCCAAGGATAATATAACCCTGGATTACATTACAGTACCTATAATCACAGGGTTATTGAGGTTCTGACACCAAGTTCCTGTGACATTTCCATGACCAACAAATCCAACAGGATTATTTTATAACCCATGGGGATTGTAGGCTGCCCTGCCATTTGTCATTATGAAAATGTTGTTTGTAAACTATGGATATAGAGTCTGTAATGTGAGTCATGCCTGTTTAGAAGTCCATACTGCCAGACGAGATGTTCAGCTGACATTTAAAGAACAAGAGCATAGACTTATACCTTTCTTCTGATTTTTAACAGAACATTTTCTCATTGTGTCCTTTTAATAGCATGATTTGTAAATTCAACACAGCATTATACAGTGTATCAGGACCATCATTATTGATTATTATGTATTATTAAATAAAAGGACATTTGTAGTTGGGCATCATTCATCAATATGAAAACAAATTGCTGAACAAATGATCAAAATTCCTGAGGGCTAAAACCTTGCCCGTTTTTGTCAGCATGTTCCGTGATCTCTGATTAAAATTCAGAAAAAGATGGCCAAATGTTTACTTGGCAAGAAAATCAATGACAGCAAGCACTGCAAAGTACTGATGTAAACTTTTCTGCACAGTAAAAAGCTTGTTTTCACAATCAGTTGTTTTTTATTTCTGTTTTATGATATGTGTTATATAAAGGAAGACTTACTTCCAGTTTTTACTTTATTTATACATGAAGCAACTCTATAAGTAACTGAAATGATACTGCAGGTTATATCAAACCAAAGCAGATGCACAGTACATAAACACACCCCCACACACACTCAATCACACAGACACTGTACTAAAGAACACTGACATATATATTTTCTTGTTACACACACACACACACACACACACACACAGGCATGCACAAAGGATGGCCTCTCTATAACTACACAGGGGGGAGTACTGCCATGACCCCACCCCCCAATTTTAGGGACAATGTTCAGTAAAACAATTTACTTATTTATGCCTTTTACATGCAAAATAATTTTAAAAGGATGGTAGAGCCTGTTTAAACTCTTCCTTACGACATATGTGCCCAATATATATAAAAGCACATTTTTGAAAATGCCAAATCATAGCCACTTGTGTCTCTTAACACAGACTTTAATCTAATCTGTTCGGCTAAACATTACATATTCATCAGTTTAAGTGAATTGAGAAAGCAGTCACCCATTTCTAAGGCAGGCAGCCATTTTTTAGTAACTTCCAGGATTGTTGCTGCTATCTACCTTCATACTGTAAATAATTACTTTTATCGTATGGCCAGTGCACAGCAATTTAAAGCCTTCCTATCATGAGTTCCTCAAAACTGTACATTTTAGCTACCCACTGAAGCTATTTACCTTACTGCTGAGTTGGGCAGAGGGCAGAGAAATGCGTGCTCAGGTTTGATCGCATGTTTTTAATTGATATTGCGGTTGCATTCTGGAAAGGATATCTTGTATTTTCCTTATGGTTTCCTGGCATGTTTAGGGTTAGCAGAGATGTTTGGCTAATGTTTGCATGCCAGTTAGCTAGTTAATAAGCAATGGTAGGCTGCTTTATTTATGCTCAGTAACTGAAGTGACTGAGTCACTGAATCTGCTGTCAGCAGCAGGAGTTGTTCTCTCTCATGCCACTATTCATTCAGCTGTTAAGAGTGTTCTTTGCTTTTGTAAATGTTACTTAATGTGCACCTGTTTCATGATCAAATAATGCCATCTGTGATCCATGTCATTACAGCAAAGTAAAAAATGTTGTTGCTGTAAACTTCTAAGCCAATGCTGATGCCAAGCTGGTGTCTCTGGTCTCCTGACATTACAGTTCCAGCAATTCATTTCTGTCCCCTGTAGGGAACATGAGTATCTGGCAAAAACCTTACTATACTATGATTCTACTGTCGCACTGAAACATGTTTTTGTCAACCAAGATACATCAAGTCATAACATGCTGAGTCTCAGGAGGGTATGGCAGTTAGTTTGGAAATCAAGGAACAATAACCCTGTCAATCACATACCTTCAGACACATTGATTACCTTATAGGGTTTTGAAGACCCTAGTAATTTGGGACAGAAAATGTCCAAACCAACCTATTATATAAATAAGAAATTTTTTGTTTCATATCCTTATCTGCATGAGGAATCCTCATCTTCATACATCAAATCACCTCTTGGCTTCTCTGTTTTCTTTCCACAATCACTCAAAGGTAGGATAGGGGGAAGGGTTGATGATGCACCTGTTTGTCGGCCCCTTACCACTGCCTTCGGTTGATTGTGCAAAATCAGCGTTGCTTTTGCTGCCGGTACCCAGTGAACTAGAAAAGATCATGAACTGATGGGGGAAAAAGCCTTCCTACAGCAGTTTCGGAGCACAGCGGGTTGTGCTGGGGCGAGCTTCTGTTTGACAAACCCCGTGGTCCCCGGGCCCCTGGTGAGAAACCGGCAGTGACAGAGTAGCATGCAGCGCGGAGGGCCACCCCCCCTCCCGCCTCCGAGCCGCGCGCCTCCCAATTAGCTCCCGCGGTCCCCGGCACGCCAGCTGGCCGAACATCGCTCGGCGGTACAGTCAGGGCCGCGTCGTGCTGCGGGCCGTCGCTCCCGCGGCCGCCGAGCTCGCTGGGACGCGTCCATCAGCGCCGCCCGGCCTCCGAGCCGCCTACTGCCTATCTGTGAGGATCACAGCTCGCAAGGCTGGAGCATCTTTAGAACTGGGCCAGAGGAGGCGGGGGGGCAGCGAAGGCACTGAGCTGGGCCGGTCGCCGCGGTTTCCGGCCCAGAAGCAAGCTGACAAACGCGCAACAGTGCATAACATTAGGGTATTTATTTAGCTAGTATATTTAGCACGCTTTGTCATCCGGGGAGGCTTGTAAACTTCAAGCACATAAGTTGTAAAATAAATCATGGTCTTATTAATTTAATATTGTAGAATAAAACTCCCTTGAGATCTGCCTTCTCTGGCCTCGCAGTAAAAAACCAGCTGAGGTGGAGAGGGAGGAAGCAATGCGGTCAGTTAAACAGAAGATGATGAGCTAACTATCAGGGAACCCCCTACTCTTTGCTGTAAATACCAGGGAACCTTTAAATACCACAGTGTGTCAGCATCTCAGTTCAATGTCCCCATCACTGCAATGGAACATTGGTTTTCCTCTTAATATAAAGGGAAGACTATCCCCAGCTGATCCTTCTGCTTCACTTTGTGTAGTGTAAGAATATTTTAACAGGCACTTTAATAGTTACCATTTAGTAGGAAAAGGCTAAGTGTTACAGTTGTAGGACTTTTGTTCTCCATTCCATTTACAACAGAAGAAACACAGGATTACTGGCAAAACAAATTTTTGCTTTTCTGTTTTTGGCAGTTTAATTGCCATCTGCCTTGTATTACATGGGTCCTACTTGCTAAACAAGTCCCAATTAGAAATGTATTCATCATTTCTTATTAAATAACTACTTTGACAGTACTAATATCTATGAAATAAAGTGTGATTGCCTTAGTAGGCCTGAGCTCATGGTTTTGTTATGTGGTTGTTTCCAACACCTTTTACAACCAATTCTCTGTTTAGGATATACACGATTTTCTGTTCATGGATCCATGACTTGACATGTAAATTTTGTGTAGGAATGAAATATTTTCTCTAAGGAACCTTTAATGCATATTTGCAATGATGCGGTATACTGCCGGTGATATGATCTGCTCGGCTCATTGACATATACAAGAACTGCAGACAGCTTGTGCATAATTGTTCCATGTATTCCTATGGGAGCTGAAACCAGTCCATGGAGGCTGCCATGTTTGACTATGAGGCTTTGTCAACAGAGCATGCACACTGGGTACCTAAATGTGTAGGGAAGAATAGGAATTTAAAAAATATAAGATCTACTTGTGTGCGACTGAGAAAAAAAATGGGACCCTGGAGAGTAATTAGTTGAGTGTGAATAAATTTTATAATTTAAGGGTACTGTCCAAAATTGTATAATTTTATCAGGGTGAATGCATAGTTTCGAATGGAAATTTGCTTTTTGGCAGCAGAGCCGTAATAAACTGCAATACCTCCAGTAACCACTGGGGTTTGAGAGCTTCAGTGGGAATGTCAATCCCTGGTCCCCTGGCTTGGCTCAACGATGCTCAGTGTCCTTTCCTATCTTCATGGCATGATGACATATTGTGATATATCAAGGTATTAGATTTTTTTTTTTTTGTAGCAAAAGTCACGAATCTTGTTGAATTGATTCACAAATCTTTAAATAGTTTCACAAATCAGTAGAGTGAGTTCACAAATCTGTAAATGGTTTCATAAATGAGTAGAATGGTTTGCAAATCTGTAAATGCTGTCACAAATCAGTTGAATTGATTCACAAATATGTAAATGGTTTCACAAATCTGTAGAATGGATTCACAAACCTGTAAATGAATGTGAGAATACACACAAGAACAGTAAACATTACTGCTACACTTGTGATCAGGCACTGAAAGTATATTTCTGGCCAACAAAGCATGCAAGTCGAGGCTAACTCTGAAAGCTAAAGCATAGATTATGTTAAATATTTTCAGATGTAAATACTTGACCATTCGTGTTTGTATTGGTATTTAATGGATTAAATTTGTCATTGTGTTGCAAAGTCCATTGAGACAGTATGTGTATGTTTAAATGCAAACAAAAATAAAACAACAACAATTTATCAGTCTAATCATCCGTTATGGTGAAACCGTTGCATTTACATTGTTGAAACAGTGCTGAGATCTTGCCTGACACGAGCCATTAAGGGACTAAGTTAAATTTTCCTGGGGTGCCGTAATTCTACAAGTCAACATTAACACTACATTAAAAAATCATTTTTTATCGCACATCCAACAATTTTTTGTGGCACATGGGAACTTGCCACTAAGCCTCACTTAAAAAATAAGATTGTTAAATAAGCCCTGTCAATGGACGATTGTATCCATCCCTGGGTATCAATTGAATTGACCCCTAGTCTCTTACATGAACTTCTTAAAACACATTTGCCATTAGGCAGTGCTCATCAAAATGAAGAGAAGCAGTGATCCGATTACTGCGGCCTCTCTAAAGGTTACAGTGGGTGGATAGGGACGTCTGATAGTTCATGGGGTCATCGAATATACCAGTGACAAGGCTGAATGACAGCTTACTGTTGTTCTCATAACGATGGGAGTGAATCCAAGGTCGTTTTTTTTTCCAGGATGGCAAATGTCACTGCAGTTCTTAATTGCTCTCAGACAGCCTCTGCAATGATGTTGAGCACAAGAGGGCTTATCTGTAATGGGAAAATAATTTAGTTCCATTAATAGACATATTGTTAGCAACGCAAAGCAAGTCACATTCTGGAAAATTCTACACCGTGCCTAGTTCTTAAGCATGCACTTTCTTTGGATGAAGGTCAGAATAATAATGCTTCTGGAAATTAAACCAACGTCTCGACTTCGATGCGAACAATTATGTTGTGAATTGCAGCCAGGCCGCGTATGAGGATAGCGGCAGCCACACAACCGTCATCAAAGGCAAGGCATCGAAATCAGATTCGTCAGAATGGTCTGGGGTTCAGTGAAGTGACGCACGAGGCAGGCAGGTAATTCAGACGTTTCTTATGTCTGCCCTAACGCACCACTTCACAGCGTCGGTAAGCACTTGTTTATTAGAGGAGATTCTGCTCTGTTGACAAGGCCTCATCTCCCAGATGCACAGAAGAGCAATGCAGTTTGCACTTGTCACGGTGCCGGCAGCCCGCCTCGGGTGAAGTGCTCGTCGTCTGCCAGCAGAAGCTGGGAGGCTCGGACAGGTCCACCAGAGAGGGGGCCAGTCGCTGTTAAGTGTTTATTATCTTGTAAAGGACACAAGGCATAGAGGTGCTTTTATTATGCCACCGGGGACGGTTTATTCTCTGTGGCAGAATAGAATGTTGGCAGTAAATGGCAAGTTTTCCCAGTAGAGGAAAGAGAAAAGGAAAAAGATGGTAGACGTTCGGTGCATCCAGTGAAATATGAGGAGTGAAACGCTTCTCCCACTCAAGGTCTCTCTCTCTCTCTCACCTCTCGCTCTCTTTCTCTCACCTCTCTCTCTCTCTCTCTCTTTCTCTCGCTTTCTCTCCCTATGCAATGACAGATTCTCCATGATGTTATTCTATTATAAAGGCAGCCAAATGGAGACGATGCCCTTTGTAAGGACATAACAGGCTGCAGAACAGAAAGTAATAATTCAGAGAAAAATTGGCAAACAATTAAAAGCGGGGAACGCAGCTGGTGTGATTAACGAGTGCCGCTATGCAGGGTGGGGTCATTTCTTCAGCTGGCCCGGCTGCTTCCACACAGTGAAAGACATAACAAAGCATGTAGCATTCAATTCAGTCTGAGCACTGGCATGTCGTAAGTCTGTTCTGTATCATGCCTTTTTCATATTAATTTTAATGGATGAAACAACCCATTGGGTACAGTGGATATTAGTGTGCCTGATACAGTCTGGTCTGCTCTTCTATGACATCCCAGAATATTATGCCAATCGCCACTCATCCCACCTTTGCATTAATGAGGCTGCCTCCCAGTTTATGAGTGGGCCCTTACTTTTCCACTTTGTATAACTGGTCCCATCTCTATTACCTCCTGCCTATCTCAGAATAACACCACCTGACCATCAAATGGACTTATAGGCCAGCCTGACCCTTCAGTTTGAAAGCGCTCTAGGACCTTGCATGAGAATAAACCCCAGCGAACCTCTGACAGATCAATCTTGAAAAAAAAAATAGTGACTCAATATCTTGAGTCTGTTCAAACAGAAATATGTGTATCAAAAACAGAGGATGACTATGGTGTATTGGATGCAGTCCCCATCACAAACTACCAGCTGAATAGTGATGCAAACGATTTGTGACAAACTCCTTGCAGGAAGAGGAAAGACAGGAAACCCATATTGGCAGAGGGACTGGAGTTATTACTGTTCTGATTCTACGCTGTGAGATTGCCCAGATGGTGTTATTTTCTGTAATTCTCCGTCTGTGTCAAACCCACAGAGGGCAACGCTGTAGTTCTCAAGCAGTGGTTCATCTTTCAAATCAATAAATAAATATTGTGTAGAATACAAATGCAAAGAATTAAGATCACATAGTGTCCTTATTTGCTCCCTTTCTCTCTCGACTGAACCAGTGACCTGAGATAAAATGTATTACTGCCTGTTTCACGTGAAAAGCACGTGCAGTATATCTCGCTCTCTCTCAATGTATAAGAGAAAAACGTTTTTTTGAGAGATTCAACTTGCCATCAGTTCTAACCTTTAGTTGGTAGAAGTCAGCAGGCATATTAATATGTAGCCCTTTCTTGCCATTATTAGAGGCAAAGCTGGGCCCAGCTTTGTGAGCACTTACAGTGCATAGCAGAAGTATGTGGACCTTTGTACAGTTTCAAATTTTTGTCCCAGAGCTCCAGACACTTTCAAATAGAAATCTCTGATCTGTGTAACCTTCACCACACTGCCCAAGCAAACATATGAAGTAAATAAATAATTGATTAAAACGTTAAAAACAGAGTCTTCATTGCATTAGTAAGCACACACAAACATATACAGAGAGAGAGAGAGAGAGAGAGAGAGAGAGAGAGATACACACACACAGAGTATAAAAATAGCTGTAATTCCTACATGGTTCATTGTATGTGAATGTAAATACCCTCAAATGAAAGCTAACAGTTTGCACTTTAACCTAACATCCCATAGCATAGCATCCCCAGGAAGGATGGGACATGAGAGTACTACTCTTGCCTTCTAGTGATACTGTCCTTTCAGTGCCTCCAGTGCTTCGACTGCCTGTAAGACCTCCAGGACCATGGACAGCACCAGCCTTGCTCACAGGCAGGGTAACAGCGGTGGTAATCATGCAGCTGCAGCATATTGTCCAGTTAAGGACCTGCATAAAGGCCTTCAGGCCTGTTTCTGCTTGTAGTATGGCTGTTGTGTGAGCTTGGGTTTGTAATCTGTTGAGAATCTACTAATCTTATGGGTTTTTTTTTTGATAACTGTGCCTTGACTTCACAAATAATTGGTCTATGATTTTTTTGTGAATGTGAATTTCATTTTCAGTTCAAAAAGGGAGCACAATTATTTTCTTGCTGCAATCAGTACCTTATATAAAGAAACATGCTGTGCATATTGTTTTTTTTTTCATATATTTTTTATTTGCTTTGGCAGTACGATGGTATGAATGTTTTGTAGATGATAAATACACATTTCTATTTAAAAGTGTCAGGATTTTGAGCCAAGAGCAAGAGTGTGATTACTTCTGCAGAGCACTGTAGATCAGAGACCTCCCATGAGCACCAGGATATGTAAGGGCCATTACATCAGAATGAAGTGGAAACCCATGCTCCACTTCTACTGATAGGGACTCTGTCCTAAATATAGTTACCAAACTGAGGGACATATGAGGACAGAGACAATATGGAGTCCCTGAGGGATTCATTTTTCAGTTTTGTTATCATGCATATGAAGGAAACAGCGGAGAAATGTTACTACTGGCTATCATGGCATAAGAAAAAAGCTAAGAAATGAAAAAATGATTGACTGGAAAATTTCAGGCTAACCTGTTGGCTGTTCTCGACCCTGCATGCAACCAGCATAACAGAAACTTTCAGCAAGGTTTACTTTGTAACAGTGAGCTCTTGAAGAGGTATGGCATTTTCTAGTTGCATGCAGGGGACAAACAGCCCCTCAGCACCACACAGCAGTTACTTAGTAGCTTAGCATGGCCAGTAGGGTTCTAAGAGGTGTGAGCGATCAATATTGCAGCTAACGCTGCTATGGTACGAGGTGTTGGAGGGGCTTCAGAAAGAGCATTTAAAGATGCTGCGATCCCATTGACTCTGTACCATTGGCATTCATCCCACCCCCACCCACCCCCGATTTCATATCCTCTACAGCCCCTGGAACTGAATTACATTGTAATCAAAAAATCCATTCCATTACATCCTCGATAGCGCAGGGCTGAGTAGGAAATATGATTTTTTTCAAGGACATTTTTGGCCATTCTTAGCAGAGCTGGTGCAATCAGCGTTGCAGTGATCTTCTTTAGATTTTTTTTTTTTTTTTTTTTTTTTGAAGTTGGCTGAGCTCTGAGAGGTAAATGTTTCTTGTTGATTTGACCATGAGGAGAAATGGAACCTCGCAGCTCAGGGAAACCATGTGATGGGATCACTGGCTGAGATGTAGGAGTTGTGGGTGGTCAGTATTGCAGTTGACACTGCTATGAGCGTGAGATGTTGGGGAATACAGAAAGGACTTAACCTCCGTGAAAGAAACTCAAATAACCCCAGTCAAGAAACTTAATTACACTTTGCTTTTATTTCTCTCACTGCTGCTTGGAATCAGATTTTTTTTTAAAGAAGGCTCAAGGCAGTAAATGGATTTAGAGTACCAGAAAGGGCTCAAAGCTGGTACTTCTACAGCAAAGGCTTATGTCTTCCCGTCTGTGGACATCCCTGAAGTGGGTGCCACTATCTGCTCTTCAACTCCGCACCAGTAAATCACATTTTTTCCCCACTGCTTTCATAGGCTTCACACCCCAGGACCTACATTTCATCCTGATCAAAAAAACCCATTCCATTACAGTCTTGATGAAGCAAGGCAGAGTAGGAAATATGCTCTTTTTTCCAAAGGAGGTGATGGGCATTTTTAGGAACTTTGATTACTTCACTGTTGGTTTCACGCATTCTGGAAGGCTTTATTTGAGGGCAGGTATGCCCCACACTCTCCATTGGACCTCACAGGCACACAGGCTTGCTAATGTGGGGCATAGGAGGTCCCACTGCTGTTCATCGGTTCAATGTATATAACAGCTCTCTTCTCCTTAACATCTAATGATGTTTAATTCAAATAAATCAATCAAAATTCAAAAGCAGCTTTACAGGCAGATGTCAACATAGAAATGCACAGGATTACATCTCTCACATACACGCACACACACACACACACACATCATCTCTCACATACACACGCACACACGCTAACATACACACATGCACATGCGCGCACACACGCTAACATACACACACACACATGCACACACGCACACACACACACACATGCACACGCATGCACACGCACACACACACACACACACACACATTGTGCAGTGTAAGGGTTATACTGAAAATAAACTAAATTGAATGCATCTAATTATGTGGAGAAATGCATTAAGAAAAGACAGGCACCCTTCCTGGCTCCATGTCAAGCCTAAGATGCAACCATTACTGGCTTGACTGAACTGGAAAAATACCCTTTTTATATACAAACCCACATCTAATCAATTTATATTAGCATGGGACTAAAGCAGTTCCAAATACACTACCAAACTATCCTAAATGTGCCTTTAAATACAGTGATGTGTTCTTTAACCTATGTGTGTGTGCGTGCATGTTTGTGTGTGCGTGTGTGCATGTGTACATGTGTGAGCGTGTTTGTCTGCATTTTCATGCTCCCGTACATTAATCCTTAATTTCTGTTATCTTCAGAACATTTTCTCTCTTTCTCATCACTGGGAAAGTCGCTGTAAAATGTACCCATTTGTTTTAAAGCATTGGTATTTGCATGTGCATATGAACTCAAATTGCTTTTCAATATCTCCACATCATTTGAAAATTAGCTAACTCCCTTTGAAGCTCAACATTTCAAGGTTAGAAACAATTTTTTTTTGTTTTTTGTGTTTTTTTTTAAACCCATTATCAGGTCAATTCCACACCTCAGATTAGTCAGCTTCATATCTCCCATTAACATAAAATTGTGGTAATTAATGTCAAGTACAGGCTTGAGAGATTCAATTACAAATGAAGAGATATTGATCACTTCTTCCCTAAAGCGATGTTACCCTAATGAATATGAATAAACATTAGACTGAGAAAGTCCACTGGTGAAAAAGTAATGTAGGATAAAATGTGACATCAAAGATTCATCATACTGGCTTCTACCATACTAATTAATGTAATCTTGTACATATTGTTAAATAACATTTTTCAATATATATATATTATTGTATTTTGTAAAAAAAATATATATATATATAAGCTGGGGGAGCATCAGAGGGTTACTGCAGATGCAGAATTAAAATGACAGCTGTCCCTCGTTTGACCCCTCCAACGGAACAACCTCCCATCTCCCAGGAGACAAAGAGTAGTCATTGGAGGAGAGAGTCAGCTGATAATGCATAGAGCAATGAAATGCATATTTGAATGGAGAAATCATATAGCTATAATCCTGTCCTTAGGTTGTTGAGCCCTTAGGTGACAAAAATGAAATACAATATCCTCTCCAGCAAAGAGGACACTGGAAAGTATAGATTTAGCTCAGCAAGGCAAGTATTTACAGAGATAAAGGAAAAATCCAAACAAATAAAAATAAAAACCTACATCCTCAAAAGAGACATAATAGAATTACGAATGTCTGCCCTTGGGCACAACTTATGCATATTTATAAATTGCCATGTACCCAGAATTCCCTGTAATTAAGCAGGACAGGAGTGCCTCCTCACCATTCTGGCACAAACTGGAGCAGTGGAAATATTAAGAACAGGTTCCATTTCACCTGAGGTCGTCAGAGGACCTCAAAATGTGCCCCTGCAGACGAGCATCACACACAGGCGATGAACGACCACAAGCCCCAGCAAGTTACTCCTCAGAGGGGAGCAAAGGCTGGCAATGGACTGATGCGTGTATCTGTCATCACTCTTTTGGTCACTTGAGTTCCAAATGTTCACTACTTTGGTGTTCATTTCTGTACTGTCACCAGATTGTGATGAGTGTTAAACATTTGGGAAACATTGGTACCGAAAAGGCCTGGCAGAACAGGCCTGAACCACACATTTATACTCTCAATTATTTTCATTTTTTAAATTCTGGCTCCCAAGCACTAAGCCCTATGCTATTTTACAATATTACCCAATTGGAAAGTAAGGACTGACACATTCGTTACTGTAGCCAACCATTTTAATTAAGTATATCTTCGAGCACTTTTTAAGTCATGTTTTAATATACTTAAAATAAACGGTCTGAAACCCAATACAAAAAGATGTTCTGATGCTTAATTTTCCCTTTTTCAACTGAACAAAGGGTCCCTAATGATAGGAGTGATAAGATAGTGAATCCTATAATGGGTGGAGTGTGCCTTTCCATCACTGAAGTGTAACTACGATTGGCGCGACATTTAAGTAATTGATTGTTCCTACCATGTTCTGGTTTTTCACTCAACCATCACATTACATTTGCATTACATTACAGTACTTAGAAACACTCTTACCCGGTGTGACAGAATTGGAGAGCATCAGTTTTAGGAATATAAAAGTGCAATATTACAGAGAAGACACAGAAGGCCCACGTATAATCCGTTTGTAATGTTAACCTAATAAACAACATTTTATATCACTATCACTAATAGGACAGATTTTTCTGTAGCTAGGAATTACCAACTGGTAAAAGTTTATATGTGCTCACCCTTGCATCACTAATGACTGCTTTATGTACAGCAGGTGGTTGACTTTGGATTTTGTTTTGGTTCAAGATGGTCCCCATCCAATGGTGAAGGATCTTTTTTTTAAATCTGAGAAAAGCTAACGTGCCTATATTATTCAAGCCCCTCTGACAGAAAGTGAAAAAACACTCCCAGAACTGAGAATGACTTGCGAACTTTCCCTTCACCTGCGTTGGCTCTATGCGAGTTGTCAAACCTTTGATGAAATACATTCCACTCCTTTCTTTTTTACAATTCATACAGATGACATTGTGAAACAGGGGAAAAAATCCCTATTTGTTGTTCATGTCCTTTTCATCTAGTGTTTTTAATCTCCTTCAGAGACTGAAATAAAGCAATAGACCCCTTAGGATGTGCTCTAGTTTTGTTTTCTCTTTTTGCCATGTGTTTGATATTGGTCCTCAAGAAATTTTATCAAATACATCATTAAGCACTCATCAAATGGATCCACAGTGGATGCTGTGATTAAAACCTGAAGACTGTTAATCATGCCGTCCTCGGCCTGTATGTGTAGTCCCACTGCATGCAACATTCAGTAGGGGGATTAGGGGCTTCTACAGGTCTCTCTCTCTCTCTCTCTCTCTCTCTCTCTCACACACACACACATACACACACACACTCAAAGACACACAGAACTTGAGCCATGAACACTTCAGAAAGAAACCCATGATCACATGAACTGTTCATAACACAGATGGGCATCCCCAGTCCTCACTTGCCACAGCAGCATCACATTTCCAATTGCCACTGAATCAAAGGAAGTCATCTCGCCAGGAGCTTCAAGCGTGAATCAGTCGCTGATTGAAAAGATAACTACACTGAAGTAACAGTACCCTAACATTACCCCTGTCCTGCAAGACCAGCATTGTTCCTGTTTTTCTCCCTTTTGTCATATGCTTTCATTCATTGAGCGTCCTAAGAATTCAGCCTGACGAAAGCTGAATTTCTCTTTATTTTTTTGCTTTTTCAATTAGAAGTTGTTTTGAATTCTTTTGACATCAATATGTCAGTCAGCCACATCGCCTTATTTATTTCTGCAGTAAAATGGATACATTAAACACCTGTCCTGAAAGATGAAGTAGCTTTTAAGAAGAATATCACATGAAATAAAGCAATCCTGTCCTCCCATTTATCTTTGCAAATGTTGAAATTGCACATCAAGCTTTTGCTCTGACATGTTTTTATTTAGTGTGAATCTTGTTGCTGTTGTTGTCGCTGTTGTTGTTGTTTTAACAAGAAGGTAAATCAGATATAACTGGCACAGAGAGGGGGCATAAATAAACTGTGTAAGAGGAGTCCTTGTGAAACCAAGTGCATTTCCAAGGCTTTCATTTAAAGGAGAATGTGTTTCATTTAGAGCCAAAGGCATCCATGGTTCTTTTCATAACACACAGGTGTTGTGTCAAAGCCACCAAACATTATTTAATGAATTATACACAGAAATGTTGTGCTATGTTTGGTTTTTGCACACATTTTAAGTAAATTACAAGTTCATTTGTGAGCCAGTGACTGGGATGGATGGCCAGAGCCAGACTGCGTATGAAAATGCTTTAAAAAGAAAAGATAAAAATGTATAAACAGGAGTTTAATCCTCGCAGGGAGAGTACAGTGTGCTGATAAACCATGTTTGAGGTCAGTAAGAGGGCACTTCTGATGTCACCAGCATCATCCATCCCCGCCGGGCCTTGAATGTGAATTAACGCTATCTTCTTTATTCATACACCAGTCTGACCCCCTCAACATGAGCCCGCACAGAAGCTTATCTCACACAACGCAAAAGAATTTCCAGCTTTAATCCAAAACAAAGATGTTTTCTTTGCTACTCATTGCCATAACCACTCTTGTCATTTCAATTAACTTTTCCACCTTTACTGAATCTGTGAAACCACTCTGAAAGAAGAAGAAGAAGAACAAGAAGAAGAAGAACAACAACAACAACAACGGTTAAAAGAGGCAAGGATAGACCATGTCTTTCTGTGTTATTTCTTGCACAGCTCCTGTGCCATCTTTATTCACTAAGCATTGAGATGGAAGCAGGTGTTTCCTGTATTATTGTTATTTAGTGAATATATTTGCCATTCTTTATTGTTATTTGTAAGGTGCTTCCAGAATTGATTAAAAACATATCCTGAAGCACAGTCCGATTCTCAGGCTACATTAAATAGAGAATGAGCAAAATATTCCTGAAGATTAAAATTTGTGTGAGTCATTTCTGAAATTACACATCAGCCACACAGGGTCCACACAGCATTTACACAGCATTCGTAAGTTTTGTATCGTGATATGCTTATGCAAGCAGTTGTTATTACGAAGATATTCATTTGAATATGTGAGATATCTGTAATTGTATATACAGACATATGACGTAAAATAGCTAGTTCTGCTTAGTCCTTCAGTTTTTGAGAAAGAAGTAGATGTTGGTTCCTTTCCACGGTGACTACATTTCATTCTTGAATTAAATTGTCAACTGTAATCCAATGCTGTAATTGTAAGTGTCCCTTATATTGCATGTGGAAATCAGGATTGACTGCAGTGAAGGGAAATAGATTTAAATCACAACTGCCATTGATCAACACAACAGATCCCTACCTCCCTCTCAGCAGCATTCAGTAGTAGCTTTATTGTCACTTGACTGACACCACAAAAAAAAAAAGTTTGGAATCTGTTTCTATGGTCCAGATGGTACAGTGTGCAGCTGCCATTGCATAAACTGAGATAAGATCCAACCAACACCGGGAGACATGCTAGTTTGGACCTGGCATCCATCAACCGGATATGAAACCAATGTCCCACCTGGAATCTGGACCAAAAATTATTTCCATTAGCAACAAGAATGTATTTAGCTGCAGGGTGGGCTGTGAGCTCTAATCATTGGCACCACCTGAACATACAACAGGCTACTGTTGCTCAGTTTTCAAGAAACCATATCTTTGCATTCAGATCATCAGTGAATGTCTTTTGGATATGCTTATTGGTTATTTGCCTCTTCTTTAACAAAAGAATAGTCTGAAATGAGATGCATTTTGACATTGGCGAGCCAGATTTAATCCTAGGAAGGCCGAAGTCTCTGGCATTGATGCCTGCTAATATATTTTTTTCACTATCCAGTGGATCTATCATATATAATTCACAAAAATGCTATATGAAAGTACAAGGCAATGAGCTATATTTATCCTACAAATGGCAAAGTTATATAAACACAGTTTCTCAGAGAAAAATATTTCTCCCAAAAATATAGGTATCAAAATTGGCACCATTGGCCTGAGCTTGTGGACGGACCTCTTCGAATCAAACCACAATTTTCATACAAAGCAAAGACATTGCAAAGCAGCCACTTTATGATCAATTAACCAATTAATCAATTAATCTTGGTTGCTGTTGAGGTATGCCTTGGATCATTCAATATCCACTTGTGGCCAGGTTTCAGCATCCTGTCTACATGTTACATAGACATAAATGTCAGCCTTCTTTCAATGGTCATAATTTATGTACAATCCACACTACCAGCATAAGGCCTACGACAGTGGCTAACCTTAGGCATCAGTTCCACCCTGTAGACAGACCCCTCTGTCTGTCCCACGAGTCAGTGAAGGAAAGAAAAACTGCAGTGTGTCTGGTTCACTGCACTGAGAAGGCAAGCAGTCCATTGTTCCTCTCTGATATGTCTTCTTCAGTGAGGACATCATCCCACAACCCCACCCCCACCCCCCTCCCCTCTCCCCTCTCCCTCACACTGATGTATGGTGGTGCCGTAATTTCATGTTCCTGTTCATGTTTGACAAATCAGCACTTTACAGTTCATAATTTAAATACATTTTCACGTATTACAGGAGCATCAAGCCCACCTCTTCCCCCTCGGTTCCCACAGTAACAATCCCACCCACTCAGACATTTGACTCCATCATATTACACTCTCTCCAGAGAGATTCATGACTTCATGACCGATTCCGAAAAGAAGAAAATACCTTTTTTCAGTTGTTATTGTTGCTGCTGTCCTCCTTTTGATGTATATTGTACTAAAATGCACTATGACTTCTGCGCTGCCGCTGTTCTTCACGGTTGGTAATGTTAGCATCCTTCAAGTGATGCATCATCCTCGCACATATCCACACAGCGCTTCAATCTGCTTTGGGGTACATTAGACTGTCTTTGTCGAACTTTCACAATGAACGCGCTCTGTTAGGAAACAACAGTAATATCCTTGCCTAGGCTCATAAATCCACTGATCTCCATCCTTTAGCAGTCGTTCACAGCATTTTACAGCATAGGCTTCATTAATTTACAAGCCAAGCTGTTTCCTAAACACTTTTTATAGTCATATTTGTGAAAAAAGTTTTTGTATAGTGTTCCTAATTTGCTTAAACTACCCTTTTTTATCTGTTTTTTTAAACAGCTAGATAAGAGCACACACAAATGGTTTTTGGAAGCAAGCTCTTTGAATAAAAAACTGTTGTTGCTAAAAATAGGGGGAAGATTTTTCTTCCTGGTAAAATTGCCATTTCTGACAGGAACCTTTTAAAAGTTGTGCCACACATGAGGGCTAATTGGATCATTATCCAGTGAGTAATGAGCTCTTTAGGAAACTGCAAGGTCTTTTTTGTTTCTCAATTAGCTGTAGGTGGGCTTCTGGATCAAAGGGGAAGGACTGAGTACAGTACTGGGCAGAGACTGTGTTCCCCATCCCTAATGCTGGTTCTGGGATTTCTTGGGTCTGAACTGGTTGCTGGTACTTACATCTACTGGCTTTATTTACTGTTTAAAATGTAACTGAGACGTCCAGACTTTCTGCAGTGGTGCAGTGTAGTGGATAGGTAACTGGGGCAGCAGTGTAGTATAATTGGTCAGGAACTGGTTGTGTAACCTAAAGGTCACTGGTTTGATTCCTGGGGAGGACACTGCCGTTGTACCCTTGAGCAAGGTAGTTAACCTGCATTGCTTCAGTATATCCAGCTGTATAAATGGATGCAATGTAAATGTTATGTAAAAGTTGTGTAAGTCGCTCTGGATAAGAGTGTCTGCTAAATTCTTGTAATGTAATGTAGAAGAGTACAAACTTAAATCCCAGTTGAGGCACTGCCTGTTGTATTGGTGGACTTACTGAAGTTATTTCTGTAAGTATTCAACTGTAAATGCATGTAGCCATGTACGTAACCTGCCAAGCAAATTGATTATGTTTATAAAACAAATTAATACACTGTACTGAATTGTCTATGCCCCATTCCAGCAAACAAGTTTCAGAATGAGGAAGCTGGATCTCACGCTTCTCGCGTGTGGTTTGTGAACTCAAGATGGACTCAAGATGGTCTGAACTTGAGATGTAGCAAATAAGATGATTTGAAACAACAATAGCCAAAACCCATGCACATATTTACTGCAGGAAGCAGGAGTGTTAACATGGCTGATCTATGAAGAGCATCTGCCCCCAAAGGTGATGGGGGTCTCAAAATTGACACGGGGATGGGCTGCTGGATGGCTCATCCTATTAAGGCACTGTTCTGGTGCATGGATGGGCTCCACAATCTGGTATCAAATTCAGACCCCATCAGTAATAACTGGCGGCAGCCCCACAGGGTGGTGCACATTTTTCTCTAGCATTGCTCAGCGAAGCACCAGTGACCGCTGTTGGCCGATTGAGCACCCACAAAACGTCTTCCTCCAACTCATGTCCATGCGAGCCCAGCATGCGGCCTGCGGTGTGCCATGAAGTGGCGACCGACATCCTATGACTGGGAGAAGGGTACATGCTGGTCTGCACCATCTAAAATTGATAGCGGAATCTGAGCACTCACACTGTAAATACAATTGCGCGTTCATAATTGAGAAAAAAGGTGAAAACCATAATTTAAATATAAATGTTTTTAAAAAACTGAGGACAAAACTTACATTCAGCTCAGAATCCCTGACTTCAGTTACAGTAAACCAGAAGGTGATCCAACTGTGCCTCAAGGATTATCAAATCAAATCTGATGCCTGAAAAACAGCAGAGAGCTGAACAGAAACACAATCAATCTGCACTGAAGCCATGTTCATGTTTGGTGTCAATACTAATCTAAAAAAGAAAGCAAATAAAAGACCATTTTATTGGCATGAACAAAAAGTAACCCAATCGGGGTGATAGTTCTATTAATGTAGCAGCATGTGGGAATGTCAAACTCTGATGGTTTCGGGCTGTTATTCCTCCGTAAATTAGTGCCCACAAATTCTGTTACCATGGCAACTGCAGGTAAAGCTCAGGATGAACACCTCCCTGAACCAGGTATAGAAGAGGAGTCCTTCCTTTCACTTATGTCAATTCGCCATGGCGGCAAATGCATGGTAATTATATATTATTAAATATAATAAAAGTTATTTTTTAAATAAGGTCAAATTATCACATTTTCCACTGGTCCAACTATATAAAACAAGGACTTTTTAAAGTAAAGTTTCAATTCACACCAGACTGAGAACATTATGATTGATATACTATATATCTCATTTGCTACTTACATACATTATGGATGTTTATAAGTGTTCAGATGTGCACACAAAGTGATAATGATTTCTCTTTGTTGTTTCTGTCCCAAATTTGGAATGACCCAGCATGCTTCTTGGGTTACGACTATGTCTCCTGCACGCTATGGTATGTAATCTGTACACATGCACAAATAAATTTTACTGCATTTATTCATAGTTATAAATATAAAAATCTGCTTTTATGATGGATCGGTACTTCAAGTTAAGTTACTTTAAGTTACTGTTTAGTTGACAGGGAACTTTTTTTTACCCCATTGACATATCTTGAAATGAGTCAAACCATTTAACCTCATTGGCAATATTTTTGTCTTATTTAGCAAAAAATGTAATAGAAATTATGTGTTAGGTCAACATATAAGACTAAATTACTTACTGAGATTGACTTATTTTTTGGTTTTTCCAGTGGTGTCGGGTGAGAGAGTTCTGATTAACAGTGAACCTGCAAGTCCCTCGTCCTTTGCTCATGATGAACACTTCCTGATTGAGCCCTTTGGGAGCCCTGGCGCTTTTAATACAATAATCTTGACAATGATATAATAAGTAATAAATAAATAAATAAATAAAATGCATTGTAATGTACAGATTTAGTATGAGGTATTTACATTATTGACACCATTGTCAGTTAAAAATACTGCCTGCAAAATGCATTGGGCAAGTGTTGTAACAGAATATGTTTACCACAAATATATAATATTCTGTACACTGCACAGAAGAGTAGATATAAAACACCTTTCTCTCTCTCTCTCTCTCTCTCTCTCGCTCAGTCTCTCTCTATCTCTCTCACACACGTTCACATCTGCATTTAAAGTAATTGAATCCATTGTGTAAAAAACACAAGAAACAGACCTGAATTAATTATTCAGGCAGCTGAATGTTTACCCTGGTGCAGGAGTGGCAGACCGAGAATTGCATTTTACACCCATCACAAAATATAAATGTGTTTCTGTCACGGGCCGGCGGTTTGGCTCCGATCTCGCGAAATGGGAGAGAGGGGCGAGAGGCATGCTGTGGCACCTGGGGTTAAACAACGGGAGAAAAACAAGGGGAATGATAGCATTGATTTCCCTGCCACACAAAGTCTATGCACAGGGCAGACCAGTTCAGACCATGGGGCAAAAAGGATGTTTTCCAAGGAAAAACACGCAACAAGGCACGACAGTCACCCGAGACTCCAGATACATCTGCTCACACGACTCACAGCCCCGGCCACTCGTTCTCCTGCCGCCGACGCTACCGCGCTGTTCTGGCGCTGCTGCTGCTTCAGCACTGCTTATACAACATCCGACAAGTTCGCAGTTATAGTCCCACTAACGGTTTAATACCGCCACTGCATTTTACTGCAAACAGGCATGAGGAATTAGATTTTTATGCCAAAGTTGCAGGAAAATGCCATTGAGATTTTAGTAAGGACCTTAACTGGGAATGTTAACTGCGGATATGCGGTTAGATTTACGATGATGTGTAAAATGTAAGCTATGTCAGTCGCCCTCCGCAAGGCCATCTGCTAAGCAAATTAATAATAATGTGACCAATATGCAGCAACAGCTGCTATTTCTACCAGTACTACAAAAGCTGCAGCGCTACTTCCTGTTGTCATCGCAATAGCTCTACTTGCCACTGCCTTATGAGACCACTGCTATTACAGAGCCTGGCAGTGACAATGGCATAACACAGACTGTATCTCTCTTCAAACCAGTGTCAACCTGTACCGTGAGCAGAGTACCAACAAACTAAGGGATGTAGAGATATAGAAGGTTCACCTCACTTTACATATCTGACCTTTGAGCATTCACTTACTTAACTTAACTGGGAAATGTGCCCAAAACTGCTAAATGTTCACTGGCTTCAAACTTCACTGGCAACCCGCACTCAGGAGGATCATAACCAGCAAAACACGAGTAGCCACTTAAAGCAAGGGGGAAGAAGCAAGGATTGAGCAGAAATTATTTCAGCTGAGAAGCACCCATCCTTATTTACACCTAGAGGTTTGCTATAGATCAACAGCTCTAGCAGTACCTTACTTATTTTACCTCACAAAATGTACTATTCAGTTGTAACTTGTTGTTGACATGAAATGGAGTAAGCAGAAATCTTACCTTAAACCACTCATTACTCTCAACCTGTTTCCTTGATTGGCAATCTGACAAATCTGTGAGTAATTCATTACTAACATATATAACTACTTCAAAATAAATGTCAAGCCATGTTAAATGGAGATGAATGTCCTGTTCTCCTCATTATTTATTCAGAAGTTCTCAAATTAAAAAACAGGTTGAGATCAAGGTCAGTTTAAAGGTAGCCTAAGTATCCTACTACTGCTGTTGCAGTATGATTTATGGCAGATGGACATTCTAGTTGGATAATTACTTTTCTCAAATAAACGTAAGATAGCTAGATATTGTTCATGAATAAGCTTAATCATTGGAACTAATTACCTATCTACCTTGCTATCTAACTACCAAGATATTATAGTAATAGCAAGTAATCTACCCTCCCCCCCCCCCCCCCCCCCGTCTCTCTCTCTCTCGCTCTCTTTCTCTGATAGCAGGAATAAATGAATTATAAATGTAGCCAGCATTAAAATCCCAAATGGAGAAGTGAATGAGCAGCAGATGCCATTCCTATGACACACAAAGATGAAGTTGAAGTTCCTCCCACCAAATGACAGCAGGTTCATTGCCTCCCTCATGTGTCTCATCTCTTCATCCCACACAAAAGAAAGGCACGAAAAGTCAATAAGCATAGAAGAGTCAGAAAGGTCAGCACAATAAGACACTTCTTAGTGTGGCCATTTACATGTGGCCCATTTACTTTCTGTGTAAATGCTGAGCATCGTTTCATGCATGATGTTGGTCTCCCCTCATTTTGGATACATCTCTCTGTAAAGCTTGGATCTGCGATCAGACGAAGAAACGCATGCCCGAGACAGCCTATAGAGGCAGTGCTCAGAAGATGTGTGCATCTACAGAGACTGAGAGAAGAAGAGACTATTCACATTTGAATATTGTCTCTCCTGTGTTCAGTCTGCATGAATTAAAACACAAATATGTGTTATAATGGCATATATCCTGTGGATGAACGTATTTTTGTACATGATATTATCTGCTATAGTATCCCTGCTGCATGCGTGTGTGTGTGTGTGTGTGTGTGTGTCTGCACATGTGTGTATGTATATACTGTATGTGTGGATTTGTGTGTGTGCTTGTGTATGTGTCTGTTCATATGTCAGTCTGCTGCCGGCTAAGGAGAGCGTAACAAATATCCACATCGTGTCAGGAGATGCTCACGCAAAGGTATCTTTTTGAAACAGTCGGACAAGCCTCTCAAAACCAATCAATAAGATAGGAGCTGAAAGACCAGAAGAGAGAAACACCCTGGTTTTGGAGCCCTCTCTCATATTCCTCTGCTTCAACAAGTTCTTGCTCTATTTGTTTTGGTTTCTGATAAGACAGCAGCGCAGAGCTCTGCTGGAAAGAATGACACCTGCAGCTACACTTCACGATCCAACAGCGACACCTATGGGCAGCACCCGGCAGTGATTGTTGTTGCCTTGAGAAGTTTGTAGCATGGTGCTATAAATTTGTAAAGGTGTCACACTGAATCATATTTCCTCTCCTCTCTAAATACTTACATTATTGTCTATATAATAAAGAAAAAGTTCTGTTTTGGCAAAATAAGACGATAAGCACAGTGTGACTATATTTAAAACAGTCGGCTGCATTTATGCTCTGTTGAGTGAAATGCACTACCTTGTTGAAGCACCTTGAAGAAATTATTCAAATCTATTTTTTTCTTTTTTTCTTTTTTTAAATGACTAAAACTATTCTCTCCTAAGGCAAGAAGGAAAAGCATACTCCTTGTAAAATTGAAAAGCAAAGTTTAATTATCATATTATGGACTTCAAATCCTTTTGGGCAGCTCTCTAAATAGATAGCATTTACTTAACAACCCGCTGAAATTCCTGTGTAATCCCTGAAAATGAAATTCTGAGATTTTCAGCAAACAGATTCTCCCCATAGCCAGACGTACGGAAGGTGAAGAACAGCCACGTTGTGAGGCCAGCTAAAATATTCCACCTCAGACCTCAGCCAAATAATCTGTGGATAACTATACTTTAATTAGTGGTCTTTTCCAGCGGGTTTCCCACTAGACGTACCCAACTGCTTATACTGTATGCTAGTCCTGAGCCAGGCAGTTGAGCCTTGTTTAGAGGTAAGCACTGCACGTAAAGCAGCAGAGGCTGGATTATTGGTTCTGAGAGACCCAGGGTGCAGCTGGGAGACTGAGCAGTCCAGGGATCCGGGCTTCAGTTATGAAGAAAACAACAGCCCCATCCCGGATCCTGTTCCCTGGCTGCCTGATTCAAATTCCCCTATTGCTTCTCAATCTTTATTGCTCATTCGCAGATCAGAATCAGTGTGTTTCATTAGTCAGGATATTTCACAGATAAACAAAAGCAGTATGACCAACACACATATACACACACAAAGATACATATATTTATGTACATGCAAAAAACACATATGCAATCAAACTCGAGGGCTTGCTCATGTATACTTACATGAACACATGCATACTGTACATCCATGAAAACATTCATGTAGTACAGATTCCTTTGTATTGGCCAGGCAAGTTTGTTTGAAGTTTCTCTTTTCAGTCAGATTGAAGCTTCATCCACAAATTTAATTAGGCAGAGCCACCCTGCTATTGTACTATGTGCATGCTGAAGAAAAATTTTAATCACTTTAGCAAGATGGCAGTTACCTGCAAATTGTTGAGAATTATAGAAATACGGATTTTGCACTACAGTACAGGTCTCAACAGGTCATTTACTCACATAAACAGGAACTTCTGTTGCCCTCATTTCTGATTCTTAATTCAGTAAACTACAGTTGCAACACAGTAAAATTATTTTTGTCATGAAGGATCCAGTTAAGAATTTATTTTGAATTTATTTATTTATTTATTGCAAATTGTATATATTTCCCAAGTAAGGGGTTTCTTTTAAAGTTATAAAGATGTGGAATGCACATATATATATATATATATATATATATATATATATATACATATATATATATATATACATATATATATTCCCTTAAAAAAAAAATTTTTTTTTAAACTGTGATAGAGTTGTACATGCATGCACGCACGCACACACACACACACACACACATAAACATGCACATCAGAGCCTGGCTCCACAGCTGAAAGTTTATCTGCATCAACAGTTACTCAAGATAATCAAGGTCTGAAAAAAATGTGCACTTATTATGCAGTTCATGTGAAAATGATCAAATAAAATATAGACACATTATCTTCAAAATTGCAGGTCAAGATTCAGTTAGGAAGCTTTGTCTGACAATTTGAGCAATATTGATTTTGTAACTGAGAAAAAATGCAATCTTGTTTACTGATCATTACTGATCTTTATCACTCACTGGGGTTGCTTTTTATTGCGACTCAACAGCTAAATACAACCCACTGCTTGCTGTGGGAAACCATGGTGAATGTACACAGGTTCTTTACATAATCTGAGGGACGAAAATCTTCTCAGAGCAGAGGCCGTGCAATGAAATGTACATATAGCTTTCTTGCAGCTTTTTTAGAAAGCTATACTGTGTGATTGCACGTGTGCATATTGTAAATGCCTTTCTCCACTGTGCATTAAAAGGAGCAGGTCACACATATTCTTTCCCATGCATGCAGGGACCCAAATTAATATGCTCTGATTTTATGAAAATATGTGGTTAACTAGAAACCAGTGGCTGGCATATTCAGTACAGTTATATATTCCTCCAGTACAAATAAATGTTGACTTTTTAACCATTAATTCATTGGTTGCATTGTAGAAAATGAGCTTCCACAAACATATCTGACCATTTAAATAATTCTGCTTCTGACCTTTCTCATGTATGGATTAATCTCCAATTAAACTATGAATTGGAAATCATTGTGAGATAAGGACTGGTCCCTTTTCTCCAACTGGTCAATTTTTATAACTACATTTTTCTTTTACCCTGAATATTGAATGCCCTTTAATAGCTATGACTTTTTTGCCATGTTGTCAAGGGACAGTATCACAGTAGTGGTGGCAGAACTGCGGAGAAACCTGAAGAAAACCACTTTAATTAAATAGACTTTTTTCATTTTGGAAACTTTTGGTGCATTCATCCAATCAGCAGTGACCAACCCCACCACAATGTTTGGACCCTGGAGGAAAAAGCCAATGGCAGCACTTACTGTACTGCAGTGGTTCTGAATGGATTAAAGTTGGCACAACTTGAATTCTGCACAAGTTTTTGAAATCCCTCTCCCTTGTACCAGGTTTTATCTCTCTAAATCTTCATGTCGATTTTCTGGAGGACAAACAGCAGATAATTTCTGTCATGAAGAAAGGTGGAAACAGAGCATGAATGATTGAATTAGAAAGAGCAATGAAGAATGACAGCTGTACCAGAGATGTACTCGGCACATGGAGTCGAAGAGGAAGTCTGCGCACATTCGGAGAGGCCAACCTTGAAAGATTTTGACGCCTCTGATATTTGATGACATTTAAAGCAATTCAGCAGTTTGAACCTCCTCCCTTGTGACAGAGCTTGAGGCTTATTGGTGTTTACTGGGTATGCTTTGGAGCCTTTCAGCACAGCAATTGGTGAATTGTTGTAGTGTTGATGTGCTTGCAGATTCATTGTAAACCAGCTAAACCAGTTAATTTCCCAGCTATTTCCAGAATTAATTTAAGGCTACTATTAGTTTGGTGCATACACTGATGCTGGAGGTGCATAGAAATTGCAGTACAATTTTAAAACGTATGTTTTAAGTGAGAAAATGAGTTTACAAGATGGAAAATGTGACTTAGGTCTTGTAGAGGTCTTGTAGAGTGCTGTGGTGTTCTTTTTAAAATTCTCAACATTTTGTCACTTGAGTTATTTGTCACAGTCATTATTTTTTATCTTACATTTCATGAGACTCATTAAACTAACCAAACAAACAACCATTCAGCCCTGTGTTAGCTGCTACTCAACAAAACTAACCTTCCTTTGTCAATGGTGGTGATATTAATATGTAACACAGCCTTGCATTATGCACTCTACTCTGACTAGTTTATTTTTTCAATCATTTATTCATGTATCCATTATTACTGATTTATTTTTGTCATTTTAAAATCAATTCATTATTTTTAAAAGTTTATTCATATTTCTATTCTACAGAAGCCTACTGCATTTATTCTGTCGTATACGTCGTAATAAATATTTTTCTTATTATGAGATTATGAGAAAACACATTGTAATTATTAGAAGCAATCTCTTAATTTTGAGAAAAATATCTCATAATTTAGAAAATATCTTGTACTTTTGAGACAAAATATGAGATCTCGTAATTCCGAGAATGAGATACAGCACTGCGGTGTTTTAATCTTGTTTTAAGGTACTGTTTGCTTGACAACTGAAATTTTATTATCCCATTGGCAAATCATGAATCAGACTCTGCCCAGGTTGTAACGCAAATGCTTTCAGCTGCATCAAAATAGCAATACACCAACCATTACCTGTACCATGACTACACCTCATTTTTACACCAACCCACCCACATGGGCACAAGGTCATTTGCCGTTTCAAAAGCGTGGGCTCTGGATGGGCAAATGTGTCGGTCAAGTATACTTGCAATTGGGTTACTGCCACGTTGTAAGATAGAGCCCTAAATATGAGAAATAAATACTTAAATACTTAATACTAAAATACTTGTTCAGATTAACTTATTTTTATTTTTGCTGTAGGATAAGTGCCCGCAGTAGTGGTGGAAATTAAATAGTTTAATTAATTTCAGTACAAAGTTCAGTACTGTGTGATCATTCATTGATGGTGTCACTTGAGTGAGCGCATGAATTTGCTTGCTGCATAAGCCTACAATGCCATCAATACTGCTCAGAGATACTAATATCTATCAATGTCTCAAACCAAGATAAAAATAGAATCAAATTAATTCAAATAGTTTTGCTTGGACATCCATTAGACCTACTGCTCAATCAGCCTGTCCATTTTACACGTGCTTTATTTCTCAAGATTTCTATTCTCATTCTACAAGATCTTTTCTCATAATTATGAGTTGCCTTTCTGGAAACAACAAGATCTTTTTCTCCATATTCCGATATTTTTTCTCGAAATTACTAGATTTTCTTTTCTAGCGAGTGAAAAAATATACTCAGAATAAATGCAATTTGCTTCTGTAGTATTCTACAAATAAGCAGTACATTGTTTCAATTGTTAATAATAAGAATACTCATTTTATCTTGTTTTAATCTGTATTGCCTTGAAATGACAACAATTCAGGTTCAAAAGTGTGTAAGCATTCAAATAAGGAACAGTTTTTTCCACAAGGAAATTTGACTGAACCCACTACTAGACTATAAATAGCCCAGTGTCTGAAGACATTCTTCTTTCTTATCCTCACTTTATTAGTCTGTGTGTGGGTAAATCTGTGTGGGTAAACTGAGACTCTTTGATGGCCCGCACCACGCACTCTTTTGTTTTGGGAGTACATGCTCCTTTGTCAGCCTCTAGATAGAAAAGTTCTACATGTGGGAATACGTTACTTTGATAGCATGCTGAGGTGTCAGGGGTTTCTCTGTCTACAGGGTCTCCCACACAAATAGCCTTGCCAGGACTGCTTTATGCTTTACTCTGCGAGAGACTACCTACATCCACATTGTGGTGTAATGAGGGCAGCAAACAGTCTGCTTTCAAACAGTTGGGCTTGTTATTAAAAACTGATTCGTAATATCATGGTTAGTTGTTGCAGTAAATAACAACAGAGTGATGAGAGTTATCGCTTGCCATTCACCCCCCTGCATCATACTAGACTCAGACTTTCTGCTTCGAAGTTGGGGTTATTATCAGGTGAAATGGTTTCTTCTTAAAATATCAGCTAGATGTTGAGACACAGTACAGCACATCTCCATTAGGGTAACATCCTGATTATCATATCAAGGCCTGCTCCCAGGACTGTCTGCATTCCTTGTACAGGTGCATTTCCCTAGCTGTAGTCCAGATAGAGGAATGCCTATTAGAGATAATAATTAAGTGCATACATCGCAGGATGCGATGGCTGTCTGGTCTTCATTAGCCTGTAGCAGGTGGCTCTTCCCTGCATGGTGTGTAGTTCAGATTGTGGACCCAGTAAATGTCCCCTCCCCCAAATCCTATTATTACGCCGATCATTACCAGTTTATGGCAGATCATCCTCTACCCTGTAGAAGTTTGGGACTGCTATTTTGGAAACACACTCAGGAATAGATGGGCTAGCTGCAGGGGCAGATTACTAGTGCAGACAGGTCCTAAAAGTGCTCTGTAGCATCTGTCTGCTTGGGGTGTTGTGAATGCCAGTTTGAGACTTACCAAGGACCCTGAGTTGTTGACCCTATTAGCTCCATTTGATCCACTAGAAGATGCCAGCCTGAAGTGGTTCATCCAGATCTACACCTTTCCTCTGCCAAGCATGCCAGTCAGCTCAATGTACTGTCCCGGAGTTTAGACTGCTGTGGATTCATTCGCTTCGCTGCCAAACACAGTGCCACTTCCAAAGTTTGGTCTCCATCACAACCATAAATTAAGTGATTGACCTTGTAGCTCTGCAGTCTGAGGACGACCAAAGGCCCCTTTAGGGGATTAATAGCTATAAACACGAAGGGCCAGATTTACGTACATAAAACTCGCAGCACAAAATGTGGCCTGTTGGTGCGTATGCACTCTGTGTGAAATTAGCATCTTTACTAAGGCTATAGCTAATTCTGCAATCAGCAAATGGGACTGCCTACTAATTGCATTTTTTTTAAACTCCTGTACAGTGCGTTGAATATCTTCATCGAATGTGGATAAATTTATGTGTCTTCCGGTGTGACATAAGCTTATCCAGCACTACAGTCAGTGCAGGGCAAAATTCAGACTGTGATATTTCAGTTGTGGTGGCAATTGTCAATTCAAATTATCCAGTTGTGAGAGAGTGTAATGATGCAAGGCTTGACTATTGTTGGGATGGAATGGGAATGTTGTGTCTGAGGTTCTAAGTCATCGTAGGTGTCACTGATTCCATGCTTGTCTCTTTTTTTTTGTCTCTTTGTCTTCTTCTTTGTTTTTCTCTGTGTCTTTCCCTGTTTTTAGAGCTTTCCATGATTTTTCAGACTCAAACCTCATAACATAGGCTACTAGAACCAAATCTAATTTTAAAGAAATAAAGTTTTTAATAAAAAATAAAATTGTATTTAATTTTATTTTTTTCTCACTAACAGAGGCAACCAGCTTGAAAAAAGTGACAACCTGTAAAGAGATTCCTGTGATGATGTGTCTCTTTGAGTTATTGTAAGTCCAATTGTAACTCCAATTCAAGTTTTAAGGCAACAAACTTTTCTTTGACTTTCTTTGTTCTTGTTCAGAACATCTAAATGCAAAATATTATTGCTGTGCAAAGTGCCACGATTTTGTTAGCCAGGCTGTGCAAATTAAGTTCTTTCAAGTTTCTGTACACAACTGTGGTGTTACAAGTGCATTCATCTTATTCACTGCCAAGCATTTTTAAGTGCTCAGAGGGAGCTCTGACTACACAGAATGCATTATCATATTCTCAACATGAGACAGTGAAGGGCAGTTCAAGCCACAGTAATATTATAAAAAAATAGGTATTACATTGGATAGTCAGTTATGACAGAGTCCGTTTAAACAAAATTCAGTCCAACTCAGGGTGGTTGTAGGGAGTTAAATGTCAACCCAGAAAGGGGAACACCAGGCTGGATTCCAAAAATGTCTATAGAAGACTGACTCTATAAAATAAAGAGTCTCAATCTGTGTGACCATAATTGATTTTTGATTGATTAGCAATAGCCCAGATTGGGTTCCAGATGGGAATTCGGTGTTTTTGGAGCCCAGGGCTATGTAGGCATACAGCGTACAGAGCTCAGACAGGCAGGAGGGATAGAGCAAGGCCATGGCTGGCTTTAGAAATTTCAAATAAGAATCAGATACTAGATTATCTGATACTAAATGTTTTATTTTATTTTATTTTTATATATATATATATATATATATATATACATTTATTTATTACACTGGTGAAGTGCATTAGTCAGCCTTGACTGTCCTATGGGAATGTTCCATTCACTCGTGGTGAGAGTGTGGGGTGTTTTTATTCTGTGGCACAGCTTACATCTTAAACTTACTTTGTTCTCTCTCAGGGGGCTGTGTGTCTACTGACCTGATCGGAGGTCCTCCATTATCTCTGTTTTCAATAGCCTACCCTGAGCACAGAAATCCAGTGTGCTTACCTGCTAATCCTCCCCACAACAACTTGCCAAGTGTTCCATTTGCTTCCTCTGGACCCCGGCTTGCCAAACTGGCAAACTGGCCAAAATCAGGTGACCTATACCAGGTGGAATAAACCTTTATAGCGCATCTATTTGTCAGCCTCCTTGAGAAAATATTTAACGCACCGATCAGCAAATTTAGCTAACTGCTTGCCACGAGGTAGGGGTTTTTGTTTTGTTTTTTTTCTTTTTGCATAACTTGAGTTGTGCTTCCTGCCTATATTTTATTTCTGTTCATAAAATTGTAATTACAGCAAACCAGTAATGAACATGGACATCATGCTGCAGCATTTTGATAATGGTTGGTTTATTTTTTATTTAGTGTCTGTGCAGGGAGTTGTTTCTTTTTGGCCTGAGTGAAGGGGCTCCAGTTTCATTCTGAGTTAGAGAATATTTTTCTCAATTTAACCTGGTCTTGAAGGCAATGCTAAATTGAGTGATCAACCCTTTGCGTCTGAGATGGCATTTGGCATCTCCTGGCAATTGGTCTGGGTTTCTGTCCTATTTATTTTCATTTTCCTCACAGTTAAGTATGGAAAGGCAACTTTATAAAACAGGCAAGCGGGCTTATGAGGACAGCTTTACTTTTTTCCTTGAGTTTGAATACACATAAATAAAATTACAGGTATAACATAAACTCTGATTTAAGTGATTATGACTTTAATTTGAGGTGTACCATTATTTTCCCTTACAAGATTTATATGAACGCATTTTACTGAAAAATAAAGTTTCTTTTACCATAAAATAAAATCTTTAAAATCATACTTTGCAGTGTAACAGCTATCTTCTATCCGCTTATCTTCAGCAGAAGCTTTATGGGGGACAACATATACATATATATGAATGCCCTACCTTCCCAGCAATCCATTTATAAAGCTGGGTCTTGGCTGGAACCATCCAAAGTCCTTACTATAGGTAAAACTGAAACTGCAAACACACACCAGGCTCTGTTTAGTTTTATTTAAGGACACCAGCATGAAAGGTTTACAGCATGAAAGGCTGTGAAATTGGGTGCATTTAGTACCAATGCAAATTTTACATTTTTTAGACCACATTCCTATCCCATTCTTATTATGCAAAAGTACAATAAACAGTGTGACCACAAGACAGTACCGTATTTTATTGTTGGGGTTATGCAATCTGTTTTAAGAATGAAAGTTTGATTCCTTATGCTATGTTTTAGGCATACGGTCTTGTGGATGGATTAAATATAATTCTAGGCAAACTATGACACCTGTCAGGGTAAAATATTGTTTTAAAAGTACAAAAAATAGAACTCAACTCAGTGTATTTGAAGTTGTCATATCCTGACAGTCAAATCTGTTAAGTTGAATATCCAACTAAGGTAACAGAAAAAAGTGTGTGGATCTTTTTATTATGTTACCAGTTAACATCTGTTTGAAGATGAGAGCAAAAGGTCACTTGCATCATTACACAGATGAAGAAGCTGAAAATATGTAGGATGGGGATGTTTCATCTCTAGAGTTGCCAGGTAGATGAAATGGGCAAAAATGTCAAACCAAAGTAAACTCAAGACACTAAACATACACAATGAGAACCATATCATGTGTAGTAGGGACAGTTCTCATGAATGACACCATCATCATGTCAGATAAGGATATAAAATGTATCTAGTGTAATGTGTAACCATGTCTCTTAAAAAGCATTTTGAAGTGAACCAAAAAGACTTGTTGTTTTGCACATTGTTTTGTTTGTTTTAATACAGTTCATATTATATTGGTTTCTGCTTCTGTGCAGTCTTCGAATTAAAAATCTGTATTTTCTTGATGGGTTCTTCCTAGGTGCTGCAGTAAGGACATGGTTAGAGAAAATGTTACAACATCAATCATAAAAACCTGCAAAAGACCTGCCATCCTCTGCACAGCGTTTGACAGAGTAAATATGCTGTAACACTTACAACTATGTACATAGTGTTACACGGAATTATGGGTACCTTTTAACTTTGACAAAGTATGGCTTGCAGGGGCATTTGAAAATGACTTGCAGCAGTGTTTGAAATGACGTTTTTCAGAGAAAAAGGACAATTAAAGAGCTTGAGAGAGAGAGTCAAAACAAGTGATGCAAATCAGCAAAGGCTTTATCATTATTCGAGATAAAAACCTCTCTTTTCCTGGCTCCCAAGTTAAGCTCCAGCTAGGGGAATACAGCTTCAATCAATCCTTCAATATTTTATAGAAGGCTTTTTTCATGTGAAGCTCTCATCTGAAAACACAGTGAGGGAAAGTGTAAAAATCAATCGTTCTTCTGCATTTATGACATTAGAGCCCTGTGTGTGTGGGTGTGTGCGTGTGTGTGCATAATCTTTTGCCCGCATAAGCCATGATTCAGATTTGCTGTCCAAGGGGGAAGCTGGTTCCGGAAAAATGTACAAATATGCACTTTCTGGTCAGTCTAAATCCTAATCAGTTTACTTTTGAAAGTGACGTGAGTTAAAGAAACTTATGAGATGAATATATTTTATATTGATACCTGTACAATAAATTAATTCTCATTGGAAAGAGAAATGAGCTGAGATATAAACATTCTCCCCAGTGAATGATGCTATAGCTGGGACACTAAACAGTTACAACGTAATGCGGAGCTTACCGTTCGTTCTTTCTCAAAGGGCTGACAATGTGCAATATAGATGATATCCAAAAGCTGGTTGGTGTCAGGTTGTCATACTTTCTTCAGTAACCTTAGTAAGAGTAACAGCATCTGTCATGTTGCAGTCAAAGAGTCGATGAAAAAGTATTTCCCTGAAGTTCTGCTGATTGCCCTTAGCTAGTCACATGTTAGATAGCAAGATAAATCAAACTGTTTATAGCACAGCCCAGATAGCCCAAAATGAAAGTATTAGTGCTTTTTCATTGGTGTCCCATGATAAGTAGTCTGAATCCCAGATGCTTTACCATGTATTGCCTTCACCAATTAGAGCTCCATCTACACAAGATCATGATTTGTAACTGAACGTTTATTAGTAAAGCAGAATGTCAACCTGTTCAGGCTCAAAGGACCACAATGTTTTTAGCCTGACAAGCAAGGCTACATGATAGGAAAATCCCCTTGTTCCAACTTCTCATAGCTCAAAAGGGAATACATTTAATAGCCATATTTAATAGCCAAGACCGCTAGATGATATAACTAATAAGAGGAGCATGTGTGCACGATGCACAGTACTTAATGCGCACGCACACACATGCACACATACACACGCACACACACACACAGTTTAAACAAATACGACACAGAGGATTTATTTGGAATGGAGATCAAAGCCTGGCTTGGAAAAGTACTGTAAACCCATTTTTGCAGCAGATTATACTCCAATGGCCTGGTTATGCTTTTCTGAAGCTCTTTGTGTGCTCCTGAAATGCATTGTCTCACCAATCTCCACCACCCCCTCCTCCATTTCATTTCATTAACATCCTGTTATGGGATCTGTATTTCATACATGTGTCATCATCAGAAAGTAAGGTGAAAAGTTGTGTAATGTGATAAAGAATAGTAACTTTTTTATGATGAATTTTATAAAAAATTTATATAAAGGTCCTTGGAGAAAGTCGCTTATTAAACAATGAAAGGAGAAATCATTGAAAAAAACAAGCCTAATGCAAGTAAAATTGGATTTAAAGAGAATTCCAGTGAGTAGACAATATCATATTCAAAGTTCTCAACCAGGTTTATGTGATACCTTGTGCCACATCAATATAACACTACAATTGGGACTGTAAGGACATCAACATGTTGAGAAGATATTTCTTTACGTATAGTTTTCTGAAGTTGAAATGAAGGATCTATACAGTTGAAAGACACTGTGGGGAAGCATAAAATCAGCTGTAATTGGACTATTAAAAAAGTTTAGATCTCATCAAAAGACCAAATCAATTAGTTGTTAAAATGGGAAACTTCTAGGTTTCTATCATTAGAAGATTTTGTTGGGTACTAATTAGTCTGATGGATCAATATTATTTTAAAACCCTATTAGCTTTTGTTTTTAAAGGTTGCCTTGGAAAGAGTTTAATGCTTTTGTTTAGATGCTGTCATTAAAATTATCCCCATTAGAGCAATACCATACTTTGATTATTGGTGTTTGAAGGAGGAGAAATTCTTTCCATCCGAACTTCAGGCCATGAGAGCATGCATCAATATCCAAAGCATAAGTAAACTTTGATATTTTCTTTTTTTTTTTAATTAAAAAACAGGGTCTGCCTCAATTTCCCACTATAGCTGTATTTCCCCCTATATATGCATATACTGTATATTATAGTCAAATGTAAAAGTACAGTTAAGGCTGTAATTCTTACACGGATCATTGTTTTATTTCAAATCCAATGTGTTGGAGTACAGAGCCAAAACAACAAAAAGATGTCACTCTATCGATACTTTTACATTTAACCGTGAACCCCATAATGTTTCCAACAGAGATATTTTCTATTGATTTGGCGCTCAATTCCACAATTTTAGATTTGTAAACAATTAAAGTGCACATTCTCAGCTTTTGTTTAAGGCTATTTTCATACTCTTTGGTCTCACCATGTAGAAATGACATGGCTTCTTCTACATAGTCCCCCCATTTCAGGGCACCATAATGTTTGGGACATATCAATATTATGTAAATGAAAGTAGTCATGTTTAGTGCTTTGTCACATATTCTTTGCACATAATTACTGATTAATGTCTGTGACCCATAGACATCACCAGGTGCTGAGTATCTTCTCTTGTGATGCTCTGCCAGATCTGTATTGCAGCCATCTTCAGCTCCTGCTTGTTTCAGAGGCCTTAAGTTTTCTCTTCAGCATATGAAACGTATGTTCAATTGAATTCTGATTTGGTAAATTAGCCAGTTTTTGGCTTTAAAAAACTTGCCTCTTTAATGCTATGTTTGGGATCATTGTCTTGCTGTAGGATGAAGTGCCATTCAATGAGTTTGGAGGTATTTGCTTAAAGTTGAGCAGGTACAGCAAGATGCTTTTGTGTAAATGGACTGCATTTATATAGCGCTTTTATCCAAAGCGCTTTACAATTGATGCCTCGCATTCACCAGAGCAATTAGGGGTTAGGTGTCTTGCTCAGGGACACTTCGACATGCCCAGGGCGGGGGATCGAACCGGCAACCCTCCGACTGCCAAACAACCACTCTTACCTCCTGAGCTATGTCGCCCCCCTAAAAAAAAATTCATTCTGCTGCTGCAATTAGCAGTTATATCATCATTGAAGACAAATACCAGCCAGTACCTCCAGCAGCCATGCCCAAACCATAACACCCCCACCACCATGTTCCACAGGTGAGGAGGGGTGCATGGGGTCTTGGGCAGTTCCTTTTAGGCCTCCCCACTTTGCAGTTGCCATCACTCAAGTGAATCTTGGTCTACAAGATATTTTGCCAGAACTCAGGCAGGCTCTTTCAGGTACTTCTAAGCAAACTGAGAATGTCTTTTGAAATAAAGCAACCAATATCTGATGTCTAAGCGCTAACATAAAACAGGGAGGTGGGCACTGCGTGATTTAACTTTATCTTACAGGGAAAATATTAGAAACATGTCAGTTTAATTGAGTTTTTTACAACTGCAATGCTTCTGTTGAACCATGTTTATCAGGCTGCGTTGTGTGATAAAATACATGTGGCAATAGTCTCACTTGGCTTTCAGTTATTTTACTCGATGGGTTCAGTGTTTCAAGGAAAGGCATGCAAAAAATGTCTGTGAAACTGAAAGCATTACATACATTACAGGCATTTTAGCAGACGCTCTTATCCAGAGCGACTTACACAACTTTTGTCTTGGCCTTTTGTTGACAGGTGCTTCTAGGGCATCAACCCAGAGTGGGGCTCAAAATCAAAGCAGAGGGTAGGCTTCAACCAGAGAGTTTGCACTTTTCTGAGAGAACTAGTTGACTTTGAGTGGGTGTCAGTGTAGACACAATTTTCTGACTGGACTGTATAGTGTGTTTATATTGGAGGTTTTACAGCTGCATTGTTGTTTATTCACTCCCTCTTCACCTTAACTGATGTGTGGTGAGCATTCTGGTGTAAAATGGCTGTCGTGCATCACTCAGGTGGGTGCTACACATTGATGGTGAATTTCTCTCTCATCACTGTAAAGAGCTTTGAGTGTGAGAAAAGTGGGATATACATGCAATTAATTATTATTATTATTATTGTTGTTGTTGTTGTTGTTGTTGTTTGTTGTCAGCATTTTGGTCAATTTCCGTTGTTTTTAAATGTGCTTTATAAAAAAACTTGAATTGACGAACTTGACTTGTTGTTGTTGTTATTATAAATTACATCAAATGGTCAAATCTACAGTATTTAACAATATTAACAGTAATTTTATGGTAAATTACTGGCTACTGAGTATATGAATATAAATATATACAGACAGGTGACAAACCAACATAAAGTGTTTCAGTAAGGTGTTGGGCCACTACGAGCCTCCAGAACAGCTTCAACGCACCTTGGCATAGATTCTACATGTCTCTGGAACTCTACTGGTGGGGATGGAACACCATTCTTCCAAAAGATATTCCCTCATTTGCTGTTTTGATGATGGTGGTGGAGAGTGCTGTCTAATACATCAGTCAAAAATCTCCCATAGGTCTGCAACTGGGTTGAGATCTGGTGACTGTGAAGGCCATGGCACATGATTAACATCATTTTCATGCTCAACTCATCAAAGCTGGGATGCTGCCCTCAAGTGGACAGCATCAGCCCTACACACAGGCAGGGTGGCAGCTGAAGCTTCTTTTAATTAGCTCAGCTGCTGTACATTGCCTAATCATTAGACCTTATAAAAAGGTCATGCCCCAAGGCCTAGGGGACCTATTTTCTTGAGAACTGCAGTGTGTTGCAGCTTGGTGGTTTTGTTTGTGAATTTTTTTACTTTGTTTGAATAGTGAATTTTGGTGCTTGGTTTCCCATTTACTATTTGATTAGTGCTTTGGTTATATGTGTTCTGGGCCTAATAAATGGCACCCAGCTAGTTAATGAACATTGGTATGAACATAATATGTTAATTTTAAGTTTTTTATGGTTTACTCTTTCAAGAGTGCATTACATTTTTTGCAAAGATGGTTTTACACCTATTTTTATTTGTTTATAAACTGTATTCCTGCCCAAGCTTATCAAATTGCCAAAGACTGTGTTGGGCCATCAGTTGCAATCAGTGTTTAGAGAAAGAAAGATAGATTGCATCACATTGCATCAGAATCATTACAACCCAGAGCTCCAGAAAGACTGCAACTGGGCCCATTGCAATTCCCAGCTGAGAATGATTCTCCATCACAATCAATTCAAATATAGGACCCAGGACCCAAGAGCACTGTGTTCCCCTAAATTAAATACTCTACAAACACTCTTCGTGCCTTCAGTGTCTACCCAGAATTCTTCTCTTAATGTAGCTCTCTTAGGTTAAGCGATCAAAAAGAATTTGTGCCCTCAAAAATGCTGAAAAACACAGCTGAAATCTATTAGAGCTAATATATTAATATATCTAACTCTCATTCAGATTTCTAAGCTACCTTGACCGGGAGCTTTACTGGACAGCGTGCTATGTATACTTCATAGCCAGCTATACTCTATATATGTGGAAACATCCATTTAATAGATGGCTTGTGTGGACAGAATAACAAATATCAACAAATGTTTCATATTGGTGTAAAACATACTTAATGTGCCAAATCTAATGACGATGTATCACCCTGGTAAAGATGCCCTAACATAACATAACATAATGATGAGAACCGGCCATTTGGCCTAACAATGCTCAACATTATCCTAACTAAATTGTACCTAGTGCTCTGATTACCTACAGACTAGATAGCATCTAAGTATCAAGTCTGCTCTTGAAAACCCCCAAAGTGTCTGCCTCTACTATATGACCACTCTCTTCCACACATTGACCACTCCTTGTATGAAAAAATGCTTCCTAATGTGCAAAATTTACCTTTTGGTAATTACCATCCATGTCCATTTAGAAATAGATATGTACAAAAATGTACAAAATGTACTAAATATAATGATGACGTACCACCTTGGGAAAAAACAACAACAATTAAAGGTCAAAGCAGATACATCAACTCCATCCCTGGCTTTACCAGCCCTGCTGTTACACACATACACCTTACCAGCACATTAACATTCCTACTGTGCGACTGCACCGCAGCCTATACCTGAGCCAGAACTGGTTTTCACTGCCTATTGTGCTTCCATAATCAGAATGTCTTTTCTGCAGCAGCTTGGTCAGGTCTGAAAATCATTACATTACCAGAGAGGACACAACTAGTAAGAATCAAGAGGATATCGAGTCCAGTATCCAGCAATGGCCATGGCATTTTTCCCAGGGTTTGTATGCACTTCATGTTCACAAATGCCTCTGTGTACAGTGGGAGGGCACCTTGAAAACCGAAAAAGGAAAAGCACACAAAGCTAAAGCAGTTTTTAAAGGTTAAGCTCAAATATGAAAAGCAAATGGGGGGGTTGATAAATAAAGACTTGCACAAGAGTGCACCTCCAGCAAAGCAGATGTTTTTGTTTATTAGAGAACATTTCAGGTTTTATAATATGGCTGGTCTTTGCTAGTCCAAGGGTGTTTTGTCTTTAATGCCCTAATACCCCCACAAAATCCACCACTGAACCTTTAAAAAAAAAAAACAGGGGTAAATCAGGAGCAGTATGTCTTTGATACCAAAAAGCATTTTGTATTGTATGCCACATTGAAAATTGGGTTTATGTTACCTACAATTCTCTATCCACTCTGAAATTCCATGAACACGCATGGGATAATCTCATTTCACAGATCAATACAAGAGAAATTAAAAAAGCTCAGTTCTGTGCTGTGAATAGTTCCAGAACAGCCTTCCATTGTAAAGTCTATGAGCTGTGTGAGGATGGCATTTGAATAGCACTGTGGCCTCTGAGTGAAGCCTATTGATGCCAGTGAGTTCATGGATGATAGTGAAACTGAAAAGGAGACATTTTCTTTAAACTATCTGGCAATAATACACTGTACACCATGTTCCCCAATATTTTAAAAAACGTGTCTTATTGTAATCATGGTAACTCCTAATTAGCCATGATATCATTAGCATAATTCCTCACTTAGTGGCAGCTGTCTCTCCAGTTAGAGAATATTAAATGTTGGCTGTTAAACAGTAGCTGATATTTATGGTACAGGGCCAAGGGCTCTAATGTTGTGGTATATGTGGAATCCATTTTAGAACATCATGAAATCACAGTTGTTAATCATAAAACCTTGGCTAAAAAGGTATTCTTCCTCCTCCTTTTTCAGCCCCAGCATTCAAGGCATCAATCATGTGTTGTCATCCAACTGGGCTTTGTCCTGTCCCATTCATCAACTAGCTTCTCAGCCCTCAGAAAAAAACCTTAGTTCTTTTTTTTTTCAATACAAGCTTGATCTATTTTTCTATACAAGCCGAATGTTATGTGTAGACCATAGGGTGGTATGTATGCACCTTTCCAAACAAATTACAAGCGTAGCATAAATGAACTAATTTACCACAATTAATGGTATTTTGACATGTGTTCACCAACTAGAGTAAAATATCCAACTAGCTGGATTTCTTCCCTATCAATACATATCTAGCACACTAGTATTATATAGTGTATTTTTCATTGGGGTCTCTTTCAGGTTTGCCCATGTTAAATTGCTAGCAAATGTTAGCAAGCTTGCTGACTGTTTTTGCAATCAATACATGATAGTACATATATTTCACTTGTAATAATAATTGTGTTTTGGCCGCTCACTACTCGCTAACAATATTTATCTACAGAGATGAAGCAGTGCAGTATTTTACCATCTTCAGTATCTTCTCTTTCATAGACTTTCTTTCCAAATCAATTTTCACTTCAAGGCAATTTGACTTGTAGTTCTTGAACTCCCAGTTTCAGGTCTACTCAAAATCTTTATTTTTCTTGAATTATAAAATATTTTATTCATGCAGATATTGTGTTTTCTAGGATGAAAGAAGTAACATCTCATTTTCAAGGTGGTCCTGTGGGGGTAACAGTAAAAGCAGAAAAACAAACTCAAAATATCTCATCAAAACCTAAGACAAAACAAAATAGGCACAATAATTTCAAGAAAGTGGGTGTGCAAATTGCATTATCTGACTATATCTGACTAACAATGACAAAACAGGAGATGCCACTGGTGGCATCCAGCTAGCAATGAGTGAGCTGGAAACAATAGAAATCTGAAGTCTGGTTATGAAAGGGGAAAAACACTCAAGAAAAGAGCAAAGCTCTCTGTCGCATGTTTTAGGGATAACCTTAATCACGCGCAAATCAGGAATGGGGCATTATGATTGTGTTTCTATTTTCAGCAGTAAATGCAAAAGTAGAAGGAAGATTCTCCAGGCATACAATGTAATTCTGCTTTTCCTGGACAAGGATAGCAGTCACGTTTAGCATCATTGTTAACTTCCATGACTTCCATTTACCCACGTCTTTATCCAAGCTAACAATTTTCACATGTGCTGCCTATAAATTTACAATCACTTTTCCAGTTTTGCCATGTGCACCTTTGATTTTAACTTTCCATTGTCTGTGAGTGCACTCTTACATGTAACTCTGGGCCAGTCTGACTGATATTTTTGCAGCCACACACCTCACCTCTCTCTGACGCAGGTTCTGGGTGTGTGCGCAAATCCCTGGTGGAAGGGTGTTGCTGTGCCCCCCTGGTGCTGCCAGCCAATGTCTGGCATGAGTCTTTTCCTGTTAAGGCAGCGGATGGATGTGTGGCTCAGTCTGAATCAGGTCAAACGGCACATAAAAAAACAGAATTGACATCAGCAGCTATGAGACTGCCACAAGTGCAGTGTTAAGCCTTCAGTAAGAAGACCTGATGACGTTAAATGTGTGTGTCTGTGTGAGCATGCGCATGTGTGTGAGTCTGTGAGTGCGTGCATGCTTGCGTGAATGCTTGTGAGTGTGCTGCCATGTACATTTGTGTGTGTGTATGCGTATGTATGCGTGTTTGAGGAAGACTTGTATTGGGGTGCTACCGCAATGGGAGAATAACCTTGTGAAGATTGATTAGACCCTGTTCCACTCATAGCCTGGGGTCCTTCATGTGTTTCACAATAAAAAAATAATGAGGCACTCTCTTAAACGGGAGTAAAAATATGAATTCTGCACCATAATTAAACGGGCTGGTTCGTAACTGGAGGAAATGCAGCAGCCAAGCAGTAAATAAGGCCTTTTATCAAGGCACACACTTCTGCCCTCTGAGCAGACAGATCTTGAGGTCTGTCTAAGTGAGAGAAGAGGTACTGCCACAGGGGAATGCACCTCTCTCTCTTGCTCTGTCTCTCCCTTTCTCTCTTTCTCTCTCGCTCTGTCTCTCCCTCTTCCTCTCTCTTCCTCATAAGAAAGCTGAGGAGTCTCTGCTTTGATTCTCTACATCCCACTCTCCTCTTTTCTTTAAAAGTTCTCATACAATAGTGTGAGGTCAGGTATGAGAGAGCATCACGTTTGTTGCTCTGCTCTAATGTTCACTTTGTTTCTCGCACATTTTGCAGCTTTCTAAACAAAGCTCATCCTTGCATAAATATTCGTCAAGTTTAATGAATGCGAAGAGAATTTGGAGAGAAAGGCCATTATATAACTGCCACATGGCATCACATTCTGTGGCACTCCCAAAAGGGACTCCTGATTAATTAAACTGCACCTTCACTTTCATAAAATAAGGACTGCAGTAAGCTCGGCATTTGTGATTATTATTCTTCAAAAATAGCCAATTTAAATTACCAGAGAACATGAAAAATTATGAGCAGAAATAATCACTTGAGAGTATTATTACTCTAACTAGCTTGTGAGACACCAAGAAACAAAACAGCAGAAACACACAGGGGTATGCTGGGACAACGAAAAGAACAATGATATCAGACAAAGAACCCCACATTCCCGGAAACAAAAAATAGCGTGATCGTTTTAAAACTTCTCGGCAGTCATGTGTAGAGGTCTGCAAATTTGAAACATTGTTTTGTCTGTGTCTGTGGGGAGAGGAAAATAGAAGGGAGGTGACATTTTCCCACTCATTGAGAGTCATTCAGAGAAAATACTGCATCTTAAGCAATCGCCTACTCTGTGAAGTCCAAAACATCAAGCCATGCCAAATCATTCTTTCTTTCCTAAATTACAGTGTGCTGAATGTGACATAAAAGCTTTTATTTCGTTGTGTGTTTAGCCCCACATTTACCCAAAATATCATCTTTTTTTCCTACTTCAAACCTAAAAATATCACTTTTTTCCCTTGCAGGAGTTTTTCCTCATGCTCATGCCAGTGATACAGCTTTTTAGATTTCCCTCCAGAAGTAACTTTTAGTAGGCCTGAAATGCCCGAGGTTCATCCAGAAATAAATTAAACGTTTCCTTCCTTTCAGGGTACACTGGTATGATCAAAACACATCAAAAGTGCTTGTGAAGAAATTTTGAGGAAATAATATTTACAAGTCATCAGTGCTCTATATAAAGGTTTGTTGACTGACAAAAGCTGCCAGTTATCAGTTCATAACACACTGACATGTGGTGATCTGAACAACTACCTGAATTGACAATGATGAAATGCACGTTTTGTTCAAGATTACTGTATAGACAGTCTGCATAGCGATAACCTCTAATTAACATCATTGATGCTTCACCCTACAGACAGGAGGTTGAGTTTTAATTCACAAAATTACTCAAGGTTGCAGTTTCCGGTATGATAATGAGAACAAAAAAAAACAGGTGTGACTATTAAAATCAGATGTATCAAAGAAGAGACGTTATTATACAGCTGGCTAATCTAAAATCTGCTTTTAAATTGCATTCAGAGCAATAAACATCTCCATCCCTCCCTGCATTGTTCCCATTAGTTTGGCCACTTTATTTTTTTGCTTACCAGTATGCTGCTGAATATTTCTGTCCTATGTATTAGCACTTAGGGCTATTATCAAGCTGTTCCAAGTAGTTTATGGTTCTTTTCTTGTGATTTACAGCCCCTAAATAGCATGTCTGTCAATATCAGTATTCAAGTCCTCAACACAGGAAGCTACAGTACCTTTAGGCAGCAAACCAGTCAGAGAGTATGAGGACGCATAGATCTTATGGTCAGCACCCGAAAGGGGAAATGCAAATTGTGAAGTCGGTGTTACTGTGCTGTTCAGCCCTTCCATAGAGAGTCCAAATTGTAAAGAAGAATTGTCCATGCAACATCCTAGCTGTACCAATCGTTTATAAATCGTGTTTACATTTTTAGTGTTAAGAGTAAATTAATCACTATATAATGCCTATAATCTAAATCTTCTGGTTTTCTAAAAAAATGTTTTAAGTCATATATTTGGCATATATTGTGAGCATTTTGTGGTCATAAATTGTGCAGGTCACAGTGTTTAGTTTAATACTGGCTAACAAATGTTCATAATTCTATAGAATCCATACAAGCACTGTAAATAGAACAGCTGACACTACCCAGGCCTGTATCTCAAAGCAGGATTATCAATTTTGCTGGATAACTGCCCTGAGTAGAACAGCTCTTTTCACTTCAGTCCATGTTCCAGATTTGGGAGAGTCCTGGGTTTTACTCAAAGCAGTTTTCCAGCTGAGTCCAGCTAAGTAATTGTGGTTTGCAATACTGGCCCCTGGACTTGTAATGGATACCTTGCTGTGATGCTATTATTATTTTAACTGGTTGGCAGTAGCTATTTAGGCCAATTACCACAGATCCATAAATTTGTGACTGAAACAGCAATTTTATAGACCATCATTTGTCAGTTTCAGAGCTGCAAAGACTTCAGAACTGGGAACAGCAGTCTCAAAGTATTTGTGTAAGGAGCATTATAAATATTTTGTGAGGGTTTTCAGCTTCTGCGATTGTGTTGATGCATACTGATATACTGGATTTGAGCTATCCATTTACACAAGCTGTCACAAAGCATCAAAGATTCGGAAAGCTGTAGCAGTCATAAGGGAATGTCAATAATTAGGAGCTCTTGGAATTTACTTGCATTTGAGGGGAAATGACTGAAAACACAAGTTAGGCCCATATACTCATATCTGATTTTCATACAGTCAATGTATAGTTGTCAGTTGATGTGTTGATTTTTGACACACATTTTTGATGTGTTGCACATCCGATTTGGTACAGTATAGAATTAGATTGAGATCATATTTCTCATACTGTAGATGTTACACTCCGTGATCCTATCTAACCTGATGACCAGCCCTACAACAGAGTTTCTTGAGACTCCCGCAGGCTTACGATCGGTTGCCATTTGTCAGTAGACTTTTCTGGCAGGAGAAGATGTATGCTGGAGTTTTAACATTCAGAGCTGATAGCAGTTGCCTCTGACTACCTCCAGATGTGAATGAACTTGGATTTTGACAAATGGAATCTATATCAGTTTTCTTGTGTTTGGACCAAAAATAAAATCTGTCAGGTATCAGATTTGGTATTTTGGTATTTGGTTTGTTATGTAAATGAAATTTTGACCAATGTTTAAGCCTTTCAGGATGCTCCCCCATCCTCCACCCCACACTAATAAGAACTCAGGGTAGTGAGCAACCACAAGTCCCCAGTTAGAAGAATCCAAAATCTATCTGAAGGGAACTGCAAGCGCAGTAAACAAATGCTCTTCACTACCCCTGGGTAAATCTAAACAGACTGGTATATGTAGCCATCTGAAGACATCTATATTTGGTTACAAGTAATTGGGAGTAGAGATAATCATTTGACAGTGGTGACACGTTGGTGCCTAGCAACCACTTGCCCTCCTAGAATGACCTTTATTTCACTGAATTACATTCTGCCATATACATGTATTTTTGGAGGATTGTGTTCTTAGTTTCAGTAGGTGGAATTGATACTTTGTACAACTGAAGAATTGATACAATGTAGTTCTGAATATTATAGGCTGAAATTTCATTACGGTTGCAGTGTTAAACTCTTGACATGATTGCAAAGTTATAATGTGGCTCGGATAGAAGGGTTACAGCGTGGCAGTTATTATGAGGCAGAAGTTTTGTGTAGTGGTTAGTTGCTTATTTACAGATGGAGAACTGCTGTTGCACAGGGTCTACCTGAACCTCAGCAAACAATGTCTCCCTATACAGTATATAAGAAAATTTTAATTCCATGTCTATGTCAATCAAAGAGGACATGGTCAGGGCAGAGGAACATGATGAATGCTACTGCATTAAGAGCATACATAAAGGAAATCATCAACATTTCAGTGTTAGGAAATGTGCTACGTACCACAACTGCATACCATAATTGTAATGTAAACCCTTGAATAAATTATTATATACAATAATGATCATTTCAATGAAGCTGGAGGCCAACTCTTCAGAATGCTTGGAAAAGGGTGACAACACTCAGTTTGAATGAATGTGTGCAGAACACATGCATACACATACACACCACATGTACCATGCAGCACATGGTGCTGTCTAACCCTATCAGTGGGATAGCATGATTTGTATACAGTGCAAGGCTAAGCTTACCTTCTAATACTTAAGATATTCCACATTTCCATAATCTCCCTTCCACCCCTGAACACCCCCCATGCAACATCCACTCGTTCTGTTATCACCACCTAAGAGTGTCAACAGTGGTTTAAGCACGTCTTCTTTTGTTACTTGTGACACCTATGCTGATTTAAAAGGCCTAAAACTGGAGAACAACAGTGGCATGCCAAGAAACTCAAGGCCTAAAGAGAAAGGTAGTAAATAATTCCCGTTGTCAAATAGCTCCTCAAATCATCTGTCATTGAAGGTACACATGAGGACAAAGGTTTGCTGTTGTAAGTTTCTGTTAACTTCATTGGCTGTTTGAATAAAAACATAATTAGCATCTCTGTTGGTCGATTCTATATTTCCCCATAAGAAAGTGACAGTAATGACAGCCAGATGTAAATGGGTTTGTCATTTTGCCTTAATGTGTTTTCAAAAACATCTATTATTTACTGTACCTCTCTGAAAAATAACTTTACTCTCACAAATCTCTAGCTGTCATGAGCCGAATATTAACCAGACCATTTTCATTTTTCACCAACAATTACATGAAACATTTACTTTTAAAGCATGCATTATGCATTTTGACTCCATTATTACCTGTGATTAATTCATTTTAAAAAGTATATGTGAAAACTGAAAATACAGAGAATATTTCTGAAACGTTTCAAAATAAATCTGAATCTCTTAAGCTGTAATGTTGCTCCTCCCTTCACACTCTGACCCCTGTCTTCTAACTTCCTGTATCTATAAGAGGAGCTGGATACGTGGACTACTTTCCTGAGTTACTTTGTAAGCCCTCAGGTCCTCAGTAATGTCATGATGTCACAAGCAATCATTTCAGGGCTTGAGGGATTGAGGGACTGAGGGGTGGTAAAAAAAATAAAAATAAAAAAGCATCCTCGAATGCTCATGCTCCTCATCATTTAGGGGCTGCCTCCCTCACCTTGAGAAGAGAATGGTGCGGCTACAGTAAGATTTTCACAATACCTCTGTGAATTGAAGTTTATGAGATGGTAATCTATGCACATCTGAATTATGACACCATTATCATTACAATTTGGGAGCCCAATAAAGACAGAATGCATATGAATGGTGAGCTAAAATGAATTAAATTTAGCCATTTGTGCAGCAAATTGTTATATTTTATTATCCTCAGTACCAGCATTCCTCGCATTCATCCCAGAGAACAGTTATATCGAATTAAAACCATTCAAGCTGACATTGAACATTTTAATTCACATTGCTGATTTTTTTTCTAAAATTATTTTAATATACATCAGAGTCTAGTGAAAGCATTGCTTATGAGGCTGAGAAAAATAAGCATATGATTATTGTGTGGGTGATCTAAACTGCTCAAGTTATTGTTTTTCTTTTTGAAATATATCTAGAAATACATGTGGACCCAGATAGTGATTGAATTTTTACAAGCTACCAGCACCTAACCTAGTAATAATAATAATAATAATATAACTTCATAGCCCATGCTAATGTGCCTTGAGCTGGCACAGCTAAACAGAGATGCTACTTATAGCAGTGTGCAAGGAGCTCCACTTTGAAGTGGATCCAGCTTCTCTCTCCTCCAGTCTGATTCTCATGGATCTCTCTGCAGTACACAACATGGCTGCCTACCACTTCCTGTTGTCTTCCCTACCTTTGAAATCTTCAGCATAGCTCTCAACCGGTTTTCACTCCTTCCAGGTTGCATTGGGGGAAAGGGTTGCAGTTTTGAGACCTCATTGCTTCTGTACAGGTGTCCTCCAGGGCTTGGTCATCTCCTCTCCTCGTTCTATATGGAGTTTCTCGGTTCTATTATTTCCTTCCACTGTGTCTTATCACTTCCATGTTAAAAATGTAATAAAACTTTTTCTTTCCTTCCTTCTTTTTAGTACACTAGTTTCAGCGTGCATCTAAGCTTTTTATTTTTTTATTTTATTTATTTTTTTACCATGAAAATATACTGTGAATATATATACTTAATATGGTTGTGTCTTTTAAGTACATGTGGCTGGGTATCTGAAATGGTGCAAGCCACTTAAATAAGAAAATCAATCAATATGTCAGCACAACAGTTGTCAGCAGTACAACAAATGTTCTACACAAAATGTGACACCAAAAGCTTTGTTGTGACAAAATAGTACTGGAAAAATCTGTTCAGCAAAAATGTAAGTTCCCTGCCACTACATCTGAATAAAGAACAGAGCATTAGTCATTACTGTCAGAACGTGGTAAGGAGCTTGAACATGGTGAGATTCAGAGAACTATCCAGAATGATGAAATGCATGATCTGTGAAAGTGTTTGCAGTTGATGTCAGGCTGAATAAAGCTATGTTTTAATATAATTATTGTGCTGCAGTCATCTGAATTGAGTGAAGGCATGGCTGTGGCAGAGAGATAATGTAACCAGGCGTAATGAAGCACATTGTAAGGGAATGAGCCCATCACAACCACATTGGAAAGGATCCTGTTCTTTTGGCTGGGGGGACTGTAACATTGCATGCTGGTTGTAGGCTTGCTTCCTTGTTTGAGCAACGCTAATTCCTTTTTAAACGTCATTTTGTCTTTATGTGCATGTGTCTCTGAAGATTCAGTTGTTATGAAGGCATTCATTCTTAGTAAACTTCACAGGCAAACAGGAAAAGAGGAAAATGACCAAGGAACGGATGTGTCAGGAAGCTAAGCATCGCTTGAGGTATCAGTGTTTAAGCAATCTCCTCTGCCAAAATACATGCATGCTCAGCAGTGAACTAACATGTTCTCTCTCTCTTTCACACACACACTCACACACTCACACACACACATGCACACATACACACACCATTTATCATCATCAGATCTTAAAGGATATTTCAGTCTTATTTTTCATTTAGCATACTGTTCTACAATTGTACTGCTGCTAATGTACAAAGGCCTTGGTCATTTACATACTATAGCCATATTATGGCTGATCATTTTATGGTTACTTGGTGCCATTTCTTGGGATTGCTAGTTAAAAGCTACAGATCACATGAAGAATGAAGTGTACAATGGCTATGTGCTGCTTCTTCCAGCTCTTCTTTCTCTGTAGATTTTTGTTCAGGTGCATCAACAATATCATCAAAAACTGTTGCTTTAGCAACAGCACCCTTCTTCTTGGGTCTGAATGCACTTTGACATTTATAGCTTTTCCTAAAACATTCATAACTTTTCCTAAGACTATGAGTAAAGGTTGAAAACACCGGGTAAGAATATTTGTTGAAAAATAAACAGCTTCCTCATAATTTTATAGGTGCTCTAGCTGAATTTTAATCACACTCTGTTTAGAAAACATAGTTGCAGAAAAAGAAAAAGAGTGGCACAGGAGATGGAGTTTGTTTTGAGCATACAGTTTTCTGTCCCGCCTCTCTTGACAAGCTCAGTCACAAATCCTTCTCTTCAAACTCACCCACCATCAGTCCCAGCCTGCCCCCAGCATGAATTTGCAACCAACAAATGTGCCTTGATTCATGAGTGATTAAACCCTTCCCTTCTCACTGATGTGCATCTTTCACGCACTGTCTTGCTCTACTAGCCCACCTGCCTGTCCCCTCCAAGCATTTCAGCTTGGCCTGCTATGCTGTTTCACCGTTTGGACTTTTTCTTTAAAGGTCTGCAATTGCCTAGATGGAAGCTGACAAGCGAGGGAAGAACTCAAGTGTAAAATTTGTCTGAAGCGTGCTGTGGGCATACATTTCATCACAGTCCATTTGCAGGAGTGTGTATTTAACGGGTGTTCAGTGTTGGTTGGGCTAAGACTCTCTTGGCCTCTCTGGTTGTTTTGACTGTAGGCCAGATTAAATGGTAAAGGCACACCTGACTTATTTCCACTGGCTCGCAAACTTAATATGGACACTGCAGCTTCTTATATATTGAATTAATACCCTTAATCTAAACTCAGGATAAGCTGCAGAAAATCATTTCTTCTTCTTAATAGCATTCTAACCTACTGGAATTGCAGAGCAATGTATGTTTGATAAATAGGTTAATAAATGGTTATGATTACTGTGTATTTCAAGGTGGTTGTGCCTGTTTTCTTTCATTATGGTGTATAGATATCCTCTTTCATGGTGGGTACTTTATTTTTGTTTTGTTTACACAAGTTGGTCTAGTATATAGAGTATGCATTTCATGCTCTTCTGTTTGTAGTTAAGACAAAATGTTTACATACTGTAGCAGAGCATCCTGACGTTGCTTCTTTATCCTATGCCTCTGCTAATGGAATCAACTTTCACTCACTGGCTTTATGTCTCATTCTTTCACTCACACACAACACAAACGCACACACACACAAACAGACACACAAGACACACACACACACACAGTGAAGCATGTCTATTTTGCCTCTCTTTCCACTCTTCTATTAAGCTTATTTCTCTCCCAATCTGTTATACTGCAGTGAAATGATGCTTCCTTCATATCAGTGAAATAAATACTCTGGCTTTTTAAGTTTTTGCACCTCTTGTTCAAATGATTCGGGGGCATGGAATTTTTCATTCAGCGTCAGGAATCCAGTTCTCCTCCTTCTCAACTTTACTGTGGACCTTGGTCTCACTGCAGATTAAAATGAGGTGATATCTACAGAGGCTTGCATCACCATATGAAATTGATTGTGTAGTTTCTCAATTCATTATCTTCTCCATTTTGCAAGGACACATCCTTGGTCCTCTCCCACACAAGTGCTCTCTTTCCCACTCTGGACCACACAACCATCAAACATCACCAACCACATGATTTTTCCTTCTTTCATCTGAGCAAGTTTTACATCTCAGATATCTCTCTGGAGATTAAATTACATATGTTAAAAAATGTAGGTACGGTTACTGTACGTTGAATGAGGACTTTGAATCATTCTAGCCCAGAGTAAGACTGTTTGGTTTTTCATGCCAGGAACCAGAGATTTGCAGGATAAATTTCCAGGGAGGCCGCTCCTAGTGTGTGTTTGAACAAGGTACTTAACATGAATTGCTTCAGTGAATATCCAGCTGTATAAATGAATAATGTGTTAGCGATTTATGTGCCAAGCAAACAAATGGAAATGAAATGATAATGTTTTTTGTGCCAGTTCTCAGTTGGATTTGCCAGTCTCCAAACAGGTGTACCGCGACAGAGCCCTCGGCTCAAGAGCCTTTGGGCCAGAAGCCCAAAACACACTGGGGCTTCAGCACTCTCAAATCATCATCCCAGGAATCTATCTGAACACTGTCCTCATTCCCCAAATCCTCTATCTCAACTTTGCTTATTTATTTCCAAGTTCCAAGTTCAGAATTCATTATTCTTGATCAGAAAGAATGTTTTATGAAGCCCACAGTCTATGTTCTGAAACAGTGATGCATGAGAATTCAAGCATTTAGGAAGAGGCTGAAAATAAATATTCAACGGGGATTTCATGCACTTTGATATCAAACACGCTGTTCTCTGTGCCACAGAGGATGTTCGTGAGTGTCATGTTCATAAATATTTAGTGAGTTCGATATTCAGCTGTAAGTTCACTATTCATTATTGAATAGGTAAGTTTACATAAGATCTCTAATAGTTAACCAAACAGCATTGGCTGACCACAACATTGCCCTTAAATTTTCGACCACCAGTTTGTCACATAACTGACATCACACACAATCATAGTTTACACAACAGTGAGGATATTTTAGCTCTCTTTCTCTCCCTCTCCCTCAAATTCAAAAAATGCTTCTTTGGCATTACATATTTTAAAATACATATTGCCAAAGAATAACAACCAATCATAGTAACAATAATATAAGATAAAAATAAAACATATAATAGTGCTAGTAATAATAATACTACTAATAAGAATTATACAGGAAATAAATCATACAAATAAGCATTATGTAATGGAGAAACATTATATTAACTGATGAGAACTAGGGGGTCACTGCTGCAGCCAAGTAGCCAAAGGCACCTTTTCACATCAAGGAAGATTTCTAATAGTTTGATATCAGATACAGTTGGGAAGTTTGGGTGTATTGTTTGGTAAAAAGATGTTCTTTAATATATTTATGACATTGGGGTGAGGAAGTGCAGCTCTGTTTCTGTTCGTTGTTGACTGCAGTAGACTGCACACAGCTCCCCTTCTCTGGGCAGCATAGTCTGCCGGTGGTCTCTATTACTGGGCTATGCTCACTGAGTCTGTACTTTGCCTGAGTTTATCATTTTTCACTGCAGTCAGATAGTCTCTCTCTCTCTCTCTTTGTGTGAATCTCTTTGTGTGTGAATCTTTTAATATTTTGTTTATAATATAATAATTCCCAATAATTCTCTCTCTCAATTATCTCTTTCTTTCGCTCTCGCTCTCTCTCTTTGCTCTCCCAGTAGATTTTCCCAGGCCCCTGCAGTCTATGCACCTGTGCAGGTGGTATGTATGGGAGCTTTGAGGAGGTGAACTGTGTGAAGAAGTTAGCTTCCATACAAGTTTCGCTATGTTTTTTTAAAAGCACATCAGAGTTAATCTAAAGATTTGGGGTGTGTGAAACCAGCCTCCTTAAAAAACATTTGAATTCAGGTGGTTCAAACAGTGCAGAGACTGAATGAAACCTTTCAGTACTGTTTGGGAAGTGTCAGGCTCTGAGGCAGGTTTTCTTTAACGAGATATAAAGAGAAACCACGCCGCTTTGAATCAGAAGCATAAACATAACGCGCTTTACATCAATGACTTTTCAAGTGGTCTATAGAAACTTTCAGAAGTTTCCATATTTTCATTGTCCTTCTATCCTCAGTAAAGGCGGCACCATTGGTCTGGGTTCTGTGCATCTCTGTGGTCACAAAGTTAATGGCATCAGTCGCACAATTTTTAACCTGAACCCGTTAAATAACCTGACTGTGGAAAAATATGATTTAGAAAAATACATATTTACATGTGCATGCCTATTATTAGTTCATTATTTTCAGCACAGCAAATGGCAAGTTTGATCTGAGTTCATTACAATTATACGGACATATAAATGATGATTTCTTTAGAGTTTGGTGTCTGAGTATCAGTCTGCCATTTAAAGGAGGAACATAAAAACATATTAAGATTCAGATGTGAGGCTTTAAGACAGCCTGTCAGTCCATCTCAGTCTCACCTGTCAGCAGCTGATACCTTTTTACTTTATAGCACATAATATGGTAGCTTTACCTTTGTAACCTTTGTGCATTTCACATAAAAACTCAGCATGAAAAATATGAAGATAAACATAAGACCAATTTCTTTTTTGTAAAACTTTTGTACTGTGACCCAATCTTTCTCATTGAAGAAATAAAACATGGAGCACAGCGGAAATATTCGCAATACAAATATGTATTCACAATATTACCAGATTAGATGTAATTAAAAGGGTAATCAGGTACAGATGGGAAGATGCTTATTAGCATGGATAGTTGTCCAAAATAAATAAAAGCAGGCGTAGGGCAGTTAATTAGAATATGAAATTCCAAAATATGTGGCTCTGTCATGTTTTATCAGTATCTGAATGAATCATAGGTTTCTGTTGTTCAGTATATTCACAGGTTTAGTGTTAGCCATTTTAGCTCTCCCGCCAGTCACTCCCCAGTGTTGTCCTGCTACCACTAATTACTCTTTACATATGTTTTACTACTACATGGCATACCACTCACTGCAATCCATACTGCAGTCTTTATTATAACATTGCCTTGCATTGTTGTCCTGTGGGTTTGCATTACCTACTATCAATTCTTTGAAGGTCTTCACATGGCAATATTTACTGATTATGAATATGAATTCACCTCAGTTAGCCTGGACCACTCATTATAATATTTGAGAGGCATTATTCAAATAACCTACTGATCTCATGTGATGACAGAGAAAATTATCAAAGAGTCGTGAAGAATTTGTGCAGTTTGGAAATTAAATGAATGGTATTAAATGTCATGCTGATAAAGTGTGTGTGTTTTTCCCCTTTAATGCTTTGAATTTACTTGTGGCTTAAAACAAGATAAATGGAATTGCACCTGTTTTGTCTTGGAAAATAAGTAATCTTCTAAAAAATGAGATTTTCACAATGATAATATTCCATGCATTCTCTATGCTTCTCTGAGAGTCATTTTCAGAGTGGCCTGCGTTGTCTCTCTTTTGATTGAGGCTTTCTTCTTTGCCTCCTTTCTTTTTTATTAAGAACCACAAATGAAAAAGTGCTAAACTGCCTAAGAAAATGTGTGTGTATATGTGTCTGTCTGTAATTGACTGTTGAACAAAATATGCATAGCAAACACACTAATAATGATAACATCCGCCTGAATTTTAAAGTGACCTCTTTCCAAAGCTACTTCTGAAGTGTGTGCCATGGCTCACTCCACCCACTACAAGTTTGCACTGCCATCTCCAGGTGAAGACATGACTTGCATCTTTCTGGAGCAGCTGGCCCCAGGCCACTGAGACATTCAACGCCTGAGTCACACCTCATTCAGCAAAAGCTGGATCATCGGGTGGAACAAAATACACATCAATATTAATGGATGTGCTAAAATAATGAACAGGTGACATCTGGAATCACAATTATATAATACATTTTCATTGGTCACTCTAATGTGAGTTTACCTTTTATTTTTGCAATATTTTTCTCTTTTTATTCTCAAGTTTCATGATTCCAGACTTTGATCAGAGACTTTGTTTGGCCAATGAAAAGTGATAAACTGGCAGGAGTAAATTATGAAATAAAGGGTCTAAGCAAGCTACCCAATTAGTTTTCTGTTCTTCAGTTAGTCAGATCTCTTGTTTTGAACATACTAGCGACATTTATAGTTTCATGATTAATTGGACATCATTCATCATCTTAAATTAGGCTTAAATTAGACTGTAAGTACAATTTACTGAAAGGCTGTAGAAGAGTAATGTGTGATTATAGCTGATTTGTGTGGACTCCCTGTGGACACAACTGAAAACCAAATTGCAAAGTCAAATTTGCTTCCTTTAAAAAGTTGAAACTGATTCTGTTGATTTCAGTGAAATGAGCTGTGTGAGCATGATTAGTCTATAATATGTGAGCCCATCAGACGCTGAGGTCATTGGTTACTGCTGACTACCTATTCCTTTCCAACTGGAAACCATTGTTCACAAATTGTTAAGGAAAAGTTGTCTTGTTTTATCACAGATTTTATCTCTGTTTCTTGGTAGATTTCTGTTTTACAAAAAGTAGATAAGTACAGTCATCAACTTCGGAAAGAAAAGGGTTAAATATTTTTATGTATAAAAATAGTTTCAACTTGCTTTTTAAGGATATTTTTGCTTGTGAGTGTGGCTGGCAGACATGATACATTAAACTAATAAATAATAGAGGTTCAGATTACTAATAGTTGGCTTTTTGACATGACATTTACACTCAATTTATAGGGTAACATTAAATGTGTCACCTCTCTGGCACCTCATGACATCAGCCATTATCTTTGCATCAGGCTGCTACCAGTAAGTTTATGGTATGCTATTATCAGCCTAAACCAACACAGCCCTAGTATTTCTATACAGCCCTTTGGTTGTCCTTTACTGTGTGTCTGACCCAATAATTTTGGCCATTACAGATCTGTGAGTGGCATTACGCTCTGTAATGTATAACGTATAGGCCTACTATCGAAGATGTTTGCACTGTATAAAATATAACTTCTGAAGCAGCCACACAAAATGTCACCTGGAAGAATTGCATGCAGTTCACCATAGGAATGGTTTTGAAATTAACCACAACAGAGGCACAGAAATATAGTCTGAAGACTTGCCAAGTTTCAAAAATGCTTTTTCTTGTTTTCATTCTAAATGGTTGAGCGTGCCTGTGTGTGTTTGTGAGTGCGTGTGTGTGTGTGTGCACACGCATGCTATCAAAGCCTGTGTCATCGGTTTGGTTTCTCTAATGCAAGTCATTGCATTGGTTTGTGAGAGGCTTTGGCTCAGAGTTTCTGCCATAATAAGCCGAGAGAAGAGATCCCCACAGTTCAGTGATTTAAGGTGCTTTTCAGCACCGCATCGTAAAACCGCTTGCCCCAAAATCGCGAGGACGTTTACACTTCAGAGAGCAAATTACTTTTTTATTATTATTATCGCATCGCCAGTGCATTGCCTTCTAACCAGGTTCTTTTTCTCCCGCTAATCTCAAAATAAAGCTAAGTTTCAGCCTTTTTCATACTCTCTACTTTAAATCCCAAATAAATAAATAAACAGAGGCTTGTGGAGAGAGGCAAAGCTGTGTGCACTCTGATTCATGCTGTTTCCTTCCCAGAATTCAGATCCATCTGTAAATCTCCTTGTAAAAAAAAGGCATCTCTCTTTTTAGAATTAGAATCATTTTGGTCACCAGGCATTTTATCGGGATATATTTTTTCGAAAAGATGTCCAGAGCATTTTGTTGTCCACACTTGTTTTTACAGGCTATAAAATAACCTCAATGCCCCACGATACACCAAATCAGACTTATTAGAATCTCCATAATAGGATTATACATCCAGTTTTGTATTAATAATACAACATTAGGCGTGCCTTTCTTTCCGTAGAACGTAAAAGTGAGTCCTAGGTTTACCCCTCGGAAAGAAAAAAAGACAATTATATTTTTTTAACGGATGTAGGGTGTAGAGGGAGCTGAAAGGATTTACTTTCGCATGCTTTCCCAGCTTTTGTCCCAGCTCACAAAAAGGAAGGGGAGAACGAAAGAGAGAGGAAGAGAGACAGAGGAACTCTACAGAAGCGCGGGGTCGTCTCCACACTGCTCTGCTGTAGTCATCGCCGGAAACTCCCAGAATACAAATGCAATGTCTCTGTGCGTCAGGGGGCTCGAGGGACCGGTCCTCTATGGAGTCTGTTTCAAAGCCAGATCAAACCACACTCTGCCTCTTTCATTATCCACGCTCCCTTTTGTGGACCACAACGGAGATGAGAGGCTCAGGCAAATATGTCAGGAGGAAAAAAAATCAACAAAGTGCTTACACATGTCCCTGATTTGTTGTTCATCATCAGCTTTTGCTGCATAATGGTGAAACACTATGGACATCCTGATGTCACAAGCCACCGCTCAGAAAATGTGTAAGGGCCATTTCCTGTATTGCGTTATCATTACGTGGACTTGGTACTACCATGAAAAAATTTGTATTGGCCAAGTACGCAGACCCACAATGCACAAAGTTGGTTACATTAGTTTTTTCTGATGCCAGTCTCAAGGCATATGTATTTACAGTACTGGAGGAAAATGCCACAGAGAAAATAGCAATGTAATAATACAATGTAACATTATTTTCCATTCATATCCTAGCATCATGATAGTACTGTTAATGTGAATATAGCATTAGTAAGCTCAATTAAGTTGTCTGTAGTTAGCAATCCCACATCAAGCTTTGCACAGCTACTGTTTTTGTTAATAGTTGTGTGACTACAGTAAATGATTTGAAATAGGGACTATGGAACAGAAAGTGTCTCCAAAGTGTTTTAAAAATCCCTGTGCACTTTGGCACTTAATACCTTGCACATTATATGCGAATTTACATTCCACATCACAATATGTCATAAAAGTGCATAAGTACCCAAGCACATTTAATGTGGAAAATTGGGAAAGCCCCTTAGTACAGGGTTTTCCTGGTTCAGAATAAGGCTTAGGTGGTGATTGCGTGACAATGACTGTGGTCAGTCTGGCTTTACAGGGTCTGTCAACTTAATGCGTTGCTACATTTAGAATGTAAATTCTTTAAAATCTTCATGAGACCACCATAATGCATTGAGATGTAGGCTATGAAAAATGTTTATTGAAGGGTTACACTTTGTAAGTGCCAGAATTTGAGTGAAACTGAAGTATTAACACATTGTAAGGGGGCATTCTACAGGACTAGTGGCATTTGGAATTGTAATATGTCTTGTAATGCATTTCATTTTGTCACTTAAAACCTAGGGTATAATATTAAGCTTTTAACTTAATGAATCCACAAAAATGTCAGCTTACTGTATTTCAATTATTTTTAGATATTCATAATTTTTCTATCACAAAGGCTTGCACCATTTTTTGTCACTGGTGTTACTTGTACCGTGTAACAACATAAAAGGTTTTTCAGAATTCTATTTCTCAGTTCAATTTGCACATAAAGGCAACAACAGTACAGGTTGATGATAATAATCCACTTAATCGCATAATGGATTATCGCATAATTGGGGAATTTGCATGGAATTGCCAAGTCCCAAGCCATCTACCAGTCATTCCATTGTAAAGAGATTGCATATTTGCATAAACCATTATCGCATATTTAAGATATTTTCCAGAAATTATGTCCAATTACATTGCATAATAATCTATAAATATATGCTAAACATCGGCAGATGCCTTGTAGATAAAATAACAATTTCCCTATAAAGACACAAAACTTTCAGAGGTAGGTGGTTTCCGTTGAAAATCACGTTCATTGCAGAGGCCTGAGTGACACATACAGTTGTCCGCTCTCTCCGTCTACTGTCTCATTTTTTATGCATTTAAGCAGTCAAAACTTTAAAAACTTGAAATGCAGTATCATTCATGACCAAATTTTACCAATAAATCTACAGACAATTTCTAATTGTTTTACATGTGTTTTCTAATGATTTCCCCAGCTTAGGCAGCTTGAAAAAACACTTAGACATTTAAATGCAGAAAAAATCCTGCATACATGCAATTTTATCCTGAGGCAGAATGCTAATTTTGGTGGCCATTTGACGATAGGTGGTGCAATAAGAAATAAATATAAATTCTACTAACTCCTGAATTGCTTGACCAATTAAGGTGAAATTTTGCATGCTATGTCCTTGTGCAAGGCTCCCGGTGGATGTACAATGAGAAATGCATATCTGAAATAATATAGCCATGCATTGTGACAGACTTAGCAATGGCTGATCATCATGAAACTTGTGTGTATCTTAATCCCTCAAATTTTGGGACAAAGACTGTACATTTTGTACTATTCATCCAATACGTTTTCTTACAGCCAAAAAATTCATAGTTGGCACATTTGGTTTGGACCCTGTTAATTACTGATTATTATTATTATTATTATTATTATTATTATTATTATTATTTTACGGAGACACCCAGAGAAAGCTCACACAACAGTTTATATATTTGGTCTTTTAATAAAACATAGACATGAAATAAAACATGAAATACCACAAAGTACATTTCTGATAACTGCAGGCATAAAAAGAACATCTTGTTCTCTGCAGTTTCCAATCAATTATAAAAACTGAACATTAAAAGTATAGAGGCATACCAGGAGCCAAAAGAACAAACAAGTTGACTGAGCATCTTTCTCTGTCTCTCATTTTCTAGGATAATGGGGTGCTAATGGGCTTTGAGATTGACTTCAGAAATGAGATTATAACATGACCATGGTCCTCCATTTGTCAAAAAAACTGCTGCTGTGCCAATCAGTGTCATTCTGAGAAGCAAAAGAAAAATGAAGAAATAAAGAAAGATTCTGATTTGGGCTGACTTCCTCATGCAGTCTGTTCACTCTGCCATGTAATATGGAAGCATCCCAATTAAACGACAGGAGTTGAATCGCCAAAAATGCATTTAACTTCTGTGAATCATCTGTCTAATTAGCCAAAGCTAAGAGTTACTAAAGATTTGCCACCCTTGCCACTGTCATCCAGACAAACAGGGGAGGGAGGGAGGACACAAAGATTGGTTTCCAGGGCATAGCGGAGATGAGGTGGTCTTGGAGGAAAGGAGGACTGAGGGTTCATTCCAATCACTTATTTTAACAGTCCTTGTCTCCTCGGACCTCACCTGAACCCGGAAATCGATCAAGGTCCATCTTTAAGGGCATTCAAACTCCTTAAATGGTACTTGAAAGAGCTAGGAGAGGAGAGTGCTGAAGAATGCTTGAGCAAGGAAACATGAGTGCATCTTTTACAAAAGTATTTTGTTCGGAATGCGTGTGACGTATAAATGATCGACCTGTGGATCCACCTCTCCCCATCTGCCACATCAGTAAATGGCGTGGCTTCAAACTGGTGCTTGACTGAAAAGGGACATTTCATTTGCCTAATTCACTTTTCCTCGATTCCACCATCCTCACTTCCTTTCCTTGTGTCCTCCATTGGGTGGAGCTAAGGAAGCGAGGAAAGGATGCAAGGAAAGAATGCAAGGAGTTAAAATAAGTGATTGGAAAGCATACATTTTTTGAGTATTGGGACGCACCATGAGAGAGTGCTGTGTTGAGGTGGCCAAACCTTACCTGGGGTTTATTTACAAACACAAAGGCCTGGATTCAGTTAAAAAATTTCACTTGCCTTTCATGTCTAATTCAAAACAAATCTTGACAAATCCAATTTTGTCAGTTCAGCAGTCACAAAAATGAACTTGCCAAATTGCATTTGTGTAAAAAGCACACGCTTTTGCACTTGTGAATTAAATGTAAGAACAAATGTTGGTTGAATCCAGTGCAATATTGTTCTTTTTCTCAGAAAGGTGCCTGTTCATTTCAAAATCCAATTTGATATAGCTTATTTAAATAAAAGAGGCTGGCTTTGTGATTTGAGCAGCAGAAGTTCTTTATGAAACATATATGTTCAACGGCACAATTTTGCAGGTCTTCTTTATATGAATCGGCTTATACTGAGGACTTTTACATAACCACTTACAGTTAATACTATACAGTAGCATTCTGGTGAGTTGCCTAGAGACAGAATTGGGAAAAAATAACATTAATTGTGGGTCCATTATGTTGCAAAGCAAATTGGTAAAGTTGTTTGGCTTTACAGTAACGCAAACTGTCAGTTTGCTAATTGTGTGATTTCGAGGGTGAGCTGCAATGTAAGATTGTGGACCAGCGCTAATATAACTATCTAGCTAATGTTTAAGTCATATCTACAGTTTTTCACACCTCGGCTTTTACCACCCTTGTTTCTTTTGCTTTTTTATATTGTTGGAATCTGTAAGAACTCCTACTGCAGCTGTGCTGACAGTTGTTTTGGAAACAAGTCTAATGACCAGGGTGAAGAATGTTTTTGTAGAATGACTGCCCCAATGTAATCACATGACATGGTATATCTATGGCTAGTTATACAATGGTCTACTGTCACCTTAGAGTAACAACACATTTATCAGCATTTTTAAACTAAGACGGTGAATGACATTTTGACAAATATCTGAACAGGGGCAGTCCCTCATCAACTTGACACTGACCACATCTCCCTCGTCCTTGCGCTTTCCTGTGCACAAGTTTCCTTTTGTTCTTTTTTGTATTGGTGGAAATGCCTTGCAAATAGCTGCTTCACAGAACGCAGGGGACTTTTAAAAGTCAATGTGAGACCACCAGGCCTCTGGGGTCCACAAATGGCGGCACGGAACCTGCAGTATTCCACCTCAAAGTGCTTCCCTATCATCTCAAGGGGGGGCCAGAAGGTAAGAGAGAAGAAACAAAGGGAAAAATCCAACCCATCCTTTTTCTCATCTCTACAGGAGAGTATAAACAACAAAAAATTGATCAAAGAAACCAGTGTGTCAAAAGAGAGGGCCAAGGAGGATGCTCCTGGAGAAAATGATGAGATAGAAGGATGTGTCTTCTTTTAAAAATCTCTTTATTTCCTTTGCTTTTCTTTTTATATGCAAAGCTTCAGCTCCTGGGGAATGCCTCTAGTGTCACTACTTCGTCAGATATGTTAAGCCAATTTTTATTATTTTTATCTTCCTGACATTTGAGTTTTGTTTGACATCATTAATATAGCATTTACAAATCTGATATGCAGGCAAGTCACCTTGTCATACTTTTCACCAAGCATTATTACAGATAATACATAGTGAATACTGGATACTCACATAGAATCAACCAACAGTGCATGTTCACTGAAAAATTTGTTAAGATGAGACTTGATGAAAGATGAGGAAAAGCAACACAAACCCTTTGTCTCACACACAGACACACACTCACTCATACTGTACATATATAAACTTGCAATCACATGCAATGTCAATTTATTGATGCAACATATTATATGGTTGCATATTAGGTACTGGCTTGTTGTCATTTGTTTTTTATTTATAGACCTTGTCTCTGAGAGAAAGGTAAGTCAGATTTAGGACTCAATATTTTATGCGAACCTCTGAACCAATGTGTCTTTGATTGCCCCTTCTTCAGAGCCAATGCCATTCAAACTGTTTTCTCTCCAAGAAAGGGCTACAAAATTTCAGCTTCTGGTCTTTCTTTAATAAATGAAAAAAGTTTGTGTGTGAGAGAGATAGAGAGAGAAGAGGTAGGGAGAACAAAGGGAGTTTGGGGAGCCCCTAGACTGAGTAGGAGGTGGGGGTGAGGACCCCACAAGCTTCTGAGCCCCACACACCTGTAATGAGGAAGACTCAACTTTTTAAAACAGAAACTCTATGATGGTTTTTTTCTACTTCCTCCTGTCTTTCCAAGAACCATTCAGCTGCTTCAGTGCTGGAGTGGCTAACCCCTGTGGTCCAGCCCAGGGAACTTTTGAATTATCGTGGAATTCAACTCTGGGCTCTTTTGATTAGTTCTATGTCTCTCCAAACTGCCAATTTCAGCAACACATACAAAGACTATGCGCCCCTCAAGTATAGGCAGGTGTGTGTGTGTGTGTGTGTGTGTGTGTGTGTGTGTATACGTGAATGCGTCCGTGTGTGTGTGACATTTTGGGGGGTGAGATGGGAGGAGTTGCAGAGATCACATTTCCTGTACCACAAAGCAGTTAAATTAAGCCTGGTACTTGTTCTTTCCCAAGCTTTGCACTGTGAAAACATGAGACACATGAGTGGCACAGCACTACATAGCACCCCTCTGGGAATGCAGTCTCATCACTCCGAGCTCACCTGCTGCACCTTCTCTTCGCTTTTCATTTTTGTAATTGGGCTGTTGACATACAAGTAAAACAATAGCGCAGTTATCTGTTGCTGTAATTCAACTACAGACTTGCATAAAGGTATGATTCCCTGCTTTCTCCTCCCCTGTTTAACGAAGTGCAAAGTACAATTTCTCCCAGTACTACAGAGGTACATTACCCTCTAGTGGCAATTATAGTGCAATGACATTATTTTGGTTATAGTGTACCGCAATGGGATATTTACATGGCTGTGTCTACAGCTGTGACTGCTTGTGTGCTTGCTGGCGGAAGGGCTGATATTCATAGAAACTCGGGAGTTTAATATAAATGGTGTTAAATGCATGGTGTGAGCACTGTGAAAGTTGCTATTGATTTTCAGCCCAGCTCATTCTGGTAGTATAAATACGAACACCAGCATGCAGTGGGTTGTACCATATGTCCTGCTCTGTGGACAATTGCTGCAACTCCAGCAGTAAAAAGAAGTAATCCATCTCTTAGTCACTGTTCTGTCTCCGACTAGAATCCAGATGATGCGAGAGAATACGAACAGTTCTATGGGCACTTTAAATGTCAGTGCAAGGCACCTGAGACAAGAGGGGTTAAGGGCGTCTTGCATGTCCGAGATACAACTATGATTACAAGATGTAATATTTTCCATCTCATGTTTCTCACTTATAAAATTGGGCCTCATTGGGTCATATTATTCACTGAAGCAATTCCCTCTATTCTGTCCTCTTGTATCTAAGTACCTTGTTCAAATGCACCATAACAGTGTTCTGTATTGAACTATGGAACTGCAGCCCTCAGGATATAGCTCTACTTCCCACAACTAGAGAAAGCATGATAATATGTTTGACAATATTACCGGACCACTTTGTGATTGAGTGATTGCATATGGTTAAGCACTGTGCTGAGGACAGTGGGTGTGGCCCCCATGCAGCCATCTGCTGATGCTCAGCTTATACTAAAGGATATCTCAGCCCAAAGCTTATCATTTCTTAGAGCATGTTGGCTTACATGCATGCAATATTCATGTGATGGCTGAGAACAATGCTTCTATAATTCAGTTAGACCAGAGCCTGGTGTATGTGTTTGCAAACGCATGGTGTTTCCATCCATTGGCCTGTTTACATCAATTATTTTGCATAAAGCAGTGAAGGATTATGGTCAGCTTATATGATTCCTTCTTCCAGGAGCCTTCTAAATACTATATGATCATCATTCACAACTGCAGATATTTGGTTAAAATCATATATAGCAGATAGGCAGGTGTGTAATGATCTCTTGTCAATATATCCTCACGTAGTATCTCAATCTTAGCTCAAACAGCTATCAAAACAACATTTCCATTTTCATTTATTTGTTGCAAATTACCTTAAACTAATTTATTTTGTTTTAAACTGCTTGTCTGCATTATAAGAAATGCAACCATTTCATTTCATAAATTGTTCATGAGGTGAATGTAGCTTATTAAAGGTTTTTAAATTAACTCAATTTCTAGCCAAATAAATGGACACCATGGACAAACCAGAACTTGAGAAACAACACTTCCTTTACTTTATTTTTATTTTTTTATCTTAGTGATCAAAGGGCTATGCTCAAAAAGTTTTTTTTGACAGGCTTTGTTCTTCTCTGTTTATTGTGATGAGAAAGCTCTAGCTGGTGGTAAGGCCAAAGTTCTTTTTGAAATTTCTGGACTTACAGTTGATGTTTTGGAAAAGTTTTGAAAATATTCTCTAGTGCCTCCATCATATCTCTGAACAGTGTCCAGATGACAAACTAGGAAAAAAAATAAACTTTTTTTGAGATTTCCAAAAGTTATAGCTAAGATTCTGATACAATATATTCTGTTTTATATTGGAAACAAAAACTCATAGGACTAGATGGCTACCATGAAGTTTTTGTTTTGGTTTGCAGGACTCTCAGGAGCCCTGTAACTGAAATTAAATCACAATAACTCGCAAGGGAGAAAGCAGTCACACCCAAGACCCTGAATTTCCTCGTGTGCCTTATGATGTACCATGTCAGACATCCTCCTGCCTGCTCACACAGCTATTCTTGCCACACCTGCCTGCACCCGCCAAGACTTTGTCCCAAGCCCTCCCACAAACTCACATGCATATAGGAAAATATATTTAAGCAAATCAACCTAGCGATGTGTGCGTAGACTGTTGATGAGGTTGATTAGGTTAGTTGATAGGTGCGTACGGTTGTTATGTGAAGGAGAGGTGAGGTAAAATGATTAATGACCTGATTTACCGTCATGTATGAAATGTGATTTAATAACTACAAATAACATTGTTGCTATGCCATCCCATGCCCACCCAAGGCTATAAAAACACCGCCCCCACGCAGAGAACATCTGTGGAGCAACCTGCAGGGCATGCAGCCCTACCTGTCCAATGCAGACCTCTAACACAGCATACTAAATATGCCATGTCTATTTAGAGAAGTACTGGATGCTTCAATATGACCAGGAACCTTCACTAACTTATTTTTCATCCACCCTTCCAACTTTGTATTACTTGGCAGTCATATCCTGAGGTGGGCCCATCTTTTGACTGTTCCTTCAATGCTGGACTGCTACTCTGATAAATACTGGGTCACTGGTGAGCAGTGGCACTACACCCCAGGTTGTGCCTTAATAACAGACCTAACAAATGCAATAAGTAACAGCTGGGCTGGTCATCATCTTCCGGAGTGCACGCAGGTAACACTCAACGTCCCTGGTGCTAAAGGTATACCAAGGTTTGTCTGATAGAAAAAGACTCTGGCAACAACCAAATGAAAAGAGAAATGCATTTGATGTTTTTTAATTAAGTGAAATTACAGTACCATTCCGGGAGTCAAGTGTAGATTGATCTGTGCCGTTTTTATTCTCATTCGTTTTAAGGTCTAAAATGTGCTCATGAATTTTGTTGTGACAGTTGTTTTGTGGCATCTGTTGAGTTATTACAGCTCAATGGTCAAGTATCTGTAGCAAGTTCCACCACAAATGTATCTATCACAATGAAATTAAATATTGTCTCACTTGGAAGTCATCTTGTCTCCCCCATTGTTTTGAAAAAAGCTAAGTTAATATTTTATAAGGAACTGCGTGGTTACTGGAATGGCAGGAGATCAGCACCGGGTTCTAAGCTATAGATAATTTTCTTTTCCTTAGGCCCTGTTCAGACCTGGCATTAAAATGCATCTTGGGTGATCCGATCACAAGTGGACAGCTCTAACTACAGGTGTGAATGCACCCAAGACGCATTGAGGACGCATTGAGATCCGATCACTCAGACCACATTCGGAGGTGGTCTGGGTCGCATTATGGCCACATTCTTTTAGCAGTGTGTACACGAATGCATCCTGGGCCACATTGAAGTACCGCCTAGTCAAGTGACGTCCTCTGCGTAAGCGGAAGTACGTACTCATTCGCGCGCCAACGGCCTCATATTAAAGTGCGACTCAGTCTATTTTTGTTTTGATTTTGCCCACACGCTAAGGTATTTGCAAACTTCCTATTCTTCTTCTTTTAATTTCCGGAAGACTAGGCACAGGTAGTGCATTGCTGCATCCCACCGGCTAAAAACAACACATTTGGTCTTTGCAAACGGAAATGATGTACGTGTTTATTTGCATATTGAGTGGGGAAGTGAGATCCGATCACAAGTGGTCACTCGAGACGCATGTGGAGACGCATTCTGATGCCAGGTGTGAACTGACATCCGTCTCGACTGAATCTAGACACAATCTGGATATATCTGGATACAAAGTACAGGCCTGAACAGGGCCTTAGATTGTGCTTTTAATTCTAACTGTTACAACTCATTTTTTATTTATTTTTTACATCATTAAGGCACTGACCAGACATTGTGGCGCACAGCAACTTATATAAATTATGCAGTTAGACACTGAATTCAGGTAATGTATCTCGCTCAAAACTACAATGTTTTTCCAGGGAACTGAACCTGCAACATCTAGATTGCAAGACCACATCCTTAACCAATGAACCATAATATTACCTGCATTCATTGAAGACTTCTGAGCCAATGCATACTGCAATACTGTGCGTGTTGTATGTATACTTTAAATCAATCAGTCAAATTTATTTATATGGCGTATTTTATAAAGGATTTGTTGCAATATGCTTCTCAGTATACCCAGGTACAGTATATTGCACTTATACAAAATGAGAAAGTCAATTTAATCTCATTAACTAAATGCAATGAACACAAATGCTGTGTCAATTATATACACCCTGAAAATACTTTATTATAATACGATTTGTGTGCTTATTACAATCATTACTTCTGTATAATTGCATTAATGACTGGTGAATAATAACAATTGTTCTTAACTGTTCAGAAACTAGCTTTTTGTTGTTGTTTTTGGTTTTCTCTTCCTTCCAAACATAACAATTTTTTTTTGCTAGTGTATGTTTTTGCCACTAGATGGCTGCATTCTATCCCTACATGTAGGTTGCAAAGTCAGCCATTTCCAAACCTGCTCTGCAGGAGCAAAACAGTGAAGATTATGATATCCATGCAGCGTTTATAAATTTTATCAGATCACATAATGTGCCCTTCAAAAGTGTGGGGATAGTACAGTGAAATTTGTTATTTTAAGTCATTTGGATTTGAGATCAAAAAATGAATATGAGAGAAGAGCACAATAGGCTTTTATTTCATTGTATTTACTTGTGTACTGTATATGTTTTACCATCTTACCATCAGATACAGCTGTTCATGTGTTGAGTTCCCAATTTTCAGCTGTGAAAAAATAAGTTGATGAGTGACTGACGGGTGTTAACTGTTGCTCAGGTGTTTCAATTTGCATGGAGTGTCTAGTCTTGATTTTAGCCGTTTTTTTTTCATCTGTGGAGATTGCATCTGGAGTCAGAGGCATACACCATCATGAAGACCAGAGGACTAACTGTGGCTGAAAAATAACTCATCTGTAAGCTGAGAGGCTAGAGGAAATCATTAAGGAGGATGGCACAGAAACTGGGTATATCTAGTACAGCAGTTTGGAAAGTGTTGAAAAGGAAAGAAACCACTGGTTGACTTAGAACTAGACACCATACAGGTTGGCTAATGAAGGCACTGCAGGTGATGACAGACAAATCCTAAGAGCTGTGAATAAAAACCTGATAACAATGGTCAGTGACATCAACAGCAGCCTCCAGAAGGCAGGGGTGAAAATATCACAAGCCAAATTATAATTACACAATTGAAAGGCCAAATTACAATTTGCCAAAAAATAAAACATAATTAAATACAGGAGACAAGCCAGAATAGTTCTGGAACAATGTTTTATCAACAGATGAGACCAAAATACACTTTTAATAAAATAATGCAAAGCCAAACATGTGGAGAAAGGAACAGCCAATGATCCAAAGCACTCCCTGCTTTTCTGTGAAATATTTGGAGGAGGTAGTGCCATTGCTTTGGCATGTATGACTGCTTCTGGAACAGGCTCACTCATCTTTATTGATGATGTAACAGAGGATGGCAGCAGTAGGATGAATTCAGAAGTGTACAGACAGATTTTGTCTGGCTGTGTTCAAAGAAATTCTTCCAGCTTCATCGGCCAGTGTTTTATCCTGCAGCAAGAAAATGTCCCAAAATACACTGCCTACACAACCAAATCATACATCAGTGGGGAAAAGAGGAAGGTTTTGACTGGCCAAGTCACTCACCTCATTTAAATCCAATCAAGCATGCATTTCACTAGCTGGAGAGGACAGACAGAAGACAGAAACCCACAGAAATAAAGATCAGCTGAAAGCAGCTGCAGTGAAGGCCTATAAGGGTGGTAATCTATAGTTACATAAATTTGTATGTGTATTGCTCTAGCCAGCAATCCACAATTCATGTGCCTTTTTTGTTTGTAAAATGTACTTTAGTACCTAAATACATTTGCCTCCTTCCTGATTTCTCCTATTATTGCATAGTTCTCAAACTGAATGGTCTCAGATCCAGACAATGTAAATTGATGAAAGTGTTATACTGATCAAAATATGCTTACAAAGAAGTATTCTATGCTTTTCTGTGGATATATTGTAAATTTTTTTGTTGGGAAAAACATTGACCACTGTAATGGGATTTCTAACAAAATAATTTGATTTACATGGTGCCCTCCATAAGAATGAGAATTGTCAAGAGAAATATGTTATTGTTGGTATACAGTATACTGCAATATACTTGTGGAATTTGGATTTGAGATCAAAAGATGAATATGAGACAAAAGTGCAGACAATCAGTTTTTATTTAATGGTATTTACATGCTGTATGTTTTACCATTTTACAGAACACTATGAGAAATAAAGGTACAGCAGGGGTACATGTTTATTCTTTATGGAACAATAATGTTCTACAGTACCATGAAAAAGCATTTTCCCCTATTTATCACTATGAATTGTTTCAGATCTTTAGACAAAATATAATATTAGACAAAGGGAAACTGAGGAAAAACAAAACACATTTTTTATTATTATTTCATTTATGTAATGAAAAAAATTATCAAACACCCAAGTGTGCACAAGTTTTGATCTTTAAGCTCTGATGAAGGCCTGACCGCCTGAGAGACTGAAATATCAATTTATATCAGTGTGAAATCATGAGTAAAAATACTGTAGCTTTATTCAACCTTTTTCATTCATTTAAGATTTGGAAGTTATTGGTCACATGGTGCAGATTCTGTATTGGATTTTATCTAATCTCTTGGAAAAAGCATCCTGTAAAATTAACCACATATAAATCATGATACTTGTGAGCCCCGCAATGACATTACATTTATAGCACCAGTAATGACTGTTGGTGGATATTTGGTGCTTGGTCCCAAGTCATTCATGCATGCATATGTTTCATATTGCATTGAATATAACAGATTTAATCAGGGCTTCCTGCACATTTCACAATGAATAACGGGAAAGATGAATAGTGAAAAACAACTAGATTGTTTGACCAGCCTGATCACATAAACAGAAGTAATCACCTCTATTGTTCTTGTTAATAATTTTCATTTTTTTGGACCACCAAGCTATTAACATCCAGTGTGAAAGCACACAAGCAATTACTAGTGTAATAGCGCCCTGAGGAAACAGCAATTACACCAGGCAAACAGTAACAATGAACTGCTGTGCCACAATTAAACTGAATGGACTATAAAAATAAATGTGTATGCCAGTATCTGCTTTATGCAGAATCTTTTTTCAATTCAATGATTAAATAAATAATTCAAAAACAAACTACAGCAATTCCAGCATAAAACATTTCAACAGGATCATAATAAAAGACAATATTATAAGCACGGGCAAAATTAGCCTCTAAAGTATGTTGGCTGGACATTTTGTTATATGTTTATTTGGCAAATGCCCCAGTTCTGGGTGATTTGCAATACTTCTGTATCAATGTTGCATCATTGAGCTGTAAGCTGTGCTGTAAAGTAGAATTTTTAGAAGACAGCCACCTAGGAGACAACACAAAATGATATCCTGTCTACTCACATTCTAAATTTATAAATATTCTTAATGCAAGTCATGAACATGAAGCAGTTGTTGGCAATAATTAGGAAAGTGAAAGCACAAAGAGTTGCCGGTCATAGTTAAGACAGCATATTAGGGAAGACGTATATTCTGGGATCTTGTCTGCAGTCAGAAGAGGTGGTTCTCCAGGAAGCGGTGAAATATAATAACTACAGTATCTTGACTGAGGCAGCTCACTCCATCTCTGGAGAGCTATTATCAACTCTCAGTTCAGGTAAAGAACACAACCAGAGAGGTGCAGACGTGCAGAGCAGGGCAGTGTCTGTAGGGGGAGACAGTAGGCTGCTCTTGCGGCAACCTATTTCTTAATAGAAATATTTCAGAGAATACGGGAGTAGGCTAAGGAATGTGCTATACAATTTTTAATTTGTGGAAAGGAACCAACCTGTTATTACATTACTTTGTGTGTCACTCTTCGTCGTTTACTTATACATTTATTGAACATGTTTATCTCTCTGAGAACTTTTATAAAATGTATTATACTATACTAAGAACGTTTCTTTTTTCAGTGTTTATTAATTCCATATGCTCCCATCTATAATAGCCTATTATAATATAGTTATGGTATAGAATACGTTGAGCAAAAATACTGGCTACAGTGGAATGTATATATGGATTTAACGAATCGATCATTTCCATATAAACAAATAACTTACTGTGATTTACATTACATTACGTAGCCTATTTATATAGTATCGCTGCTTTCCAGACCGACTTGCCGTTTCTAAAGGAGAATACAAAAGTTGACATAATTTAATGTATTTGATTTAGCCTACAAATAGATATGGAATAATGTGAAGTTAACAGTAAGATAAACACGGTAAAATAGTATTTAAAAGCAAGATTATTATTATTATTATTATTATTATTATTATTATTATACTAGCGTTCCACTTAACATTTGTTTTTCACATTTTATGGAACACACGATTTGTACATAGGCTACTGTTACAGTATATCTACTGTACTTATTTAGCTTCCTTTGCTCTGTGGCCAGCATTTAATTACCGAAACATTGCTGGTTAACTAAAAGCTAAACTCATTTCCTTATGGCAGACGTTGTGGGTGTTAAAAACGATAGTATTGACTAGGCGTCGATTCTGAAACTGACATTTTCACAAAATACGGCACAAAACTGAACTGATGAAGAACGTATCCCATTGTCTGTCGATGTTTTCAACTGCACTCAACATCACTAGAGAAGCGGGTTGGAGTTGGAGAAGTGGGTGAAGTGATGGATAAGACGTGAAGCTGCAGTTGAATTTGGGGTGGGCACAATCCTTGGTTGCCAAGACGTGTTGTCGTTCCCTTAGCACAACAAAATAAAGGTATCTTCACTTCTAGGCTATTCTGTGGATCTCCCCCTGTCTCTCCTGTTCCAGTCGTGTTCAGGCGAAATGAGTGTGATTTCGCGTCAGAGAGTGAAGGTCCTCCCCCTGTGTTTGCTGGCGGTGGCCCCTCTCCGTCCCCCCCCCCCCCCCTCCCTTCCTCCCTCCCTCTCTGGCATCCCCATCCCCCACTCTGTATGTGTGTGCCTGTGTTACCAACGCCGCTTGCAAGCCTGAAATTGCTGGAGCAAAGCAAGCCGGAGGAGGAAACCGCCAGCGTTTACATAGAGAAAAAGACAATTCACTGAACGCAAGGAGAAGAGAGTGAGAGAAAGAGAGTCAGGAAAAACTAGGAATAATTAAAATAATTCAACTGGATCACATTGGTAAGTCAAACTCCAAATTAAATCGCGTTTTTATGTTTCTGGCGCGTGCGTTTTTTCTTGCAATTGTCCGAATCTGAAATTACATTTTGAAAGCTGGAACATATTAGAGATTGTGAATATTAAATGAAGGCAGTTAGCAGACGGGAAACCAACATAAGAACCGTGGTGGTTCTTCCCTCCTCCATCATCATATTTGGATAAGTCCGTCGCCAGCTAGCCAGTTAGCTAACTACTAGTATACACCTACTGATTCGCAGGGATGGAATTTGTTAAACGTGACAGGGTCTGTAACGTTAGGTACACGCTAATGGCGTGGAAATGTTTCTCATGCTTAGACCTTATATGTGAACAACTAGTGTTTGTAGTTAATGTTATCGAGCTATACAAAAATGTTTCATTCCAATAGAGCATTCAGAGTTGTAGCTAAAGGAGAGGTTTCTCAAAATGGTGTCGGTTGCTAGTTTGTGTGCGACTGTGACCATTTTAAAACCAAGTGAATTTTCAGTGTGCAGCTATTTGGAACTATGTACGTGCGCACGCTGGCTAATAATAATACAGTGTGACAAAACGTCATTTAGCATGTCAATAAACAATAGCTATCTAGCATATCTAACACGTTAGTTGTTTGTAGATTTATTGGTATAATGTAAGATAAATGTAACGTTTTTTATTCTTTTTTTTTTTCCTTGCTCCCGCTTGTGAAATTGATTTTCCTATCTTCATATAAGTAGCTTAGTACTGTGTGCATTGTTGACGTTAGCTAACTTGATAGTTATTTAGCTGACTATGTAGACTAGCGTATACTCAGTTAACCGACTAGGTACTCCTGTGATGTTTCAAAGCTGGCGACGAATCAACCGGGCAAGCTAAAGAGATCTGTAACGTTAGTTTGCTAACTTAGCTAGCTTGTTAACGTTATGGCTGCTCAGCAAACACGCTAACGTTAGGTGGCTGTGCTTATGGGACATTTGGCTAGAAAAGCTAGCTAGCTTGGCAACGTTGCGTAGCATTAATTTAATATAATCCAAGGCAAAAGACCTTAGCCGACATCTCATTACTATTATTATTATGCCATACTAGTCTATTTGTAAATCAGGATTTGGCTACGTCATGTGCATGTGTAACGTTCATTGAGTTAAGGCTGCTAGATCTAACGTTAGATGGATGCCCTTGTTGGGCAACGTTATGTGTATAGTTCTTCATTATATTTCATTGTATATGTTGTAGGCCAATCAAATTTTTAATCCAGTATTTTTGTTTACACCTGCTGTCGCCTGTCTAAATATGAACGTCCAGTACATTAGCTGTACTTGTCGTACCTAGCGATGTCATTGACACTTAACGGAACGCCAACGATGACTGTTGAAGCGGTTAACGTTTGCTAGCCGATGGTCTGATTTTATTGTCCACATCATGAAGTGAAAATTTGCATGTGGGATGCGTTACATACACTTATAAGTTTGTTTTATAATTTTGAAGCTTTGCTTGGGCTGAAGGCAATAGGCCATGATGTAAACTGCACCTCGGTTAACTTACCGTTAGTTTGATCCTTCGTTGTTATTGTAGCTAAGCCTTAAATGTGTTTAACACTTCAAATACCAGCACGAGCTTTGAAGGGAGCACGAAATGAACTAAGAGATTGAAGTGTAAAATCACGTGTTAATTTATCTTTATTTACTGTTCTTCCAGCATGGTTGGTCAAACAATGGGCTTTTAAAACCGTTAACAAGGCGAAAGACCAAGGTATTTTGAAACAATGGTCCTTTTTGATAGCGTCCATTTTGTATTATAAATGATTGACTTGGACGTGTAATCTGTTATTTGAGTAATTTTGGGAAATACTGAGGCACTTGTTCAGTTGAATCAGTATGGGATTCTAGCATTTAATGCAAAATTGTGATAAAAATGAACATAGTTAAATTTCTTTGAAGTTACGTGCCTGATGTTGAATCTGGTCAGACTTCAAAATGTATTGAATGGCACTGTAAAGTAGGGACATTAGTCTTGTTTAATCCACATTTTTGAAGGAATATTCTTCACTGCTGTGAAAGTATGCCTGTTACCACAAAGTATAAGATTGATAAATGAATTTATTTATCTTTTGTATTTCTGGAACATGAACATATGTTCAGATCATGCTGGGCACCAGGAATGTAATCACACATTCTATTATTGTGAGGAATAGCCTAATTTTAAAAGATTAGGCTACATTCTGTTTTTCCAGTTGTGTTTTCAAACTGCACACAGTGTGCCCTACGCTTAGTCTAGCTATATATTTTACTTGTTTTTTAAGCTTGGCACTGATGTGAGAAGGCGAGCAGTTGTACTTAAAGTTTGTGAAAGATTGATGGACTTCCGCTAGAGGTTTGTCCAGGCACATAAATTTCAAGAACATTTCTATTTAGGTATCTGTTGTCTTATAAATGGAGTAAGAAACGTAGGTTCCCATGTTGTTATTATTATTTTATGTTAACTGGATACGCCTAACTTCAGTGACAGTTAGAAGATAATATTAAACACTAGGAAGAGGTGATGTGGTGTTCAGAAAGAGCCCTGGACTTTTTTGTCTCTCTTTATAGCTTTGACACAAGCTTGTACTAATGATTTGGTCTGCCTCCACATTCAACAGTCATTTGTTTATAAGTAATACTGATTCAGTTGTAAGATTCCTCTTTTATGTGTTATTTTTCTGAACTAATCAATTTGTCTAGGACGACTTGGACAGCTTACACTTTTAGATATTAATTTATACAGCTTGAACTTGAAACCGTCTGGTTGACCATGCTTGTGAATCAAGGGCAGATGGAATCTCAGCTTTTCTTGCCAGCTTCATTATTGTAAAAACTAAACACTATACACCGACAGAGTTCGCCAGGGTTTTCATTTATTTCTTTTATGAATGTTTTATTTAACTTTATTCCATTCATTGCAGTTGTCCCATTCATTTGTATGTATTAGATGTGTTTTATTTATTTTTATACATCAATGATTACATTTCTGATTAAAGTGAATTTTTAAATTAGCCTTTGTCATTAGCAATTTTCCCATAGTAGGACAGGATTGTGCTACTACTGACAGGCTTTTATATAGCCTAAACCAGGGTGGCCAAGAGGGTTCGTATGCATTTCTGTTTTTTGTGCGAACTTCTAGTCCAGTCGTTTACATGATCTTACATTTCAGTTAAATTTCATGATTAGCTCATGAAGGACAGCTGAAGTCTATTTATGGGTCCCTATATGGACATTTAACTCGTATATGTACTTTCATACATGCATACATACACACATATGTATGTGCTCCATAATGCTTTTCTTGATTTGGCTCTGTACTCAACAATGTTAGGTGTGTAGTCAATTAGTTCACATGTGGTTAAAGTGCTCATTCTCACCTTTTATTTAAAGGCATTTTTATACACTTTGGTTTCACCATATAGGAATCACAGTACTTAGGCCTATATATATATATATAGCCTATATATGGCCTTCCCATTTCAGGGCACCATAATGAATGAGGACATGGTAATTTTATACAATGAAAGTAGTCATTTTTAGTGCTTTGTCACATATTCTTTGCGTGCAATGATTGCTTGATGTCTGGGAGCCATAGACATCACCAGGTGCTGACTTTCGCTCTGTCAGGCCTGTACCGCAGCCATCTTTAGCTCCTGTTTGTTTTGGGAGCTAGTTGCCTTAAGGTTTTTCTTCCGCATATGAAACGCATCTTCAGTTGGACTGAATAACTTGTCCAATCAAGATTTTGATTGTCTTTGGCTTTGAAAAACTCCTTTTAAGCCATACATGCCCAAACCATGACACCCCCGCCACCATGTTTCACAGATGAGGTGGTGTGCTTTGGATCTTGGAAAGTTCCTTTTGGCCTTCACACTTTGCTCTTGCCGTCAAGTGAATCTTGGTCTCATCTGTCCAGAACACCTTTTTGAACACTGCAAGCTCTTTTAGGTATTTCTTGGCAAACTGTAACCTGGACATCCAATTTTTGCGGCTAACTAGTGGTTTGCATTTTTGCACTGTAGTTTTGTTGAAGTCTTTTGTGGACAGTAGTCACTAACACATCCATGCCTGCCTCCTGAAGAGTGTTTCTGATCTGTCAGACAGGTGTTTGGGGGGGGGGGGGGTTTGGTTCTTTGGTCATCAACTTTAGGGGTCTTCCTTGGACAACTCGGCCTTTTGCTATTTTTGAGCTCAAATGTGCTCTCTTGTCTCAGTGATGTTCCATTTGGTTTTACTTGTCCACTATTTCTTCTAATTTCTCAGCCTCATACATAATGGCGCCATTTGTCTCATTGGCACAACTCTGGTCTTCATGTTGACTAACGGCAATAACAGACTCCAAAGGCAATCAAAAGCCTAGATACTGAAAGCTCTCTTCAATCTCGACTAAGGAAGCAATTGATTGACCAATTGAACACACCTGGGTAATCAAGAAAAATGTTGTGTGTGTGTATATATTAGAGCCCGACCGATGCCAGATTTTTGGGTCCGATGCCGATCCCGATTTTGGAGAGTCCTAGCTTACCGATTAATGATGTTTTGACCGATATTTTGTCAAAATGTGCAACATTTTCAAATCCATTTGAAAAACTTTTAAAATATTTTATTATTTATTATAAGTTTCTATATTTAAGAACATTTAACTTATAAGCAAACAAATAAAAACAAAAATAAACACACAAAGAACTTTTTAGATAAAAAAATGTAAATGATGATATTAAATCAAATATATATGTATTAACACCATCTTTAAGTGTGTGAAATCAAAATAACTCCACACCTTTTGTTTTTACTCCTTTCTTTTCCAGCCATCTATAAAAAATGTATTTAAAAAAAATCAGTTTTCCAGTTTCAAACATGTATTTTTATAAATATTGTTGTTGTTATTAATTTGTTATTATTATTTCTTAGTATCTATTCTCAGTAAATTAATTAGATTTTCTTATTTTATTCCTACTACATGATCTCAAAGAGTAAGACTTTATCTAGCGAGCTTCCCTGTCCATAAGAATTTGGTGGTGAAAATAACTACAATGCGCTCTAGATGACACACTCGCTCGCAATAACGCATTAGCTATTGACACAGCCTCATTATTTCTTATTATATATTCTTAGTAAGTTAAATAAATTATATTTTCTTATTTTATTTCTACTACATGATCTCGAAGAGTAAGACATTATCTAGCGGAGCTAATGAGTGAATCAAGTGTAACGTTAGATTAAATTAAATTGACTGGATGAAATACGTGAAAAAAACTACAATGCTCTTTCGTGCAGGTTACCTGCGCTAACTGTTGGTTGATTCACTTCTCCAACAGCAATCCTTCTCTCATGTTATCACGACAAAGCTAGATAACATGGCTTATAAAGATCCACGTTAGAAGTGTTTTATCAGCATTTTTACTGTCTGGTTAGCTCACTACAATGACGCGTGACTAGATGACACACTCGCTTGCAATAACGCGTTGGCTATCGACACAGCATCATATAGCCTAGTAGCTAATATCATCTCAGATAAAAACACAAATGTGTGATGCATTCAATCACCATTTTATTTTGGCTGGTTATTTATTTGAGAATACAGCGATGTCCTCTGGAAATGTAGATCCACTTCATAAAGGCTTGCTAGCCAGCTAGCTTGCTAAAGTGAACCAAATATGTTAGCTAGCTCGCTCGCTTGATAATGAGGATTGATAAACATAGTGGTCGTATAAACGCATTTAATTAAAAACTTTCACTAAATATACATACCTTTATTGTGGCAATCGAATCTGTGCAGACAAGTCTTGCAGTGGAGAATACTGGATGAGGCACGAGTGACAAACGTCTTATTAGAGAAGTAGCGCGTCAGCTGCTGCAGTTCACACTTGTATTAGAGCTCCCTCTACTGGATAATTCTAGTAAATAGCAATTACAACGTTCGAACAGACAAGTACGGATAAATAATCAATGTTTTTTTTTGTTTATTATACTTATTTAAAAATCGGGACACATCGGTTGCATAACTGCCGATCCTGATGTCGTCAAAAAAGTCAAATAATGGCCGATATATCGGCCATACCGATATATCGGTCGGGCTCTAGTATATATATATACATACACACGCACACACACATACAAAATGTGTGTAAGGGAATGTTCCATAAATATTCATTTGACACGCTATTATTCATTATTTTGCCATGACCAATTTGAAACAAAATCCACACATCATCTTTTATTTTCATCAAAGTTCATGCGTATGAGTGCCTTTAGTTCTGTGAATTTTTAAAGCACCTCAGCCACCATGATGCCTCCTTATTCATAGTTTCAGAAATGTACTGCTGTTTTGTTTGTTTTTGATGCAGGAGAGTGTGTAGGCATAATAGCACATTTTAAATAAAGTTTGTTGCTGGTGCGGTATGAAATGGAGACTCAAAGAAGCCAGCATGCTGAATTGACTGACTTGCAGCCTCTTGTTTCCCAATTCAAGCAGAAATGCTTTTAAGTCTTTGCAAGAAGAAATATCTCACAGATGTACAGTTTTCTGTACTCTGAGTACGTTGGTAGGTGAAGCTTTTCAAGCCAAGCTTTTACACAAAGCTAGTTGCAGTTTTTCAGACTTGTATATTTTGACTTCTCCTGCGGATTAGGCTACTTCATTTGGAATATGTAATTGGAAAAATAACTTTTTTTTTGTTTTTTTCAACTTTTCAGGGCAATAGCGTTGTGAGTTTTCATTGTTCTGCTGTTAGCATTTATCTGTATTTTAGTAAGCCCGACATGGCATCATTTATGAATTTACTAAACGGCAGTTGCATTTTCTGACCATAAGCTAAACTGCTAGATGTATTTATTTATTTATTACAAAAATAAAGTACCAGTATTTCATTTTGAGTGTCCCTTCTCATTTTTATAATTTGAATGCTTTAACTGTTCAACCGCACATACACATTATTGTTTCTCTGCTGCAATCTTTTACTTAAAAAAATGTATACCAATTTGAAATGCTAGTTATGTTCGTACTCTTGTCTCATCACAGTGTCATCCATCTATTTGGCAGAGCCTCAACCGGTGAAGTTGTTGTAGCTGGCCGGTGCTTTTTTCAATTTGCAGTCCTTCCCCTGAACTGTGCTGTCATTGTGGCGAAAGACTGCATTACTTATGCAGGTGACACACAGGTGCAGGTGGCCAACCAACAGCCACAAGATAATGAGGGGCACTCTGAGACTGTCCTTCCCTGGGTGACACTAGAGCACTGCCCTGATGGGCTTCTGACCATGTGTGGTGTCAGAAATCTTACCCCATGGAAAACTGACCCGAGGGTCACATTTCCATATAGAAAAACAACCCCCAGGTCATTATTCTAGTATTGAAAAGTGACCTTCCCCCCCTTATGGGAAAAATGACACCCAGTCCCTCCTCGCCAAAAGAATTATAAAATGTGAAATATTCTTCTGAAATATGACCATGTAAAATCCAGCCAAAAGTGACCACCAAAGCAATAGAAAACATTTACCTCAGGAACATTGGATGTCACTTTCCACCTGTATTTAAGATGCATTAAAATGTAAAAATGTATTTGTGTTTATGCTGTTCCTGTTCCTACACTGTAGAAAATATCTGAATCTTAGGGTAAAGGTCTGTAAAATGGTAAAGGTTTGAAATTGTGAACAGCTGAAATGTAAATAATTGTATTATTTACAATGAATCATAATACATTTAGCATTTGATGATATACAGACTGCTACTGTATGCTTAACATATTGTTGTCGTTATTTATATGGAAGTTCTGGCAACGCAGTTGGCAGTATTTTACCATAAAATTAATATATATATATAAGTCTGTGTTTGGATATGCAATAAAAAATATGACGGTAATTTGTATGTGTTTATCTTAAGAATAAATATTTGTTTAAATTAAACTACTGTTATGAAATTTTAAAAAATACTCATATTTTATCAGTGGGGTTGCTTTTATATAATGGAAAAAGAGCATGCAAGTAGGATGTCCCAACCAACCACTGCTCAGCTTCTTGCACCCATATCACACTGACTTGCAGACTCAGTAGCTTTTCAACAAATTCTCAGGTTGTCCTTGATGTGAATGGGTCTATCCTACAGGTGGGATATTTTCAATTTTCATGATATGATTGCTAGCTGATTTATCCTTGCATTTACTCAAGTACTCTTATTTTATTGTTATTATTTTTTTATAGCAGCAGACCCATTTAAAGTGTTGAAGATCATTTTCTCCCGCATAGGCTAGCCTGCATGACAACAGTCTTTGATAATATAATCTTATTTTGAACCACTACCAGGTATGGCTGTAGCCTTAGGTGATTTTGTGGACCAGGATTGGTGGTTGCGGGGGAAGTTCAGAATGTAGGTTATACACATCTTTGAGCTATTACGATGGTAATTAGACTGTTTTTGAAGGATGCAAAAAAATAAATAAATAATTTTCCAAGTACATTTTAAAAAATGTTTAAGAATCTGCTAGTGAGTAACCTACTCGTTTACTCAAGTAAACCGGCCCACACCTAGTCTGTCCACAGAATCAACTGTGCATCTCAGTGTACAGCAAGACCTGCTGCTTTTTGCCCGTTTCTGCCCATTTCACAATTTTAAAAGATGCGAATTGAGGGTGCATGCACAGAGGAGGGGAGGGAGGGGCCATAGAACCAGTCAGTAATGTGTCATAGTCATGTAGGCTGAGCCAGCTAGGCAGAAATCAATCCCACGCCTGTCAAAAAAAAAGAAAAAAGTCCCCTGTTGTCACTGTTCTGAATGGGGACCCACCATAGATCAAGCTAGCTGTAATTGCTATTTTATTATAATGTCAGCAAATTATTTTGAATCATTGTTTCCTAAAGGTCAGCAGAAGTATTTTGCCAAAATAAACCAAATGATACTCAAGGGCTGTCCTTATGAGATTGCCGACTGAATCATTCTGTGACATCTAGCCACGTCAGTGATCCATGTCCGTGAAAAGTAGATGAACATTAGCTCGCTGGCCAATGGCCATATTCAGACGGTTTCACTTTTAACGTTCAACTACAGAAGCAATCTTAACAATATCATTTTGTGGGTAACTTAGTGGTACTCCGACCGCTATGGACACAAGTGAAACCCATGCTAGCTATCTCAGCTAAAACAGCCAGACTTGACTTAGGCTACTTGCTGCAATTGCATACATACTAAAAATCGGACGTGCTACAATTAGGCCTATAAAAAACTAACATTACAATGGGGAAAATATGTGCTGTTATAAAAATCAAATAATTGGCTTTAGAACTGAAAAAACATAATTTACCGTTTGTTACCCTTTTTTAACAAGTATGTGCCACTGCAGCAGAATTAGTAGCCCTGAGAACAGCTACATTCACAAAAGATGAAATGTTTTAAGAGTATTGAACTGCAGCTGTAGATGCAGGTGCCGCATCCTCTTAGTAACAAGCTGATCCAGTCCCAGAATCCATCCCTCAGTATACTGGGCTGAAAGGGAAACCTGTTTTAGGGAGGACTGTAATCTACGTTACTGCAACACTCAAATCAAATTATTTAAATTAACCTATGCATTTTAGAAACTTAATTTCAAAGGTTAAAAACCCACTATATGCCTATGAATGATCTCTAATGTAAACAACAAGAGCACATACATTAGCTCCCCTTCTGGACTGACAAATTTTCTCACAAAGTGTAATGTGAAAAAAATACCTCCAGGCAAGTGAGGAGTTTTTATGTGACATCAAAACAGTGTCAGTGCTTTTGAAGTAATATGCTGTATCCTATCATTCTAAACCCACTTGATAAATGGGATTTGGGATGATGTTTGAAATAAAATTCAGCATCATTCAATGTGCCGTGAAGCTGTCCTCAGCTATGAAAGCACCGTTGCTGTGACATCACGTGCAAAATTACAATGAACCAACTTGTGAAAGAAGAAACAAGGAAAACATGATAACCAAATAAGTCTCCACAAAAATATGTTTAGTAGTAGTTTTTAGAGAAACTACTTTGCACTGATTATTTAGCATGTTTATTTCCCCTGGCAGTTATTGTTTGTATTTTGGTGTAGATCGTGCTTTAGTTTATGGTCAGTTCTATATTTCTTCATAGCTGAGCCACTGTGACAAAATTTGACTGTTTTTCTCTCTATAAAGTACTAAAGTTTACTCTATTTTCCGAATTTGAACTTCAAACACAGATGGGGACATGCTAAAAAAGATTAAAATGGATGGGGAGACCCAAAGTGACAGGTTGCCTGGATTTGTGGTCTGATTTGTTATAGTTATTGATTGTGACAAGTAGTGCTGTAGGTGAAGCACTGCGTTTGTTTTATCCGACTGGGTAACCTTTTTTTGAGGCTAGAGAGAGACTTCTGTGTTTGAATGAGGCTGAACCCATCGCTGTAGAATGAGCCGAGGCTAGCCCTTCTCAAACTTTACCATTTTATTCAGAGCCCCAAAGAGTTCTCGAATGTGGCAGGTGCATGCCTGTGGTGGGAAGGCAGATATGTATGGCTCTGATATATTATTTATGAGCATGTCACACTTTTTTTAAGGTCCACAGGCATTTCTCAGCAGTTTGGAGACCTTCATCTTTGGGTGAAAATGATAACATTTCAGGCCATTCGCTAGTGAGATGCTTGATGTTGAGGGTGAAGAATAAGGTGTGTCATTAACCGCAGAGGTGGCAGATGTGCTGTTGTGATTGTGCAGTACTATAAATAATTTACTGCAAATAGCCCCACATAGCACAAACCAAAAATCTGTTTTCTACATCTCCTGTTTTTATAAAGCTTGTCTTGTCTTTCGGTACCATTAACTAGAGGGGCTTACTTTTTATGATTAAATTTTTTTCTCACAGCCAATTTCATATTTCTATTAGCATTGTTTTCCCAAAGAGAGACAGCAGAGGAACATATTAAATGTATTAAGGCATTTTGGACATGTTAAGATGATTCTGCATGACAGAGCGGTGTAGAGAATGTGCTTTCCCACTCACTAGCTGGATCCTGTACTATGCTCTGTTACATCTCTGGTGCAAATTCTTCTGAATGAATAAACAGGCCATATGTAAAGTCTTGAGAGAAATACGGTGTCCCTGCAGAATTCCATCTGCGGTAAATAACACTTTGCGTCAGGGCCATGTATCACCTAACGTATGGCTTGGGGTCATGCGGGAACACAGGTGCAGATGAAGGATAAAGAGGTTGGTGAAAGCGTTGTGTATTAATCTCCCGTTGAAGCAGTTCATCCTTCGCCTGGGGCAGTTTCTCCCACCGCCCCTCCCCTGTCCTTCCTGTGTATTCAGACTTGGCCTCTGGGCCTAATTTGATGATCACACTCACGCCGCGAGCCATCATGAAAGTGATATCAGAAAGACAATAAGGCAATAATGGACTGTAGGTAAGATCTGCTTTATCAACAGAATGCAGAGTTGTTTAGCACTACTGTTTGATGCGTGGGGGAGGGGAGCTTGTGATTTGCAGTATCACGTTCTCAGTGGGTAGGATCTATGAGCTCAGCAGTTGCCTCTTACCATTGTGTCCAGGCAGGTGGAAAGGCCTGCTCCTATGTAAGTCCTCAATAGCATAGCTACCTTTCCATTACAGAGGTAGCCAAGACACACGCACACTCATACACACAGGGACGTATTGGGATGTTTTTGGTTGAACGCTGTCACGGAGGACTGGTGTTACACAGCAAATTCCCTAACCACATTCACATCAGCATTCAGAATAATTCGGTTTTATGGAAGAGCGACACACAGAACGCTGTTAAAGAGCAGCGAGCCCATCATGCTGTGGGACGGGAGAAAGGGAGAGGGGGATGGGCGGCGGTAATACGGGTTAGGAGCTCCAGCGGCATGAAAGCCACACCATCCCCTTTTAAAGGAGGGTGCTGCTATGAAAGCAGAGAGCGATGGCACAAAAGGGCCGGCCCAGTCCAGAGAATGACTGCTCATGGCTTTCTCAGGAATGCAAGGACTCCGGGCTGAATGTGATGCAGAGATTTGGGCCACGCACTGAAATGTTGGTTTTGCTCAATTGTTCAGGAGATAATGGCCTTTACAAAACAGATGTAATGGTTGTGTGAATGCCAGCCATTTAATTAGAATAGGCTTTTTATAACTTTGGAAAAGCACTCATTGCGTGGTTAATACAATGACTTTTTTTTTCCAAGAGAGATAAGGACCCCCCATTAAACTCCTGTTGTGATACTGCTGCATGTGAGGTTGATTCATTTCTGGTAGCATTCTAATGTATTTTTATTCATATTTTGCGGGCCGAGTGTATCTCCTTTGTGTTTGAGTAGTGATTAGTTTACTCTCAAAGCTCTTAAGATAATTTTAGCCATAATTATAACCTTATGAGCTCTCTCTCTCTTTTGTTTTTTCTCTCTCTCCCTCCCTCCCTCATATCCCTGTGATTTGCGGTGTAGATTCATTCCGCATCTAATTGACTCATTTCATTTACCAATTTAGGGTATTAACAAAATAGCCTAGCTTTGCGGTGAGGCGCTAAAGAAACCCGCAAGCACACAGACTACACACGCGTACTTGGAACAGAGACTGAGCTTGATTTGAGATTTGAGGCAGTTGTGCGTTGTGATTGGTCACCGAGCTGCCTCAGTTGTTGGCATTCCCGTTGCCGACGGCACCCAGACGAGGCAGTCCCCTCGTCCCTCTGGGCACGGCTCTGGCTGCTGGGACTATGGGATTACACACACGCAGCGGGCACTGTTCGTTGTCTGACCTCCTAAAATCTGGGCTTTCCTCGACATCTCCCCCTGCGTTAATGTGCTCTTGCTCACTCTCGTGGAGGCTTTCTCCAGAGCTTTTAGGGCCGTTCAGACCTCTGTCCCTGCTGGCACATTGTTCTTCGCTGAAATCGGTTTCTGTGCAGGCAGATTGTTTAAAGGAGCATTTAATGAATGCAATTACGATGATGGTGAATTTTCTGTTCAGTGTGCCTGGGAGAGGACTCGAGCGTAACTCCTCTCTCTCTCTCGGGTATGCAGCAGTGCTCAAACCCACCCCTGCTCTGAGAACGTCTAATTTATTTATATATGTATGTGTATACATATTGGAACAAATCATTTTACATGCTTCGCTATAATGACACAAATCACAGGCGGTGTTATTCAAATTTTATTTTGAAGCACTTCAGCTGCTCTCTGGCACTGTTACTAGCGAAGCAGCACAAACAAAGCAGTCTATTTGTGCTTACTAACTAGCTTGCTAGCTGATAAACAAACTTAAAACAGTAGCCAAGCATCTTTGTTAACCCTAGTCAGACGTGCAAAAAAACTCTTAAGGAAAATCTGAGATATCGTTGAAAAATGTATACGTCTTGATCCTTCTGTTCTCGCTGTCTGCATTTATGAATAAAGACTGTGGCTGATGAGAGACAACAATGGCAACAATGATGATAAGGATAATAAAACGATGATGGCCAGTCAGTTCTTTCTTTCCCCAGGAAGGGAAGAAGCTGCAAGGCTGGATTTGCATCGTCTTTGTCTGGCTCTAGTGCTTTTGACCCTGGAGGGGTCAGAGGTCATTAAGGGTCAGCACACGTGCGAACACAAGCGGGCTTCAGTTTCGGCTGCAGTTTACAATCAGAGGCCAGAGAGCCTGGGGTAAAATACTACCTTTGTGCTGCCACAAGGACAACCAAGAATCAGCGGGTTTAGCCAGGGTGATGAACCACCAAGAATCGCAGACACCATGGAATCGAATGACTGCCTCAATGGACATCAGGATCTTTACATTTTGCCCTCCCTCTCCCAGAGGCTACCGTCAGATCAGGCAGGGCTACGTTCCTGGCGCTAGCAGCGTCCGATCATTACGGATCACCGATGCTGACAAGTTTGCCAAACGGCTGGTGGCTGCCCGAGCTTACCCAACGCGCCTCAAACCACCCCTGGCTCTCCCTTGTGTTTTCATACTTACTGCAGCTTCTCCCAGTTCAAGTCCTATTAACGCTATGCCTGAGATGGGGAGGGGCTCCCACTCACGCCTATGGCAGCTTCAAAGACTCTGCCTGCCAGAAGTGATTTGATTAAAGGTGCACTTACTTGTCTGGTTTATTGAATTAGAGCTCCAACAATTAGGTTTTGCGCAGGGCCCCATTTGTCAGGTGTGATTTTACCCATCATCACGGGCACCTTTGAGGTAGAGGTGCTGTAATTTCATTAAGGGAAGTAGGCAGAGACGAGCCACTGGCTGCTGTGTTTTTTCATATGAGTATGAGTCCATTAGCATCCTAAGTTGAGTCCAAACCCTTAAGAGGTAAATGTGGCTTATGTACAGTGTGTGCTAGATGCTTTCACTGGCTTATTTTTGTGAGCTGAATGTCCTGCTCACAGTGCAGCGATATGTAGGACTGTAGCATTATTAATACGTTTTAATATTCAGGACTGGTCAAAATCATACGGTGGTATTGTGCATTAATGTTCGACCTGTGGCGTATTTATCTGTGTTGGTCCCAGAAGAGTGGACAGGTTGTGTAGCGCTGTTCTGCAGTTGTCAGTGTTGTTGCACCCACAGCGCTGACTCAATCTCTCTGGTGCTTTGTGGGATTAGTCTCACACACACACACACACACAGCGAGACCCCTGTCTGTCTTTGATTCCATCTCCAGCAGACACCAACCACCCACCAACCTGTTCACACCTGAATAATTCAAAGGCCCTGTCTCCATAGCAGGGCCCAGGTACAGGGGGAGTAACCAAAGAGACGACGCGCTGTCAGAATGCCTTTCCCTGACGCTCATGGAGAACCGAGCAGCATGTTTCAGACAGTTTTCTCCTCCTATCATTACCCCACAGAGGGAAATAAAATAGAAATATTTTCTTCTTTCCATCTTTAGTATGTGAGGGCAGCAGGCTATTGGCTCTAGCCCGTCTCATCAAGTATATTTTATTTGCTTTTAGATTTTATATGGTCATCAGTGCCCACTAGCACAACTGCTTTCCTATAACTCACCAAATGGTCATCCTTGTTAGCGTGCATTCTAGCCATTTACAAGTAGGCCTAATACGAGCCACCAGGAAGATAATAAGCCTGATATAGGCCTATTTATAAGGAGAATAAACAAAAAAGGAACAGTGGAACTGCAATTGGTTGAGTTCATTCATTTCCATGTGGTTTCCACCCTGTTCTGTCTGTTTTGTCACCCCATAATGCACTGCACCGTGGTAGCCTCTGCCCATCCAGTCGTGTTGCCTTGGGCCTGCCACAGCCGTAAAATGGGAGAACAGACTAGTAAGTGCTACAGGCAAATCTGTTGAAAAAGGCGTCCCCTTCACACTTGGTTAGAGATGACATCATTCACAGAGGGTTTTGATGAGACACACAGGATGGATTCTAATTTTAGTTCATGTGGGTTCAAAACCTAATACAAGTGAAATGAATTTTGCTGGGTGAAGATTGCAAGAAAATTCACATTTTGTAAAATAGGCTTTTCCTCCCTTTAAAAAAAACAGAAGTATAAGTTCTTCCCGATGTATGGACCGATCGAGGGCAACATCCCCAATGGCTTGAAACTGTACTCACACGCAAATGTCTTAAACGTTGTGACCCTGTAAGGTCATTAGAAACAAGAATGCTGTGCTTCTGTGAATCACAGTGATTCTCAATCCTGTTTGTTCACATTGTGTCAGAGGTGTCGCGTTGGGGGAATGCAAGTGTGTACCTTCTCTCTTCATTTTCACTTTTCTGTTGACATACCCTGTTGTGGAAGTCACTAGAGAGAAGGCTGGTAAAACGACTGATAAAAAGGCGCTCTAGTCCAGAATGATCGTCCACGGAGTTGCCGTCTCTGACCCCAAACCTAATTGAATTTGTGGAGATCAGCTGGAAGTCTGTCACTGACCTGCTCTTGTTATGTGAGCCATATCAGATCTCACAGCTAGAATCTTCAAGACTTTAAGTGTGAGCGTTTGAGCTGGGGCTATGGCTAATGTGAAGAAGCCTTGTAAAGACTAGAGCCGATTACCGGCTTGTTTTCTCATACCATTGTGTTTTTTGTCAGAATATTAGAATCATTCGCTGTGATGTGGAGCTTAGAAAAGCAGGCGGTCTTCCTGTCCAGAGATAAAGAAGACCACCAACAATGGAAGAGTGTTGAGGTGGTCTCTCCGGCATACGCTTGATTGAATTCATCTGAGTTTCTTAACAGTCTTGGGGCGCGGGCGTACGTGCAAGTGTGTAAGAGAAACTGATGCGGTATTAAACAGCTGTGCGCTTGTCTTTTTAATATATAGATCGTTCTCACTGAGGTTTTCACACCTTGGCTGATCTTTATTCTGAACGCTTTATTCATTGCACATTTAAGATCATCATCTTACTTAGCATTGCCTCGAAACCTTCTGTTGTTAGGGGCGTACGCATGAGCATCTTTGCGCGTGATGCTAATGCTGGATGATTTATTCATCCGGCAGCAGCTGTGGAGCAGTCTGAAGCTCTGTGTGGAGGCTCCTGCCTGAGGAGGTTTAGTCCATAAAGGAACTGAGTCTCTGTACGGTCTCCAGACCCTGTGGCGAGTCTGCGCGCTAGCACTGCACCAAGTTACAGGAGCCGCTTAGCTCAAAGGAGACAGGAGGGCACTGTTTTTGTCAGGAGCGTGGCTTACGATGTTAGCTTTAGATCATAGCTTTTTTGCGTTGGTGCAAAACTAGATGCTTCCTCGGCATTGTGTGCACACGTATGTGTATGCGCTTTTGTGTTTTGAGTTTGTGTAGATGGGTTTCTTGCGGAAACCAAAGCGTGTACAGGTCAGATTGATGTCGCCGGAGGAGTTTATGTGACAGTTCTGTGCAGCCTTCTCTGAGGGCTTGTCGCATCAGCAGGCGAGAGAGTCTTCTCAGCTGAGAGTTCAGTTCCTGCTCCAGTGCTTAACGGGTGTTGAAGCGTTGCCACGTATGAGTTCAGAGATTGGAAGAGCATTACAGTAGCACATTTTAGACATTTTCTTTTTAAAGCACTGCATTCCTTAAGGATGTTCCTGGCTGGAATAGAACTCAAGTGCATAAGGGAAATGTTGGCCTAGTTTAATTTGAGGGGATTTGAACAGGGTAGAGGTCCCATTAAGATTCCAGGATGAGCTGGGCCATGTTGCACATGTCTCATATTTGTGCAGACTGACAAAGACTTAATGTTCTCCTTACTGTGCTCACAGCCTTTACTCATTTTCCTCTCTTCTGCCTTCTTAGTTTTGTTGAGCCATTCAGACCTTGAGAATTGACTGTGATGTCATCATTAAGGAACTGAAGGTTGATGGTTCAAATCCAGAGCTTGACCCTCAGTAAAGGCACTTCAGTTAATATTTCTTTTCACAAATGGAAAATGTTCTACTAATTACACATAAATGACCTTTGTTAATGGAATCCACTAAACCAGTAAATGGGTTGGAGTCCACCCCTGTCAAACCCCAGCGACTTCATTTTCTCATTGGCCTATTGTCCATTTATAGAGCTGGGCATTTACAGAAACGACTACACGTCATTACCACAGCAGCATTGCCTCTCTTTGGAAAAACACCTGCTACGTTGTGATCATAAGCCCAACTCTTCAACCACAAGACCAGTCTCCTGCAGCCAATGATGGCAGCCTCTGTGTCTCGGGGACATGTGGCTAGTTTCCTGGCTCAGGCTTTGGCCTCTCTGGGTTCTCCTGGAGGTGAGCCGTCTATCAACCAATCAGATGCCTCGGCCAAGGCGAGTCGGCCAATCAGAACAAATAGGGTTGTGCGTGCATGCTTGCCGTGGGCTTGTTGCAGGGTTCACCGGTGGGCCACGGCCTTGCCTGGTGTGAGCACAGGTCCGTGCCCCTCACCACCAGCAGCTCTGCCGCCTCACCAGCCATCTGCTCACAGTTAGCCTGGGACAGACACCCCTGGCGCAGGGTCAGCGACTGCGTGTATCTGTGCCTGTGTATTTTTTAAAATGTATTTATTTTTTATTTTTTGCCGGATATGTGTGTGTGTGTGTGTGGGTAACAAATGCGTGTGAGGTAGTGCGTTCCAGCCTGCAGTAGGCACACTGACCGCACACATTCAGAAATGCACTATGGAAACAGGGAGCGCGTTGCATAACCGCAACGTAACCGCAACGTCGCTGCTCCTGCGGAGTGGAGCTCAAGGGCACTGCAGCATTGTTCTCTCCCATGCTGCAGTATCGCACAAACAGAGGGGGGAGGGAGGGAGCGATGGAGGGCAGCACGCAGGAGGGAAAGCTGCTCTTCTCTTCATCAGGGAACCATGGCAATCAAACCCCCTTCTCCTCACATGCGTACACAGACACACACGCATACACGCACAGCACAAAGATAAAATCCCTCCTTTATAAAACCAAGCAAAATATGAAGCATGTCTGCGTCAACTACGGCTAGAGCTGTAACGTATTATTTAGGTATTAAAATCTAGCTGTATTATACGTGTGGTGTCCTCAGTTTGTGCAATATTCACGCATACCAAAATAGATGGCATTATTTGCAGAAACTCATTTTCTGTCATTTTTCCCTTTGCTGAAAGCAACTTCTAGAAGGCATCGATTCTGCCATCTTCATAGCTAAATTGGGACGGACGTTTTTTTTTTTTTTTTTTTTTTTTGAATTGCACAGCATTCTAATGTAGATTACATTACCAGTGAATTTAAGCTTTGTGAACATTGCCTTTGAAAATAGGCCTCAGTCAAGTTCACTAATCATCCCCTTTTCACTTGACCTCATTCTCTTGGAGGAATCCCCATTGAGAGCTGGATGTGAGACCAGTGCAACCTTGATTGTCCTTCCTTTCGATATAGACTAAAGCACAGCACTGCTTCTGGTAGTGTCTACATTGAACAGTTCAGTGTCTCACAGATCTTAGACTGAGGATAGTTTATGTGAAAACAAGCTGTAGGTTAAGTTATCTACCATATTGAGAGGCATGGTCAATATGGTTTCATTCAATGTATGCATATATTCCATATTTATCTGGGGAGTGCATTATCAAAAATGTGTATAGGAAAATAATGTTACATTTGATTAATCGTGGGTTTAAGATTGAAATTTATTTTTTGTAATTAGGCTACCTGTGTAAGTATTTTTAGCTACAAATATTCTTCTCAACAAAGTATGTTGGTAGTGATATTTTTGTTGAATTAGGGGTAGAGCTGTGGATAGCCTGCTACTGTAGCGACTGGTTTACCTTCTTATGTTAGAGCCAGATAATTAGTATGAAGACAAAAGTAGACAACACTGGGAAGTTGTGGGAATCAGCTTTACCTCCGCTAGTATTAGGCTATAAGACTGGTAGGTCATAGTGGTTATATGCATGTGTGAAAGGACCATATTTGAAAATTTCCATTTTGTTTGTCTTGCCTCTATGTTGCTCTTCAAATTCTATCAGTAGCAAACCTCTGTACACGTGCTTTGTTGCATGTCAAATCTAGTGTGACGGCCTATAATGCTATTACAGTCAGTTTCATTTGCAGTTCCTGGCAGTATTCATGTAGCCTATAGGCCTATATACGCTTATGTTTTCTTTTATTTAGGCTACTAAAACCCAAGACAAGCCTCAGGATAGGTTTGGGTTCCTGCATGTTTTTGCCATGGGAGCCATTACTCATCAAAGGAAACGTTAAGTGCTTCACTAAAGAATGTACAGGAGTTCACATAACCTCCTCTCTTGCTAAAACACAGAGCGAAATGTAGCCCTCAGTGTGAAACCCTAATTAATAGTACGCCTGCCAGGCACTTGGATGTTACACAGGAGATATTCTTTGTCGGTGAGGATTCACATTTAGAACAGTTTGATATGTGAACGTTCTGTTGTTCCCAAGATCAGATATTCAGATGATCAAATCCTGCTTTCCCCCCGCAAGCGCTGTATGAAAATCTGTAGTCACTTTCACTCTGCGGCAGGAATACGAATGCTTCTGTATTGCGTGCCTTGTGTTGCGTGTCGTGCATTATCTTTTTAAAGTTCTCCTTGAAACGGTATTTGAGAATTGATGAGAGAGAACACAGCTCTGGTTTCTATTCATTAACAGGTACTGGAATTGTCAAATAAGCCAAATGAGAGCCTGGTGACCTCGTGTTTGAATAGTAGCCTATGTGGACGTCTCTTTCTTTGTCTTGCGGTGTCTGTGCTCCGCGTGATTTTGGGTGAGGGCTGGAGATTAGTGGAGTGTAAATTCCTGCTTCCAGAGCAGCATGGCTCTGTGTTGGGGGGCGACGGCCAATGAAGTCTATTTCCACGGCTTCTCAGAGGGTTTCCTGACCTCATTAAGTCCACTGATGTTTCTGCTTTCATTAGAGCTGAACAAGCTACCAGGAACAGGAGCACTGATATGCAGCCATTTTCTTTTCAAAGCCAGTTGCCTTCTGAGCCCAAGAAAGCCTTGCATTCTGTGGCCATCTTGTCGAAGTAAAATTATTTTCTTTTTCTTTTTTTTATGATAAAAGAGTAACGGAAACGATGCTTGAGACCAAACAGCAGCATATTTGACATTTGAATGATCGTGCCATTACTAATTGGCTGCTTGGCTCACGGCAAAGTGCTTATTTTCAGAAAAATGAAGATAGAAGAAAAATAAAAAAACATCCAATTTATTCTTTGTTTTTCTTCTGATAATATTTCTTATCATGAAAGAGCCTGGCAACCCCTGCAGATCATAACTGATTATTTGTTCATCAGATTGTTGCTTTTTGGCTGTGGATCTCGCTTCAGTTACAATAGACATTGTTTACGGATAGGACTATATTTTCCTTCTGTGCATGGGGGAGACTGAACCAGAGCTTGATCTTAGAATTATACATAGAATATTCAAATGTCAAATCAATCGAAAAGCCGCATAAAAACACAGAACAAAAGCAGCGAGGAAATGATGCAGGCAAAAGGAAAGCAAGTCTCTAAGGGTCTTCAAAGGACAGAATCAAGGGATGTATGTTCAATCTGGATGGAGGAGGGATGGTATTCTGGGAGAGAATATGAGTCAGGCTAGATGTTGTAGGCGTTCATGTTATATGCTGTTTGTGACAGGTGGTTTATTTCCCATTAGACTGAACCTCATTGATTCTTGTGATGAAGTGCAGTGCAGTGGAAGCTGAATGTTTCCATCTGGCCTTTCCACCCTGTTCCATTTGGTCTCATCTCCTCCCTCACACTAGTGCAGGTTTATAGCATAGCAAATATGATTCATTTTTACTGGGTCCATGTATGGCATCGTGATTTGAATATGGTGATTTTGGCAAAATAAAAGTATGCATCAACAGTAGAGCTGGAGAATCAAAAGGTGAGTACACAGTTGAATTATAAGGTGGTTTTGTACAGGTATGTATTGGAGAGGGCTTTGGATTTAAAGTATCAAATGGGCAAAATAAGTTTCAAACAAATTAACACACTTCATTGCACAGGCAAACAAAAACACACTGCCATCTGTTTTTTCGAACTCTGGTCAACAAACAAAGGTGAAACTGTAATGGCCTTGAAAATTCAACCTTTGTTATCTCTCGCGCAGAACGAAGCTTACCATCTTTGTGCCCTTCAGGGGGCTGAGCCTCTCTCCAGTCATTTAATGGGTGGAGCCTCAACCATTTTAGCCCATTTATAGGAGGAGCTCTCTCTGGACAACTGGAGTTATTGGTTTCCATTGACAGTGAACACGAAAATTGTGAGAATACAGGACATGCTTTCTGTCCATGGTAAAGGGACACAATGGATGAGAGAGAGGGGAGAATAGACGGGGGGCGGGGCAGAAGGAAAATGAAGAGAAAAAGGGAGGGTGGGGAAGAGATTGGGTGAGGAAAAGCAAGGAAGTGAGGGAGGACAGACAGGTTTGTCCGCTACCAGGAGCACAAGGTGATCCTGTCAGGTCTTGATTAATTGCCGTGAGACCACAGCACAGAACAAGCTTCAGAAGGCAGCCATTAAATCGCACACACTGGCTTTCCCTTCCTGTCTCTCACGCACATACACAGACGCACACACGCACATAGACATGCACACACACACACACACACATACAGAAGGCAGATGTGCTAAACGAAATTGTAAAACCAATGGAAGTGCAATACTGTTTAATGTCGAGACTTTAATAATGTATCCATCCACAGTGGCTGACAGTGACTCTCTCCTGCTCTGCTATGCACTGCTTTTGTTAAGCCTTGCTTGTCTGCTTGCTTGCTCTGCTCCCTGATGCCTGTTATAACAATGACCTCTTGCTGTATTTTTCAGATTGCATATCCATTCCCCTACATTAGCTTTTCCCAAGAATGGCAAGCGGGCATCCCACTGACAAATTCAGTTTCTTGTACCAACCCGAAAGCTGTCAAAACCTGAAGAGGTCAGTGTAGAAACTGCTTGAATGCTTTTTTTTTGTCCATCCTTGTTTGTGAGGGGCCTGGGTTGACCTGAAGTTCAGGTGTGGCGGTGCTGGGTTCCACACCCTTGCACACCACGCTCAGCCCTGAGCAACTATGTTCACCAGGACATCCAAAATTTGAGGCTGAAATTATTTTTTGTGTCTTGATTTGAACTGGAACTTGCTATTTTTGTCAATGTGAGTTTACTCCAAAAAAAAACGTGTTGGTACTGAATAAACTGAATTCTTTATCATAATTTATTTTTTCCTTTCTTTGCTGTTTAATTTTTCACTGTCTGTTCTCTGTCCTGTGTTTGTGCTGATTATGTGAAATCACTGCTTGGACATTTCTAACCTGCCATTCTTCCTTTCAGTTATCATGGATCATGACTTTCACTGTTGATAAAAAGTGTGTGTCTGTGTGTGCACATAAGTGTCTCTTTTTGTGTTTGTAGTTTGTGCATTGAGTAATTTTCTTTGTGTTTGAGTGAGTGAGTAAATGAATGAGAGAGGTTGTATGATCAGGTCTGTACATAAAACTGATTGGGAGAAAAAAAACCTATTACATGATGCCAAATTTCCTTTAACTTGCTGGGGGAATGACTTGCTGTGCATTTTAATAACCCAGGTCTCATGTTTTACAATGTGCTTATGGTAAGGCCCGCTAAATGTCCTTCACAGACCTAGTTGAAATGCTGTTCCTGTTCCTGATAAAGAAATAAGACCCACAATGGTTGTGAGATATTTCATCAGCCCTCACTCTTTATGTGTTTGTTTTGGCTTGAGGGAGTAGTTACAGTCCTCAAAAGCCAGACAAACTCCAACTGTGTCAGTCTTGCACAAATGTTGATGTGTAACTTCAAGCAGACGTTGACTTTTGTTTCCTTTTTTGTGTTTTTAGTCAGTGCTGAATAACAATATCCCTTTTTATACGAAGATCTGCACTTTTACACTTCCAGTGGTTCTTGACGGAAGCTAAAGAAAACCGAGACAACTACCTAACCTAATTTGTCTAGGGTTTTCTCCAGGCCCAGACTTCTTCACCAAACTGTATCTCAGATGATTGTCTGTTCTGAGAGGGGATTTGTTATTAAATAAAGCCTGTGATGAGCTGAAACATGCAAGAAAGGAAAGTTTCTGAGGCCAATCATTTATAGAATCACACTACTGTTGTGAGAAGGTGCATACTCCTGTGTACACCTGTAAAGCTCTTGCTATTCCAGTGCTAAATTGCAGGGAAGCAAGTAATAACTGGTGAGTGTTCGATTTCTGCATTCTTTATGTGGGTCAACACTTCTGTACTTGGCTTAAAACTCCATCCTATCCTTATAACCTTTTTTGTCTTGTTCTACTGTAACACATCTGATGCCGAGTGAATCCCCTCAGGTGGGTCTCGGTAAGGACTGTTTCCAGAACCCCAGTTGATCTGAAAAGGATTACCTGGAATGTTTGATGGACCAAAAACTTTGTTTTTTTATTTGGATTCATATTAGGTGTAGATTTGGATTTTGGGCCATGGTCGCTCCCTGCTGGAATCCAGTGATAGTGTAGACATGGTTCTCCACCCACCTGTACATGTATTATCGTGTACCCTTCATACATTTGTATTATCTGGCCAGGTGTTAAGGCACCCTCAACACCTTTGCACAGTATGTGCATCTGCATCTTCTAACTTTATTCAGAGTTACTTGTCACCACCTTCTAATATCCGCTCAGGAGCGTCACAGGATCCACTGCTTCTCATTTCCGTGACCACTGTTCCAAAACCCACTTGCTGTCGCCGTTTCTACATTTAATCCATGAATGAGCACAAGCCTGTCGTCTTGGACACAGTGTCCTCTTTCTTCCGTGTGTGTGTGTGTGTGTGTGTGTGTGTGTATGTTCGTGTGTACCGCAGTCTCTTCGTACCCGTGAAGCCCAGCACGGTTTCTCGGTGTGCGCTGCCTGGAGAACGGACTCCCTGTCCGCTGCAGCCAGGCGAGCCATCACTGCTCTGCTGACCTTTCATCGTATTTACCCAGCGGTTCAGCTTTTTTCTTTGGTCCTTGTTTCCTTTTATTTATTGTCTTGCACCTCCCCAAAAGCTTTCCCAGCTGGAACGTACCCACATAGGGCAAAGTTGGGGCTCCTGTTACCATGGCAGCTCTCTCAGACCGTTCTAGGAGCAATGGCTGCTTCTGGGGTGTTCATTGCTCTTTTTTTAAACATTCGTACTGTGCTCTGAGTTGATACATTCAGGTGTTTTATCCCTACACCAATGGAAATACTTTTGGTTTAATGACAAAACGTCACAGGTGGGAAAGCCCTAAAATAATCTGCTGTTCCTTACCTGTTAAGGATGACAGTTGAAGGACTTGTTTCAGAAAATCGGCTGATTAATTCTTACTCATGGACTCCACATGAGTCTCCAGAGCATTTACAGGTCGCCGCCAGGAAACATTCCAGCCATTTTATTTCTAATGGAATATTGACAGTTCAGACTCCACCCTGTGCAGTATTACAGACTTTGTTAGTGTAACGTGTATTGTCAAACTGATTAAGCGATCCAGAATATTTCTCCAAGTAACAACAGTGCTATTCATGGCATCAAGGAGACATGGAGCCCTGTGTCTTGTGCTCTGTTTGAGAGTTATATAACTTGAAGTAGGTTAGGAAACCACAGAAGTATTTCAAATTAGCATGTGCTTGTGAATCACTTTGAAGTGCTTTTCTGCATGGATACTGTATCTGCTCTCAAAAAGTAAAGGAATAATGCATTATGAAATGTTTGATTTTATTTGAAATTAGGTTACATTGTAAGTGCTTAAGGGGAGAGAACTTGAATAAAGAAAGATTTAGTATAATAGCTTAGGGCCTAGCATTTTAAAATAGAATGTGGGGCTGTAGTGTAGGAACTTAGTTGCCAGAAGGGGGCACTCACACCAGAGAAGGTAAGGAAGCAGGGGGAAGAGTGGTATATGTGATTTTTGATATGTGCTTTTGGCACTGTCTTCTGAATTTATACTTGTGTATGAGAGTGTTAAAGAGAACCAACTTCCTATGGCTCTTTTTATTGACAGCCTATTGCTCCTCATCATTCTATGCCTGGACCATGGTCAACCTCAGTTTTAAGTTTAATAAGAGGCTTCTAGTATTTAGCCTCAAGTCTGCAATTTTAGTGAGCAGTAGTGAGTAAATGGTTCCATGGTCTTGTCTCTTTCATGTTAATGTTTGTCTGTTTTATGTTAATATTTGGCAGGTGGAAAGGGAAGATGACAAGGGGAAAAGCCTTCTAGGCAGCCTGCCAGTGGCTTTAATAGAAAAACATTCCCAATTGTACCGTGTTAGCGTCTCCACAGGCCTGAGGCGCGTGGCGCTAGCTGCAGAGATGCACCGTACATGTGACGCTGTTTGATTTAGGCGTTTCGTTGACCACCTGGCCATAATTCACAGGGAGGCTGTTTGCATATCTCCATCTCTTCATGAGTAATGTGACTCATTTGCTCATTACCTGGGCTGTTTGCCTTCAGTCCATCATCCCATCTTCCTGTTAGACTGCGGAGCCTCACTAAGCTTTATTCTCGACTGTCAAATTCTGTCCTCCCAGCAGGGGTGCTGTTAGCCCTTTGCTGCTGTGTTTGTACCCGTCTGCTTTTATGTAGCCTATCTGCCGTGCGTGCTTCTCCCAGAGATTTTATTGTGTGTGCGCATGTGTGCTGCTCTTAGCTTCATCATTTGTCTTGTTTTTATTGCCAAGCTAGGTGCGTACTGTAAATATGTATGAGATCTGGAAACATCAGTGATGTCATGGCAAAGTAAGTGACCAAAAAATAGAGCCAGCACAAAGTAGATTTTAAATTAAGTGAGAAATTTACCAGTCGAAACTTAATCAAAATTCAGAGTACAGAAATGAAATGAACTCTGTCTTAAATTAGAATGTTGTGAGGAGGCTAATGCATTTCATTAAAAAAAAACTTTTTTTAAACTAAAATGTGGCTACTTGTGTTTTCCAGAAAAAAAACAACTCATTTAAAAAGGGTTTTGACAGACCCATGAAGGTAATGTACAGCACAGGGATTTGTAACCCACAAAGAAGATCCATTATAGTCACATCTGTGTGGCTGTTTCTTGTTCTCTGTAGCTGCCTTTCCACTGACCCACTTTGGCTATTTGTGTACGAGCACTGTGCAGTTTGTGATGGAACATCACCTGTAATTGAACTTCTTTACAGTTTGCAGTTAGCTGCTGAATGCATCTGCCTATGTAGCATTCGTTTCTAACTACATGAGTAGGGTTTCCTTTGTGTTCGCTGGCTAGATGCAAAACGAATAAATCATTATTGTGGTGTATTTATTATTCTGGTTTCGGAGAGACCACCGCATAAAATGTTCAGATATGAAATGAAATGCGGATTAGTTTGTCTGGGTTTGCCGTCTCATGTGACTCATTGCAGGCTTTAACGACTGATGATACAGCCCCCCCCCCCCCCCCCCCCCCCACGAAGCCAAGTGAGCGTTGGCGTTTTCAAACATGCCTACTTCTGCTAACTCTTAGCATAGGATGAGGGTACCGCCGTGCCTCAATTAACCAACATCCTGACCAGCCCAATCCAGTTTGCCTAAAAGACACCTTGGGCTGTTCTGAGGAACTGCTGCCTTACAGCCGAAGGCGGCTTCGCGGAAAAGTGCCTTTCATGAGTCTGTCGGACAGACTGCTGCACCGCTTTACCTGAGGCTCCATGCTGTAACCTGAACGGGATTAACAGAGGGAGTGGTAGTGAGGTCTGACAGTGTTTACTGATGTAATTAATCACCCCTTCTTTCAACTCCTCACAAGCTACAAGCTTTTCTTAAAAAAAATTATAAAACCAACTTGTCACACCTTTTATAGTTTGAGTTAATGTAGTGCCACCTGCCCCCTGCACAGAGAACTACAGCTGGAGCACATGGACTTCTTCACTCAGTCATAAGCCCGGGTCTGTTTTCCACTCTGCTGTGGTACTGTGGTAAGAGATGTGCTGATCCAAAAAATGCCTAACTCTCACTGATGACCGCTGGTATCCTGTGGGTGTCTGGCAGGGGGCTTGGTGGAACTAATACACCATTAACCCAAGGAAGCCGGGCCAGCTTAAACCAACCCTACCACTGGCAGGACGGAGTTGTTATGGACTACCATAGCTGATAGAGTTAATGTCATAGGGAGGATAATGTCCGAGGGATAAAGTCTACGACCGGGTGTAAGCAACTGTACCTCCGCTCTGGACACAAGCTTTTTAAAGTTTTTAAAAAATGCATCATTATATTTTCCTGCAGGGTGGTGAGTCCAAAACGTTTCTCGTGGGTCGATGCGTGTTTTGTCTCGTCTTTTTTAGATGTTCTGTCTGGTTCGTCGTAGCAAAACTATGTCCCTGCGGTGTTTGTTTATAGGTGAACTGCAGGTTAATGCCATGACCTTTGGCTGTATGACTTCACGTTGCTTTGTTTTTGGTGTGGAGACACAATTTTAAATATGTATTTTTCTCTCTCTCTGTTCCCTCTCTTGCTTTCTCTCTCCCTCTCGGTTTTCCATTTCTCTCTCTCTTTCAGCAAGAGTAGACTGTCTTCCACCATGAACCCGGTTTATAGTCCCGTTCAGCCCGGGACTCCATACGGAAACCCCAAGAGCATGGCGTACACAGGTGAGCCATCGGGATACCTTCTACGGGGAGGTGGGCGTGTGCACCTGCACAGGTGTGGGGGGGAAGCGGAGTTAAACTGACTGCACTGTTACCATACCAACCGGCCAGACTCAGGTCGCCTAGTCTCAGATTCCAAACGGAGATGTTCCGACAAAAAACAAGAATCAGAGTATTGTAACTGAGTTTATTTGGTGAAAGTAAATGGCAGCTCAAAACCGTAGTTGGTAATTCAGTGGAATGGATGTATATATGATATATAGTGCTGTGTGTAGGAAGCTTTATTGAAAAAAATATTTATTACCCATTTCAGTGTTCTGGGAGGAAGACTAAAAATTGATTTTGGGTCAACAGGGGCTCATTGTCTGTGTTATGTTTTTAATTTTTTCAGTGTTTATTTATTCTTCTTTTGTTGGTATGCCTTTTGTCTTTTAAAAATTATTTTACTGTGTCATTTTCTTTTAAAGTTTTTAATTTTGTATCTGTTATCCTCAGTGCTGTATGAACTCATCCAGTATTATTCTTGTCTTGTTTGTTCATGTTCTTTATTTTATCCTCTGAAATCCTTTATTTAGTGTAATCCTTTTTGCTTACATTCCCTTTTTCCCCATGACTGTGTCGGTAATTCAGATGAACGTTTGACTTTGCGAGTGTGGTGTAGCATCTGAAGTGCTCCCCCGCTGATACGTGTGCCAGACTTCCAGGGTTCCGCTCTTTGTTTCCTCTGTGGTCCTACAGAGAGCTGACCATGCCGGGTGCGAGGTGGCCATTGGATTGACAGGAAGCCACTTTAGATGCGGTCTCCTCACTGTGGCAAATACCGAGCGGGGGCCGACAAGCCAAAGAGAAAAAGAGAATGTCTGCACATGTCGCTTGAGATACGCTGATGGTGTCGTGGCTGCTTTAGGGGTCAGCAGGCGCCAGTATGATAAACAACATTTTCCGTTACCAGGGAAGGAAGGGAGCTTCATACCCGGAATTGCGCGCGCATTTGGTATTTAGTTTGCGGCTGGCTTCTGTTTTCCAAACCCGGTTTAGCGTCGTCGGTGCGTGACTCCCACTGGATGTCACAGCTTGACATGACTCAGAGTGACACCCTGCCTGTCAAAAATCAGCATGCATGAATATCCATGGTGAGATTAGCGTCATTTCTGCTTATCGCTTTCCATCAAAGTCCAGACACCAACTTGTCAGTGCAGGAAGGAGCCGAGCAGGTGTGTGTGCGCGAGTGCGCACCTGCAGTGTTATTTCTAGCTGATTACATGTACTGATCGTGGTCTTAATGATTCCGGTTATTTTTATCTCTTCCTGTTTGTAATGAGAGGCAGAGAATAAGAGACTCGGAATTGCTGCCTCGAGCTGCTAGTTTTTCTGGGGCAGTGTTTTCCTATGAATCGGGTGAACCTTTCCTGCAGAAGGCATGATTGCATTGTTACAAAGTAACCCTGATGGCATCTCTGTATGCAGTCAGGATACAAGCAGTCCTGTGGCTGAGCACCTGGGCTCTTGTGCTTCCATTAGGGGATGCAGATCCAGTGGCTGACAGGTGCCACAGCTCTGCGTCCTGATAAAGTACAACCGCAGTACACGGTACCCCCAGACCTGCCCCCACTTTACCCCCATGCCCACCCCAGCCTAGGGTGCCAGGGTGGAGGGGGAGAGGAAGCAGCTCCACTCGGAAACGGAATGGAAACCCTGTCCTGAAGCGCGCAGTCAAACACAGTCGGGCCGTGAACATAGGTCGATGCAAACCCGGCCCCGCCTCCCCATTGGCTGTCCTCTCGGCCATCCTCATTCAGCTTTGAGCTGCAACAGGCACAGCGGAGCCAGTTCTGGAATGAGAGTGCCAAACCTTGCCACTTTCCAAGCAGAGGCATTCAGCTTTCATCAGCATGGTTTTTTATTGATGTGTCAGCAAGGAAGAGTAATTTTCCTTCTGTCTGATTTAAGAATGATGGAATATTTATTCGCTGATGCTGTCAAAACCGGATGTTTGTATTAAAAAAACAAGAATAATGATTCATGAATGCGTATTGAAAATTTAAGCTTCCTAAAAAGAGGCTTTTTTACCTTGTAAAAACAGGCAAACAGCTGACCCCCGATTCCCCTGACAAAGACCTTGTCAGTGAAAACTTTGTGTTTGTCTGTTCATGTATTGAAACGTTCCTTTCACAACGCAGTCCATAGAATTTATGTGAGTCTTTGCTGAGAGTGGGTGCTGCATTATGCCCTGTGACATTTTCTCTTTTACCCAGTACCTCATTACTAATGGATGTGAGAGTGTACCCTGGTTCCCATTCATCCAAAGCCGTTAATTGGAAACCCCCACAAGCTGGTCTCCTTAAGTGGATTACTGCACTTGTGAAAATGTCATTACACTAACTTAGTGCTGTAAATTAATGGCTGCGTGGTCAGTTGAGGGTTTGGGTCAGCTGTGGGATAATGGGTAATGGTTTATGCGCACCGCCAGTTACAGTCACGGTGACCTTTTCGCTCTCAGTAGCTAACCCAGAATGCCTCAGGTCTGACCTCTGCAGCGTACTCCTCGAAGACATGGCTCTTCCTCAGGGTCACAGTGCCTGTAAATGAAGGCATGAAAAACATGGGCTTATTGTTGTTGCGATGTTCTTATTTTGCCCATCTGTATCAGCATGGAGAGCTGGTTGCTTTGACGAATAGCCACTGAAATGGATGCCACCTGGTTCTCCCTTCATAAAACAAAAAAAAAATTATGAAAGCTTGGAAGGGCATGTTTTCCTTGTGCCTTTACTTTGTCATTTTTACAATATATGGAAAGCTGCTTATCCAATTAAAAGATTAAAAGATAAGAGATTCACTGGTAGAATAATGCCTCCCTGTGTCCTCAGCTGAAATATCCACATCCATTATTTTGTACATTATTTCTTCCGCTGACTTGTCATTGACTTGGCTTTGCCTGTTATTTACAGCCTTTGGCCAGTGTGATGCGATTCTCATAAGCAGTTGATCCCTTCAAGAAGAGTTTCAGTTGGATGAGCAGGGGGAGGCAGCAGTGAATTTGATTGTGATTTTTTCAGGTGAATTGGTTTCTGCAGCTCCTTCTCGCTGTGAAAGCATTTGAGGTGCCTTGAGTAGAGTCATTAAGGTTTGCACTGGGACCGTGACTTAATTCTCCTAGCACTTTAAAATGGAAAAAATGGCCTCTCCCTAGTGATGCCTGCTCCTCTCTGACTTTTCATCTGCAAGACATTTTGGGACCTGTGCGGCGGGGGCGGTTTATAACTCTCCGCTGACTGGACGGCCTGTTTGGAGGTCATTCCTCACACAGACCCATCTGTATGGAAGTGTACCAACATGAATAGGGATGCTGCCAGACGCTGTCGGGAAAACTGGAACAGGTGTCCCAGGACACCTACTGTTTTGCCTACATTCCTTTTTTACCGTTGCTGTTGTCTGTGCTCATGTAAGTGCCCATTCCAGTGCTGTATATAGCCATAGTAGCACGGTTGAGTAAGGTTAAGTTATATGTCTTCTATATTTTGGTGAAGGTTGAAATGATAAAAATTAAACCTGCTGGATTTGTGGGTCTGCAGAATTTTGGTTTGTTGCCATGACAGCAGAGGATAGGATATTATATGGCCTACCTTTGTACAGACCAGTCTGTCTGTCTGTCCGCTCGCATCCCCAGTGACACAGTTTCTTTCATTTTCAGTGGACTGAACCTGATGCCAGGATTTTTGCTTTCTCATACCTTCTCTTTCTCTCTTACTCTCTCTTCCCTCTCTCTACTTTTCCTCCATGCACTCATCTTTATCTCATTTGTTATTCTGTCCTTTCTTAATCTACCCATTTCTCTTCATTGCGCTTGCACATATCGTTCCCTTGCTCTTTCTCCATCCCGTTTGCCTGGTTCTCCCTCTCCTTATTGCCTGTAGTTTTCTGTCTGTGTCGCTACCCCTCCACGGGTCTCAGACAGCAGCCCATGGAGGTAGAAACAGAGGCTGGGCTGGAATGTTAATGCACTGGAGGCCGTCAATGATTAATGAGCTCTGGGACTTCGAGAGAGGGGGAGGAGGGAGGAGGGGAGTGAGAGGGAGCAAGATTTTCCCCTCCCTGCTCTTTTAGCACTTACTTATTCATTGATTTGCTTCACTGTTTTATGTAAAGCCTTTGGAAACATGTTATCATTCCTCAACTATTTCATATTGTTCTTTTGGACATGGGCTGCATTGTTGGTTGGAACTGTTTTTTTGTTGCGGCATTGCTTCAAGTCTGTGGTCCTGTCAGGTAATTTCAGGCATGATTCATATATTTTGATGCTGTACTCTTAATAAAAGTATTTTTAATAATATATTTTGTTAAGTATTTGACTCTATAAATGAATAATATGGGACTCAAAATAACTTATGATTTGTATTCCAAGCTGTCAAGCATCCGTCAAGCTCATAAGCGAACCTGTACTGTTCAGTGAACACATTTTCAACTTGGATTCAACCCGACAGCTTCTATCTGATTTCCATTTTCTGTCTGCTGCTGGTCTAGAGTGTATTTATGTACAGTGGTTTGGTCCTTCCCAGACTGAACCATGCTTCTTTTGGTTCCACCTGGGATCCACCTGATTCCTTGCAGCTCCAGGGGCTTTGTGGTAATGATTCTACCCTCAGTCTTCTCAGAATATTGTTCACATTGATTCTTTCTCTCTTTTCTCTCTCTGACTTTCTCTTCCTCTGTTCACTCCTTGTTTCCCTGTGTGTGTCACATGGTTGAGTTGAGGAGCCTGCTTTATTCTTGCTTGGTTTCTGAGTGACTGCAACAAAGCTGCAGCAGTGGTGTAGTAACTCATTTTTCACATTTCCCTGGGCCCTGCGCAACCTGACCAGCGTGGCAGCCAATCAGCAGCTTCCCAGCCGGCCGCCTGTCCAATCGGCATTTGCCCTGCTTCTCCTTTGCTGGCCCCGTTGATGGTTCTTTAGGGTTCCGGTAGATTTTGCCACACGCCATTAATTTGGCTCTCTGGCAGGCAATCCTTCATGCATCCCTTTGTTAGAGTCAGTCTGTGTCTGGCAGTCATAGTTTCCGGCTGCTTCCATAAGGTCCTCCTGTTTTCACACGTTTAAGGTGCTGCTCATGAACATCATTCAGTGATATGGGAATAATGCCACATGTAGTACTACCCTCTACCTTTCTGTTTATCACTTTCTGTTACAGCGCTGTCAAAGCATTTGTCATGTGACCATATAATGACTTATATGGCGTGGGTCAAGGCAGGGTCACCATGGATAAAGCCTATTGTGTTGCAGGGTCCTAATGTGCCAGAAATGCAGGGGCTGCTTTGGTTTGTGTGTCTGATTTTGTGTTCTCTGGATTTTGTGACTTGTAGTGTCACAATAGAGGTCTGCCTAATTTTGTGTGTATTTGTCTACACCTAGAAATCAGGAGTTCTCAGGCCTTGAGCCCCAATGGCAGGATTGCATTGTTTCTTGTGTGATCTACGAAGAATAGACCACATTGCTGTAGTTAAGGGAGCTGGGAAGATGGGACATAATCATCTTGTCTGTATGCTGTGTGACAGGTTCACACAGTTCTAATGCCTTGATATGTACAGGCATTTAATGTAGACTTGTCTCATGTATGCATATGTGTGTTTCGAGCCATGGATCACAGGGATGTAATGTTGTGCAGAGCCTCCTTTGAACAGTAGAACTGGAACTAAGATGGTTAGCTTATGACAGGGATGGGGTGATTTGCATTATCGTTGGGGGAGGTGTAGAGGGGTTCTGTCTGTGCATGTGGCAGCTGGCCAGGGACCCCCACAGTACCTTCATGGACCCCTTGTTAAAAACCCAGTACACTGAAGGTAAAGCGAGGCACAAATGGCCATGCAGGTTGTTATTTTTAGAAAAGGACATTGAGACCAAATTCAAGGCATCCACAATTCAGTGGGACATTATGCATACTGCTGATTGTAGGTGATGTCTCGGGTCAGCCAGGTTTGCAGGGCTGTTTGGAGCAGGAAAGCACCTATGGGCGCAGATAGACACACAGGTTTTCTGCAGGTATGGCTCCCCCGTGTGTACAGCAGTACAGCTGCAGACATGTTGCAGCATTCTCCCTGCCTATCTATCCCCCAGAACCCCCCTTTCAAGGCATTCTGGGAACTAGTGTATAGCGATTTTGCCTTTGGTTCCCAGCAGGCATTTGTAAAGAGGGTCAAATGTGCGAAAACGTGTCATCTCTCCCCCGCTACAGAAACACGCTCAGAACTGGCCTGCATGATAAGGAAAGACCAGCAGTGTGCAAACACTAAAAGAATTTCTGAAAAGCCGTATTAATAATTCATACGCTGCTGTCATTCGCTTTACATTTCATGTTGGCCGCTCTCAGTGAAAGCAGGGGGGAATGTTTCCTCGGGCGAAACAACGCACAGAAGCCCCCCTGCTGATTGTGAGTTAAAGTGCCCTCTAAAAACCTACGCAGTCCAGAAAACAGTCTCGGCTTGACTGGGAATCTCAACCCTCTGAGCCTACGGTCACTCGATTTTACCCTCGATCTCAGACACAGGCCGTAATAAACAACAAGTCATACATGTTGACACATGTTCTACGCCGAAGGGAAAAAATGTGAAAGCGGTAAGTTGTATCATGCTATCTGATGCGCTATAAAAACTGAGGGAGAACCCCCATGATTAAGCTCTATCAGAGCGACTGCAGTGTTGTTTTTGTTTGCCGAACAGATTAGCGTGGTGTTGGCTTTGTAAATACGTACAGAGCCTTCATTGTAAACTCTTTGCTCTCCTCTGATCTAGTGCCAAATTTGAGTTTCTCCCGCAACATGCAAACAGCGAATATACCCAAGAGGACATGTAATGTTCCTCTAATACCTCCGCCTCACCCCCCAACATTGCATTAAAGAGAACAGCTGACGCCGTCACACCTCAGGCCTCTGCGTCCGCGCCCGGCCTGCGTGCTGCCTGCTGGCTGGCTGGCTGGACACGGCGAGGAAGCGAAGGCAGAAGAGGGCGGGAGGAAAGAGGGATAGAAAGGAGGAGAGCGAGAGAAGGGATTTCTGCCGCTCTGATTGTCGCGTTGCTGGAGGCGGCGGCGGTGATTAGCATTCCAGCGTGGAGCCGTTGTTGCTGCCGCCGGGGCGCCGGGGCGCTGGGTATTGACGGAGCGCGGCGGATGCTGCAGAATTAATTTGAAGGCGCCCGAGGCGGTATTCTGCCATATTCTGGACTGAAGGAAAGAAGAGGGGGAGATAAAGAGAGGTGGGGGGGAGATGGAGCAATTGACAGAAATTATAAATCTTGAATATGAGTGGATCCTATGCACTCTGACAGAGTGAAAGAGCAGCGTAATTTAGACCCAAGGGAAAATCATTTGGGTGGCTGGCAGGAAAGGTGACATGCCTTCTTTAGGATATGCGAGAGCATAAATCTCTTGATAATGGGTGGTGGTGTTTCACTCTCTCTTTTCTTTTCTTCTTGCTCTGTCTTTCTCTCAGTTTAAATTCAGTTTTTCTTCTGAAGTGATTTGCCACTTCATTCTCTGAAGGAGACGGGGGCACAAAGCCGTAGAAGAACACAAATTGGGGGCCATTTGTGTTGGAAAATTGTTTTTGTCTGTTGAGTGTGTTTTTGGTTTCATATTGTTGTGCTTCATTCAACTCATTGTTTATGGAGAGAAGAAATATACCTGGAAAGAACGACAGCTTCCAAATTATTAAAAGAAAACACCACAAAGAATCCTGAGTAATAAGTGATGGTGGTGGCATTTACAATAGAAGACTATTAAAAAAAAAACAGAAACAGGATGGAATTGGAAACATATTTCAGCAAATATTTGGTGATGGCATGTGTTCAGTATTCTTACTCTGCTCGTTTCCAGGCCGTTGCTTACATGAAAGCGTGCAATTTAGCCTGAGAATGCATTTAAACAAACATCATTTTAAAAGTATTGTCAATGCCTGTATGTTGTTTATAGGGTCAGACGAAGCCAGATTTAAAACATCACAAACTTATGTATTACAGTAATACGTAATAAAATGAAATGCGTTCCCAGAATGCCTTGGGAGGATATTAAACCCTTCCTTGTCCAGCTGCAGGGAAGAGCGTGCAGTGCTGTCCTGGGGTGACTGGTTTGCTCTGCTCGTGATCCTGACATTAAGCTTTAGGGAGGCGGGCAGGTGGGCTGGAGGGCTGGCTAATGGAGCCGTTAATGAACAGGAAAGGCTACTTTGTTTACTGTTCGTCTACGCGACACTGTTTTGAGCCTGTAAGGCCACCGTTAGCGGCCTCATAACTGCGCCGAGGGCTCCACTAACCACACTTCCGCAGGCCTGCTGTTTGCGGAAGAGATTGGAGGAGAAGAGTAATTGTCGATGATGGTAGAGGAATTAAAAACGTGTGCTCTCATTCGCCGCTCTGTGTCACTTGCGCCCACTCTTCAGCACGAGTCCTGGTGACAAACGCTCCGAGAAGCGGGCGCCAATTAGCTGGGCGTGGGAGGCCACGTTCGTGTGGGCACACTGTAATCCTCCTTAAGGAGCTCTCCGCATGGCAGTGCCAGAGGATGCCACGGGGTTGTTTCTCCTCAAGGGATTTATTAAGAATGGCAGGAGTGCTCATCACAGACTACTGCTCTGTAATATCGCAGATGCAGCTGTTGGAGTGGTGTCCATGAGGCCGTGAGGTGGATTCCCACAAGGTGGCGCTAGCATTGGAAGCCCTAACTTTATCTGAGTGGTTTCTGAAAGTATTCGTAATACAGAAAGCCATGCTGAGTAAGATATCTGCCAAGAAAAGAAGTGGCATGCTAGTGTGGGTATGCCTGCAAAGGCCAAGGAAACATCTCAGCCTGCCTTCGCTGTCCACTGAAAAGCCATCTCCGCCTGCGTCGGTGCCCAAGCCTGTGTGAAGGTCAGCAGCGTGCAAAAGAATGCCGGAGGGACCGTAGCGGGGTCAGCAGCAGGTTACGTCCCCCTCTTCTCGCCTCTCCGTCCTCCACCAGCAACAGGCACATCGATCGAGCAGGCGCTGAACTCAGCGGACCCAGCCAGCGAGGACCAGCGCCCCACTTAGGCTTACAGATGGGCTTGAGCCCGGGTGGTATCTGCTGTGCCACATACACACACCTAACCATCTCCCAGACGGACGCACCTGCATCACATGACTCCTGCCGCCAAGCAGAATGTGGCCAAGGACAGATGGGCGGAGGGGGTGTGGTTTCCGCTCCAGCGCGTGGGGGGCGGTGCTGGAGCAGGCTGCTCAGGGGGTTGGGGGGGCCTGACTGACAGCGTTTGCCTCTTGCTTACTTACAAGAATGAGTTTCTTCCACACACCTACCTAAAGCTGCATCAAACCCCCTTTGACCCACTGTGGGTCCTGTGTGATGGCAATGTGGAATCCCTGCCCTGTCGAGCCCCACCCATAGCCCAGCTTCCCTACTCCCTTTTGCCCCTGACCAGGAATGGCTTCTGGCTGAGGAGGGCAGAGTGGTAAGCGTGTATAATTCAGTTCTGGCCTGGGACACAAGTGTAATTACTACCAGGCTGCAATTTTCAATGGAAATATTGCAAAAGTGTGGGGACTACCTGAAATATAGGTGCACCACACCCCACACAGGCACACACACCAGTTAATGCTATCATTGTCTAATGCTCAGATAAATTTGTTGTGCGGCAAAAATTCTTAATAGTCATGGAGTGATATGAAAGACAATGGGATGTTGGCTTCATTCAGTCTCAATGGTAGCATGTGTCGCATGGTGTTCACCTGCTCTGTCTGTAGTGAAGATAATTCCATGTAACCGAGGGGCGGGCCATTACATAGCACGGCAACACCTATCCTCACTCTCAATTGCGTCTCGCACCAGCTAATTAACGAGGAAAACCTGCCACTTTATCTCGGTTGCAGACGCCACTGTAATTCTCTACTAATTACTGTGGCAATCACGTTAAAAAGGCAGGCGAAGTTATACATGTATATGCATATGCATCCCACGTGGGTAATTTGTGTTAAACACTTTTTAATGAAGATCGATTAAGTGCGGAAATGGAAATTAAACATCTTGGCCCCCCTCCCCTCCCTCACCATGTAAACTCCTTGAGCAAGACTCTTAAATGTAATCATTTGCTTGTTCTTTAATTAAGAATCATGACAAATATGCTCTACATATTGTATTTTTCATATAATTAATCTGGAAAATTAACTGTCCAAAATGCATTAAGAGACTTGGCAGCTCATGCAGAATTGTACAATGGAAAGGTCAACTGTAGAGTAGCAGTTGTGTTTATTTTCAGTTCTATACACCACTGTTTTGTAGGAGACAGTGGTGACCCTATAGTGCTTCTACCCTGAAATGGCCTTGGGTCACTTTTTTTACCCTCACTATACAGGGACGACATCTGTGTGAAATTCTCCTGGGTCTGACATGTCAGGGTGAAGTGGCAGGAGCCTGAGTCAGTTGATGGTTTTATTAACTGTCCGACAATGAGAAGCATGTATAAGGAATGCAGTTCTATGTTTGCTTCTCTGGATTGGGTCATGGTGGTTGGAGCTGGGACGGGTCGTTTGGAGACTACCCACGCTTCCTTGGGGTATTGAGGCCAGCTGACCGCTGAGGGACGCTTCCATCCTGTGTCTGAGTGGCTTGGTGGCATCGGGTCATCGTAGTGCTACACAGTGAGCCAAGGCAGCTCCACTCATTCACAAAAAATGCATCACCGGACTGTTCCGCACGCGCTCAGTTCTCATCCCCGCGTCTCGGTTCACTGGAGCCACCCCACCCCCCCACCCACTACCGGGGCCCCAGTCACAGGCATAACTGCACGTCAGCAAAACGAAACCAGCACTTTCTGGTCAAGGTCCCATTTAGTACTATTTATGTACTATTTTTGTGTGCCTTCTCTGGAACTACGGTTTCTCGAGCCAAATCAGAACTTTACGCAAGAAGCCCTTCCTCTGTTGACTGGAATCAGACCATATTGCGTCATCGTATCAGTTTTCTGCTCGTTCAGAGAAGTGAATATTTTATTTCTGTTATGGGTATGCTCTCTGAAGGAAGAAGCTGCATGAATATTTAACCTGCTGGGAGGGGAGGTGCACGTCTCAGAGATGTATTTTGGTTGTAGGTGATATTGGGGCGGGGGTTTAGTAACACAGTGTGAGATCGAAGGTGCACAATTTGCATGTCAGTCACCATTTTACACCGTTTCTTCACAATGAATAGAATTTCATCACCACCTCACAGAGAAAGGATAACTGGCAGCAAGGAAAAAACTTTTAAATGTGGTGTCAGTGACTAGTTTTGTCAGAATGTCTGGCCTGTGAAAAAGGTGGTCTGTCCACTGAATATTGACCTGCATTGCTGATTCACTTATGGAGTGCCGTTTATTTTTGGGTTCTTTGGTTTAACCCGTGGAAGTTGTAGCCAGCATTTTAAAGCTTGGTGCGAATCCTAGTCTTCCTCGTAAGACGTTTTGGGGAGCAGAGCCCCAGACTAGCAGAATGTGTGGTGAACACTCATCAACCCAGCTTTTATTATTCCTTATTTATTCCTCATACATTCCTTTTGAAAGCTTGCTACAGAGGACCCTCCCCAGCTCGTCTTTCTGCCACGGTTGGCCATTACTTTTCTCACGCCTGGGTGCACGTGCCCCAGTCTCTGCCTCTGCCTGTGCCCTGGCTCTAAAAGAACGGACTGTGTCTGAAACGGTTGGTTTGCCCTCCCTCTCTCCTGCATTGCCCTGAGCGTGCGGTGAGTTCACTGGAGTGTGTCTGACTGAGACGGGCTATTTGTAATGAACACCATCTGTCCCATCCTGATCCTGCTCTGTAATAAACCTCTGTCCACTTGCTCTCCTTTTCCCTAATACCTGCGTGTGTGCGCGCGTGCATGTGCTTGTGTGTGTGTGTGCGCACACATGGATGTGTGTGTGTACATACATGTGTGTGCGTGTGTACATACATGTGTGTGTGTGTGGGGAGGGTTCATTAAAAAGAAGAAATAATGATCCTGCTCCTCATTGGTTACTAGCAGAGTCATGGAAACAGTAAGCTGCTACTGTATGGTTTAGACTCCATAAAATTACTCTTTATTTGTTTGCGTCACTCAGCCTGGGTTCACCGTAATACAAATATTCTTGAGGCTGTTTACCGTGTTGGTAGCTTGGATTTGACTAGGGATTTTTGGGTACAGTGATGCTGCGCCCGAGGGCTCTGGTGCTGGAACCCCTATGGTAATGAGCCTCGTGTTTCAGATACTTCTCGAGAGGAATGCCCCAAGTGAGTCGAGCCCTACACAAGCTGTTGTTTTGTTGTTTTCTAGGCCTAGGCTACATCCGTGCTGTTGTGTGAGTGTTCTTTATAAAGTTTCTTACCTCAGGAACAGGTGCTTCTCTCTCTCAGCTGACTCTGGAGCGGGCAAGATTTGATTTCTGGTTTTATTTTTCGTAGTAAACTCGGCAGGGGCTCTCCTGAAGTTGTTTGAAATTCTAATTCGTTACGGTGGCACTTTTTGCAGTGTAATTAAACTCCCTCAGGGCTTCATATTTTAATAAACCCGTTTCCCTGACTCCCCTGTCTGTACCACCTCTCGTTGCCTCTGGGAACACGCTTAAATATTTTATGGTGCTTGTAAGCAGAAGTGTCATCATTGTCTGGTAAATACGAGTTCTGGAAGGGGAGCACGCTGTGCCACGTGAGGGTAAGGCCGTGAAAATGGAGAATAAACCACTTCAGCTCAAGTGATTTGAGCCTTCATCTTCCTCATATTAACTGCACATAAGCAGTCTCAGCCAGAATTACAGCATCATCATTAAGTTTGTGTTTTACTGCTTACTCATATCGTTTTTATGCCTTTTATTTTTTTGGTGCTTAGAAATATAATTAAAATGAGTACTGTACTGTGGTTCTGTGTATATTGTGACTAAATCACAAGCATAATTCGGAGTACAGTTCAGAATTCAAATTAGGCTACCACAGTTAAATACAGGAGTCAAGGGGGAACAGATTCAGAAGGCTCAGAAGGCTAGGGCTCGGGATGAGACCCGTCCCGCAGCGCAACTTCAGTTGATTGATTAACATGCCTGAAGGTCACCTGCTCTAGGACAGATCTCCTGTGTGGAAATCTCATTCGGGAAGTGAGCTCATGGGTCACCTCATGAATATGAATATTCTGTGGCTCCCAAGATAATGATCAAAGTAAAGAACGGCGCCTTTCCCCCAAACTGCTGTGTGAGACTCCGGCGCTTTCTGCGTAAATAACGGCTCGCCTCAGTTCTCTCATTTCCGGCAGGGACATTAACAATATCAATGAAAGCTTATTTTGTGCAAAGTTGAGCTCCTCACCTTGAATTTTAATGAGAAAAAAAAGGATATTCATGAGTGATTTTTTCTCTCTTTTCTTTGTGTGTGTGCATGCGAATTGGCATATTATGGCAAAAGTAGTTTTGTCATTCTACAGGAATGGACTGGGCTGTTGGGTCTGTTCCTCAGAATCCCATCATTTTTAGTATTCAGATTCTTTACCTATTTGTAAAGACTGAAGATGAAGCTATAGCAGTCGAAATTAATGATCAATGATCTTCTGAAATGGCCGCCTTTCACCGAGGCATCATTTTCAGATGTCTGTGAGGAAAATGTTTTGAGAGTTGAGGTCCGTTCACAGTCTGTGTAGTCACCCAGCCCTGTGCATCCAAATGACACCAAAATCCCTGCATTGTGTGTCTCTGAGCCAGCAGAGGTTATGGAACCGAGCTTGTAACTGAAAGAAGCAAGTTTGATTTGCATGGGAGACACGTGCATTGTACTCTGCATGTTTGTTATCTACTTTCTCATTTGAACTTTCACTTTTGTAATTGAATGATATGTAAAAATATGAGTTCATTAAGAATAAGTTTTAATCTTAACTCATGGTTGAGAATTTTCCAGCCACCATGGTTTGAACTGGCTTTGCTTTTACACTTGACTATTGTTCATTGGAATTTCACTGGAGAGTCTTCAGTGGTGGGCATTGCAGCTGTCTTTCACTGGGATTCAAACCTGCAGCAGTATGGTTCTGAGTCTGAGGCTTTAGCCATATTTCTGCCCTCTAAGAAAAGGTAGGGGGAAAGGGAGCTGTCATGAGGGACCAAAGCTCTGTGAAGATTAACAAGATTACCTTTCATTCAATTTAGACAAAACTAAATCTCAGAGATTTTCATTTTCACGGAAAAAGGCTTTTTATTATTTTTATGTCTCCTGGAGAATAAGCCTCTTAGAAGAAGCTTCTCTCCAGAGAATTATCTTCAGTTTGAGTGCTCTGACACACATATTGCTGATTGGTTACCGAGTACTCAGTGGGTTGGACCACCCAATTTCTGTTACGGTTTTGTCAAATCAACAGATAGCCGCTGAACTGATGTTGTGATGTTCAGATCAGAGCAGTGTGAAGTGATGGCACCCACCATATCTAACCTGGGATATTGTTCATACTTGTCGTACTTGTGAGACAGTAGGAGTTCAGGCATTGTTTGGGGTAGCCTGTTGAAGTGGAATGTGTGGGTAGGCATATTCAGCCCTGGTTCAGGCTTGTAGAATCAGAGCTGGATGGCCAGGAACAGACAACATGAGAAATACCACGATGTAGCCAGAATGATGTTGGAATGTTCCAGGTCCATGTTCTAGAACTTCATTGATTTCAGTTACCAATAGTGATTGTACCTTCAGCATTCAAATGTTCATTTAAGAACAAAGAACATTCTAATCACATATTTGTGATCTTTCACCTTAAAGGGTTAAATGAGTTCTGAACATTGCCAGTTCATTCTTCGACCCCAGTTTGTCTCCAGCAAATGGCATTCATTTTAAGGCATTTACCCTGACAGTGATTCCAATGTGCCATTTTCTCAACCCTTTACGCCTCTGGCCTACAAACTGAATCCAAAGTCCAGAACTAGAAGTGATACAGGTCTCAAGGTCATTGCCCTGGAATTTGGCCATATCACTGTCTGATGGATAGTTCCCCCTCCAGACCACTAGGGGGATCGGTGTTTCACCACATTGCTTCTGAACACAGCTCTGGCTCCAAAGGGTTCCTCAGGGCCATTTTTTCTGATAGTCTGTCTTCTTTTGCCATTAGGCTACCCTGGAGGTTATCCCACCACGGCTCCTACCTACACACCCAACCTCTATCAGACCGGCAGCCCAGGCTACCCTCCAGGTAAGAACCCCCCGTCCCCCCCATCCCAAGCAACACCAGCACTACGCATCCCTCAGTCCTGCCATCTACGGTCCTGCCCATCTACTTCCCCTCAACAGAGGAGAGCAGAGAGTACAGGCCAGCAGCAGGAGGAGCTTACGCAATCAGGTCTGCTCTCCCTCTCTGTCTGCCGTCTTTATTCATTGATTTATTTGGAGGAGAGCAGAAATGGAATGGCAGAGTCCTTAATTCCCAAATTGGCCTCAGAAGACACTTCATTAGGCCAGCTCTGTCAGAGAGTAATTACACAGGCCACAAATGAGGGGTGTGTTCCTTTGGCTAGCCAAGGAGGAAGACCCAACTCTCAATTTTGAGAGCTTGTGCGTGGGGCAGGGGGTGGCGCGCGAACATTCCAGCATTCAGACTCCCTCTGGGCCTGCATTTCAGCTCCAGGTAGGTAAGGATGGAGCAGGGTGTCCTTGCAATAATCATTCATCACTGTCAGTGCACCTCTACCGGTAATAGCCCCCCCTCAGTTCCAATCGCATATATTGTATACCTGAATAGTTAACACTTGCAGCAGGAAAGTATGGCTTGTTGTCTCTTATTGCTGTAACAAACCAAGGTGTACACAATTCAGCTATTTGCTGTTTGCAGGTGGCAGAAAAGTTTATATTACATCTGCTTTTGTTTATATGGAAATAAATAAAAGAAATTTCTGTCACGTCGGTGACAAGAAAATATCCTCAAAATGACCCATCTAGAAAAGTAGAGAGCGAGGTAGGTTGGACATGCTTTGCATTTGTTCGCAGGCTTGTTTTAGCTGGCATTTTGCCTGGCATCCCTGCAGCTTCCACACGCTTGGTAAATCCTTAGCTCCTCCCCCAGATCTGTTCCTGAAGACACAATGGTGGCTTTTCCTCACAGTCCTCCCATTCCTTCTGTCCTAGTACTGAGTCATGGGTGTTCACGTGGCTGGGAGCAGTCAGACAGAGGTTGCCCCCCCTCCCCTACCTTTTTAATGCCACGTGTTTCTGTTCCTCGTCATTAAACGTCACCCCTTCAACACTCATCTTCACATAATTACCATGTTCATGCAGACGCTCGCAATCCAACCATTAAACCAGACCAGGACCTTGCTGACCTGCTCTGTCCAGTGGTTTGGAAATAGCCGAGTGGTTAGTTAGCAGAATGACTGACTCATAGTCCAGAAACCATTAGAAAACATTTTTTTTATTCAAATGCTCAAATGTTGGTTGCTGTCTAATTTCTGATCTGCAATTAACATAATTGGCAGCCATATTAATTAATCATATCACATGGAATTTACCTTAGGGGTGGTATGAAGATGAATGTAGTTTAACATGGCACCACACACTGTCCATGGTAGCGGTTTGGTTGTGTAACTGGCATGGTCTATGTGTGTCTTGTGTGTGCGAAATAAGTCATTTCTGTTCTTCTTCATGTCCTGACTGCTCATTATTTCTCACAACACTCTGTAACGACAGGGCAGAAATTAGGTAAGGCTGCCCTCTTGTGGTGTGAATAGCGTAATGCTGAAGTGGAGGAGTGGACATGTTGATGCTTAAAAAGGATAGAGTTGGGTAAAAGAGCTAAAGGGTATCAGCTGCAAAGAGTTTTGCTGCATATACATCATTTGTGCATATGTATGAAGGTATATTTGTAATATTAGTGGCAATTCTATATTGCAACTTAATTTGTACTAATAACTGTAAAAATAATCACCAGTTTCATCCCTAGAAGTGTCTGTGCTGATGCATAAATGAAAGTCACGTATACTGCAGGATATGAGATATTTCCTTACCCAACTGTTTTTAAGTGCCATCGTATTTACAGTTAAAACTGTGTCAATCAATGATGAGCACAGTTTATCACTTTTGAAACTTATATTGGGGTTTCTTGTGGTTCTATTGGCCACAGTGTGGTAGCTGTTCCATGTTAAATATCTACCTGAAGTGTTGTTTCTTTTTGTGGAATTTTTATGTATTATGTTTCATTTTTGATTATTGTTGTACCTATAGTGTGTGTAAATACATATCCGTACAAATACAGACACACACACATGGACACACCTGTCATTTTAATGAAATATTGATATTTTAATTTAATTTAAATACCTTTTTTTGTACATTTACATTTGAATTCAGCATTGTTAATGTTTTGGCACGTTCCAGTTCAGCTTGCCGGTGCCATAAATACCCACGCATGTACTGATGAAGGAGAGGTCTGTGCAGGAGTCTGGTGCCTCCAAGGACAGTTTTATCTTTCATGTGTTGCTTAGCTCCACGGTCTTTGCTCTTGATGAAGAATCACAAGTTAGCAATGTGTGGCACCTGAGTCCTGTTTCAGGCTGTTTCCTCAAAGCCCTGCCCAGAAGGGTAGGTGTTCAACCACTAAAGGCAAAAGGGTCTCTTCCCCAAGAACCGACATGGTTCAGTAAAGTCGCGGTGCACTTGTCGTAAAGAAACGGTTCGTGTGAAAAACCAAAACGTTCGGTTGGCCGTCCACAGTTCGGTTCGCCCGTGTTTGCTTCAAAAATCCTCTTTTGTCTATGTTTTCGAAATAGCTATTCACAACTTTGTGCTTTAAAAAATTGTCATGTAAAGATTAAATTGGCCATTTTTATTTGATGGCAGACAACAGAAAATAAGGAATACAAATATCAGTTAACTCGCGCTGCTTTCATGTAAATCAGAAATACTGCTGAATGAGTTGCACAGGTGAATTTGCAGCGAGTGCCCGTTAAATCACCAATCCGGTCGGTCAGTTTGCAAAATAGCAAAGTGTGCAGGAGAAGCCAGTTAGAGGATACCCTTCCATTTTTTAAATCTCCTGTTTGGGAGTGTTAACGTTAGTAATGATGGGGAAAAAAGACGGTGGATAAAACGGCGTCTGTGTGCGAGCATTGATTTGCAAGTGTGGCGTATGCTAATGACAGCCTGTCGAACGTGATGGCTCATATACATATTTACATTGTCCTGGTGTGTCCGAAACAAGCACAGGAAGAACAAATTAGCAAAGTACAGCTTTACCTTTTGAGAGAAATCATTAAACACTATTTTCTATTTATTTTGATGCAGTAAAATACTGCATTTAAATTACAAGTGGAAAAACCATTATTCTTTTAAGGATTGACTCATTTTAATCTGAGATTCGTATTAATAAATACACTCTTTCTTATTTTGTTTCTAATGCAGGTTTAATATATGGTGCATTTTGTGTTTGTTTATAATGTGGGTGTTATTTTCTATTTGAAAATAACAATGCGCCATTTTTCCTTTCGAAAAAAAATCTGCTTGTTCTCTGGCTTTTGGTGATGATTTCAGTACATTTTTGATAACCGCACTTTTATGTAAAATAAATGTACACTAGATTGGCACTGGCAATGGTACTTTTTTCTCTGCTTTTCCAAAAACATACAGAACCAAACCAAAACTACGATCCAATCCGAAATTGGGGGGCTATGTATAAAAAGCGCTGTAATTCTTATGTAGTTCACTTGATTATGGATGTAAATACCTGACAGTTTGCACCTTAACTTCATATTCATTGTTTCATTTTAAATCCAGCATGCTGGAGTACAGAGCCAAAGCAACAACAAAAAATGGCATTTTGGTACACCTAGGTTTTGGCCTATGGCTCTGACAATCAAAAGCCTGTAGACCAGATACTGAAAGCTCTCTTATACTTCCAGTTAAGAAGCAATTGAGCACACCTGGTTAATCAGAAACATCTGTGAAGCCATTTGTTCAAATTGTTATGGCGCACTGAGATGGGGGAGCTACGTATAACAAGTGCTGTTATTCTACATGGTGAAACCAAAAAGTATTAAAATTGCCTTTCATAAAAGATGGGAATTTTCACTTTAACCGCACGTGAACTGTTTGACTACAAATCTAAAATGGAGTACAGAGCCAAATCAAGAAAACAATGGCTTTGTCCCTATCATTGTGGAGCTCACTGTGTATATGTGTTTATAAATGCATACACACACACACACACACACACACACTCACACTCACATAATGAGAAGTGTGTAGAGCTGGGAGCCAGGCCAGTAGGAAGTGTTGACATGTTGGAATGTGCAGAAGGCTTAAGACCAGGAGGTACTGTACCGTTTGATGGCGACCGCGGTGTCTCACTGTGGGAACATGCGTTGTTACTGCAGTGTGTTGAGCTGTCAGGATATGGGAGCAGGTAATGAGAACAGTGCCAGAAGAGGGGAGATGCTAGTGTGAGGATGAGCAACTCACTAAGAACAATTTCAAGGCGTACTGCTTGAGCAGCCAATGAGAGCAGTCGCGGTGTACGAGTAGCCAGTGGCAACAGTATCAGTAGATATGAGGAGCCAATGAGAACTAAATGATAACAGTATTAAGAAGTGGGAGGAGCTAAGGAGCTAGCTGGTATGGGAGGGGCTAGTGAGTACTGTCATGTTGTGGGCGGAGTCATTGAGAGTATCATTGTGTCACTGATATGTGTATTAATGAAATTGTAATATAGTTGATCTCCAAAGCAGGGGGGTGGGCGGAGGGGGAAAAAAGAACGAAGAAAAAGCAGGAAGTTGAAAAAGGAGTTGGCACATGGGAACATTTGGTATGCTGTAGCCAAAGGAGGAGTGTTTGTACTGTCCTGTGGTGTGTGTGTGTGTGTGTGTGTGCGTGCGTGCGTGCGTGCGTGCGTGTGTGTTTGTACCTGTGTGTGTAACCCCCCTTCTTCTGTTGTCTGTCGGGACAGTGCTGCTGGTGAAGCAGGGCTGGGCACAGACCTCCACCTCAGGGCCCACTGAGGGTTCCTATGACCTGGCAGTGGACGCGGGCTCAGAGAGCAGATCTTACCAGGCCTCGTCTGCAGCATTCAGTAAATATGCCTCCTTTTCTCCGGATATTCACCCCATCACTGACAGAGCTCACGCACCACCAGGAAGGGGGGTGGGGTAGGATTCCGTTTAGGCAGCGGCATGCGGCCTGGGACAGGGACAACTCCCATTGGCTGGAGGATTAGGACAGAACCGGAATAGGACAGGCAATTCCACAGCCGTCTGAAGAGTGTGACTACAGGGGCCATAGAGAAGGGCAACTACAGGGCCTTTAGGAAAAGAGGAATGCGTAGGGCTACAGAACATAAATGTGCTCGGGTTTTGCATTCCACTGCAAAGTGAGGTCAATCATATTTTGTGTCAAATATTTTTCACTAAATGCTAGGCTACATATTTTAAATGAAGTCACAGCCTAGCCATTTCAAGGATATTTATCAACTAAGTATGATATACACTGCTTGTGTCATGTGATAATTACAGCTGGTTTGTATTTCTATGGAGATGTGGTGTTGGGCAATTACTTGGAACTCCTTTGTCTACAGACTGCCACAGATGTGACCTGTTTGATGGAGTATACATTTTTAATAATGGTACCTCTGTCACCTTGAAAAGCTGTTTATAGTCTGAGGCATGGCTCGATGTTTAATCATCTGCAGTATGCGGTTTATGGTGGTCAGCATACGCTTTACAGAACTGTGAAACTGTATGTTTGTGTTCTTTGGTAGTGAATGACATGTTGTGTTCTGGGCGGCCTTTGTTTGTGGAAATAGTTTTTCCCTCCTAAGACTGACATGTCATGAGGGTGCTAGTTTCTCTCTGACCAGAGAGAGTAAACAATCTACAAGGGAAGCTCTTGTAGGACTGTCACTCAAATTGTGATGTTATTTTTTATTTGCAATTTTGGGCTGTGTGTATTATTTGACACATTTAACCATGAATCAGAAAGTAGAATTCTATCATCTTTCACTTTTGTTAACCATGGTTTCTGTGTGTTCAAAGACAGGTTTGTGTTTGTAAAACAGCTTGGCGTTAACTACAAAAAAGAGCCAGCTAATATATGAGAACAGTTATTCTCACGTAATAAATTGATATGTAAGTTCACCTACTCTCTCTTCCCATGTGACAAAAGGATCTTTGAAAACCTGCTGAAAACTGAGATAACGTATCTGTGTATTTGGAACGATAAACAGCAGCGGGTGTTTCATCGGCTCGGTGCACAGTTCGGTGTTTCTTTGTTTTGCATAATTTGCATACTTATCTCAGCTAAGCGTGCAGTTGTCACCAAACCAGCGCCTGAACGGTGGTCTGGTCCTTGTGGCTGTTTCCCTGCTTGTGTGTTGCCGGCAGCTGTGTGTGAAAGCGCAGGAATTGGGGTTGCGTAAGCACTTTGAAGCGTTTCGTTTCTTCGCACTTCAGTAGGTTACTGGGAGAGGCCGTTCTCTCTGCGTGAGCCGGCTCCTCTCCCTGCGTCTGGTTAAGCAGCGTGATTTCTCACCGCAGTGCACCGCAGTAACTCACACGGGAAGGAAAACAGAATGACAGTGCGCCTCATAACGCAGTAAATCTTAGCAGGTCAGTTAGCCTGAACACAACACTGGCGGCTATCTACACATGATAACTTACGGCGTAGCTCAGTGATTGTAGCAACTCACTGCGGCTCTCATGTCATTTAGCTGGCAACGGATCGGTAAGAGGAAGCATGCGGGATAAAACCATGTCATGACTCACGAATCGACTTCACTCGACAGGTGAAGTGTGATACCTCATGCGACGGCTCACAAGATGTCAGTACATTCGTCAAACAGCGCAGCTCTTCTCAAAAGTGGTATGCCCACAGGGTATTACAGGCAACGTTTCACAATATCCCAAAACCGAACCTGTAATGTATGAATCGCGATCGTTTTCATAGGCTATGTTTAATTAAGCCACTCTATCTACACACCCAGTATTTTTACTTTTCACGTGTTGCATGAATGCGATTTTCCATCCGTGGTTTCTTTTTATGGCCCTTTTTCTGCAAGATCTTTGTAGTTTGAAGGAGTGATAGCCTTTCGTCCCATTTCATCATTCTTAGTGTCGTTTTTTTCTCAGGCTCGCCAGATCCTTCTGCTCTTTCTCATTTTTGGCATTCACGTGTCTGTGCACACTGCTGAGCTTTGGAGATAGCGCACTGACTTGGTGCTTCTGTGCTGTTGCATCGACCTATTACCACATTATTACCGGTCCTTGCCAGAGGCGTCCGATCAGACGAAACTAGATATTCTGGCACATGCATTTCATGAAGCAGTTGCAGTTCAAAACGTCGGACAGGTGGAAACTTGTTGGGATTGTGATCTAATCCTTTCTGATCAGCCTTAGCACGCCAAACTAGGAATGGGCCATGCACGCATGTTCCTGGCCAAAACCAACTGCCTTCCCAAAAACATAAAGAACACGTCCAGTTCCGGCTTACTCATCCGCAATCTTTACCCCTTAAGGTGTGTCCATAACCTGGATCAGTGTTTGAGATCGAGACCTGTCCATACTGAATCAACCCAATCTGAAAGTACTGCTTTTACAAGTGCTTGTACAACAGGTTCTTGAGTAGTAAATCTAATCTGTGTGTATGGATTTTATACCAGTATAGTCATTATTTAAAAACTAGAGTGGTATCCGGTGAATAGATTTAATTTCTGACTGTACATAATGCTGTGGAGTGCAACTAGAGGGGGCTGTATCACTTTCCAAGATACTGAATCCCAGCTAGTCTCAACAGGACCTAACTGCTTTTCAGTAGACCAACCCTAATTTAGAACATAATCTACCATGTCACTGCACTGCTGGAATAAATGACACAGAACTAGTTTTCAGGATAAATACTGTATGTAACATTGTAATTTTTTCAGTCCATACACAGAGTTTTTTTTTTGTTTTTTTTTAAAGGTAGCATTCTTTGATATTTGTCGGGTAGCATTGGGCATTATGCAAAGTGCATTGTGCTTTACATAACAGACAGAAAGACTTGCGTGCATTCTTACTGTTGGATCCAGACGCAACTGAAGCTGCAACAGCCTTCAATAGACAGAGGGAGCTAGAGAGCTCGCATGCGTGCTTTGATGACCCTAATCGCTGCCTCCATGTCCAAACCCACCATCCTTTCCATCATGTCATGAGTGAGAGAAGCTGGCTCATGCCTGACGCCCCAACTGTCTCCCCTCTCTCTCTCCCCACCCCCAGGATACACCGCTGGGACCCCCTACAAGGTGCCCCCCACCCAGACCAATGGAGCCCCCCCACCCTATTCCCCATCCCCCAACCCCTACCAGACGGCCATGTACCCAATCAGAAGTGCCTACCCCCAGCAGAATCTCTATCCTCAGGTAAGTGCCTACCATCCAATCAGCTAGAAACACCTGGAATTCCTATAGACAGGTGACCCTACTCACTTAGTAAAACTGGCTGTGTCACTAATTATTATTATTATTATTAGTATTAGTAGTAGTAGTAATTTTGTAAAAATCTCTCTCTCTCCCTCTTTCTTTCTCTCTCTCTCAGGGTGCTTATTACACACAGCCTGTGTATGCAGCTCAGCCTCATGTGATTCACCACACCACAGTGGTCCAGCCCAACAGCCTCCCTTCTGCCATATACCCCGCCCCTGTCCCCGCCCCTCGCTCTAACGGAGTGGCCATGGGCATGGTGGCAGGGACCACCATGGCCATGTCAGCAGGTAAGCCACTCTGGCACACCCGCTTCTAGTACATCCCAAATGTTTTATCTTCTTCTATCTATTTTGGAATCACCAGTTGTCCTTCAGACATTTACATCCACCACTAAAGCATTTCTGTAGACTAACTAGAACCAAGACCAAAAATCTTGAAAATTCACAAATGAAAATGGATTAAACTGTCAAAATGGAGGTTAGAAATACCTTTGCCTTCTAAAACTAAAATTGAAAAGAATGTTTCCTTTTGGAATCGACACCTGCTAGATGACAGTAAATGACTTAAATATTAATTTTACTAAATTTAATTTTAATAAATTAAGTGATAAACTGCAACATTTGTGTATGTTCTATTGAAAACGGTGCAAAAGTAAAGCGATTTCTCGATTTTTAAACAGTGACTTGATTCACTCTAGAACTTCCTCATGACAGTGATGCTGATTACGAAGACCACTGCAGAAAGAATGTCTGTTATTGGTCAAACTCTGAAAACAGGATGCCTTGCTGGTGCAGACAGCGGTCTTGGTGGCACACAAGCAAAACAGATGCTTAATCCCAGCATCCCACAAAGTGCAGTTTGACGTATTGTCATCCGCACGTTTACCCAAATTCCACATGCAGTGGTGATCTGAATAAATATTAAAATGAACATTACATATTAAAGAACAAATAAAAAATGTCAGCAATATTTTCAAAAACGGAAACAATCTGCCTCCGCCCACAGGAACCTTGCTGACCACCCCACAGCACACTCCCATTGGAGCTCACCCCGTTACCGTGCCAACGTACAGGCCTCAAGGGACGCCTGGGTACAGCTATGTGCCTCCTCACTGGTAAACCATCAGCCAATTCATGTAAGTTACTCTGCTCACACCTTCCCCAGTAAGCTTTCTCACTGAATTAGGGCCATGGTCCCATAGGCAGCAACAGGCATGATGCAGAGCTTTCAGTCAGTAGCCATCTCTCACGGAAGATTTACTGCTCGTCTCTTATCGTAATATGAACGATACAGAATACTTTCCATGTTGCTTTCGGTTTAGTTGTCAGGCTTCACATTAAGAAGCCATCGTCTCTGAAAATCGAGTGGAGGCTGTCAGTCCCACTCACCTTAACCAGCGCGTACGTTTTGGCCTGCCGTGTGTGTTTTGAGTAACACAGCCCTGTCGTCTGTTCGCTTTTCAGATCTGCAGTCAAAACATTGTATGCAACTACTCAAGTCTTACATCGGTGCACTGTGGTCAACATCGGAGCACTGCGTCTGTTTGCAAGAACAAAAAAAAAGTGCAAGGGTCACTTTATGCATTCTTTAGTGTTTTTGTAAAAGCTGCTTTTAAAACTGTTTTTTTTTTTTTTTTAAGTTTAAAGTTTGTTTTTTTTTTTTGTTTGTTTTTTTTCTGCACCTCTCTGTTGTATTTCTTTTTTTTAAATTTATCAACAATTTCTTTCACAGAAACTCCAGGCAGACCAAAAGCAGTAGTTGAGGATGTTATTTTTGGTGTTACCGCTGCTCATGTCTCTGGGCCGATTCCAGCTATAGGAATGCGCAGACTGCACCCTCATCATTATGGTCGTCATCGTTATAATCATCATCATCTTATGCTGCCAAATTTTTCTAAGGATTAGATGTTAGCACAGGGTCTTTCTTATGTTCATTTCCCAGCTTCCTCTGGGATGGGCTGACTGGAGATTGTGCGGCTCTTAATTTTTTGGGGTTTTTTCCCCTTTCAAATTTACTTTGGCTTTGGTTTCATCTTCCAGTACTGAGAACGAGGGTCGTCTTCCAGCTTGTAGCAAATATTAGGTAGACGTGTTCTAAATATACCCACTGTATGACCATGTAAACGCGATAATCCCTTCGCTAGGAAAAAGAATTCTGTAATCTTAGTTATACACTACGTAGAAGATATTTAAATAAGTCGGTGACATAATTAGCTTGTACGTCAAGATATACCGGTAGTAAGCAATCTTTTAAATATATAAGTATATTTTATAAGTATGTGCTTGTGTGTATTCACACACACACAAACACACTCATAAACTGCATAGGGTGTGTTGTATTGCACGTTGACCAGGGTTTAGTTGCATCACTTTGCTCAGAATCCAGGCTCTGATGTGAATGAAGTCTCAGTCATGTGCCAACATATGGGGGGAGGGGTTAGAGGAGGGACTTGAATTATTCAGGAACATGTCAAGGATGCAAAGGGATTTAAAACCATTGATATACTGTGCATTGGACAAACACAACAAGGAAGGCACAGTAAAAATCCATTAAAGTAAGGGTGATTTTTGGAAAGGATAAGGAGGAGTTTAGAGATGATGTCACCCTGAACCTGCCAGAGCCCCACCCCCCACACCACTCTGCTGCAGGTATAGGGACTGATTTACACATGTCGTTAATTCATGACAGAAGTAGCTAGTTCTACCTTGTGCAAATTAATGGAGTCTTATTGGTAATAATACACATAAAGAGGAATTCATTCTTCCTTTAAATATGCTGTTGTACTCTAGCGGTACAAGTAGTAAGCTCCAAGTGTGGGCCTCTTAGGTAAGAGAGGGGTTTGATGAAGGTGTTGGTACAGAGGGTAGGAGGATAAGTCAAGCTGTTTGCTGCATCATGGGGGAGGGGGGGGATAGGGCATACTTAGCCACCATTACTGGACCCTGACAATCGACACTGAGGCGTCAGTTTTTTTATATTGTTTTTCTTTTCTTTTTTTGCCGAGCGCCCCACTATTTTGTTGGCTTGAATAATGGTAATGGTAATGGTAGTGTCATCATTTCCATAGTGGCAGTGTCTTATTCTGGTTCCCTGGTTGGCCCCATGACTGTTGGTGAGAGGCAGAATGGAAGCTTAGTTGGTCACTGTGGTCACAGGCGAGAAGAGAAAGCAAAAATGAAAGTAGACTGCTTTATTTTCCATTTGACTGAAATTCAGAAACCAAATTCACACAAATATTTTGCATTGCGGATTCCGTTGCATTTCCCCACCTGTTCCGGTGCTCTACCTCTGATCTGCACCCATTGGAACACTCTAACACACACACACACAGACACACACACACACACACACACACACTCTTTCGCTCTCTCTCTCTCGCTCTCTCACACACACACACACAAACACAACTTTTTTCTAGTTTTGTTTTGTGTTTTGGTTTTTCTGGTGACGCTACCATTTCTAAACCAGGCTTCAGTTTTATCTGTCTCCTTCCATGTTATGACTGAAAGATCAAAGGTCGTGTGGTGTAGGAATGCCTGGTATCAGCTGGAGTAGATGTTTTGCACGGCCTTCCGATTCCTCCTCACTTGGAACACATGGAAGTCATGTGACCACATATCAGCATTGTATTACTATAAGTGCACTGATAAGCATTGCACAAACATCTATGAATAATAATCTATGCTAAAAATAGGTACTTCACATGGGCTCTGAAAAGATGAGCTACTTTTAATTTTTACAAGTTCAAAATGGTACCCTGTAGTTTGATCATTTTAAGACAAATTGGTATTAAACAGTATCACTTATCCTTTTTCTGCTGAGGTTTGTTAACCACTAATTTTGTTGCAAGTAAAAGAATTTGATTACATTCGGCAGCCTATTGCCCAAAGCAACTAGAGCATTTAAAAAATAAAAAAAAACATATTCACAGGTTTGATAGCATGTATGGTATGATTGAATGTGTTATATATGCATCAAGCAGAATGGTGTTCTCACAAAGCATGGTTGCATCACAAGCGCTGCAGGAGGATTTAACAGGTTTGGGTTTAGCATTTAACCCCCTCTGAATGACCATATTCCCTGCGTATAAAAGTGTTTATAAGGCATATAAAGGAAGGGCAGTTGTGCATTGGTAAAGGTTTGATGCAGGAACGCACTGCTGTGTAGTCACTTTTACCATTGAAAGGGCACCCAATGGCCATGTTTTGATTTAACTTTAAGGTGTTCCATCAGAAGCTCCTGGGTACCATCCTTCTAAAATCGCCCCATGCAGCATTTAAGAGAATGTTATGTCATTGTCTGTTTTGAGTGAGAACATTCCTAATGGTAAACCGAACACAGTAAAGACATTTACAGGTCTTCGCTTTAAATGACATGGGTGACATCTGAAAGTTTTTCAAATTTAGTTATTTAGGTTTTCTTTATCCAAAGCCCTGCCCATTTGCACCCAAATGAGTAAGCCTGTCCCTGCATTGCACTTGGAGACTACTTCCACCTTGACCCTTTTTTTTCTTCTTTTTGTTCATCTCCTAGTTCAAAAAGAGTGCTGTGCTTTGCATATTCAGGAACTATTCAGGTTTTGCCTGATTGTGATCTGTTGTGCAACTGCAAGCGTAGTCCTGCTGTAGGGCCTAGGAATAGAGCAATCTGTGCATAACACACCGGCTCTTTAAACCCTATTCATTTTGTTATTCATGGTGCCTTTTACAGAAGGTAAGATGATGAATTATATTTTTGGTTTTGTTTTCTTGAACACATTTTCTGTAGATGTGTGCAGTTTGCTATGAACACTGCTCAGTCTGCTCACTATCAGCCTGTTCAGTGCACTGATAGCTCCAAATAAGATAAAATAAGATGAGATAATCCTTTATTAATCCCGCAGCGTGGAAGTTTGCAGTGTCCTTGAATTTGACAGAAGCTGTGGACTGCTGAAAACCTTTACCTCTGCCCTGCTCTCCCTTTCCTGAGTAGCATTTTACAAAAAAAGTAGAAATAAAGAAGTAATTGTGGTTTTATGACTTGGGATTTGACCCCCAGAGCGAGCAAACACCATTCTCTGAATACTACAATGACTTTTTTGTATGTCCTTGCTTAAAATCATAAAGTAAGACAAGACTTGAACAATGCATATTAGTAGTTGTATTGGCCAAATTCAATGTGCAAGTAGAAATGAGGGTGGGTGTTTATTTTATTTTATTTTTTTTTTGGTTTTTTGTTTTTTGTTTGAATGGGTGGGTGGGTTGGTGGGGGTCAGGTTTTACCTTCAAGAGATTCAACCATGTGTATGAGTATTGCCTCTGGTATTTTAAACTTTAAAAAATAACAAAAAAAAAATAACTTAGGTTTAAAAGAATCAGTTCTGATTATGTAATTTAAGCGCTTTTTACCATAAGTGTTATTTAAGTTTTATTGATGATTGATGTTTATTATTCTTAAATAGAGGAACTTTATGGTTGAATTGAAGTGGGGTGCCTCTGTATTTGTCAGGGAGCATTTCAGAACACAAGTCTGAGGGAAGGGGTTTTCACTCAAAAGCATTTAAAATGTTTTTGCTCCCTTGGGGAGGGGCAAAGTGTAGAGCTGGCACCCTCTGGAAAGAGCTGCCGTTGCCCTAAGACCTGGTGAACTGAGCCATGCTTCCATTAACCGACAGGAAAGAACACTTAGCCTTCTGTCCCACTATGATTGATATTGGCTTAAAATTCCAATTTCCAGTGCCCACTCGGATCCAGTTCGTTCACCTTTGATCTGGTTTGTAAAATTTGTGACTTCACCCCTTAAGTGACAGCATCAAGCACATGGCCATCCTATTAATCTTTGTCTTCTTTGGGTCCCACGTGTTTAACAGAGGGGCTGGGGGAAGGGAAACTCACTTCATAAAACTGGCTGCGAGACATAACCCGAAAAAGTCACTTTCTGAATGTGCACCAGCAGATCTGTGCACTGTTGACGGGTGAAGCCGGTTGGACTGCCAGTCACAGCTGCCGCGGTCATACGTTATCCCAGTGTGCAGGCTCTGAACTAGTAAGTGCTTTTATTTCGCATGGGTTATTTTGGAAGGATTCGCTGGAAGTGAAACCATACAGAAAGCGCCGGGGGCCAAGTCAGCTGGCAGGTCAGCACTTCCTCTTTGAGTTTGTTTTGGCACTTCAACCAGAAAGACACCTTTGAAACACTTCGTCCTTACGCGGTGTGCATAGTTTCAGTAACGTCTCTGGGCAGCCCTCAAATCAGTTTAAATTTCTGTAGTGTTGTAGCAACGTGGTAACCTTGTCATAGCTTTGTGGGAATGTTATAAGGGTATTTGTTATGTGTCAGCCAACTGAAATAAATGAATAAAATGTAAAGGCTCAAGACACCAAATGTCCGTTCAGAAAGAAGTTCTATGATGGACTCTGCTTTGCCTCCACTGTTTTCATTAATCCATGTTATTAAATTCCAAACAGCATGAAATGGCTTTTCCCTCCTCAAATGTTATTGTCAGTATTCACATTGAACAGCAACCAAGAGTATTTTGTGATTTAATAAATACAAATTTAAAAAGTTGAGTGCCCTCATTTGCATATTAATGTATTTGTCCTTTTCATGGCCATTTTCTGTCAGTTGGAATATTTCCTTTCCCCTCCCCATCTCATCAGACATTGTAAATCTGCAATAAGATTTAAGTGAATACAAAGCATGATAATTGTAAGGGTTTCCCTCCCCGCCCCCTTTAAAATGTCTGTTTACTATCCATGTAGCTATACGTATGTGCTGATGTACATACGAGAGCCAAACATGCAGACCCCCTGACACACAGCTCAAAGGTTCCGCCACTGTTGCTTCAAGTGTTAAGGGTTAAGGAGTTACCCCAAAGCGTTACATTTGTTGAGAAATAGTTAAAATCTTTAATTTAATATTTTTAACAAAGCTTGAGATTTCATCAAAACATTTAAATGATGATTTGAACGCCAATTGAAATGCAAAAAGTGTAAATTCCATGTCTTCCATAGTGCCATTTTCCAGAGTGTGTGTGTAGGAAACAGCACCTGGAGGTTCAGTACCAGGCTGACACGGAGCACGCTCACGGCATCTCTTTTTAACGCTGTGGCAGCAACACAATCTTGTCATGAGGTCTCAGCAACGGTGTGGGAACGTTTCGCTACGAGTTAGCTCGGGGTCCAGTGAAGCAGAGAGACCCAGGCTTGTGGATATGATTTTTTAGTCTTTTTTTTTTATTTTTGTTTTTGTTTTTTTTTTTTTTTGTTTTTTTGGTTTTTTTTTTTTTTTTTTTTGAAGATCAGTTAGTGATCTCAGTGACAGAATTAAGCCAAGTTTGTAATTGTATAATATTTACTGTAAGATGTAGAACATTCAATAACTATTAAAATCTTTCCCAAAAAAAAAACCGTCTTCACTCTTTCTGACGTGGTCTGTTTCGCTTCTTGTTACATGTTCTCGTTCTCCACTCCTGAAGTAACAGCTCCTGGAATGTATGCAAGTGCTATGGACAGTATGTAACCATAATGGGACCTTAGGCCAGAGAATGTGACAAGAAACTCCCAACATGCAATTGGTCCTGCTTCGTTGACCCCAGCTAAACACAAGCATACATGGGTTATATTTTGGAGGCTATAAAGGAGGAGAAAAGGAATTAGTAAAGCTACAAATTTGGAGTCTGCTTGACTTCTCCATGACAGGGAAATCTGTTCTTTCAAATTTTTGCAAAGTATCAGTCACTTGCCCAAGTACACATGCACGCACGCAAATCTGCACATTGTGGTTGCAGATGTCTACAACTGGGAAAATGAAGGATAGTTAGGAATGTGTGGACACATAACTGCTCATGTATATCAGAGATCTTCTGCAGCCTCTAAGGTGTGATGATGTGTTTATTGTGAAAGGCATAGCCAGCAACAGCGTCGTAAATTAGTTATACTGTAATCAGAAGCCAGCAAAGGAGACAAGAGACGCTCTCATTCATTCCAGCTCTAGATGACTGAAAAATGTACATCAATTTGCAGAAGGGCGACTCACATCTTGCTTGTATTCTCTACGTCTACGCAAGGGACTGTGACAACTGAGGATCATACAGATGAGTAGAACTGCAGTCAACAGCAAAGTAATACTGACAAAGAGGTTGGCTTTCCTGTCTACATGATTCACACCTTTTTAAAATGTAAAAATTAGGTATGACCAACATTGCTTAGATGTATGATTAAGTTGAAGAATGTGTGCTACTAAATCACTGATCTCCTATATTGCACAGTTCTGTCTCAGGTTATGGATAAGAGGTCGCTGAGCACCAGTAAAACCCATGGTAGCCCTTTTAAAGGGTGTTTAAAAACCCACATTCTTAGTATTGTTTTTATATGAATTATTTGGAATTGTATGTGTTATGTGGCTTGCTTTAAAAACTAATTTCTTCCTCTATGAGTTTTGTGCAATATTTTTGCTGTAAAGTGTCTTGAGGGCATTTCTTGAAAAGGACCATATCAATTATCATTCTTACTGTTTGTTGCACGAAGGGAGTAAACAAAGCAGACTGCAAGAGGAAAACTGTTCCAACTATCCTGAAAGGAATCACAGAAGATATGGATGAGCCATATTTTGTTTATTTTTGCTTTCGCACGGGGGGAGGGTTCATTTCTTCTCAGCTTATTTTAGTTTCTGAACATTGCCTTGGGGTATTTCTTGTGTAATTCATAAAAATAAAAGCAGACCAGTCCATTCACTAAGCATACACTAGGTCCCCAGCTACACCTTGTCTAATAACAACCTTATCTGTAGCTGTGCTCTTTGCCCTCTGCCCCTGCTCTTTCTGTCCACTTTCTCCTCTCACAGATAAAGGCATCTCAAATTCTCTCCCACGATCTAACCATTTGTTCTTTGGACCTAACCCTTCCTCCCAATCTCTGCTCCAGTCATCATCATTTTTTTCCTTCCACTGTGTGATCTACAGATCTCCACACACCTCAGCAGCCTAGAATGACATCTTGAGCTAGATGGAAAATGGCCATCTGAAGTTCAGTCTAGCTTAGACCGAGATGCCCCACATCCCTCCCAAGGCTTTCCCCTCTTCCCTCACCTCTCCCCCACACCTGGACTACTGTAACTCTTATCCCTGGCCTCCCTGCCTCTGCCATCGGGCCTCTTCATCTCATCCAGAACACTGCTGATTGCCTGGTCTTTAACCTCACAAAACACTCCCATGTCACACCCCCCTCACTGCTTCTGGGTAAGTACTGCCCTTGAACCTTTATTTTTTGTGTTTGGATTGTAAGCCGCTCTGGGTAAGAGCATCTGCTAAATGCCTGTAAAATAATGTGCTAAAACAATCAAAATGATGGACAAAATTGTTGTGTGACATGCAAAGATATGGGGGGCACTTGAAATACTGACTTATAACTTGATTCATTTCAGTCAGCAAGAGATGACCAATTTGGAAACTTGAACATCCCTTATGTGGTAGCATAAAATGCCCATTGAGTGATGTTCACTCACAAATTGGCCCTCACTATTATTTTTTTTAATGATTTCTTTAAACTGGCCCAGCCAGTGTGTTGAGACTAGCTTGTGAGAATGTGCTGTTGAGCTATTCTTGGAAGGCCAGCATCCTCAATGCCACTGAACTACAGAAATAGAGTGTTAGAGTTTATAGTCTTAAGACCTTGACGTGTGTTACCATTTTTGAGCCATTAGTTATCTTGGCAGATTTCCCATGCTTTTTTCCCACAGGAATTTCGATTTCTCCAGAAAATAAGGTTTGTAAGCCTACGTGAGTTTCATGTTCTTTTCTATGAAACAAATTACACCCATTAATATATCAAATGTGAATTTAAAAGCCATTATGTGCTTCAAAAAAGTAAGTTGTTAACAAGTTGCTATATTGAAACCACAACAATGGCCACTTTCTGCCAGCCATCACTCAAGTTTCCATACTAGCCTGCCTGCACGGCGTAACTGTTGTAGTTTTAATATTGATCTGACTCACTGGATATAGACTGTGGGTATAAGCCTGCCGTTGGCCGACTATTTCAATCAGAATTCTCCCCCCTTCCGCTATCTGCGTGTTACTGTTTTTGCAAGGGCACCATCGCTGCATCCTGGTCTTAGCACCGCCCAAGACATTTGTGATTCGTTTAAAGAAATACAAACAAGCCAGAGCGTTTTTTTCCCCTATACCAATTTGAATGATAATGGGTTGAGCCAGACCTTTCTCCAGCACTGATACGAAGTGTGGAGATAGATCTAGCTATGCCATATTATTTCAATATAGAAACTTCTAAGCACCTTTTATAAAGCACATAACAGCTTCTAAATTTACCGTTGAGATATTAATGGGTGTAATTTACTAACTCGTAGAACAAATCAAGAAACTCTCTAAGGCTTAGGTTAACCACAGACTTCATTTTCTAAAGAAATAGAAATTCCTATGGGGAAAAGTGCATTGGAAATCTGCAGAGGGAACACGTTTCAGAAAAAGAAAACTGAAGTGTTCACTTATGACCAAAATACAGGTGGCACCAGCCACCATTGGATTGAGGGTGCGTCTCAATGCTCAAAAAATATATCCTCCACTACCACCTTGTCTCCTCCATGTCCCGGAAATGAATCTTTGTGTCCTCCCGTCCTCCGGTGTCCCAGTATTGGAGGATATGAGCATAGTGCACAGGACTGTGTTGACGAAGTCATCCTTCACCATTATTATTGACAAGTAGTCGAGTGCATGTGTGGCATACTCCGAGAGAACAGTACAGGCCTGAATGCTTGACCCCTAATACGAGGGGGTCCAGTGGCTCTGTTATGCTGTGGGGGGGCATTTATTCTGAGTGATCACCTTTATGCCATGATGAAACATTTCGATCTGGGGGACTGGACTGGGGGACTGTTGGGACTGGTCTCTTCCAAAATGACAATGCCCCCGAGGGGTCACGGAATGGTTTAATGAGTATTAAAACGATGTCTTCGAAATCACCATATCTCAACCAAAGTGAACGCCTTTGGGAGATTTTGGACCGAGAGCATTCTCTACCACCATAATGAGGGAATATCTTTTGAAAGTATGGTGTTCAATCCCTCCAGTAGAGTTCCAGAGACTTGTAGAATCTATGCCAAGGTGCATTGAAGCTGTTCTGGCGGCTCGTGGTGGTCCAACACTATACTAAACACTAAGTTGGTTTTTCCTTTAACCCATTAAGACCGGATGCAACATTTGCGTGTACATCCGTTTAAGACTGGGTGTGACGTTTGCATGCTTCTCCCTTTAGAGCCGGATGTTGCGTGAGTGTGTTTTAGATGCTGTCATCGTTTTCAAGACATGTGACCGATGAAAGACATCGTGATTCGCTGAAATACACGTTGGTAAGGCGATTATACATCAATGCAGTGAGAGCGCAGAGTATTTTTTTTTTCAGCGCACACTGGTGGTGAAGAATGGAATCATCCAAGTACTGCCACTACAGACAGAAAATGCAGCGTACCCGAAGTAAGCAGTGAACACAACAGTGAGCCCATTTCTGTTACGAGAGTTTGAACAAACTGTGATATAGTTATTGCACTACCACTGCCAGTTTGTTTGTCTTATTGAAAATATGGCTGGAAACAACAAGCAAATTTGTCAACATTTTCAGTTTTATTGATTTGTTAAAAAATGTTGATGAACATTGGGGCAAAGGCAATACTTTCCAGTTAAAGCCAAAGGTTTAAGCTCTCAAATGGTTTTTATTTTATGTTTCTATCTGCTACAGAGGCTAAGAAATAAAGGTTTTAGTGAACGTTGACAATTCTGTCAAGTTTTTCAGAAAAACCTCAGGTTTTAGGAGGTTGTTTACAACAATGCCTTAGGTTTCATAATGTTTTTTAGAGGGTGCCTTAGGTCTAAATGGGTTAATTTGTCACCCATCTGTATATTGCGCTCATAAGCAAACAGTTCCGTTGTCATTTTTCTGAAATGAGGCACGTTTTGTAATGTCATTGTGTTTTCGATTTGCAATTGCTTTCCAATTTGTAGATGCGTTTTGATATATATATTTTGTGCTTCAGCGATGTCTTTTCTTGTTTCTTTTGTATGTATGCTTTTTAGCTGCTACCGCAGCTCTATAGCTCTGTCTGTCGGTTGGTCGGTTGGTCCACAAAAGTGTCCCACCCCGTAGCAGCCACAGTTTTTGCCCCAGGAAGTTGAATTTTGGCATGCAGGATGATCATGACTGAAAGTAGAGCTGAGTAACTTTCTGGCCGATTGACCAAGAGGGGGCGTGGCGATGGCCATAGCCTATCACAAAAGGGCGCATAAGTCCCGAATGGATTCTCAGATTTGCACACGATTTTGTGGAAAGGTTGGTCATGAGCCTAAGAAGAGGTCACGTGTTTGTGTGAGGGTGTGTGCGGGGATGCATGCACACATGGATGCATACACGTGTGCGGTCGCAGCTATTGCGAATTCGCGCTTGTTCTTGTATGCTTTTGTGTTTGTTTTCTGTCATGTTTGCATGTGTGTTTTGTTATTTGTAAATAATTGTTTTCCGATTTGCATTCGAGTTGTAGTAATGTTGCATGTGATGCAACATTAGATTTCCGCAAACTAACCTGCCATGACAGCAGTTTTCAGTTCCTTTTCCATACTTCCGGAGTTGAAAAGGCAGACATGTAAACCTAACCAACCAGCTACAGTCTGCCAAACAGTCTTGTATCTATGCCTTTATTCCAGAATGCAGTTACCTGGCATGATGTCAGGGAGTGTGTGAATAGCTTGTATCACCAGTCATCTGTGCGGGTGCAGGAAATGCAATGGCAAGACCCGCTAAATGATATAGGGTCCTCCCCATCATAAATTTATCTGGGCTGTCAACGTCTTGAAACAGATGAGGAAGTGTGCAATGGGTGATGCTGGCAAATCACTCCCCCATCTTTCCTGCACCAAAAAGGCCAGCTCACTGTGGCTCGTTACAAAAATGTAAAGATGGTGAAACAGGACTCGCTGAAACACTTGACATTAATTGAAAGATGAACTGTCCCAATAATAAAGCATGCATAAAAAGGTTGTAAAACATACAACTAAGGGAAACGTAGACATGCATTAGCCATTTTTTAATCACAGTTGTATTTTTCAAAACTAACACATCTTCATCTGTATGAATTTTTTTACTTTTCTAATAAAAAAAAAGTCAGTCTCAGTCATTTTAAGGTCACAATATTGTTTGATGCCATTCTTGACTTGATGTAACCGACAGCTGATTGTCAGAAGTGATGCAATAGTGGAAAACCATGAATTGCCCTAATCCATCAGATGCATGATTACACTGAAGTCATGTCCAGGTGACTTCATAGAATATTCTTGTAACTGAGGCAATGCATGGCCACATGGTGTTCAACGTGCACATTGTTTCAGGCTAAGGCACAATTGTGGTTTACTCTCATTTTACAAGAAAGCAAGAAAACCTTCACTTTTCCATTTATCCTAAATAAAATAAACCTGTCCACAGACTGGGAATGAATTTTTTAAATGTTTCAAAGGTCATGGCCTCTCACCACAAACTGAACCATGACCAGAATTAACTCATCCTGATTGGTAAGTATCAGCACACAACTATTCCAGACAGTTCCTGGCTGCACCCTGGTGTGAGGAACACACTGAGCAGAAGAGGGAAAAGCAGCAAGCAATGGACAGAAAAGGTATGAGCATGATTTTACACAAGGATACAATGCCAATACATTCTGTGATGGACTCAATTCTATCAACTAATAGCTAGTAGTGATAATTAAATGATGTTTAATATTTTACCTTGTGAATAATTTCATTACCAAACTACTTTCTTAGGTTAATGTGACTATTAATGATTGTGTTATTGCTTATTGTGTAAATGGTTCCGACAGTATTTTTTACACTGGCAAATGATCGGGTTAATGCCTTTATATTTATTAGGCACTGAAATCAGGTTAAAAGTAACATGCCATTACATTGTGTTTGTTTTCACATGGAAACTCTCACGTGGAAATATGAGCCTGTTTAACAGAAATTGAGTGTTTTATTTATCTTGGTTTCATTGCTCCATGACATTTTGCTCCATGCCTTTTCCGGATGCAGATTTTGACAGTGAGCACCTGGAAATACCAGTGCCATGGCACTGTATGTTTCACAATAGGTTGCCTGTGGTAACCTGACTATAAATCATTATTAGGCTTAACTTTTAATTTAATAAAGCACTATCAATTCTGAATAATTGACAGCTGAGATGTTGACAGAATATAGAACTTGGCTTATCCTGGCAGTTGGCATCATATTTGTGAAGATTGGCGTTCAAACAATGAATGCTGTTCTCGGAATTGTTAAATTACCTCAGAGCATGTCTTAACAAGAAAATGTAATTTTATTGGAACCAGTGTTTTGAGTGTCCCTTTTAATGTGTAGTCAACGTATGATATGAATGCAACACACTATGGAAAAAGGAAATAGAACAAATGCAATAGACGGGAAATCAAAGAATTGTCATAAAGCCAAAGATAGTTCCAGCATCTCGGAATCCTGCAGAGAAAAGACTCTTTGAAGTGCAATGGGCCAAAGCCAAGATTTCCATCAGTTTAATGCACTTAACCATTCAGAAACTGCTGAGATACATTGCACATTCCAGCCTGGAATGTCAATGCATGATTGAAGATAGGCACTTTGTTGTAGAGATTTATTTGTAATTACCAAAAAAATTTTCAAAAAGTAAATTTAAACAGGAACACCTCAGAATTATACACAACTTGACATAACTATTTGATTGGAATGTTGCATGTTAAAATATGAAATTCAAAATTGAAAAGGAATTCTTTTGACTTCATATTTTAGAAATGCAAATACAAAATAATTCAAACAGAATTACATTACATTACATTTATTTGGCAGACGCTTTTATCCAAAGCGACGTACAAAAGTGCATTTCATGGTCATAGACAACTGCTAAACACAGGTTCAGTAAGGTACAATACTTATTTTGTACAGCTATTTCTAGCCAAGAACACAGTTTAGTTCACACAGTGAACACTATTCAGACCTAACCTCTGCAAAGCCAACTAGGCAGAAGAATAAGCTACAGTATTAGGACAAATACAAATTACCAAAAAGTGCTGGGATGGGGCAAAATGTAACAAGTGTCATGAAAAAAAGGGGGGGGGGAGATTTAGTGTGAAATATACAGCGTGGTGGTGGTTAGTCTAGGTATAGTCTGAAGAGATGAGTCTTCAGGCCACGGCGGAAGATGGGTAGTGAGGGGGAGGTTCGGAGAGGGACGGGGAGTTCGTTCCACCACTGGGGAGCTAGGGTGGAGAAGCTCTGTGATCCCATTGGGCGGTTGGGAAGGGTTACAAGGCGCCCTGCTGCCGCAGAGCGGAGTGGTCGCGCAGGCACATAGAATCGAGCCATGTCCTGCAAGTAGATGGGGGCTGTCCTGTTGGCAGCAGTGTAGGCAAGGGTCAGGGCTTTGAACCGGATCCTGGCAGCGACCGGTAGCCAGTGGAGTGATTGCAGCAGAGGAGTGACGTGGGAGAATTTGGGAAGGTTGTAGATGAGTCGGGCAGCGGCATTCTGAATCTGTAGTGGCTGTATGGCACAAGCTGGCAGGCTTGCAAGGAGAGAGTTGCAGTAATCAAGGCGAGAGGTCACCATAGCCTGGACGAGCAGCTGGGTGGAGTGCGTCGTCAGGTATGGTCGAATCCTTCTGATGTTGTACAGAAGGAATCTGCAGGACCGTGATGTTGCCTTGATGTGCTCCTTGAGGTCCAGTTGGTCATCCAGGACCACCCCCAAGCTCTTGGCAGAGTGAGAGGCAGTCACTGTGGTGCCATCAACCGTGATTGAGAGCTCACGAAGTAAGGAGGTCTTGCACGGGAAGAAGAGCAGATCAGTTTTGTTGAGGTTGAGCTTCAGATGGTGGCTGGCCATCCAGGTGGAGATGTCAGCCAGGCAGGAAGATATCTTATCATTGACCTGTGTGGCCGAGTGGGGGAAAGAAAAGAAGAGTTGTGTGTCATCTGCATAACAATGATAGGAGAAGCCATGTGAATTAATGACTGAACCAAGGGATCTGGTGTATAAGGAGAACAGCAGAGGACCCAGTACAGATCCCTGCGGCACTCCCATAACAAGGGGATGAGAAGCAGAGGCAGACCCCTTCCAGGTGGCCTGGTAGGACCTATCTGCAAGATAAGAAGCGAACCAAGACAGGGCAGTCCCAGCGATGCCCATCCCAGCCAAGGTGGAGAGGAGTATTTTATGGTTGACCGTGTCGCAAGCTGCAGACAGGTCAAGAAGGATCAGGACAGAGGAGAGGCGTGAGGCTTTTGCAGTGGCAAGTGCCTCCGTCACAGCTAGGAGCGCAGTCTCTGTTGAGTGCCCGGATCGGAAGCCAGACTGGTGAGGGTCTAGCAGGTTGTTCTGATGGAGAAAAGAGGTTAGTTGTTTAAGAACTGCTCGTTCAAGGGTTTTGGACAGAAAGGGTAGAAGCGATACGGGTCGATAATTCATTACATCGGAGGGGTTTGAGGTGGGTTTTTTGAGAAGTGGGGTAACGCGAGCCATCTTAAAATCAGAGGGAGCATGACCAGAGGAAAGAGAGGAATTAACAGTGGCGGACAGATAGGGAAGGAGCTCGCTGGAAATGGATTGGAGAACTTTAGATGGGATGGGGTCAAGTGGACAGGTGGCTGCACGATGAGAGGTGATGAGTTGTAGTACATCAGAATCCTCCAGCATCTCAAAGGAGCTCAGTGTGGCTGTGGGTTTGTCCCGGGGGGTTGGGGGGCTCACTGGATGGGCGAAGGAGTTCCGGATTGTAGCCACCTTTCCTTCAAAGGCGGCCAGAAAGTCATCTGCGGAGAGGGAAGAGGGAGGTGGGGGTGGAGGAGGAATGAGGAGGGAAGAGAAGGTGGAGAATAGTTTGCGTGGATTAGAGACACATGCACTGATCTTAGATTGGGAAAATGAGGTTTTAGCTGACGTGAGGGCAGATGTGAAAATCGCCAGCAGAGTATGATATGCGGTCAGGTCATCAGAGGAGCGTGCTGGTTTGGAGACAAGAGGACAAAGTGAGTCGAGGGACTGGGAGAGGCAGGAGTTGAAGGTGGAGGTAGCAAGATCAACTGGCAATTAGGAGAACCATATGCAAATATCTCTCGTAAATAAAAAAATACTACGTACACTATATGACCAAAAGTATCTGGACACCCCTTGGTTCAGGGCCGTTTTTCATGGTTTGGGCAAGGCCCCTTAGTTCCAATTAAGGCATATCTGACATTCTAGATGATTCTGTGCTTCCCCAACAGTTTGGGAAAGGCCCTTTTCTGTTTCAGCATGACAATGCTCCCCTGCCCACAGTGAGGTCCATATAGAAATGGTTTTATCAAGAAAGGTGTGGAAGAACTTGACTGGCCAGCACAAAGCCCTGACCTCAACTCCATCCAATCCCTTTGGGATTGATTGGAAAGCCTACTGCGACCCAGGCCTAATCACCCAATCAGTGTCCAACCTCACTAATGCTCTTCTGGCTCAATGGAGGCAAATCCCTGCAGCAATTCCCCAACACCTAATATATGTTGGATGTCAGGTGTTCACATACCATGTAGTGTATATTAAATATTGAAAATAATTTGGAAATTCATGTGAAAGTATATGTAATATTTTATTATAAAAAAAATACATTACTGCCACATTATTATATTCATAGGCTGTAATTTGCGAAATATTAATTGTTTGCAAAACATTTTTATTTGTTGTTATTATTTTTCAATATACAAAATTTATTAGATCTATGAGAAATAGCAGATACGGATTTTTCATGACATTAAATACATTTCGTATTACCTTATTTGTACAGGTTGTCAATTTGCAAAGATCTTGGATGAAAACTAAATTATTTTACAATAAATAAATCAATTTTTAAAATTGTCAAAACTGCAGTTACATGGATAATTAGCATGCCCAGTAAATTCTTATTACGGTATATTAAATCACTTGTGAGCAGACAACTATCTGAATTTAGTGACAAGTTGTGTGTCCTTAAACTATACTTTGTGAAGTGTAACATTTTTACAATATTGTTGGCAGCAGTAACAAGATCAGACAAACCCGAGTCATTCAATCCAGGACGGCTACAAGGACAGAGTATTGACATCTTAGTGAATGGTTTATGCCAAAGACAGTGAACCATTTGTCAAATTATTCCAACTCCCGAGGGTTTTGACCCCCTCACATAAATCTTATCGTGTAACTTATTTCTGCCTGCCTGTCAGAAGCGTGTGGTTTATGAGAACTAAGGTTCGTACAATTATCTTCTCCGACTGTCGCAGGTTGTCCATTAGGCGCGCGCTTGCTTCAGATAACGTAAGACTGGAGTGCGACGACAGCAACAACCGGATTTCTGTGGAAAGAGACGCTTAAAACCAAGGAGTGCAGGAGGTCATGGGTCTGGAAGCCGAGCAGATGTTCACAAGAAAGTATTCCCATTACAATGGAATTCCCACCATTTGACTTCGAATTCCGTATATAAACTTCGACAACGCATATGGGGTTTATTTTCAGCAATTATTACAGGCTGGAACGACACCTGCTTTGAAACTGTAGCGGCTTGTTGAGGGTGGGAAACAGTGTTTGGTGAAGCAACAGCATGGTGATAGGGCGTCGGTATTTTTAAATCGACCTTTGAGGTAAGCGATCTAATTTTATCATTTACTTAAGGGTGCCTACCGCAGCGAATACTACTCCCGTTTTAATTACATTGGGTAATGTGTACTGCATTAAGTGTCATAGACGGTAGACGAGTACAGTGAACGAACTTCTCTGTATATTCAAATTATGAAATCATTCTTAGAAAAATGTGCATTTTTGCAGTTAGACAGTGGTATACGACCACTCCCTCATAGGTCCTACCACTGAAAACCCCTTTCACATACGACCAGGTGTTGTTTTGCTGTATTCCCGTCACTGCACTCTACCACTGCACACGACCGAAATTCACAGGATCCAGCTCTATTTTAATGTTGTAAACACATATAATTTAGGTATCTTTATGGAGGCTTATCTTTCTATATAGTACCTTTGTAGCTTTATTTTACTTAAGGAGTTTACTGATGTTCAGTGCATGCCGTATAGGCTAAAGTTGCAGATTCCGTTTGTTATAAATAAGTTTAGTGATGCTGTTTTATTCTCTTAGTGTCGAGACGGTGCCCTACGCAGACTGTGGAGTAGTAGGCTAGGCTATTTAATATAGGTGAATGTAGCTACATACCGATATATTCAGTCTCTGCTTTGTGAAACATCTGAGACGCCCACACCACCGATGTTTAGCATTACCTGAACTTATACGTGTTTTTATTAAAAATGCAAGGTGCGCAGATGGAAACGGCAAGCATGTGGATGGGCAGCCAGGCCGTGTGATCAAAGGGATGTGGGCTCAAAACGTCAGATACCGAATTGTGCTAACAGAAATTACTGCACTGCAACATGAGAAATATGTAAATCATGTACACACTCCGCAATGGTCCCAAATATATTCGTTTTCAACATCTCGTATATTTATCGTTCATAGGTTAGAAAATATCTATTGGTTGTGGAACTGTTGACTTCCGAGAAAGCTGGCAAAGCTTCAGTGTTTTCATTAAGGATTCCATTGAATTATTGACGGTTCCGTGCGTCCTTTCTGTGGTTGTAGTAAATTTGGGATTGCTTTGAGGGCAAAATGAACTGGGGTTGAATATATAGGGTACACCATGTTTAAATCTTCCTAATGCGAAAGTTAGTATTCTCAGCGCATTTAGCGCTGACACGACAGAATAATCTGGTATCGTAACTGCTCTGCATCAATACTCTATTCTGTAATTCAGTTAGTAGATCTATTTGCTTTGCAAAACATGGTAACTTCTACCATTGTGACAGAAATATTTCCACGTAATACAGACATTATTTCATTAGAAAAGTATTTAATAGTTAAAATTATTTCATAGTTTAAAACATAATACAATAACCAGTTGTCTACAGTTTTTGAAGAAATTAACCAAAATTAAAAAGGATGAGCTTGCTTTTGTTTGAGAATTTTAAATTAATAACCAATGTATATGGTTATTAATTTGACATTAATGATTATAAATATGACAGTTTTTACATGTATAATCGTTTTTTAGCATTTTGTTTCTCTTTGACATTCCATGATTGATTTTTTATTTTTTATTTTTTCAAAATCAACTAGCTTATACCAGCGTGTTTTGGAAGAAACCAGTGTTTTTCATCTACCATTTCCTTTCATAGTTGTTTTAGCATTGTGTGCTGCTTCTGAAGCAATGCCACAATACTCATGAATAAATGTTTTCATTAAATTATTAATTTTCCATTCTGAATGAGGTCCCAATATACTCACACCTTTGCTGTAACCATTCAGGCATGGCCTTTGTAAGTCAGGAAATACTATTATTGCCTGGTGTGGCAGCAAGAGGGGAGGGGTGGGGCAGACCAGCCACTCCTTCTCTTTGGCCTCCTAAGCCTTGGGAGGTCTTCAGGACCTTGGAGAGTGGTGGCCACACCTTCAGGCTCACGCAGCTGAGGGTGCTGAGTAAACAGCCAGGTGTTTTCCATTGCCTTCAACAATTCATTATAAAAGGCACAGCCAGCTGGCTTTTGGCTGAGGGGCCTGTGTGGAGTAGTGTTTGTGTTGGCTGTTTGAACGGTCTACAGATGGTTTGAGTGTCATGTTGTGATCTGCTACAAAATACTGTAAGTCTATTGTGAGTTTTTCAATGCGTGGTTTGTGCAAGTTGACATTGGTTAGACATTGAGCAGGAAGCAAGGTTTGTTCTTTTGCCAAATCCTACTCTCCTGATGGAATTACATTGTTTTGATTTTTTTGTTGCCAAGCTTTACTTTATTTAATTAATTCATTATTTAGTCCATTTTGTCTCCCAAACTGGATATCTTGTGGGCCTTCTCATTTTTGCAGTATTATTCATCAATTTGGGAGGCAGATAAAAATCCACACACCAGTAGAGTGGTTCCCTACGTTGGTCCTGGGCCAGGACCCTGTGTATGCTGGGTTTTGTTCCAACCAGTGACAATCCCACAATTTTATTAGCTGTTAACAAGCTGTTAATTTTTCTTAGTTGGGTACTTTTCATTTTTAGAGGAATTATTTACCATTTTAAGCCATATTATTTCAGAAACAGCTAGAATAGCAACCCTATGCTTACATTGTGCCTATTGTGTTATATTGCAAACAGTTAAACACTCAGTGCTTTTTTGAAATTTTTTTTAATGAAATTTTAATTAAACTTTGGATTCATGTGTTTTAGAGGTGGCTGCATGTAAGGCAGTTAGTGCCTGTATTATTGTCATTAATCTGATACAGAAGCCTAAACTTCTATTAATAAATTTTCCATTAGCACGTAACAACATCTTTCATATGGTTGCAGGGTCATCATATTTCTGCAAAGTCACAGCTACTTCGATGTACAACCCTGCATTAGCTTAGCTCTTTATGTACTCAGGAGTACATACTGTAGTCCTGGTGCTGGTATAGGAGGGCCAGCCCCAGGCAAGTGGGATTTTTACACTAACGGAGATTGCACAACAGCTCCTTACATCTAATGTTTCACAGCAGAAACCTATAGAGAACTTATAGGGAGGGGATATTAAAAGCAGTATTTCTCAATCGGTTGGACACAAGTACAAATAAATGCAGTCCTGGAATGTTTAGAGTGGGGGATTTTCCTCTACAAGCTTGTTTTGTGTTGAGGTAGCCAGTCCCATAAATCACTGATGTGCATGAACGGGTCCAACTCCGGAGTCACCAGGCAGGCAAGCTCAGGGCTATTTCATTTAATCAGTGTGATATACAGTATATGCAGCATTTCCCTGGACCTCGCAAAGTAGGCCGAGCTGAAGATGCATTGTTACTCTTGGAGTGCAATACAGCGTTTGCAATTATAACCATTCTCAAGCATTCTCTGAGAAACAGTTTAAGAGTTGATGATACTAGCCTCAAGGCTCAGTCAGTTAAGTTGGTAGAGGAAGGAAATGAGACCACGTGTGAAGGGGTTACACTACGCCTTAAGTAGTTTCCCTTCTCGTTTCTAACACATTTCTGTCTACAAAGAATAGAAAATGTCTAAAAACAAGTGACTGGAATTGCCTGAGCCTCAGCTGGCCATACAGTTCAAATAGGCTGTTTTTCACTCAGCTGGCCTGGAAGGGTCTAGAACACATATGACATGTGCATTTCAGTTTTAAGGAGTTCATTATAATTTAGTGAATAAATGTGTTGCTATGGTATCATGTCCCCGGACTTTCAATACAACCAAACACTCTGCAGTAATTCACAGCCTAACAAAAATGTAAGATAAAGAAATGCTTTGCCTAATTAAAGTATCGTACTTGCAGGATGCAATTTTTTAAAAGTGTTTATCCAAATCCATAGTTCAACCTAATGCATTATTTTATTTGGTGGCAACGTGTTGTGTGTTTTCAGCAAAAGAGCACTGTTCTTGATATCTGGGTAATTGTTCATTAAATCAGTGTTAGATGCAATCTGGTCAGTGGTCAACAAAAATGGTAGCTCATTAGCCATGGCTGCATTACAAAAATCATGTCTTGGCTATTAAAAAAACACCCAATAGCCAGGAGCCACTGATTTCAGAGTTTTTTTTTTTTTTGTTGTTGTTGTTGTTCAATGTTATCTAACATTAGTTATTGTGTTGATTTTTATTTTTTCCTAATGAAGAATAAAAGGTGCAACCAATATATTTAAGACAAATCATGACTCATATTTGTCAAAAAGAGGCTTGATATGTGGGTGCACTCAAATTGCTTGGCAAACAGCATACAAGCAAACAGTTTGGGCAAGTTCATGTAGTGCTCTAAAGTGAAACCCCACCTGCTATTTGCAAAATAAGTAGAATGGCCATATTTGAAATGTTTTGCTTTCTCAGTGAGAGACTCATTATTCCATCTATGAAGCATCTCTTGTATTTACCTAATGTTAATAAAGTATTAGCGTTTAATGACTCACTGTCTCACATAAAAAGCTAATTGAGGTAAGTAGCTATATATACTAAATCAAACTCAGTGTCACATGCTGATACGTTGCAATACTTATTGGGTTGATCAGTCACAGGTCCGTTGAGTAACAGAAGGGCAGATCGTCGGCTGGTGTGATGTCCAGGCCTTTTCAGTACGTAGACTCCCACAGGCTTCTGGATCGCAGAGCCACAGAAGGTATTGTGTAAATTGTGTTTCCAGCTGGTTGACGTGGAAATTCACGGAAATCACAAGGGGGTATAAATGAGAAAAGTGGGTTGAAAAGTCCCCTTTTTCCCAAAACAGCCGTTTTAACTTCTTAAATGTAACAGACATATTTTTTGGCAGCTGGCTAACATAAAGTCCATGCTGTGTTTCTTCAAAACCTTTGACGGTGCATCTGGGAATACTGACTTCTTACTATGACCAAAGGATGTTGGTGTGACCCTAGATCACCAGCTGAGCTTCTCTGCACACATTGGAGCAGCCACCTGGTCTTGTGGATTATCCCTTCGAAGCATCGGGAGAATCCACCCCTTCCTCGCCCAAGAGGCTACACAGCAACCTGTACAAGCCCTTGTAATCTCTCACCTGAACTACTGCATCGCCTTGCTGACCAGCATCTTTGCCATCAGGCCACTGAAACTGGTCCAGAATGTTGCTGCCAAACTTCAACCAGCCAAAATTCACACATGCCACACCACTTCTGAACGCCCTTCTCTGACTTCCAGTGGCTGCCCACATTCAGTTCAACTCTCTCACTGGCATATCTACTGTATGTCTATACATATTTTTATACAACGATCACACCCTACACTCCAACTAATGGAGAGACCTCTCTGCTCACAATTCTCCAGTCAGCTGGTTGCCCCATCCCTATTAGGCTCTCAGCAGTCGCTCCTCACAGCCTGGGCTCTTCTCTTTCCTCACCCTCGTCACGGTGGAAATACCTTCCATAATCTGTCAGGAAGGCAGATTCACTGACTGTCTTCCACAGATGTCTCTCACCTTTTCAGATTACGCCTCAGTGTGTTGAAAACGAACCCATCTCTTCCCTTGTCTAACGGGTCTTTGAGTTAATCACCTTGACACTTATTTGATTGTAACTGCACATCTGACTCCTATGGTGTTTGCGTGCTGTGTGAATTACACTTCAATAAGTTGTTTCGGCTAAATCATCTGCTAAATGTAAACTGTTCATGTGAAAGTTTTCTCTGTTTTATATTGATAGAAATTGATAGTTTAATATTTAATTTAATTGATTGTCCAATGGAACCGGACCTGGGGGCATCCTGGTAGGATCGGGTTGTTAGGTGATGGTTGTGGTGGCAGACACCTTGATAGAAACCAGTGGCTGATGTGTAGGATTATAGCTTCCTTAGTATTGCCCTCCTTGCATCACAATGGGGAACCTGTCAGGTGACATTCCTTGCTGTGGTCTGAAGTAATTATAGCCATTGGCAGTGTTGGGGAGTAGTGAACTACATGTAATTAAACTAGTAGTTTAACTACATCTTGCAGTAGCTTGCTGGTAGTTCAACTACATTCATATTTGCATAGCGATTCAAGTAGTTAAATTACTTTTTTGCCATTTTTTGTGTAGTTAACTGCTGAAACTACAAACAATTTTGGGCCATAAAAGGAAAGGAATGATGTTTTATTTTTATTTTACCATTGCTTCTCTACTCTAATTGAACCCCCTTTGACCAGCCCTGCCCTCCTTTTCTTTCATCCTGACTGCTGTGTAGGCATGCTTTGAATCTGAATTTGTAAAACTAAACTTGAATATATTAGGTGTCAATTAGTCAAGTATTGATTATTGCTATTTATTAACAAATGTTCAAATAAGTTGTTGCATGCTATTTTAGAAGTTACATGGCTAACTGAGTAATCCTGCTTGGTGCAATACCCCCACCTGGACTCTAGTTTCTGGAAGGCAGGTGTCTGACTGATGGACATTGTATACAAAACCAAAGCTGACATTCCTTGCACTTTTCCATAAATAGTGGGGTATTTTATTTTGTTGGTTTATGTATGACCTGTGAACAAGTGGACACTTTTTGCAATAAGCTCTATTGAGTGGCATTTTTTGCTGGCATGTGACTTTTTTGTGTTATATTTTGTTATAATTTTGTATCACATGTACATTGTCAGTTTGATCATTTTTTTTCAAAGTAGTTTGAATGACTTTTTTAAGTAGCTTTAGTTTACCAAACTAGATTTCTCCCTAGGGTAGCTTTGCTGTAATTCAACTTCTTCCAGTGTGAAGTAATTGGTAGCATGCAAAGCTATACTTTCAAAGTAGCTTCCCGAACACTGGCCATTGCGCTCGCACTCAGGACCACAAGTGTGAGGGCTTCCTACGTGTCTTCACCCACATTGACTCTCCATACAGTATGTGTATGTTGATGCATATACAGTGAGCTCCATAAGGTTTGGGACAAAGCCATAACCAAAATGTATTAAAATACCCTTTAATAAAAATGTAGGATCTGTACTTTAACCACATGTGCATTGTCTGATTGCAAATCTTAAATTGTGGAGTACAGAGGTAAATCAAGAAAAAATGCCTTTGTCCCAAACGTTATGGAGATCACTGTACTTCCTGTGGTGAATAATAGCCTAACCTGAGGCTTGTCTGTTTCACTCCAACACATTTTCAGACTTGTCTGGACAAATGAAGCTTACCGTTTGGAAAATTCCCCTTTGTCTTGTGCACACACACGCAAACTGTGTTTTTTGTTCTTGAATGATATGCGAGGAGGTGTGTCTCTTTTCATACGGAAGTGATTGTGGTTTTGTGTGTAACTTACAGTTAGAAAGAGGTTAAACTCATACCTCTGCCCACCCAGAGAATGATGAAATTTTCTGGCACTGCAAAGAGTGGGTGGTGAACATTACAACGGCAGTGGTGCCGCTAATGAATCAAAAGAGCAGGAAGACTAAGGAGTTAGTTTGTCAATGAGTCCGGCTTATGGGGAAAGAGACAAACAGTTCTACGGACAGACATGTGAGTGTCCAGGAAAAGGTAAATCAATTCTTCCTGTTCATTTAAAGTGCATTCAACAACTGTTTCTGCTGTAGTACTTATATGGTAGTCTATTAATTCAGGAGGTGGTGTGTTTTTTGCTACACATGAATCCATATAGAAGTCTCTTTTTACATTTTCTTTTGGTTGCTTTTTATGTTGATTTCATTTTGGAGATCATCATTACAACTTTTAGAAGGTGTCACAGCCTATATAGCCTGTAATAGCAGATACTTTCTGAGATTGGTGCTAAATACCAGGGTTCAGTTTCGGCTGGCAGCCGAAATGTTCATGGTTTTGTGTTTGCCAGTAGTGCTGATGGGAACTGAAGTCCGCAGCTGGAAGTTGTGGAGTAGATATAAATGATCTCTGGACTTCTCCTACCAGCACATCAGTGATTTATTGCACAACACTTTGGGCTCATACCCAGTTTATGGTCCAGCTGCACCCCCTGGTGGCTATGGAAAGGTTGACAGAGAGGGAGGCGTGCTGGGAGTTGTATTTCCGCTCTTTCAAATGCTGGTGGACCGAGCGCCTCTCTCCATGCCTTGGACTGCCTGTCAGAAACACTGTGGCTCTCTGCCAGGATTATTTCCTGCCCTGTGCTCTTGGAATCTCCACGGGAAGCAATAGAGATTCTATACTTCCTGACATGCTTTGCCATTTCCTCGTGCGTATTCTTGAATCTTATCAAGTTTCCGCTTCTATGCTGCAATATTTTTCCTATACTAGAAATGCAACTTCTTCTAAAGGTCTTGTTTTTGAAGAAATGCAAGATGACATTGTGAAATAAATGCTGAGCTGTACAACAGACCTAAGTGCATGGAGCACTCAGAGTAAATAGGCTTTAAATATTTGCAGGTTTTTTAAATTGGAGGCACTTGATTCGTGTAATGGCCTCTGAATGCTTGCCAAGTACACTATGTGTCTGCCATCCTGCATAAATCTTATATTAAGACTTCAGTCAGGTTATATTAGCAGTGCCATATTATTGCTGAAAGTGAGGGTTCAGCATTTCGTACCCTAAGATTACAAAAGGACAATAGACATCTGCACCCCGCAATGAGACTCACATAGGTCTAGTTGTTTTTGAATATTTAATACGCGCAGGCAAAAGTAGATGTTTCAGCACCTAGTCCTTCATATGTGATTTATGATGACTCATGAATTTGTGGTGAAAATTGATGTTATCTGTATTTTTCAGATTATGATGCTTTAAGGACCCAGATGGCCTTCGTGAACGATCTTTTAATGGTGAACAGCACATTGAGCCCGCTCCCGTCCTGCACCTACAGCGAGGACTTCAAGAGATACCTCCTCCCGGCCGTGTACGCCGCAGTCTTCCTCATCGGCCTGCCCCTGAACTGCACCGTCATCCTCCGCATCTTGAGGTCCGGGAAGGCTCTGACGCGCAACACCATCTACATGCTCAACCTGGCCGTGGCCGACTTCCTGTACGTCTGCTCCCTGCCGCTGCTCATCTACAACTACGCCAGCCATGACTACTGGCCCTTCGGCGAGCAGGCCTGCAAGCTGGTGCGCTTCCAGTTCTACAGCAACCTGCACGGCAGCATCATGTTCCTCACCTGCATCAGCTTCCATCGATACCTGGGCATCTGCCACCCGCTGGCCACCTGGCACAAGACCGGTGGCCGGAGGTTCGCCTGGAAGGTGTGCGGGGTGGTGTGGGTGGTGGTCTTCTGCCTCTGCGCGCCCACGTTCAGCTTCGCCGCCACGGGGATACAGCGGAACCGGACGGTGTGCTATGACCTGAGCAAGCCCAGCCTGTCGGAGAGTTACTTCCCGTACGGCATGGCGCTCACCTGCCTGGGGTTCCTGCTGCCCTTCCTGGCCATCGTGGCCTGCTACTGCCGCATGGCCTTCGTCCTGTGCCGGGGCGAGGGAGTGGTGGCCGCCGCGCAGAAGAAGAAGGACAAGGCGGCGCGCATGATCGTGGTGGTGATGGCGGTGTTCGCCGTCAGCTTCCTCCCGTTCCACCTGACCAAGACCGCGTACCTCCTGGTGCGGACCCTGCCGGGGGCGCCGTGCGAGGTGCGGAACATGTACTCCGTCATCTACAAGAGCACCAGGCCCTTCGCCAGCATGAACAGTGTGCTGGACCCCATCCTCTTCTACTTCACTCAGTCAAAGTTCCGCAGCAGCACCAGGTCACTGATGCTCAGGGCCAGCACCTTCCGAGGCAACGGTTCAAAAGTGTGACAGTGTCCCCCTGAAGACTGACTGCTGGTAAAGGTTGGGCGAGAGCAACTTGCTCTTAAGGGTGGATCTCTGTTGTTTATAATTGTTTTTGTCATATGCTACTAAACACCATGTCATACGCCAGCGTGACACCCCTGGGAGGTAGATGCGGCAGTGCTGGGAAGCACCGTTGGTTGCTGCATTGAGAGAGAGAGAGCGCACCCACACAAACACGAAACCAAACAAACGACCCTCCTCACCCTCGCACCCTCACGGGTTCTGGGCGAAAACAATAAACCAGAACCACAAGCTAAAATGACAGAGACAAAAGAGAGTAAAACGGCGCGACCACTTCCCCGTGCGCCGCCCGCTGCTGGCCCGCCTTCCCAGCCGGCTCCAGCTCCTCCAGCATCCCAGTTGAGGATTCCTTTCTCGGTCTTTCCAGGATGGGTTTGTTTAGGCAGGGATTCTACAACAGTATCATTCTGTTGTTGGGGGAAGGGGGGGCAGTTTGGAGCATCCTTTCGTCATGTTTAGCATTTTTTGTCATTCAAAATACTGACCAACAGGTGGCATGTGTTGTAAACTGTGACTTGACCTCTTCAAATGTCAGGAATTTCGATAACCTAATACAGCTCCCTATAAAGAAGCTATGCATGCAGTTAATGCAGCTGAGATAAAACTGTGATTTCTTTTGGTTCTCTAAGAAATGCCTGATTTTTAAAAATTCTATTGTAAATCAGTTGTAAATAATAAATCAAAGCAGCAGTGGATCACATGAAATTCAGTTTAGCTGGAGAGCCAGCTAGTCCACAAGACACATCTTAATGAAATGAAAAAAGTCTATAATTTAATGAAGTATTTGGGCAGCCCAAAATATTTTTTCATGTTAATAACATACTAGAGAGATGGTTAAATGTGTATTTATATATGTTCTTGTCAATGATAAGTATACACAGTTTTTTAATGACAAACTAAAAAATGACAAAAAAAAAAGTCAAATAACAGCTGTGAATAGTATGATGGTATAATTTTTGGGGATCAAAACATGAACCCAACAGGTTATAGGTTAAATCCAAAACATGACACTGTTGATATATGAAATAAAACACTGTTGCCGATGCTTAACAATAACATATTATAAAAGTTCATTTATAATAAAATAGTAAAAAAATATATATATGTTATATGTGAATTGTATTTATCCAGTTGTAACCATGTGGTTGCACATATTACAGGAATATATGTCATATAAATACATATAGCTTGTAGGCCTGATTTACCAAGACCTTTAGCTTGTGCAAAACCAGTAACATGACCAATAATTGGTGCAAAATAAATACCATTCTAGCCCTATATGTATATAATAGGCAATGGTTTATCATTTTATAATAACTAATATTACATTGCTTATATTTGAAATATTGAACACATATTCTCCCTCATTACTAGCGGTGTTATGCTGTCTGTTTCAAGCTTGCTTTGAATATAGCATCATTCCTTCGGTGTGGATTAAATCTATTATTAAACTGATCCCAAAGTCCGCTAAGAATGATCCAAAGGTTCCCCTTAACTATAGGGGCATCAGCCTTTCAAGTACAGTTTATAAATTACACTCTAACATTTTGAATAACCCGTTAATTCAGTACTTGGAAATGACAGAATATCTTGTTGATGAGCAGAATGGATTTAGGAAAAATAGAGCTTGCATTGATCATATCTATTCAGTATCATCTGTAATTAGAGCCAGACTAGAGGAAGGCAAATCAACATTTGTTTGCTTTGTCGACTTCCAAAAGGACTTTGATTGGGTCAATAGAGATCTGCTTGCCTTCAAGCTTATTAAAGAGTAAGCTTATTAAAGTAAATTCTACGAAGCAATTAAAACTTCATACAGTTCTCCAGTCGCCTGTGTAGAGATAAATAACATGTTTACTGGATGGTTTCCTACTCCCTACTGGAGTCAAACAAGGTGACATTCTTTCTCCAACTCTGTTTGCTTTATATGTGAATGATTTAGCTCAACAAATTAAGGATGCAAACCTAGGTGTAAGTCTGGGGGATACAACACTTGGTATTTTACTTTATGCAGATGATATAGTCCTTATTGCTGAATCTGAAGTTGACTTACAAAATATGTTAAACCTTGTGAACTTATGATGCTCTAGATGGAGACTAACAATAAATCAGAGTAAAACCCAGATAATGCATTTCAGGAAAAAGGGTACAGCAAGAAGTTCACAAAATATCACTTTTGGACCATCACCACTAGAATATGCTAGTGTGTATAAATACCTGGGATTTGCCCTGGATGAATTTATGACCTACGAGGTGGGGATAAAATCCCTAGAAACTTCGGCTGGGAGAGCGTTAGGCCCAGTGATTAATAAATTGAAAGTGTGCAAAGATCTTGGTTATTCAACATATTCATAACTTTACAATGCCTGTGTTTCTCCTGTACTGAATTATGCTGCTGGCATATGGGGCTTTAAAGAATCCAAAAATGCCAATTCTATTCAGAATAGAGCCATACGTTGTTTTCTTGGTGTACATAAATTTGCTCCAGTTCTAGCTATTCAGGGTGATATGGGGTGGGTGCCTGGTCCTATACAACAAAAATGTGAGATGGTCCGCCTGTGGAACCGCCTGATCAGTATGCCAGAGGATAGGATAACCAAAAAGGTCTTTATTTGGGATAAATTACACATCACCCCATGGACACAAGAACTTTTTTGAGGAAATTGATTTACAATATATTTACAGAAATAACTTACGGTGTATTATTAACATGATTAAATATAAGCGTTTATTCAACTATGATGAAAAGTGGTCCAATGATATATTGCTAAAACCAAAATTAAGGACATATATTCATGTTAAGCAAAACCATGGCCCTGAACCATACATTATGGCATACCTAACCAGAAGCCAAAGGTCCCTGGTTGCCCAGTTACGAACTGGTATCCTTCTTTTGGCTATTGAGGTAGGCAGATTTAATGATGTAATTGAAGAAAAAAGACTATGTCTGTTATGTGATCTGTGTGAAATTGAAAATGAATCCCACTTTATGCTGTACTGTACATATTATGATGATCTAAGAGCACCAATTTTCCATGAAATGTCTGTACGTAATCCTGAAGTGTTTTTTGGGGGGATGATGAAAAATTGGAATGGCTATTTAAGTTTGACGTTTTTAAAATGGCTAACTTTGTCTCAAAAGCCTGGAAAAGAAGGCAAGATGGATTGTTTGTTTAGTCTCTAATGAGGTGTTATTATTTATGTAATGATTATGTATATGTTGCAAAAACTTGGAAAAGAAGGTTTGGTTATGGAGTCTATACTGTTTTGTACGGGGCATATGTATCAGATATGTGTTTGTAGCATTTTAATAGGTTTAGGATTTACTCTGGATCTGGTTATATGCAAAATGTTGGTGTCATATAAGCCCATGTGGGCTGTGCATCAGTGTGATGCATGACACAATAATAAAATTCATTCATTCATTCATATTCACCTTGTACTGTATAGCATTTAATTAAAAGGCACTTTGACCAAGAGGTGAAAATGAGTCAAAGGGTCATTAGCTTCTGCCACTGCAACATGCCTTTTCTGACATAAGTACTCTTTTCCTTTTATTGTAATCAATTTCTTAATTAATTTGCAATGAAGATACTATACTCTGAAAATACAGAACACAAGCATGATGGAGAACGTGTTTGCGTTCTGTAAATAATTATTGCCTACATAACGAGCACTGTTGATAGGCCATTCTCGTAGTTCAAGACTCTTTGTTTTGTTTTGTTTTGTTTTGTTTTGTTTTGTTTTGTTTTTCATTGAATGGCTACTGGAGCCTTTTTTTCCCCCCCGTGAAATGTTGGAATATCAGGCTCGTCCACAAACTCAGTGACTGCGTCTGTGATTCTGGAACATCTTCAACATCATCTTACGAACCTAATATAGGTTAACCGGTATTAGCCTATAATGTTTAACATTGGCTAAAATAAACATACATATTTTGTATTTCTTCCTCACCCCTCCCTCAGTGATGTCAGCTTGAAATTTCCCTGTGTCAGCCAGTATTATTTTCTTCCAGTTTTCGAAATGTTGTTTATTTTTTCTATGTTTTTATTTTGGATGCTTATATTTTCCGCTAGGATATTAAGTTAATTGAAAGTAACATATTTTTATTTTTTGATGTATGGATACAATAAAAACAGCATCATACGTATTATCGTCTGGCATTTATTGGTTTTTCTTTTAAAGTATTCAACGTGTTTTATACACTCTAAGATACTGAAAAGAACAGATTTATATTTTTTGATTGATGCAGTAATAACGTACAAAATTGTACGTATTGTTATCTGGTATTTATTTTCTTATGTAGTAGATATTGTCCGTGAACTGTATTTGCTTTATTGCTTTTATTGTACTGTAGGCCTATTCGCAGTTCCAAAAAGGTTTATATTATTCCCTATCGTTCATTATATATGTGTATAATAATGAATATCTAGCATAAACTTTCCATATTTTATATTTTAAAATCATACATTTGTTTATATCGCAAATAAAAAAATGTAGATTTTTTACAATTAATTATAATGGGAGAACTATGAACTGTTTCAGAGAAACAATTATATATAAATGTCTCTGTAACTTCTATAATGTGTCCACTAGGGGGATACAATACAGCGTTCCACGAGGCAGAGGACAGTGCAGTATCCTGAGAACAAAGAACTGTTTAAAAACCAGACTGTTAAAACGAAGTTACAAAAGAGTCATTGTTTGTGCAACTAAAAAAAACTGTTAGATCACTCAGAACTATTAAACATTTAATCAGTGAAACAACTCAAGTAATGTACACACATTGTGATTATTAGACCAAACCCCAAAGAGATACAATAACAGACATATTGCTAATTATCTTCAAAAATCAAATTATGTCGGTACTCAGTGGCTATTGAAAATGCTAGCCATAACTATCTGGTCTGCGACATCCGCGTTCTCACATCAAAAAGGGAAAGCTTTTTCCCATACCTAAGGGGCTACTAAGACTACCCTTACCATGTTAATCCCGCCCACATTGGGAGCCAGTATTTGCATGTAAAAAGACTGAAGTCACGGAAAACTTAATTATTTCAAAATCAAATACACTAATTGGTCAGGATTACAGTATGAGAGAAGGGATGCATTTGGAAGGTACCACACAGGGCTGGAAATGGGAATACGTTTGGAAAACTGGCATTTTTTAAAAGCCGATGGTGGGGCTACAGAGTTGAACAAGTTGAGAGACAAGTTTGGCCAAACTGCATGGGTGAGAATCGAGCGGAATCGAAGAGGGGAAAGTGCTGAAAGGTCAGAATGCAATGTTTTCTCGCTTGGATTAGCCTTTAATTCGTCTGTTTTCGCGTAAAAAATCGCCTCCGTCTTTATTTATTTTCATACAAGTCCCTCCAGCAAGTAACTAACTGGGTAAATGGGGGGCTGAGGCAGCTTTCTGCATTATCACGGAAGAAAAACTGCCACTTTATCAATGAAATAAAAGGTAGAGAGAAACAAAAGAGGGGCATGCACAATGGCAGAGAAAGAGAAGGAGAAGAAGGTAGCAGTGTACAGAAGCGTTTCTTTCAAAAAGCTGGAAAGCTGGAGTGCAAATAAAACTCAGTCTGGGTCCGAGGATCACCAGCACAAATCAAAAGATTTGGAGAGGAGCGCCCTTCCCCCTCCACCAACAGAAGCAGCAGCAGAGAAAGCGCAGCTCAAGCCTGCGCGGTATGTTCGTGCTTCAAGAAAAGTTTCCAAAATTTCGGCAGCCAGCCTGTCGACCGCAGAGCTAAAGAAAGGCACTCGTTCTGTGTCTCCCTCTATACGCCAGCTCTCAGAGAAGTTTAGTTCTAACACGGGGCATGCTCACGCTTCGACTTCTGTCAATAGTGGAGTCTTGAAAAGTATAACTCAGACAAGAAGTAAATTTAAAGACGAGGGGCTACCGTCACAGAAGCTGCTTTTGGAAGACAGTGGTTATTTGCCAGCTCACGATAAAGATTTATTAGAGTCTTCCACAGATAAAGCTGAGGACCAAAGTTTTTCTGTCTGTGGGTCCGTTTCAAGCTCTGACACGGAGAGAAGTCAAGGACGGATAACTCGCGCAACCGCGGGTTTGGCTGCCAGCGGTGCAGGTAAGAGACATTATTCGCAGATCACTTCAGCTCATTCCGATTGCAATAAGATTGTAACAGCCGAGGATGAGGCTTTTGTCCCGGGGACTCCTGTTTGCAAATCACAGCGTGGCTACGTTACAGCCCATGGCGACACTATTCATGTTGACTTAACTAACTGGCCGAGTGTCACTAAAATAAGAGAGTTATTCGGAGACGGTAACAGAAAACAGTACAGACCAACTTCTGACTCTGACGACTTAAAATCTGCAAGTCATCAAGCTGATAGAGTGAAAGAGACCACACTCACAGATAGAGGGGAAGGACACTCGCCCCTGCTGCCAAGAACTTGGCAAGATGTCAACAGTGCTGACCATGATATCAATGTGTCCTCTGTGGAGAGACAAGGGGCTATTCTGAGTAGCAACGAGAGTAGATACCAGGATATGGACTTTGCTTTTAGCACTGAACAGTCTGATGAAACTGTATTAAGCGACAGCAGCAGAAGCAGTCTGCACAGGGAGCAGCTGCCCCATGCTCGCAGAGCGCAGAGCCCTAGCAGCAGGGAGCCTGTTGAAAAGTGGACAGTGAAGTTAAACAGTGACCCCAAGCCCCCTCCCCCTGCGCCCCCGCCCCGCAGCAGCTCCATTGCTCTACCTCTCAGGACACACTCCTTTGCCTCTGGTCGGCAGCCGCAAAAACGAGAAGCAAGACAGCCATCAGATAGTTTACATTCCTGGCATAGCTCTTCCAGACCGCAGGCTGCCCCCTCTGCAGCACCAGCCGGTGCGAGACTCAGCTCCGGTGAGGAGGAGGACAGCGCGGGAAGGCGCAGCAGGGGAGCCAGGAGCGGCCTCCCCTTAGTCCGCGGAGGTGCCTCCTTCTCCAGAAACAGCAAGAATGGGTCCTGGGCCGTGCCGCCAGGGAGGTCGTCAGGCAGCGAAGAGGACAGTCCAGTGCCACTAGCCCACAGCCGCGACAACGTGAGACGCAGGTCCCTGAGGAAGAAGAAGAAGAGCAGCGCTGTTGTGGGGGTCAGCAGAGATGACGACGGGGATTCGGATGACAGTGACAGCACGCCTGTGATGGAGCAATTTGAGCGGCACCAACAGACTGGTGATTCGGAGCAGCCAGGCCGCAGGTCGGAGGGGCCCAGATCCAGACCGACTTTCGGGGGCCAGACCTGGGAGCGTGGATATCCGCAGGGCTCCTTGGGACCAGACGGTTACAGGCGACATTACAGAGGGGCATCAGACGGTGCCATTGTCTCTTCTGGCTCCACCCCTGTCCCTGTGGTGTCCAGGGTGTCAAAGGTCAACATTTCTTCATTTATTTCCAGCCCCAGTGGGTCGAGGAGCAGCAGCAGGTACTCCAGCACGGAGACACTGAAGGAGGAAGACCAGCCCTGTCCTGCTGGCAGCACGGCAGCCGGTGCCTCCTCTGTGATGAGTAAAACCTACCATGGCAACTTCACCATGTACCGGTCGCCCAGCTTTGGCCATGGGGACAACTTTTCCAGAGCCCCGGTCCGTGTCCGCCCGAGGCTGCCGTTTAACACTGGGTCCACTGAGGGAGCTGGTCTTGACTGCAGTGGGTATCGGCGTTCTCTCAGCAGCGAAAAGGACAAGCAGAGGATGTCCATGTCTAACCCAGACATCGCCTCAGAGACACTCACGCTTCTCACCTTCCTCAAAACAGACCTGTCCGAGCTCAGGGTTCGTAAGAAGGGGGGCACTGGGGCAGATCAAAATGAAGACAGCTGCGGCTTGAACTCTGGTTACCACGGCACTGCAGGCACCTCCTCGGTGTACAGGATGGGATCCAGGTCCCAGGGCTACCCCCACAGGCGCCCATCACTCAAGGATCTCACGGCTACTCTGAGACGTGCCAAGTCATTCACCTACTCTGAAAAGCCACAAGGGCGGCGACAGTCCTCCAGCAGTGGGGCAAAAAGGAGCTCCTCCGAGCTCCGTCTGGACCAGTCTGGGGATGGGGAGGTGGTGGTGTCCGACAGAGAGGTGGAGAGCGATGACTGTCAGAGGAGCTATGGCTATGAGGAGCTGATGCCCACACCCCTGCAGGACCGATACGTGCAGGAGGCCCAGCAGGTCATCAGGGACATCTGTCAGATGGGTGCCCAGGGTGACTCATTAGACATGGAGTATGAAGACAAAGGAAAGAAGTTCAGACGGAAAGAGGATGAGAAGGCAGCAGCGGAAGAGGCAGAGGATGAAGCACAAAAGGAGAATAGGAGGAGCGGGCTGTCACAGAAAGTGATTGATGCTCCTTTTTCAGGTGAGGGGATAGAAAGTGAAAAGTGTTTGAGGAAAGGTGAATCGGATGAGAATGTGTCTTATGATAAATCAGTGGACGAACTGTCTGGACACGAGTCCAGTTTGACAGACGAAGGAATTGTTACAGAACCAGAGAGCGGATCATGCAGGGGATCATTAAACAAAGACATTTTGGGCCAACCGCTGACAGTGTGGAAGCAGTCTGGTCTGTATGAGGAGCAGGGGCGAGGTGTGAATCCAGAGAAAGTGTCTGTCCCTCCGGTCCTGGCTGTGAAGACAGAGTATGAGGGCGTTGCGATTGTGGGGGAATCAGGCAGTGGCAGGCATGTGACCCAGGGACCACTGGAAGCCCCCTCCACACCTAGTGCTATTCGGCGGCGGAGGAAATTCTCCTCTGCGGGAAACAATGGCTCGGACTCCAGCAACGGGAGTAACTGCGAATCGAACGGGGAGACATACCGCTCCCTCAGCGACCCTATGCCGCACTGTCGGCGCTCCATCGCTGAGGACACCAAGAGCTTCTCTGTGGACAGCAACCTCCTGGGTTCCCTCTCCCTGAGCTCCAAGAGCGGCATCCCGGAGCCGTCGGCCGCCGACCTGTCCGAGTGCACGGGCAGCGCTGCCAGTGACCTGTCGGTGTGCAGCGACGGGCTGAGGGACTACAGCACCGTCATCCAGAGCATCGTGCGGGAGCCCGGCACCATGGACAAGCTGATCGACGAGAAGGCCAACGGCAAAGCAGTGAAGAAGAAGTCCTTCAGTGACCCCAGCCGGCGGGGCGAGTCCTCGGACGGGCCCGGGTTCAAAGGGCCAAGCGAGCCCATCAGCGAGCTGGAGCAGGCCATCCCCCCCTCCAGCAGCGAGCCCATCCTGTCGGAGCAAAGGGATGAGCTGGGAGAGCTGGAAGAGCGACGGCGGCCTGGGGGGAAGCCCCGGTCGCAGTCGGAGCGTGCTCTCCCCTCACACCTGGAGCAGGAGGTGACGGAGGGGGCGCCGTGCTTCCCCTTTGACCCCAAGCTTGCAGAGGTCCTTTCGCCTCGAGCAAGCCGCCGCAGCTCCAAGAAGCGCAGCAACCGGGCGACGCACCAGCAGCTGTCCGACCCGGAGCAGCAGGTGGGGCAGCCGGCAGAGCTGCAGCAGCAGCCCCCGCAGCACCTGCTCAGACCCCGGCCCAAGCACGTGCGCCACGCCAGCGAGCCTGCCACGTTCCTACCCATCATGCCACCAGAGAGGCACCTGCCCCAGTGTCAGTCGGTGCCCGTCAGTGCCCAAGAGCCCTCACTCCCCACCGTGCACAAGCCCTACCAGGCTGGCCAGGCCCCCTCACTAGAGGATGTCACCAAGCAGTACATACTGACCCTGAATACCGCCGATGCACCTGCTGCCATCGCCCCTGAGCCCTCCAGGTCTACCCCTGCCACCCCAACCACAGGGGAGCCCAGGCTCCCAAAGAAGATCAACGAGGACGTGGCGCCGGCACCAATTAAGACCAAGCCTGTAGTGGTGAGTGAGACTACAGTTGTGTGTGTGTGTGCGCGGGTGTGTGTGTGTGTGTGTGCATGTGCCCAAGTTATTTTGTCTGCTTCAGGCTTTCACAGCTGTGAGGAACAGAGAGAACTACTTGGGAGTGGTTTGAATAGAACCAGGCATTTATGTCTGTTTGAGGTTTCTTTTTTAAGCAGCGCGAACTCAGAAAACTGGAGGAAAAATGTACATGTATTCAGTCAGATGCGTGTCAGTTTTCCTATTTGCTGTACAGTTTAAAGTAGGCCTTGATGAAGCATGGCAGAGACATGAACAGTCTTAAATAAATAACCCCAGGACAAGATGTTTTTCTGCTTCATCTATGAATTCAGAGGCATGCAGTGTTGGATTCCTGAGACCAGAATTTATTATCAAGATGTTTTGTTTTTGTCTTAACTTCACATGGTGGCAAGCTCAAGAACAAACTGTTTTTAGGGGTTCTCAGAAAATCAGGAACTGTAATTTGCACAACAGCTGTTATTCATTCATTCAAGTCATCTTTTGCTGTCTGTCTGTCTGTCTCGCTCTGTATTCTGTATCTGATGGTCTGTCTCTCTGTTATGTCTTAAGCTGGTTGTTTTAGTGTTGTGTTTGTGTGTGAATAAGTAGGAAAAACTGTTCTGGAACAGATGATAGACATTGTGGTTGCAAATGCGCAGTGACAAAATGTGTGTGGAGTTTTGTGACTCAACATCTCTTCAGATGTTATCAGCAGGAAAAGGAGGCTATGCTTCACAAAAGGGCTGCAGGCTTAACGGACTTTATTGTGTGCAAACGCACACATGGATTATTAGTCTTCCCCAGGCACACACACACACACACACACTAGCACAGACAAGCATACTGTCTTACAAATGCACACTCATGTGCACATCGACACAAACTCTTCTGTTTTCAGTGCTGGGACAGATGTGGTAAGTTTAAGTGCCTTTATCCTAACATCATGGCCGCTGCCGTACTCATGCCACAGAGAGTGTAGGGACTCTGTTCTGATAACCTGTCTCAACTCCTCTTCCTTGGGCGGGCTCCCTGAGTAATCACCTTTGTTATTTTGATTTACTTTCCTCTCAAAGTATAAATGGGGGGGGGGGGGGGGGGGACTGCCATTCCAAAGCTCTCTTCCAGTCCCTCTGTCCTGATGTGACCCTCATTAGAACTTGGGATGGGGGGTGGGGTGTGTTGCACTGGGGTCACATGGCCCTCTACACCCATTGGAAGGAGAAAATCCCCAGGAATGAAGTTCCCTCTTTTTCAGTCAGGGGCTGGAAACAAAAGGCTCCACATATGGGATTGTCAGGACTGCAGTGCAGGAACGTTATAATGACGTGGTGGTGACAGAGGGCACAGGATTAATTTTTTTCTGTGTGTGTGTGTGTGTGTGTGTGTGTGTGTGTGTTGATGAGTTTCAGACTGCACTGCAGTATTACACTGACCATGGCAGTCGATGCTGTGGTAACTGCAGATAAGGCTTGATGTGTAAATAGTGCGGCTCACTTCTGTCAACAGAGTAAGAAAAATAGGTTGTTAATTGCATAATTCATTTATTCCCTTCAATTTATATTAAATTTGTGCTCTCTTCTGTTTTTTATTTAGAACTTAGATATTCAGTATGTCCAATAAATCAAATAATTGTCGGTTATAGCCATTTGTGAGATTATTTATTATAGCCTATATAAATGTAGAAGTTGCTTGGATGGTTACACGGGGATAGCACATTGGCCTTTAGATTAGACGGCTCTAGTTGGAGTCTGTACACGTACAGCTTGTTTTGTCCTGGGTTACTGTCGGCAGTTTTTTTCACAGGCATTATTTGTGAGTAAGGCCGGCTGTGGAGCCAGTCCAGTGAGCCAAGGGGAACAGGACTGTGCACTGAAATATTTCTGTCTTTTTTCATACATGCTCAGCCACCGTTGTGTTTAACGCTTTAGGCACTGCATCTAAGAAAAGTGTGAGAAAGTAGTTGTTGGTTGTTGTTATTTAAACTTCCTTTAAGCTCTCTTTCTCTCTCTCTCTCTTTCTCTTTCTTTCTCTCTCACTCTCGCCCTCTGCCTGACCGTTTCTGAGACAGAACTCAACTGCTGCTCTCAATACCTTTCAGATGCTGTCATCTCCTATTTTGTTACGTTTCGAGTGGCGCCGTTTGTCCCATTGGCTGGTGTGTAGGTGTTGAGGGGTGGGGCTACGGGAAGCAGGGAGGCGTGAGGTGACGGTCCGTGTCACAAACCGCTCGCGTCCGATACCCGCCGTCCTGGCCGCAGCACGGATGCTTTGACAGGTCACCGAAAAGTGAGACTATCCAGACAGGAAGTGGGTGTGCAGTAACAGGAAGTTGTTGTGGTTACAGTGTGCCTGATAATATCCAGCGACAGCGTCCAATGTTTTCAGTCTGCACGAAATCAAAGTGCCAGATCCACGCCGCGTGCCTAGCCAGCTCTTTATTAGGCTGCTAATGCATTCCAGTCTGGTCTGGCATCCCTTGGATATTTCTTAAAAAATGTTTTTCTTTTGAATGTATTCTTTCATTGTGGGGACTTTTGACTGGTACCGCAGTGATGCTGCATGCATGCCGTGGTGGTCATGAATGAACATGGACCCGAAGCACCCGCACCCCCCAGTTCTGCATGTAAAAGCCAGCCTTGAGCTAATTTAAAAGTCAGGAGGGTGTGACGTGAAGATTATGTGACACCTTAATAGCACTGCTTTAAAAATAGCACCATTAGATCTTTATGGTTAAATGCTCAAAGGGGAAATTGCAGGCACGTGTTTAAGTTTAATTTTAAATACAGTTTAAATTGTGCATCATTATATAAACGCATTTTATTTAACGCATTTAAATGAATTATTTTACGCATTTAAAGCACCACTGAGTTGTCGCCCACGCTACCTCTATGTAATGTGAAGTTGGGGAAAAGCCCAAACTAGACTTAGCCTATTTACATGAACCCGATTTAATAATCCTGGGTTGTGAAAGTGGAAGGGGGCAGGGTTCAGATTACACTTTGGGTTTTTGGAGGGGGGTGGGGGGGGGGTGTCTGTGAGATTTCGGACCTGGGGGACGGATTGCAACTGTGGGCCAGTGTGGCTCAGTTTGTGAGCTCAGGTCTCTTTGGGGTGGGGGGGCGGCACTCCATAATTCCCCATAATTAGATCCCTGCAGTACATTGTCTCTTAGAATTTAATGTGCTAATGTAATGAGTGAGTCAAGCTTACTCAGGCAATCTCAATGATTAAGAAATGGTATGACCCACTGGTGTTTGAAACCGTTGTATAATTTTAGTATTCATTATTAGAATTAAGTTTAAGATTTTATAACTCCTGTAACCTTTTAGTTTTACTTCCTTCAGATGGGTTCAAGTCTCAGTTTAGGAGGGGTCAGACCCCCACTTACTTCACACCCTGGGAAGGAATGAGCGTTTATTTAGTTTGCCAGATGCAGACAGGATTCAGGAAAGTGGGTCTATTAGCCCTGTTCCATCTTCCCCTGACCCTTGTATTGCCACGAACGACAAGTGATCTATGGGAGTTGCCGGTGCAGGCTAGTTAGGGGCCGTCAGGTTGATGTGTGTAGGGCTTTAAGAGATGTGGTGTAGGCCTTCAGGCTACAGGTTGCGGCTCCTGGTGAATGTCTATTTGCCGATTATGCCTTGGAATGTATGTGTGCACGCAAGAGCATCTGTCTGTGTTCTTGTCCGTGTGTTTTTTTGTCAGTCTTGACTGTAGGTGCGAATGGGAGTTGCGTATGTGTGAATAAATAGAGTAACGGAGAGAAGTGCTTGTGTGAGTAGGCAGGAGAGAGAATTTGAGACACAGAGAGCACTGACTCTCAGGGTAGTCTCTTACAATAGCCCTGTAAGTGGGGGTTTTTATCTGATCTATCTCAGTGAGGTGAGAAGACTTGGACTGACTCATTCCTAGTGTGGTTACAGTAGGTGGGGTTTGTCCAGACACTGATGTCATTCCTGAATACGAAACGTGCCAGGATTATTTTCCCTCTAAAAATCTGCTTGTTCCCATCCCTTATGAGCTTTTCATCTTTCCACTCTTGGACCGTTGGGCTCCATGCTTGTGCCATTTTTTAAATCAAGTTTGCTCCTGTGTGTTTGTGTCGGGTGTGAAGTCTTGAGCAATTTTGAAGAATGCTCGGGAGGTTGTCCAAAGGCAAGGGTCAAGGGTCACAGGTGGCCAGACAGAAGGCAGCTCTTGGCCTGCATGTGCCATTTTCCAGCCCGTCCTCATATGGTGGGTATGGTATGTCAGCACACTGCCTGGTTTTTGCAGTAGAGATGGCTGCAGAATAGGGCCTGCAGTCCATTTTAACTCAGAGAAAGGAGCAGCCAGTTCCCTTTTTAATTTGTTTGATAAAACCTTTAATACTAATAATTTATCATTTGTCTTCCTGGAGGAGGTAGATGTTTTGGCAGTAGAGACTGTAAGGGATTGATTTATGGAGAGGACACAGGAGGCAGGCGGTAGAGCAGTTGTGATTTTGGCTAATTAAGATAAGCAGTTTACTTTGAAGAAGCAGGCTGGGAAATCTTAATTTCATACGATTGCCACCAAATTGAACTCAGAAGTAAACCAGCCCTTAGAGTGGTGAAGACGGGAGGCGGGGGAAAGCAGAATTGGGGAGAGGGAGCATTTCCTTTTGTGGACAAGCGTTGTGCGCTACAGCCCCCTGCACACTGAAAAGTCAAACGCCACTCAGCGTCAATCGGCCAATGACGTTTTCACTGTTGTGCCGGCGCAGTCAGTATGTTACATGCCTTTCGTCATGCCGTGCTTTCTCCCTCTCCCCTCCCCTCCCCTGTTGTAGACAGCTCTTAACGGGAAGCATAGCAGGGAGATGAAGTCATCTCCTTCAGACTCAATGAAAGGAGATTGAGCCTAGAGATCAGGTAGCCTATAGGTGGGGAGGTGGGGGCTTCAGTTTGTGCTGTGCTGTTTTCACATAGCTGGGCTGTAGGAATGTGGCCTACCTTTTCTTCCCCGGTTGCATAATGGCACTGAACTCTGCTGTTGGTGGTAGGGGGGGGTTTGGCGTAGGATGGGAGATTGGGCGATGCGTGTGATGAGGTCACTTCCTTTTCAGCCCACTCCAGCAGGAAAGGTACCTTTTTTAAACAGCGTATGTACATGCATTCCCTGTTGTTGTCCTCTGAGTCACAGGACAGTTGTGGCGGTGACAGATTGAAACACAAAGCAACGGAAGTTAACAACTTGTGTAGTTTCTGGTTAACGTCAGTTGTCTCACTTTTCCCCGCTCCCTCTTGCCTCCTCTTAAGAACCTGACCGGTTCGTCTTGTCCTTGAACAGAAGAATGACACGACAGAGGGCGCAGGTTTGATGGCGGCGCGGAAATCCTCACCCCCGTCTGGCTCGTTCCTGCATCTTTTGTGCTTGCGGAGGGAAAGAGAGATGGGGTCATGTGTGCTCATGCAGAGTCATCCTGTGCTTTGTGATGCGCAAGTGCACCTCTGCCTCCTCTCATGCCTCCTCTCCTGTCTCCTCTCCCACCTCCTCTCCTGCCTCCTCTCCTGTCTCCTGTCCTGCCTCCTCTCCTGTCTCCTCTCCTGCCTCCTCTCCTGTCTCCTCTCATGTCTCCTCTCCTGTCTCCTCTCATGTCTCCTGTCCTGCCTCCTCTCCTGTCTCCTCTCCTGTCTCCTGTCCTGCCTCCTCTCCTGCCTCCTCTCCTGTCTCCTGTCCTGCCTCCTCTCCTGCCTCCTCTCCTGCCTCCTCTCCTGTCTCCTCTCATGTCTCCTCTCATGTCTCCTCTCCTGTCTCCTGTCCTGCCTCCTCTCCTGTCTCCTCTCATGCCTCCTTTCCTGTCTCCTCTCCCGCCTCCTCTCCTGCCTCCTCTCCTGTCTCCACTCCTGCTTCCTTCCAGCCTGGAGGATCATGGTACAGGTGGAACTCCAGAGTGTGTCCACCAGCGTGTGTGTGTGCATGCGTGCAATAGGGCCACGAAGCAGTGTGTGCCTGTATGTTAGCGGTGAAACACTCCGTCTTAGTACCGTAAAATAAAATAGCTGGTCGTACTTTTTACTTTCACGTAATGACAAAGGAGCTTTGCTTTTACTAGTTGTTCTTTTAACCATGTATAAATGCTTCATGCAAACTGGGTGAGTTCTGTCTGTTAACCGAGCGCCGAAGGCCAGGCTGTTGGCACTTGGAGCTGTTGTGTATTTTCTCTGTACGGTTTTCTTTTTTTTCCACTTCGCTTATCCTTTCTTCATTTCTGACAGATTTTTCCTTAACTGGTATTGGAATGTCTGCTGGTCAGTGAGCAGAAATAACAGGAGAATTCAGGGGAAATGTAAGTGGGACGCACAACCGAGCGGTGGCTTGTGTGCATTTGTCACATATTTTTAGATGGATGTGACAGTCGCCCTTTCTTATCCAATGCTAATCACCCCACAAATCTTTCACCTTGCTCCATGTTAGCAGTGAATCTCTTCACTGTCTGTGCGTGAACCAGAAAGAAACAAACTGGGACGTTTGGGATGGACGGGTGGAGGAAAAGGAGAAGCTTAGATTTATCTGCTTTGGGTTCTTGGGGGCAGGACCCAGAGTTCCATTTCCCTTTCAGTCCTCTCATCAGTGAAAGTGCTTATTATGAAAACGCTGTTTTATGTGGTGGAGGGACAGCCAGCTGGGCTCGGTGTCATGGGTGATAGAGTGGTGAGGGTTTTTGGGTGGGGTGGGGTGGGGGGGGGCGTATTCACAGTTACTGAAAGACTGGGGGGAATACAGTCCTGACAGAGTGCTTAGGATCAGGACAAAGGCACTAATGGAGGGGAAGGCTGCCTGGCTTACGGATGAGCAGATAGGTTGTTTACGTTGTAAGATGCATCCCTTTTCGATCAGACCACCCACCTAGAGCTGGATCTAACGGAGAGAGATTTTTATAGAGTGGCTGACGAGCGGGAGGGCTTTTTAACTTCTGAACATTGCTGGGCTTTTGAAACCTTTCACATGTCCCTTGATGTCCCTTCAGCCAGGGCCACTCTGTTTAAAGTGGCCTCTTTGTAGTGTTGACTTCATACCTGGTGCCATCAGGAGAAGACCTGGGGGGTTTGGGCACCAGCGGTGTTGAAATGGTCCCCCCACGTCAGAACTACTGTAGTAGTTCTGAATTGATGGCCATAAATCAGAGGCCAGTTAGAAAGATGGCCACGTGACAGACATTACTGCTTTCAGTGGTGCATTTCAGTCACAACGGGACTTTCTGAAATGCAGTTGGTAACGACGGGATGGCGGGGTGCAGCACTGAAGGAGCTGGGCCCCAAGGCACGTTTGACTCTTTGCTAGGCCGCTGTGGTCGCAAGCTTGAGCATGGTACTTAACTTGATCTGCTTCAGTTACTATCCCGCTGTGTAAATGCGTAATATTGTAAAATGCACACCCTTAAGTCGTCCTTATGAGCGAAGGAAACGAGTAATAAAAGAGGGTGAACGTTAAGCGGCCCTAGGCGGGGGAGAAAGTTTGACTCGTTTGTTTATCTTGGTATTTGGGGGTACGCACATTCTTTGGCGTGTTGGGAGCCAGAGGCTCTGTGCGGATAGCATAAATAGATGCCTGGAGACCGGTGTTATTCTTAGATCACCGGCCGCATGCTAACGAGCCTTTCTGGTGCTGCCGATAGCACCGTCAGCTGCCTGTGAGCTGACATACATCTCCCCGGGCCCCCAAATGCGCTCACCCCCTGTGGCTCCTCCCCCAAGTCCCCCTCGCCAACCAAATCCCTTGTCTGCTCTCCGCAGGTTCCTCTCAGTGTTCAGTTAATCAGTTCCTCAAGGGTCTACTATGGAGTGAATGGGAGATTTCATACAAAAATGGGCCCAGGAGGTTAAAAAGTGGCATTTTAACGGTGTTCCTTGTTCACCTCACGTCCTGCTCCACAGCCTTATGTAATTGACGCATGGGCAGGGTCAGTGTTAAAGTACTGAACATTGCCTTCACTCTGGCTAAAGGCTCTGGGCGCTTTCCTGTGGGGCTGTCTTATGGAAGGTGCACGGTGATAGGATTTTAGGGTTCTGGTGTGAGAACTGATAGGTCCATTCAGAGCCAGCCTGCTGGAGTGACACTTTTTCCGCTCACCGCCGTGGGGGACATCTGGGGTCCATGTCAGTAGTGACCCCTGGCCTCGGGTCAAATTGAGTGAAAAATTGCAGTTATGTATCGTAGCAGGAATCATAAACGTCCAGTTTGAATATTTACCATCTTTGATATCTGGTTTGATATCTTTCTTCAGCATTTTTCATGAATATTTTAGGAGCGCGCTGTCACAGAGCTTGGTTGTGCTTAACAAGTTCAAGCGGAGAACACGCAGTCAGCTATGCACAGAAAGGGATGTTTTATGTTCTATGTTCGGCGCGGTGGGTGATAATAAAAGCAGTGGTGCGGTGGCCGTTAAAGGCACTGGGCGCAGTGGGAGGCCTCTGCTTCCTGTTCCATGCATGCATGTGCGGCGGTACAGGAGCGCTCCCCTTCCCCGCTCCTCTCTGCGGGGTCCCAGCACAGGGACGGCCCGCGCTCATGAGAACCAGGCTGAGGGGTGACACGGAGCAGGCAGGTTCATCGTTTCCCATGGTACCCCTGGCAGAGCTCCAGAGTGGGCCGGCTTGGGGAGGAGGTTTGTTGGGGGAGCGGGGGGGCAGGATGTAGGGGAAGGGAAGAGGCAGGGATTTTCAGAATGCCCCCTTCCCCCGCCTCCCAAACAAACATAAACTCAGTCCCTCGTACACAAAAACACAAGCGCACAAGCATGCGCACGCACACACGTATACACACTTGCACACATACACACACAGTCATGCACGCATTCACTCTGACACACACATACACTCACAGACACACACACACACACACACACTGCTCTGGCTTTAGAAGAGATTGAACACAAATGAGGGAGAGGGAGGACTGCAATCACAGAGCATCACTCTATCCTTCATCTCTCCATTTCCTGACTGAAGGAAACGTACACAGACACACACACACCACAGACACGCTCACACACACACACAGACACTCACACGCTCAAACACAGACACACGCACATACACACACAGACACGCTCACACATGCACACAGACACTCACACGCTCAAACACAGACACACGCACATACACACACAGACACGCTTACACACACACACACACACACACATATACACACACAAACGCTTTATCTTTACAAGGAACTGTTTGATAGGCTGCTTCTTACAGCTCTCCCCACTTCCTCCCAGGCTCTGATGGAGACAGACTGTTCTTTAGTGGATCGCAGTCCCTTGCAGAACACTGTTGTTTCTGCCACCGCAGCAGAGCTCGCCCTGATCCCGTCTCCACAGTATGATATTAATTGGCTATTCAGCCCTGGCCTACGAAATGACATTGAGGATAACTTGTCAAGACTAGCTTCCCCAGAAAGAAGACAGAATTATTATTTTTGGAAATGATAAGGATGTGTTTTTTTGCGTTGTGATAATCTGTTGGAGGAAAATAATTTTTTTGTTAACAAATCTTAAAATGATTCGGGTCTTAACTGGTCAGTGGAGCCATGGCCCTCTCCATCAGCACTCGCCCTAAATGAACTGCACTCACACAGGAGCCTCGGCCACACAGAAAGGGCACCTCTCCCAACAAAATCCTTCCACTTATTATTTACAGTTTCTTAAAAAACAGTATGTTGTGTTGCTTTCACATCGTTAATTACAGAAAGTTGTTTGCTAGTGGTGTCCTGTTGTCCCTTTACGATAATGAGAGTTTTGGGGTGTGTGTCGGTCGCTGTGTGTATTGGGGTGGGGGTGCGGTGCTGCGGCGGAGCTGGTGTTGTTTTTGGGCCTCGGGATGGTCGTACTCTCTCCCGGCAGGTCCGTTTCAAAGACAGGGACCATAAATTCAGAGCGACTGGAAATGGAAACAGAAAAATTAGCCATGAATTTCCTCACTGCTAATTGTTTTGTGTTTCTGCAGTTCTTTCCCATCCACTTAAGGGGGCCAGAATCTGTTAATAAAGCTGCTTTTTCTCAGAGCAGAAAAGTCTTCTAAGAGAACTGGACATTTGTTTAAATGTCTGAGTCATTATGCTGGCCTCTGGGGAGTGCAAAGGATGGTGTGCAGATGGAGTAAAATATGATGTAGTTTGCAGACTGGCATGCATTATTATGGAGTCCACGTTGCTCTTTTCCCTGCAAGTTTGGTGCTTGTGGAACACCCCCTACTGCCACCCCCCCTCCTCCTCCACCATCCTACAGTTATGGACTCATCCTGGTGCAACCACCGAAAAATCAGCGCCTTTCCCTGGACCGGCCGTTCAGGGCCGTTGGGAAAGGGCCCTTTTTCGAGCATCGATAAGGGCTGTTGCTCTCAGCGCAGATCTCTGGATACCTTATCATTTCCTCATCCTGTGTAAGTGTACGTTCTCCTCCACAGGCGTTCCTCCCCTCAGTCATTACGTTGGAAGCCACCCCGCCTAATTACAGAGCAGCGCCCTTATGTAAGGGGACGCGTCCAGGAGCGCCCGCTCTCTCCGCCGTTCCTCGAAGAGGCGTAGCTGTCCTTTCAAAAACGCGTGTGGGGAGGGCTGGGGTATGGGTGTGTGCCCCGTGATTCAAGGGCGGGGGGGCGGGGGAGGGTTTGTCTGTGCTCCGTAGTGGTAACGTCCCTTTCGTTCTGTTAATCATAGCCTGTGGTCTGTCAGTTGTGGTGATGGGAGGCTTGCTTTTTCCACTCTTTGGCTGTATTGTACAGTTGTGGTGCTCATTAATGCAGTGCAGAATGACTTGCTTGTCTTTTGCCCCATTTCTTATTATTCTTTTGTTTCTCGGAGGCCGGGACTTTGCCTCACCAGAAGAAGGTGAACACAGCAGCTTTGGTCAGAGCCTGAAATGTTTGCTCTCTGTTGTATAGGGAACAGTTTCAGTCCAGCTAGTACTGAGGCTCTGAACGTGCGGTGGGGCGCACCTGTCACAGAGGTCACGTGACCTCTGCAGCGACCGCGCGAGGAGCCGTCTCCATTGCGAGGGGCTCACCCGGCATCTAGTCTATACGCCATAAACTAGGCCTCAGAAGGCATCCGAGTCGCTTTGCATTCGCGCACAAAGTCCCCTCTGTAGTCGTCGGTGGCATGGCTCGGAGCGCAGCGAGCCCGGCGTGGGTGGACTTGAGCAGGGCCTTCCGCGGGCGAGGGGGTTTAGCACTGAAGCGCTCGATTGACGAGCCTCAGAAGCGTGCGTCGCGCCGTGGGGCGGACCATTTCTCGCGCGGATGGAATCCGCTATCTCCCACGGTGGAGCCAGAGGGGCCTTTCCGAAAGGGAGCTGCCCTTTTCGAATGAAGACCCGAGAGGATGTGCCTCGAGCAAAAGCCAGGGCAGGTTTTCACCAGCATTTCGCTTATTTTTGCTTATTTTGTGTTTATTCTCTGTAATTCTAATTGGTGAGGAAGTTGGATGGCAGTGCACTTGGATGTTGCCTTTGTGTTGTTCTGTCTTTGAGGAATACTGCGGCTGTTGGCAATCCTGTAAGTTTTCTCCTGCACCTGCTGCAGGTCCAGCGCTCTATGATGTCTTATTTCACCTCTCAGCTGATCCCCTCTAAGTAGGGAATTGTGCTGTCACGAGCCCCCCCAGACTTATGATTGTATTTTGGTTTCTTGGGCAGGTCTAAAGGCACTACTGGGCTTGTTGTTTTTCTTATGTTTTGCCTTTATCCTTCTCTCAGATAATCTGTGTTGAGAAAGAGAGATGTTTTGGAATGCTTTCCGTACGTGTTGAGTGGGCAGCAGTGTGGGGGGCGGGGTCACTGCACAGCGGTAACCAGAAGCTTGACGTCTTGGGCGGGGCAAGACAGAAAGTACACTTACGCCAGGTGCATTGTAATGGCTTCAGCAACCACATGGTTTATAAATAACTGTAGTGTTGGGAAAATTGTGATTCATACTGTTACACCACAGTAGGCAGCTCAAAGGTGGAGACACACAGTTTTCTTCTATGTGTAATTAGAGAATTAATCAAGAAATACTAATGAATCCTTACGCTTTTAAGGCTCTTCAGGAATGTGGCTCAATTCTGATGGTGGGTTGACCAGTGGAATGGTCTCTTAACATTTTCCAGAAAGGGATTGCTTTGTCACTGCTCACTGCACCACTTGTGTGCCCTGGCTCCTTGCAGAGTTCTTCATATTGGGTAAAAACACACTATCGTGTTCCCAATCAATGGGGCCAAACCCAAACTATGGCACCCCATTTGTTTACATGGCTAAATCACTTCTGGTTTGGCTCAAATAAGGGGATTCGTCACAGTCTGTTTTAACCCTGTTTTAATAACCCTGTTTCCTGCACTCTCCTGGTGTCATTAATGTGTACTTTGTGGAGTCTAAGCTGGCCTATTCTCCCCAAGGGCTTAACCTAACTGCATTCATAAAATATCTTCATCTTGTTTTTAATAAAGATGGGGCTGAATACTTAAACCTTTTTACCATGCTCCCTTCATCTGTACCTTTCTTTCAACAACCTTTATGTACCTCACTTAAATGTCACCACAGGTGGACTAGTTACCACGCCTCTGCTGTTTTTGAGTTTTTGAAAGGTGATGGTCCGTGCATAGCCTTATGTAAGAACATTGCGAGACATTGTGAGCACTGGGCAGCAGGAAACAGAGCCAAGTACCTGCTGAGTGAACATTTATAGGAGCCGTCAGAGCTGGCCTCGTCCCACAAGCTATTCAAAAAGCATGTGTGTCTTATCCTTCCAGTTCAGGTCAACAATGTCTGGATCTTTGGTTACTTTTCTACCTTATTTGCCTGTGTTTTAGACTTGAGGCTCTGTTCTGCTGCCTCACTGATATGGGTCCAGCAGGACCTTGAGAGTCAGTGCCGTGTGCTTGTGTACTCCCTGAGTGTTAAACAGGCTATGTTAAATGGCTTTCCAGTAGCTTCTCCATTGGAACCGATCGAGGGAGAGGCCATGCTGACTGCAGACTGGTCTGTGGGCAGCACGTGTGGAATCATCCTGGTGCCCACATACTCCTCTCGCCACGGGCCTCCTCGGCCCATTTGCCGAGCACATTTGGATTGACGTTTGGTGGCCCGGCCGGTACATGACTCCACTCAGCACTGATTAGAGTCCCCTAATGGCAGCAGTAAGTGGAACTGTGCCGGGTTTTGTGAGGACAATCACTTTGGGTGTCGTCACTCTGTGATGGTTACTGTGTTGTTACAGTTCAACTCTACTGTTCAATGAGGTCCTGTCATTTATCTAGCACAGTGGTAACCACCCCTGTTCCTGGAGATCTACCATCCTTTAGATTTTCATTTCAATTATAATTTGGCACACCTGACTCTACTAATTAGCAGCTCAATGCAGAAACTTAGCTGTTGATTGAGGTGTGCTTTGTTAGGTTTGGTGTGAAAGCCTGCAGGACAGTAGATCTCCAGGAACAGAGTTGATTACCATTATCATTGAATGCTATGTTCCTAGCCTCTTTAAATCATTTGCTTTGTCCTCATAATGTTGTGTTTGACCATATTTTCTGTTGGATATTTGGGGATTTATTTTGTCCGAATGGGGGATGTTCAGCTGTCTGTTGACATACTTCCTACAGTAGTGTAAAACAGAAGTGATTTAGGTAGGTCTCTCTAGGGTAGATGTTCCTGATGGGTTTATTGTACCTTGTGAGGTTTTGCTCATGTATTGTAATTACATCTCTGTGGTTCATTGCTTTTTTTTTTTTTACTTCATGGAGGCATTTGACGAGGTCCCTCACAACCAAATGACCAGATTGTGATAGAGCTTTACTTTGTGATAGAGGCACAATTTATAGATTACAATTTACACCTCAGCTTTTAAAGAGGACCAGGTCTGCAAATTGGGGGTGTAGGGATTGAAGCCACATCTCAATTTGCATTGCAATTTGTGTGCGCTCCAAGCAGAGATAGCTGGCCATCCAAGGCGGAATCCTCTGCATGCATGGTCATTAAGTACAGGTGACACTTCCACAATGATGATAACAGTGATCACAGTGACAGCAGTAGCAATTATATTGTCACAGGAGGATACTGGGGGCGTCAAGTCGAATGTATTTTTGGTTTTACGGGAAGTGACCCATGAGCAGTTTTTGTGGAGTAGGCTTCAGCGATAAAGCAATCTAACTGATACCCATCTGGTTAACCAACGTCTAACCTCCCCATCTTCTTCCCATTGGATTTATTTTTAACTTCTCCCAGTACGCAATCACTTTTCCTCAGAAGTTTTGTGGAGTTATTAAAGTGCCCACACCCCTGCACGTCTCCATAGCAGCACATGCCTGGTGTTTGGCTGTAGTCTTTGAGAAAGCAAGGCACCCCCCCGCTCAGTAACGATCCCCAGCACGCCTTTCTCTGTGCTACTTCCTCCCCTGTGAGGCTGCGACCTTCTTCCTCTCCATGCTTCCGAAACATTCTCTCTCCCCCCCTTTCACCCCTCCCTCCTAGTCCTCCTCTCCCTCTTTCTCTCTCCCTGTGCCTCTTTCTTTCCCCGTCGCTCTTGCTGTCTCTGTCTCTCTTGCTCCAACCCTCGCCCCCCATTTTTTTGTCTCCCTCCCTCTACTTGTCACACATACTCTCTCTCTTCTCTTCCTGTCCATGCTGGCTCTGTAAGAAGATGCTGAACAGTTCAGCACAGTCCAGCTGGAACAACAAAGGATGTTGTGGGTTTGCTTTTTAAATGTTTTAAAATTCATGTGTTGAACCCATTAAGGGGGTAGTTTATATTTGGATTCCCTGGTTTTATCGCTTATTCTTACTCAGTCACAGTGCACCCAATTATATGTTGCATAAGAGCCATTGCAATAAGAACCCATAATTATAAGTATGGGAAAAACTTGTTCAAGGGGAGTGGCAGGAAGTGATCTGGGGAAGCAGATAAATGCCACACAGGGCTCTGAAAATGCTGCCTTAGGTGTTCATGGGGTTCTCAGGATTGATACCCTTGTGATAGTGAATCTGGTCATCCATTTTTTCAAATTATTTGTTTTGCTGGTGACCCTGGGTCGGCATTTGGCTGACATCACTGGCATAGCCTGCAGAGTAATATGACCGAAACAAGAAGTCACAGAATGCCTCAGCCATGAACCAAAATCAGACAGCTCTCCTAGAACACTTACTCACTCATTTAGGCCCAGCTGCTTTCATCCCCAAAGCCACGTACCAACTTCTGCTCTGAAGGGGGTTCCCTGTCCAGATGACATAGGCCTTGCACTGCATGCATTGGCTCACCGCAGGAGGGAGAGTTGTATCATTCCCTAATTGGACTGGTCTGTGTGTTCTTGCGGTCTCTGCAGCCCTTAAAGGCCTGCTGTGCCCTCACTGCTAACAATGCATGCAGCTTTAGCTGGTCCACCAATGGAGGGGTCTTAAATTGATGTATATCTGGGGTTGGAGATTTGGGGCCTTGTTTTGCAGGGGCCCTGCTGGGGGCGGTGTATTGGAGAAGGTCTGGTGGTTTAGGAGGCCTGGTGGAGGTGGTATATTGGAGAAGGTCTGGTGGCAGAAAACATGCTGGTGCTGGTTGAGGGTTGCTATAGCGCAGCCAATCCGAACCCTGACAGGGAGTTATGGCTCCCCAGACCTGCCCATCTTGCCCATTAATCACTGGGTTATTTTTATCCCCTCAATTCTTCTTTGTCTTGAACTTGACATCTGTTTCTCATTTGCTGGCACGGCATCCATTCCATAAAAGACAAAGTTGCACTTAGCAGGGGAAAGATCCACACTGTCAGTACAAAAATATCACCTCCCCCCTTTCTGAGCTGAAGAGTAGGCCAGTGTGCTGACATTACACTGGGTGAGGCGCTCTGTGAGATTGTTTTGCTAAGAGTGTGTGTGTGTGTGTGTGTTTCTTTGACTCAAAGTATAATTGCAGATGTAAATTTCTGAGAGAATCAAGTGTCTTCACATTCCCACCTCTCCAGGCCCCTGTGATGCTGAGTGGGTAAAATCTCACTTCACCTCCGGCTGCCCAAATCATTTGGTTAGGAATCACGTCCCCAGTAAGAGTTGATCGTCTCAAGTGTCAATTCGGTGCGTGTCTGTCTAAATGGGTTTTTGTCTATGCGTGTGTGCGTATGTGTGTTTGTGTGAGAGTATGCATGCATGTGCATGTGTGCTTGCATTTTTGTCTGTGTGTGTGTGTGTGTGTGTGTGTGTGTGTTCAGCCGTGCTTTGTATATTAATCATTTCCACTCGTGGGGTGTCAAAGTTTTTCGGAAAGTGATTTTAGGAGTTTGATCTCGCTACTGTTTACATTTTCCTACAGCGTAGGAGCAGCAGCTGACCATGTGGAGAGCATACAGGGTGTGTGTGTGTGTGTGTGTGTGAGACTCTGTGTGTGTGTGTGTGTGTGTGGGAGAGAGGGAGAACCAGACACCCTGTATATTTCACCCTGAATGCTTAGAGGACAGAACAGCATGGTTTGACTTTAACCCACCCGGCATGGGTTGGTGATATGGAGTAAAAATCATATTGTGGTATTTCAAAACCACATGTCTAATTTTTTTTTTAAACTATTGTTTCAGCTGACTCTCTGTGCTGTAATGGAAAGTAGGCTGATTCAGGTTTTAAAAATAGCATTAGTCATGTAAATGTAACCATCACCATTCAAAGGAGCCATCTTTATTGTGAGTTACTTTACACCGGCATGTGCAAGGACAGAGAAAATAAGCAAAGACAAAACATTTATCTGCAGTATACAATCAATATCTACAACTGAAACAGAATTATCTGCCAGTGAACATCATCTGAATATAACATTTAAGTTATCCAGTACTTAATTTATGTTATGAAGAAAGGAACCCCCTGACGTTGGCTACTTTATGCGCAGGTGTTTTTGTTTGCCTCTTTACATATTTAATATGCCTAACAATGCTAAAAATATGCATTTAAACTTCTAATTCTCATTCCACAATCTAGAATGCTCTGAAGCTTTGAAAAATAAGTAAAAAATAATTTAGCATCTTTACTTGGCTATCTTAGTAGCCAACTTTGAGCCATTGCTGCCTGCACAAGGAGTTAGGCTGAAAAAATGTGGATGTGCATAATGTGATGCTTTGTTTCAGCATTTTACAGGGGAACAAGCCTGAAACTGGCTACTGAACATTTACATTTCACAGTTTTAGTACTAATGATGAACACTGCCTCTCATGGTACACTTATTCCAGATATTTCTGTGTTCCAGTGATGTGTGATTGAATAGGTGTGCAAAAGCAGGCCTGTTTAGTTGCAAGGCGAAGAAAAATGTGTGCAGCACATGCAGACTGTAATTCCACCAGTCTGAAACACCTGACCTGGCCCTATCACAAAGTATATAACCAGTTTATATTCAACCCCTGTAGTGCATAGAATTCAACTGGTTTGTGGGGTATAAATTATACATCACCCACCCTTACCTGACAGCCTCGTCTGTGTGGAGGCAAGGGTCATCCCAGCTAACAGCTTTTTGATTCCAAAAACACTCCAGGAATGTTAGGGTACATGAACCCAACATTTGTCTGGTTTCCTATATGTTCCTTGAATCTTATTTTTAAGTCACAAGGAACACAGTCTTCACATGTTATTTAATTGTTCTGTTAAAAACTAAACTTAAGAATTTGAATTTTGTATGCTCAGTCATGCTGTATCAGGAAATTTTATTTACAATGTTCAACAGATGTGGCATTTCAGGACCTCCATTTGGCGTATTCTGATAGCATTTTTGAAATGTAGACACCATTATGTTTTTCCACAACTACTGTACATAGCAACCTACAGAGGATGTTATTAGTTAATGTTCTAACAATAAATATCTTTCCCAGAATCATTACAGATGACCTCACTATGCCACACTAACTGGAATGTTTGCCAGTATTCTTAACATATTCCCTTGTTCAATGGGATTTTGTCAGATTAAACTCCAACCCTGTGGACTACTGGACTAGTGAGACAGATTTCTAACTGGATCTTGACAGCAGGGCAGTGCCATTGGCCCCAGTTCTTAAAGTAGGAATGTCTCAGTGCACTGCTGTTGTTTACAGGAGCAGGAGAGAGGAGACAGGAAGGAGAGAGAGAAGGGAACACTGTTTACATTCCCCTCCAACAGTAAAGCTTTAGGACGATCCCAGTGGTGACAGTCATACACACTTGCACAAATACACTCATGTATTCAATCATGAGCAAGCAAAACTGTGATAATGAAATGAGATTGATTGGTGTTCTGGTAACATCATCCCTTCTAATCAAATAATTGCAATATATAAAATCTTTAGACAAATGTACACATTTGCATGTGGTTCATCACCAATTGATTTCCTCTCAAGCTGATGACCTTTGAACACCCCCACCTCCCCCACTGCTATCACAGGCAGGGAGGCACTTTATCACTGGGAACAAATCAATTAGCGGTGAGCTACTCATGTCAATCACAGATAGCAAAGGAACCCACTGCCATGTCTCCAAGGCTTTCAGCCAACAGTTTCCCCTACCCTGGATGATAGTCCTGTGTTTTCACCCATGTTAAGGGTCGCATTCAATGCTGAAAGAGCACAAATTGTTTAGCTGCCCGAATGGACACAGTAGCACTGTGTCATTTATAAAATTAGGTCTGTTGTGTGATTAAAATCATCACAAATACTCCAGGCTCACAAAGAATACATATTTCCTTTTTGAACATTTATGTACATCTGCCAATAGAACATTGGATACACTCACAAAATGGACACCCTGATGTCTACATCACTAGTAGTTCACTGGGTAGCTCGTTTGCTTATGGAACTTTTGGTTGACTGACAGACCCAGGTTCAAGTTACCCCTCGGACTCAATCAAACCTCTAACTCTTTTCACTGGCTTGCTGGCTAACTAAAAGTAAAACATTTAAACTATTGCATTTGCTTCTATATAATCTTTGTGGGAAACTCTTTTATATTTGTGAAATCCAATTAAAATACACCCACACTTTACACAGTTCCGCTTTCAGCATTTTTAACCTAGTTTAGTATTAGCTACCTTGCTAACGAGATGATAGACCAAGTGTATAACGATTGTATCGGCACCTGAAATTAAGCAGCAAATTCTGCGTTGCAATTTGGTCCAGTAGGTAAGGTTACCGGTCTTATAGAAACTGGTGCATGATAATGACTTCTTCACGGCAAGTATATAGATTTTTTTTAACGTCCAAATGGTTCACATTCACTGCTGTGCCTGTACTGGTAACAACTAGGCTACTGTAGCTACCCTGCAATGCCACATTTATAAATTCATGTTAGCTAGCCCTATAGATCCTGTACCGACTTACAGTTAGTAGGCCTGTCATGTACAATAGCCCATTGAAAATGCTTCCATTTAAAAATATGACATACGCTTTAATTTATTTGTAATTAAAAAATGATTGAAGTCTTGCCTAATATTGTTTCTTGTAACTTGGCATAACTCTTAATGGCAGGACTAGATTTTGCCAGTTTGAATTAATGACTTATTGACAGTGCTTTGTCTGTGTTTGTACATTGAAAACGTGTTTTTCATCAGGTGTTATAATTCTGTACTTGTATTCTCCACATGCGCACGTGCACGCGCGCACACGCACACACACGCACACATCTTTTTGAAAGAAAGTGGAAAAACAAAATGTAGGGTAATTTTCTGGCTGCGGTTCAGGAGCCACTGCCTACATCCTGCTTTGGGCAGTGCTCCAATCAAGTCCTCTGATTGGAGGTCAGCGGGTTTATTGCTCTATGCCTCAGTCCTTAATTCAGTCTTTCAGTCTCCTCGCATTTACTTACTTGATTGTGATTACATTACCATTATTCATTGCTCAACAAGGGAAGCGTACTATGGTTGATATTTTATAACTCACTCAATTATGAAATCTTTGCCCCTCAGCAGATTTGAATCTATAATCCTCAGGTCAGGTGTCCATTAGCTCTGTTAATGCGAGAGATTTTTTTTCAGGATGGAAGCAGTGGACCCTGTTGACTTACCACAACTAAAACTGGGTGATACTCACCACCCTCACTATGTATAGCTGATATTTGATTGGAGGGTTGACCCAGAAAGCAACTTAAAACAAACCACGCCATCAAAACCTTTGCCAAAGCCATCCAGTTGCTAGACAAAATAATGTTTTTGACTGAAAATAGTCAACATATTTAAAACATATTTGTATGTCTTTTATTGACCAGAATGAATTGAATATTGCATACTTCCAAAAGAAAGTACTCAAGCAGATGTTCTTTAAATGTTAACTTGGCCTGGTCAGGTAACTAATAAACAAATCGGCTTGATATCCCAGTCTGCCAGCAAGTTTGATCAAATCAAAATTTATTTGTGTAGTGCATTTTACAAAGTTGTCACGGTACACTTTACAGTAGCTAGCAAACCCAGCCTGCATATTGCTGGATTGCCCAGTAAGCTTGCTTGCTTGCTAGGTAGCCCAAACATTTAATCCTTAATGAAAATCTGCAAATAACAAACTACTTATGGCTTCGCTGTCTGCTGCAGTTACTCTACCACTTAGTGAAAACGTATTAGAGATACAAATCTCAGCTACGTACTGATTAGTTAATCGATCAGGGTTTAAACTCAAACATAACAGAGTAGATTCTCTTTGTCATTATCATTGATGCAAAAAAGTGTGCATTAAACAAAAGCAAGTCTCTGAAAATACACCTCTCTATAACTGCATGTTGGGTAAAATCATTGTATGGGAGTATGTTTCAGAAAAAGCAGCGTAGTGAACTGAAAACTGTGATACTTTCTCATATACAATGACGCATGTTTTAATGCAGTTTGTCCTGTGTAGCCTTCTAAGGTTTCTTGTTCAATAGATTTCATCTGTAATAAACTATATAAGCCTAAAACATTTTATGGCATTATCTTTATTTTTAAGAATGCAAAATCAATGGCATTTTTGCAAGCACTTGTTTTGTCTTACATATCAGTTTAGCCTATTGTATCAGGTTTCAGAAAACAACATAGAAAAAAAACATGATTCACTGAAATCCCTTTCTATACTGGTTTGATTGGGCCTATTGGTTTTTAATATATAATAGAATTTGGCCAATAGCTAAAGCCAGAGTAATGCAAGTTACCATTACAAAAAATTATTCAAATTTAAATTGGTGTATTTTGATTTCATTTTCAAAATTACAAACATTTCGAGTTTCGATCAATCCGTATACCCAAAGGGTTTATGTCTTTGAGGTTCTACGGTACATAAGAGTGCCAAGGTTATTTATATTACCATTTTGGGTTCTAGATTTTTAAGATTTTCATGAAACAATGGGCACAATTGGCTAAATGGAGCTTTTGTGCCTCTCTTTTTATCATTCATGGGACATGAAGAAACAAAGGCAGAACTGTCAATGAAAGCCTTTTCAAAGTCTTTTCATCAACTAATTCAAAGAACCACTGACAGAGGGTTTGTGTTACCTTGCTTCCCATTTTTATTTATTTGGGATATTTGGCCGAGACACAGGAGAGACCACAATGAGAATCATGAATGATAAAACCAAATAGTTTGTGAATTACCGTTGAGCTCGCACTCTTCCATCACGATAACCGTACTTCAGTTCCAAAGCTGTACTGTGTGCTAGCCTTACCCGGCCTGCTTGTTTCTGGAAGGTTCTGTCAGTTCCCGGGTGCTTCTGAGACCTTCCTTCGGGGTATTTTCCATATAAAGATATGGGCTGTGGTCTTTTCTTGTTTATTCTCCAGTAACCATAGTGAACAATGACCAAGGAATTTTGGAGGGAACGGCTTAATTTAGGAAAGCCTGTACATTGCTATAAATAGGAGGCAGAGTTGTATGGCCATGGGAATTGTGCTTGGTCTGAAAAACAAACTGCTCCCTCATAGGGCCTGTGAGAACTGCCCAGGAGAGCAGTCCAATGATGGGGCGTTTTGTCCTCAGAGCAGTTGACCATTTTTAGTAGGAGAGAGACAAAGGATTGTTTTTATTTTGTTTTTTTCTTGTCATCTGATTCTGTGATAGACATCAGACCTGTCAGTTCTCTTTTATTTTTCTTCTTGGCTTGTTTAGTTATGAAATATTTCATCCTTTCTAGGCTAAGTTAGACACACACATTTAAACTCCCACCTCCACCAAAGATCTGCTGTATATTTTCATATGAATTGTACCTGTGCTTCTCTACTGGGCAGGCTTGAGTGTAGTCATTTTACAAACGCACTTCATATCAAAGTGAAGCACAGCATAAAACAGTGAGCTGAAGAACACAGCCGGTTTGTAAAACCACATTAGCATTAGCTCTGGCGTATGAGAACACTGACTTTTGAGATGCCCATTATAGCCTTTCTTCTCCATGTCAGCCCAGAACCAGCCTTTCTGTCCCACTGTACGAGGACTATGAGTCATCACTGTGCCTGACTTCTGAATATTTGCACACTTCAATCTCTTTCCCCTTCACATCTCAAGCTCTCCCTCCACACCCCTCCCCCCAATACCACTCCACATAAGGGTGTGAATTGTGTGTGATTGTAGCTTTCGATACCACCTGGATTTCTGCATTTTATTTCTAACCCTGGGATTCAGCCAAAACATTACAAAAAAGACAAAAAAAACAGGCCCACAAGATTTTGGCTTCTTCCAAGTCTCTTTTACACAGCCAAGCCAATCTTGCAGAGATTTTCTTTGTTTTTCCCCCCTCTTTTGAATTTTGGTGTCTGCAAAGAGAGGTGCATGTAATCTCATCACCCTTTTCTCCTCCTCCTCACTTCTTCTCATTTCGGTTCTCGTTTCTGGGGTACGGACGCTCCAGGCCAGCTCCCGGCCGGGCGCTGCTTGATGGGCGTCGATAAGACCCGCTGACAGAGGGTCGGGTGCGGGGTGGGGGTGGGGGTGGGGGAGGGGCGGGTGTGCAGTCTGTGATCTAATCATCTGGAGTGTGGAGTCGCTGGGCTGGGGCCCGCATGACTGAATGTGAGGGAGAAACCTTCCATATTTGGTGAAAGCGCAGGCAGGCAGGTTGGCAGGCCCCGCCGAGCGGCTCGCCGGGGGCACTTGTTGAGAGCGGCCTGGCTCGGAGCGCGCTTCCACCGCCCTCCTCTCCTAACTTCCTGTTTGCGTCACCTCCCCCTGACTCCCCTCTCTGGTGGCCCCCTCAGTGGTGATGTCACTGTTTTGAGATTTATCTGTGAACGTGCAAGAAGAACTTTTAAAAGAGTAGGCATTATTAAGCTTTACAGGAGCCTGCTGTTGTGGAATATTCTTTTTTTTTTCCTTTTTTGTTCAGCTTTGCTCTACTAGGGTGTGCGGTCACCACATATAGTCAATAAATTTATCTGGGAAGTTAATTAAGGCTTAGCATTCATCTGTTTTATCCACCATCTGATATTCCCAGCTTTTATTGTCTATAGCCTTATGCCAAGTGGAATATATTTAAACGATGTATTAGTCATATATAGTATATTTCAGTTTTGTGACAGTGAAGACGGTGGCTTTCACCATGAGTTTTCAACATCGGATCATGGACATCCCCTGCCTCTCTAAAAACGGTGAAAATAGTCAATTCAGTGGTGAAGTAACTGGGCGATGGCATTAATTTATTCCCTACTTCCAGACATATTACACACATTTTTATACCTGCTCTATGTGTTTAACATAAAAGAAGTTTATGGGCTCTTGTTCCAAGTGTTATTTTAGTCCATGAGTGCTCAATCTTGATCAAATCACTCGATTGGAAACCACAATATGTTGACTCTTTAGTTGAAACAGGTGTTCTTTTGTGATTCCAAAGCAAATATTGTCACCCTGATTGCTGTTTCAGTACGTGGTTTCTTTGCTTAAGTTTATCTGCTTGTCTCACATTGGGCATGAAGTGATTTAGCATGAACTGGGGAGCGTAACGCACCGATTTCCTTTTCTCCTCTGAACGGAGCTTCTGCTTCAGCAATTTGCTGAAAGCGGTCCATTCGTCCCCCCTCTGACCGGCTAGGAACGCTTTAACCGAAATCCCATCAATTTCAATTACCTTCCCAAAAACACTCTAACCCTCACTGGCACTTGGCTGTTATTAACTTTACGGGGAATGCGGCCGAGGCACGCGCCCCTCTGCCAGAATGGGACCATGTTAAGACAAAACTTTCATCCCAATATAGCGGCTAGTATTATTTATAGTTTTGCAACGAGCGCAGCTTTTAATGTGGAAGTGTGTAACTACACTGAGTACGGTGTGTCTATGGTGATATTGTATTGACTACAATCTTGGTAGTAAAAGTCATTTAACAGTCAGTGCGGCGTTGTGACCTCGTTTCCTCTTGTGCGGAGGCACTGGATCTCTCTCTCTCTCTCTCTCTCTCTTCTGTAAGGGATGTGTATATATAGGCCTTCCTGATGCTCTCAGTAAAAAAGGATTATCAAAGGTCAAAGGTTTTCTCTATCCCTCCCTCCCTCGCTCTCTCTCTCTTCCTCTCTATATCTGTCACTGTTTGCTGGTTCTAGCTGTTGGAGCAGACAGCTTTAGTATTTCAATGGGAGATGGCCAGGATTCTTTTTGGTGGAATGTGAGTGCTTCACTCCAGTTGTTATGAAAGGGATCTAGTTTCCTCTCAAGTATCTGAAGCCTGAAAAAGAGAGCGTTTCCCCCTTTTAGCCTGCTCTATAGGATCCCACGTGTGGTCTCTGTTCTCAGTGTCCCTCTCACTGTCATCCAGGGGAGAACCCTCAGAGGGGTGTCAGCCTCCCCTACGCCAATGGCAGCTGTGGTCTGAACCATTTTTGAGACATAATTGGTTTATGCTAAACGAGTTATTTTCAGGTTACTATATCCTGCCAGAAAAAGAGGTGGCAAAGGCTTGTTCTCAGGTATCGTTTTGGAAACCCTCCTGTGTTTGGCACTGCATGGAGACATTTCAGTACAAAATAACACTGCATTTCTTTCAGTGTAACGCTGATGGGTCTGAATTTGTTTTGGAACCTCACCACTTGGTCTGGTACAGACAGGCACGTCTTCCGCACCAGCCAGTGGAATTCAATTATTTTGTCATTGCATTACATCCGCTTAAGGTCACTTGTGTTCAAGGGTACATGTGGCATTTTTCCCACTTAGGTCATTTATGTTCACATGCTTTCTGGGTTTCATTATGCACGTGGCATATTTATATGCTGCTGGAGGCTGCCACAGCAGTGCCCCACTTAGGATTCAAACCTGCATACCTTCTAATTGCGGCATTCTCCCCATCAACATTATACATTCTTTTAACGTGCGTCTCAACCTGTGTCTCTTGCAGCCTCTGGTCCGATTTCCCCAAGTACTGTAGCTGTTTTGTGGATGTTCTTGTCTCTTAAATTGACTGCCACTGAGAATTATGAAGCCCAGCCGAAGTGTCTGTCCCGATTTACCAGCCATCTGTTGAAGGTTAAGCGCATAACGCAGTAATGCGCTTGCGAAATAGTGGTCCAGGGTCACAACGCACCATTTATGTGTTTGGCATTGGACCTTATCCGCAGTCACTTAAAGTACTCAGAAACATGCATCACTGGGCCCATTGGTAATGTATAACAGTAGCATGCTGGGTGTTGGTCCCTCCACATGTTCCAGACAAAGTCATTTTTCATTGGTGCTGTCAAGCGGCGGCAGACCGCTCGACAGACGGTGATTGAGGAGCCGCGAGATGGTGGCACGCGAGAGGCCTCGGGGTTACGTTTGCACAGGGACTTCGGCCCTGTGTCCTGTTACATCGCTAGCCTTTTACCGGCTGCTAGACAAACACACCCCACACCCTCAGGACCTCTGTATGGTAGAGGTGCATTATGGGCCCTTGACTGAGAAGATGTGAACCGAAAAGGAAAATCAAGCTCCCAAAATTTGAGTGTCTCCAATGTAATAATTAAAGCCAAATAGCAAGTCCATAAAAGGACTTCAGTCAGCTTCTTCTCAGATGTTAAACAGGTATCCCATAAGAATTCTAGTGTCCTCCTTGCTCTTCATTGATCAGTCACGAGTCACCTTCCCTTCAAGGTAGTGCATCAGCACAGCAGTGTACAGTAAATACAAATGAGCCTTTTCCCCACTCGGGGCCTGGCTGTGCATGCTTAAGAAGGAGCGGAGCCCAGAGGGGTATACCGCTGACAAGGCCGTACCATCCCCCGCCTCGGGGGGAAATGATGTCATCCGTCTTGGATTCCAGCATGTGAGAAAGCAAGACATTTATAGGGGAAGATGGACCACAGGCAGACCTCCACCCCAACCAGGGCCACTGCACGTTACCCTCCACCCCAAGTTTTTGGGGGCCTGTAACTGTTGCTATTTGGGATATGTATGGAGCCAAGCCCCGCCTCTAGAAATGCATGTCAGTAGCTAAAAACGCAGGAATTATTTTCCATGGGATTACGGGGTCAAAGAACACAATCACATGGTGTTCTGGACTCAGTCCGAGTTTCTGTGTCATGGTTATTGCTGGATGTTTACTGATGTTTTTAGTGGACAGGATGCTCCCAGGCTTGGCTTTCTTGTGCAGGCTTTCAGCTTTCTGTAACATTTTTTTTGAGAGATGAGGCATTTGTTGTTTTTTCTTCTTTTTCGCATTTATTTTCAGAAAAAGGAACTGGTATTTTTAAAAGTCCGTACAGTTTATTGAAAACACAATGAACGTGTTCTGGTGGATGGACAAAAAATCAGCTTTATGGTCTGCATGATTAACTTCTCAACTTAATTTTTTTTGTAGTTAGATATAAATGATAATTTTAGATCATCCTGCTTATTCAGAGAACACACACACACACAGGTTAAACTGATGTGTTAATTCATATGTGTGTTGTATCCACAAGTGGACTGTCAGCTGTCTTTGACATATCAATCCTGCTGTCTTTGACAGAGCCATTTCCTTTCCTCTATTCTGCTAATGGGTCCACAGGAAAATACTTTCAAAAATATGCAATGCCTCTCTTATTTTTCAGGAGAATAAGGACAATGGTTGTGTATTTGAGAATGTTCCAGAAGTTTTTAAAGGCTGAAGCAGGGAGGGAGGAGATACCATGGCCAGCACCAATGAATGGTGGTGCTTTTTCCCCGATAAGAAGTAGGACTCTTTTGGACTGGACTCTACAGGGGCGTGAGGGCCTGGGCGCATACTCACTCCTCCGTACTGTGGCCTTGTTTTGTTTACAATGTGTGCATTGTAGTCCACTGGCCCCGGCCAGACAGACCTTTCTCTCCCAGTGTGGGGTGAGGTCACCCGGGGAGGGGAGGTCGCAGAGAAGGCTCGGGGACAAACAGTGCGTAGTCTGCACTGGGAGCCATGGAGTCTGAGGTGTTGTGACTGTTCCCTCTCAGGGCATTGACCCCCCTGTCCCCCTCAGTCCATGCTATGCTGCCAAAGTCCCCTCCCCCCCCCCCCAGACCACGGGATAAAAGCAGCAGGCAGCACGGTGCCGTCTGGACCTGGACCAGACACGTTGAGATTAATGGCGATCCAGAGCAGACCAGGACTGTGGAGGGGAGCTGGGGGAACAGATCCAAACTGACTTTCGGGTTTGTAGAAGACCACGATTGACATAAATCCGCAACCACTTTATGTAAATTGAGGTTTACTGGGTCAGAACCTGGCCCAAATTTGATTGCACAGGGTGTGGCAGCACGGGTTAAGGAAACTCTGGGCCTGGTGCTTGGAGTGCTATTTATTGGGGCTTTTTATCCAAGCATTTAATTACCTAATTGGATCGATTTCTGTATTTAAATTAGGGTACATATTCCAGACACTGCTGATTATTTAGCAAGACCTGTAACCTCTCCAGGACATCAGGGCCCAGGGAGCAGTGTTAATTTTACCATAACCCTGCCAGAGGACAGGGATATTGCCTATTCGTGTTCATTCAGGAAGAGAGGGGTTGAGCACACACAAGGTAGGCTTAAGCATTATGGGATTGGAACAGGAAGTATAGGTTTGGAAACAGGAAATGAGTGTGGGGAGTTGACTGTTCAGTGTAGTTCTGGGCTGTGAATATCTGAAATAATTTAGTCTGACGCATGGTTGCAGGAGTCATATTATCCTAAATAAAATGTATAATTCAGTGTTAGGAAATGTGGTAAATAAATATTTATGTATATGAAGATATTGTGGAACATGGCTTACCACTGCAGTATACATTCTTATTGAAACAGAAATCCTGAGGATCCCAGTAATTAGAAGGGTAATTGGAGCAGACCTTAAAGTGAAACGGTAACTCGAAAGTATAAACTCATGTCCCAGGTTTTCCCACTCCTGTCCAGTTGGGTCACTAGCCTTGTGAAAAGTGTTTTGAGATCAGATCCCACTGGAGGGGCAGTCAAGCAAATATATACATTAATATTACTGCCACCTGCATTACTATGCTGCATACAGTATGTGAAAGTAAATGCAGTGCTGTTGTACCTGTTCAGTATGCATCATAATGTAATGCGAGATAAAAGTGGGGGTCACTACAGTAAAGAAGAAATGAACAGCTGAGCCATTCAACTGTGCGTTACAAAGCCAGATGTAACAAGCTCAAGGGTCACACGCAGTTTTAATATGAACAGTACGTACAGCTGAAACCACTGCATTCATTCTGCCTCGATCGCTCTCCTGCCAGGTAATGAGAGAATAATAGGTGCATTTTGCCCTCATTAGAACATGGGCCGTTTCCCGGGACGAATTCCGCAGCCTTCTCTGCCACGGAGCGGGATTAAAGCCTGCTGGGCCCCCGGTCCTGAGCTGATGTGAGTTACACATCACGCCGTTAGAATATCTTTAATCAGTTTGGAAACCTTACATGTGGACGGGGGCGGGTTCAGCTCCCACTGCACGTTTCAAAGTTATTAAATGGAGGGTCCTCCTCCCCCCAGCTCCCCTGCTCAGCCTTGCCAGCATCTACTGACATACAGAGGAGTGGTGTATATAATGATAAGAATGCCTAATATTTTGCTTTTGGTTTCAACTAAGGCCTGCATGATAAATGTGAAGTAAAGCGAACTTAGCTCTTGATGTTGTCTACACTTTTTGCTCTAAAAATATAGTGTAATTATCTGTCAGTTGATACACGGTATCACGCTATTTTGACAGCTAGAGGGTTCAGTGGAGCAGAGGGCAGAGAATAGTTATTATTGATCAGGATCCATTTTAGAAAGTACGCGCTGTGAGAAATTGTGGTATAAATGCATTTCTTGTAATGCATGGACACTTCCTGTGGGTGGGTGTAGGGCAGTGGCTAACAGATGTGATTTTACAGTGTGGTCGGTTTTAGTTACAGTGAGGATTCCTTGAGTCCGTTTCTCCCAGTTTGGAATGCCCATGATTACTGGCTAGTCCCGTTGCTGTGATTGTATATTCGGGTTTGGGTGCCGTTGTGTGCACACCCTTCTCAATTGCATGGAATAAGCCACTGATTTTTTTTTTTTTTCACCTTGGAACCCACCGGCTAAACTCTGCAGATATGCAAAATTATTGTGACTGGCATGCGCATAATGAATGCGCCAGACCTACAAGGGATGGGGAGATACTCTGCCAAGTGAAGCCTTCCCTCTCCGGCCAACACTGAAGCAATTAGGCTTCCTTCTGGGACTCCTAGTCACATTTGGAACTGACATGGACCAGATTCTGTTTTGGACCACAGCGCACATCTCTTTACCCAGAGCTAGAGCTTTTGCTGACCTCACTGTCTGGCAGCCCCAACATGGGGATTTCTACAAATTATCTGGCAACTTACAACTTGCAGCTTTCTGTATCGTCATACACAGCCAGATCCAACCAAGTGTGAATTATGCTGTACATGTTTTTAATGGTAAAAAAAGGCCTTTCTGGGGTTGTGCCACCATACAACCCAGTGAACTTGGTCCTGTATTTTCCCTCTGGATGCCAGCAGCTGCAGATTGATCACTAGGAAACCTCAGATGGTTTGAACGCTTGATCTGAAACCCTCACTGGGTTGGGTTGTTGTTGTTCATTTTTTCTTTCATTAAGCATCCCTCTGACCTTTTGAATCCCTGTGAGGGTTCATAGTCCTCACTGCAAAAGGAAGATCACGAGGATCAAAGCAAAACTTTGTTCAAAGGTTTGGGGGTGGGGTGGCACAAAAAATAACCTCAAAGAAAGGACATGGTTCTTCCTAGCAAACGAGGAGGGGGGACAGCGAGACATTCTGTTGATGTTCTATAAATTGTACTGACTTAAATGTCAGAAAAGCAATGGCTACATTGTGTACCTTTTGGTCTGTTCTTTAAAATGCATAACATTTGGGGGCTGAAGAGTACACTGTCTTTGAAGGTCCTCTGGGTTTCCAAAATCAATTTTCTGGATGGTCTAACATGATGACCTCTCTCCAGTGTTACACAGAATTCTAATTCTAGCTTATTACAAAACATACATATTAAAATCAACAAGCACAAGGTGGCACAAGCACAGGCGTGTCTCCTGTGTTTCACCCCTATCCAGAGACGTTTCCACAGCTTGCATGTTACATATAATCCATTTATGCAGCTGGATATTTACCAAAGCACTTAGAGATAGGTGACTTGCTGAAGGTTATAGTAGCTTCTCTTCTGTTTGTAAGCACGGTTTCCTTATCACTGCTCAACACTACAGACTCCGGGAGATAGGAGAGCCGTGTAAAGTGAAGGCATTAACAGGGCATTAGTTGGCAGCAGACGTGGAGATGGCAAAACAAAGTTCAGCATTGGAGAAATCCTCTCAAAGCGGAGAGGGAGCAGTGCGGGATCTCCTCTAAGCCCGAGGATATTGTGGTTTTGTGTTCGGTGTTTGTTTGGGTTTCCATCGCAGGTGCAGAGCTGCGTTCAGAGCTTCCCCTTTTCCTTTTTTTAAATTCCTGTGCTCCCCATACCCCCAACCCCACCACCACACCCCCATCTCCCCAAGCCCGCCTCTGTCACGATCCTCCGTCGGCTTTTACATAAACACCCGAGAGGCTAAAACGCGCGTGACAGTTTACCGGGCTCTCGGTTTCTTCAGAGCAGTTTAAAAAATGAGCAAGCAGCTAGTCCCCAAACAACCCTATCAGCTGCGTTGCAGCTAAACCTTTGATGGGGCTCATGATCGCCAGTTATTTAAAGCGCTTAATTTATAGGACTGGACATTTGCGGTTTGGGGAACAGAGAATGCGGGCACTTTTTTATTAGCTGCTAGTAGCTCAAATGTCAAGTAATGAAACAACCTAAAAGGCATGTAATGTCATGAGGTATCTTGTTTCTCTGTTCTTCATACTGCCGGCATTATGGGATGGAAGTTGGAGTGGGGCCAACTGTTTTCCGGCCTTAGCTGGTCACCCTTTTACGAAGAGGAATGTACAACATTTGCAGCCTTGTCCCAGCAAAATGAAACAAGCATCCCCTTAGACCCACTTGTTCCTGATCCTGGTGTGGTGCAAGAACCTACATCCACAGTCCCAGGGGTCACAACAAGGCCGGAGGTCACTGGGGTGGGGCTATCCAGAACCTTACCAAATACATAAAAAATGAATACGGGGTGTTCCAATCAGATGGCAAGGCCATGAGGAAACATATATGGTGGAGCCTGGAACTCCCTTTTAAATCAGTCTTTTTAGGGCCACCAGACCTTTTCTGTGAATTAAATTTGAATTTTTTTCCTTAAAAATTTTAAACGAATTTTTTTATCGTGCCACCTTAACACTGATTTACCTGACCCAGTCCTCAGCGTGTGTGAGGAACGAGAAGGAGCTCTCCCTCTTATTTCATTCATTAATCATCATGTGTTTGATTAATGAAATTCCTGCCTACAGTAGTGGGTTGATGCTCACATTTCTGGAGGGAAGTTTAGCCCCCTCCAATCTTAGTTTGACTGAATTCCATTAAGATGTTTCTGTGGCAACCGGTGTCACATAGCAACCAGTCCTCCAATGGCTGGGCAGAGCCATGTTGGAACTGACTGGAAGCATTGGCTTTGGAATGCAGGGAGGAGTGTGAGAAACGGAGCCAGTGAACCTTAACCTTGAAGGGTGCTTTTTTCTTAAGTAATGGACTCATTCTGTTTCTTTTTTTTTTAACAATCCTTGGCCCTCTGTCCCCAGCCCCACACAGAGACTGACTGTGGCTTTTAATAACATGAAAACAGTGAATCTGGAGGAGCCGCATAAATACAGTACTCCTACGTCCCCCTCTGCTCCTGTCTATCACCCCCCCTCCCCTTCCCATCTCATTCTCACCTCCCATCTTTGTGCTGCTTGTTAAAATAATGAGTCTGCAATTATTTGATTTGTGAGGGTGAAATTTTTAAGCAAGACTATGTCAGGTGAATTCTCTCTGCTATTTCATTACAGCCTTGGCCAAAATTGTTTTAAATTAATTTAATCTAATTGCTCATGGTTACAGAGCCCAGCAAGTAGAGGGGGGTGCTTCAATAGACGCTGAGTAAATCAGGATTAGGATTTGCCAAGCGGATTCAGTGAATGAAGGTTAGGCTTGGAGAAACAGGGGTGGGTGGTTGTGGTAGGGTGGGGAAAAAATATAAGATGTCATATGAAAGGTGGGGACAGTGTATTCTTACCTAAAGCAGCCTTGCCAAAGGTCGAACGAGTGATGTGAGAAATGACTGCTGGAAGGTCAGAGCTTTGAATGGCAGGATGGGTCACGGGATTGTGAGGACCCTGGAGGTGTGGGCCGGTCATATCTCTGCCCTGGGTGCTTGGCAGGCAGTCGCTCTCTTTCATCTTTATGGGCTCGTTTACTGTAAACTGTCATGTCATGTAATCTCCATCTTTCACACCTAATTAAAATCCCCATTCAACACATGAAAGTCCCCCCACCCATGTTGTAACCACGGTTTCTTTTCCTACTCTTTTGGAGTTGGAAAATAAAAGGTGCCTTCCCTTTTCTAACCGCTTATGTTTTCCCTTCTTTGCATGATGATCCGGGTAAGTTTTTTTGGGAGGGGAGGCCTCGATGACATCTATCCTTCCTACACCCTCTCGGGGTCCCAGGTGTGTGTTTTACTTTGTAAACTCCGTAGCGGAGCGGTGCTCAAGAGCGTAGCTGCCCAGGTGTGGGAGTCTTTGCCCCGCCCTCCTCTCTCCGGCTCTCTCCCAAATCCCCTTTGTCTCTTGCCCAGATCTCTGCCTGGGCTGTGGAAATTGTGTTCCTAAAACAAACACGGGAGGGTGATGGTAGTTTTAGATTTCTCAGAACCGCTGCTGCGTCTCCACATTGATGCGCACCTCTCTTATAAACCCCCTTTGATCTCTCCCCCCCTCCAGACTAACTGAAACGCTTTCTGAAAAAAAGCCTTTATAAGGTCTTGCTTTGTTCTGCTGCACTGCTGTGTCATAGGGTGATTTATCGATGTTAGCCCCATACGCTCTTTAAAGAGAAATCACGACATTTAAGCGAGCCCAGATAGGTAACTTTGTTTTTCGGGCGATCCCATCTCCTTGCTATCTATCCCCTGTTTTGCAATGAGTTAACAGATAGGTCTGAAGGCCGAGGCGTGGCCATAGGGGTAGGAGAGCTCTGTGGACATTATTTAACCTGACGCATCGGTACAGCGGTGATGCACGCTACCTGGTAGTTTCGCAATGACGTGTTATTTTAATTGGAGCTTCCCGTGCGGCGAATAAGGGCGAGTAGCGTGCGGGGAACGTGTTTTCGGGGCCTGCGAGCAGCTAGACACACGCCCAAACGCAAAACCAAAGAGGGTGTCGTGACGGAATAGCTGGCGTCTGTGAATCGGGATGTACTCTGAAATGAAGCACCTCTTTCTTTCGTTTAGTTTTTTTTTTTTTTTGAAAGAATGAAAAACAGCCACAGCTCTCTCTTGGCTAACTCGGAGGAATGCACACACAAGCGTCTCACTCCCACCTTGCCGTGCCAGCAGCCCCTTCCAGCCACGGCACGGCATTAAGATCCGTTTAAGACTTTGAAATGGCATCAGTCGCAGCCATGTAATCCCTAATGATCCTCCACCTTCGAACTCCGGAATGTGGGTTTGTGGTCTTCTTTTACTCCAACACGGAGAAAGAAGCACCTTTTGTTTTGGATACACTGCAAAACACAACAATGCACCATCAATCCTGTCTGTTTTACTGCCACGTCTTTCTCTCTTCTTCCCTCTCTCTTTTCTTTTTTATTTTTGATTTCTCTACTTCCAATACCATAAACATCTTCTGAATGCATTCAGTCTTACTGGGGGCCCATTGGTTATCAAGGTAGCAGGAAAAATCATCTGGAACAATCTGTTATTTTTAATTGGTGACCGCACATCATATTTACTCTGGCTCGCACTTCTGCTAGGCCTGGACAACTGGCCTGCATATGCTGACAAGGCAAGTAGTCCAGTTGTTAGGGGCACTGACTGATGCGGACAGTGGAATGGCAGGTGCGCCACCAGTCTTGTGGATGTCATATGGTGGCTGCACAGGGTGTCAGTCAATCACCAGTCTGCTGGAGAATTATGGGTAATTCCCTGCCACCAGTAGGGGTGACTCGGCTTCATAATGATTAGGCACAAGTCAGCCATCTTGATCAGTCCAGAATTTCTCCTGTTCCCTCTAAAAGAGACCCGAAACCAGGCCAATTTATCAGTCACCAGTTTAGAGCCGCGCAAATACTCTTGCCATTACGTTCAGAGATTTGGCCGTTTTCATTCCAGAACCAAAGAGTGGTTGTTGGCAGAGCATTTGAGGAAAAACAGGAGCGGAAGAGAAAAAAAAAGTAGGTTTATTAGGGCTTATTAAAAGCCTACGAGTAGAGGCAATTAGTAAAACTCAGGATTGAACCTGTTTGTAATTTGGTGCTTAAGCTTTTAAACGCTTCAAGGAGATTTGTTAGCTGTTGGAGCACAAGCAAGATCTTTGAGGAGCTCCTCACTATGTGGACTCATTGCACTTTGTGGACTCATTAGTGTGCAGACTTGAAGATTTCAGTCCCTGATCTCTTCCGTCTCACTACAGTCCAAACGTCAGTGTTAAGACAGAGTGCGTAATGCTGTCACGAAACCAGCTGAGCCATGGGGGGGACACATGAGGTGTGGGTTTATGTGGACTATAGCAAATAGGAAAAGCAGGACCCCCCCAGCATGTTTCTATGGGTACGTTCTGATTGGACATGCGCAGGTTCTGAGCAGTCAGGCCTGAAGGGCATGTTGATGGACCCAGGTTGAAAGCAGGCGGGGTCACACTTTTAGTCCATTGACATGACTGGCAGAATCCTATAAGTTGTACTCTGCAGTAGCCCAGCTTAAGTGCATGTCCTGTGGAGGGAGGTTTGTATGTCTCTCTTTGCCTACAAAGGTTACAGCGATGCCAGGATTGCCACAGCGGTCCAGAGAGAAATGAAAAACGATGGCGTCGGAGGGGAAGGGGGGGGGGGGGGGGGGCAACATTCCCCCCTGTGTTATTTGTACATTCCTAAAAATAGCCCACCATTTTTCTTGAGGAGGAGAGAGAACCTCGGCAGGAATTTCCGTTCTGGAGTTTGCTTTTAAATCCAGGGTTAGCTGTTTTGCTAGCATTAACACCGAAGAAAAACTGTTTGGGGGCGGGCGGGTGGGGGCTTTGGGGGAGGAGCAAGTAAAGTGTTTGTGCACACCTCTCGACTACCTTGCTACTGAAAACTTCACACACCTACCCGTTTGTATTTTTGCATGTTTTTAAGATTTGCCTCATCTGTTTCTGTCTGATGCTAGACTGATGCTACTGCAGAGGCAGACAGGAAGTGTTCAGCTCAGGGATGTGCTCAAAAGCTGAGCAATAAATCAGCTTGATCTTAAATGAGTGCTAATTTTACTGGAGTTAGTGCTCCCACTAGGCCTGGGATTTTTTCTTTCAGTCCTATCTGACAACCAGCTCCATTCCTGCAGTCCTATGGTGCGTACTCGTTTGTCGTACCTCTCTTTGTATAATGGGCTCCTGAAAAGTGACACTCCCCCCCATCAGCACAGACGAGTCCTTTTTATATGAAATTTATTGGAGTGGATAGATTTGGTTTCAGCTCCACTGTTTATTTTTGTAGGTGTATTTCCAGGTGCACCTCATTCACCGCCAGTGTGCATGGGTGCGCCTCACCTCCCCCCACCTCCCAAACCCCAGGTCACCGGAGACATCTTGGGCGCATGTGTTTCTTGTAAAAGTGGGGAGCCCTGAGAAGGTTGCACAAACAGGGCGTGGCCAGACCTGGAGGGATTTACTGCACTGGACTCCACAGTACCAGGGTTCCTGGGAGATAATCCAGCTGTGAACCTCCTCCCTTTACTATACTTACTATAATTTTAACTGACTTTTTAACCTTGCACTATAGCGCTATGTTGTTACAGTCAGGTATTAAGGGGCAGTCGGTTTTTGAAGCGAGTGGTCTGCTTTACATTTCCTTTTTCAGGTAAAAAAAAAGAATGAAGAACTTCACCCAAATGTTAAGTTGTAGAGTCACTTATTAGCATGTGGTATTGTGACATGGTTGCCAGTGTCATTCCAGTTCCTACTCTCTGTGCTCACTCACTTTCTTCTGTTTTTGTGGAGAAAATGTAAAATCTGTTTAATTGTTAAGTTAAAGACAAACATTGATGGACTCCAGGCTTCTGTCTGTCTCATCCACTATGTTGACAACAAGGAGACTGGCAGTATCTTGGGAATCTCATACCCAGGCTCACAGGAGCCCCCTGGTGGTGAGGTTTGCTATCATCATTTTCTGGTGATTTACTTCTTTTTTTTTCTTTTTTTTTGATCCAAAAAAACCTGCCAGCTGGTGGCTGTGTAGTTTTTGAAAAGCCTTCATTAAAATGGCAGTGAGCAGCAGTATGCGTGGAGGCCCCGCAGCCAGGTCATTCCTTGAATGGGTGCCACAGGGATGTTGGCCTTAACGCAGGGTTGAGTGGGTGCTGGCGCTCGGTGGATGACGCTGAATGAAAACTGTACGGTGCCCAGGGCAGTGGCATAGAATCGGCAAATGAAAATTAAATCCACCGAAAACTGAACATTTATGAGTAAAGAGAAGAGCCAGGAGACAACAAACACAATACTGATTCACTTACTGCCATCTCTCTCTCTCTCTCTCTCTCACACACACACACACACACACACACACACTCCAGCCTTTCCACTCTGTGGCTGCAGTTCAGGGACAGGGCCAGGGAATGCGTCTCCTACAGAAGGGAAATATTTTTGGAAAGCCAGTGGCCTGTGGCGGTGCTGTTTTGGTGGGGTTGTTTTCCTTAATTGCGCGGGAGAAGCCTTCCCATCGTCATGGCAATGGCTGAGCTGTCTGCACACATGGGGAAAGCTGTCTGGGGCTGGGGGGCAGCTGAGGAAGGGAGCATGTGAGAGGGAGAGAGGCAGAGCCGTAGAGAGAGGAGTACAGGTAGCAAGAGAGACTGGGGAGCGAATGAGAGAGAGAGTTTTGTGAAGTGATGGAGACAAGGAAGATGCGGATACTGTGCGAAAGAATGACAAAGACAGAAAGTGTGTAACAGAGAGAGGGGAGTGAGGTTGTGTGAGAGCAAAGGATGGAAAGAGAGGGAATGTGAAAGAGAGAAGAGGGGCAGTGTTTCAGCAGTGTGTGATGAGAATATCATCTTGGGCATAGTTTTCACTCAGAAGTTCTCCTCTCTGTTTATGATAGCTTGCCCTTTGACATGGATATCTTGAAAGCCTAAACTTTAAACAATTTGAATGGATTTTCAAATGCCCTTGGTCCAGGACCACTTTATGCAACCCCAGGCCTTACCGTATCTTATTTGGGGAAAAACTGAACCTTATCCAGGAGCATTTCAGGGAGTGCAGCATTTTGGCCTGTTCCCCTTATTTGGCCGGTTGTTCTTTGGAGCCGAGTTTCATGTTTTATGTTTAATGTTTAATCATGGCGCTCCTGGAGGCCTTTAGTGTAATTACGTACTTCCCCACCTCTCTCTCTCTCTCTGTTTCTTTCCCTCGCTCCTTCCCTGAGACGTTGCTGGACCCGTAACCTTGACCTCACTTGTTCCAGTAAAACTACAGCTGTGAAAATACGTAATCTATAAATGTGGCAGTCACACATTATACTGAATGTGTACACACACTCTATATCGCATGCTTTCTCTCCCTCTACCCTACGCACTCCCTGTACACACTGTCACATATGGGTAAACACATGCATTCTTTCATTCTGTCAGACGCACGCACATGCACACGCACGCACATGCATGCATGCACACACGCATACACGTATGCATGCGCATGCACGCACGCACACATGCACACACACAAACACACACACACTCACGCACTCACTCACCCTCTCTCTCTCTTTTTCTCTCGCTCTTTCTAAATCAGTTCTTTTCGACCCCCACATAGTATCACAGCTGGGGGTTTCCTCTTCTGGAGAAAGTTCTCGGAAACATGGGGCGTCTATTACTGTTGATAGCGGACACGCACCTGACAAGCACTCTTTGTACTTTCTCTCTTTCTCCCTCCCTCCCTCTCCCCCTCTCCCCCTCTCACACTCTCTCTCTCTCTCTCTCTCCCTCCCTCCCGTCATATACAGAAGAATCTATATGTTGATTGACAGTGAGGAGAGAGGCCATTACAACCTGACATGCAGGTGTTCACAAACAGTCCAAGGCACAGGGTGACTGCCACCCACTGATGTACATTAACTTTTAAAACGTGATTTGCATGTTAGACAGACATATACACCTGCACAGAAAGCTGCAGTCATAAAATAAATCTCTGAGCCTTCCACATGGTGTTTTAGGGGCTAAAATGAGCTGCAGACCATCTAAACCCCAGCAGATCCCGTACAGGCATCTTTATATGGACAAGGTTTATAAGCAGTAAAACCTCAGGCATATCTGGCCCAGGCTGGGAGGAAATGTGAAGCCTTTAAAACCATCTCCATAGCCATTCACTGGCTCTTCATTTCCACTTTTAATTTGTTATATTTGCCTTTAAGAAAATGAACTTTGCAAATCGTGTGCTATAAGCATGCCTCATACTATTAGAATGCAAGATTCTTGTAATCGGTCTGGTTCTAATGCATATGGACTTATGATTCCTACATTTGTGTACTCGTGCTTTTTTTACTTGTGTTTGTGTCATTCTTAAAATCAGCATGATTGTGTTATAAACCTTGTGTAGGTAGAATGCAGCTTTGTGTTTTATACACACATGTTTTGCATTTTTAGAGTAGTGAGACTATTGCTTTGATTCACTTGGTTAACCTTGTTCATTCTCAGTCATCTCCTCCCTGTTCCCTCATATTTCAGAAGAGGACTGTCTGTCCTCTGTAATGGTGAGAGTAATACTTAACAGGCACTTGAGAGTAGGATGCAGCCCTCGGTGACAGGCCTGTGTTCTTCCTGGTTTTCTGAACTGGTTTGCTCTTCTTCAGCAGACTCAGGTGGTTGTAAGTTACGTAGAAGACCATCAGAAGGTCCGGGTCCAGTGCAGTACCAAGCCAAACAGGCTCTCCTGAGGTGTTTTTGCCATGCCGGTAAATCTGGGTCAGGTATTGTCTGCAGGTGTGCATGGCAGTGACCGGCATTTTGCACCTGTCCGTTTATCCCCATTTCCTGAGACAATCTCACCCCCCTCTCCCCAGCTGCCAGGCAACCAGTCTGTATATCTGACCTCTTTCTGACCAGAGGAAGCAGGTAGATAATTAACAGGAAGTGGCAAGCCTGGTTCCTTGCTGTGTTTTGTTGCCTAGGAGACGGTTGGGTTGTGGTATCAGTTGGCTTGTTGGCCATGTTAAGGCTACCTGTGAGGACAACAGACTGACCACGTGCTTCCTTTACAGGGTTTGGTTTAGGACCTCGGTGTGGCCCTTTACATTTCTGCCATTTCTGGCATTTCCAGTATTATCCGTTAAAACAGATGCTCTGTTAAGGCTTTGTTCTGTTCTGTTTGTTCCCTGTCCATGGAATGATTTTTATGTTCTGCCAATCATATTGTACTATATTGGCTCATTGTCCTGTGTATTTTCAGCTTTGCATGCACACACGTTGGGGATGGGAGCCAAGCTTTCTTCCAAATATCTTACAAAGCACTTCTTAGTCCCCTTTTGTATCCTTGGACTAAATGCGAAATCCACATGATCTTGTTTATAATATATCTTGCCTTTTACTTTCTTGATGTCCTCTTCTCCCCTCCACCTCCTCTTCTCCTCCTTACCTACTTTCCCCTCTCCTCCTGGCCCCTTAAATCTCAGCCGGTAGACAGCTGACGGCACTGCGCCTCCTGACAAGTACTTCCCAGGTCGTGACCCTAGTGATTTACTGGCCCTCAATAGGTTCGGCAGGCAGAGCATTGTCTCAGAGAGGTGAACAAACGGCATGGAGGAAAATTAAATGGAGCGAAGGAGGAGGAGGGAGAGAGAGACCGAGAGGGACTGAAACAAACCTTTACATATCCATCCATTACTCCAGTTATTCCACATTCAGTGCAGTCTCTTCACAGCCTTGTTGAACCTTGGCATGACTGCTTCACTCCTGGAGTCACACATTAAATATGGGGGGTGTGGGTGACAGAGGGAGATGGACTGGGGCTTTTTTGTGGTGTGTGAGGAGAGTACAGACAGCCAGGTTTGTGAGTAGAGAGGAGAAGGATGGATGTGTTGGGGCAGGGGAGGGGAGAAGGATGAATGTGTTGGGATAAGACAGGCGAGAGGGGAGAAGGATGAATGTGTTGGGATAAGACAGGCGAGAGGGGAAAAGGATGAATGTGTTGGGATAAGACAGGAGAGGGGGAGAAGGATGAAGAAAACTAAATGAGTGTGGTTCAGGGGTGAGACACGTGTGCTGGCAGATTCCCTGCGTCCATCACAAGCAGTCTGCTGCGGCGTAAGAGATGTGTGTGCTTACCAGAGCAGAAACCAACGAGCCTGTGATGTGGGAAAAGAGCATTTCCTTTTCTACAGAAGGGCACAAGAGAGAGAATAACTGAGATACACAGAGATTTATTATTTAAAAAATATGTTCACAGAAACAGAAATTTACGAACATTATTAAAGCAACTTATACAAATATTTAAATAAGCTTAAACAGAAAGGCAAAATTTGTGATGGCTTTGTCTTCTCGACACTTTCACCCTTTGATGCCGCGGCTGCAGGTGTCTTCCCTTTGATGTTGGTCGAAGCACCGCGTGGAGGCCCCACACACGCTTCTCATGCGTCAGTGCGTCCCAATCGGGGGGCGCGCACAGGCCCCGGGGGCCCACTGGTCTGCGTTTTGCAACATCCTGCCACCATGGCAACAGGGATGAAAGTGTCCTATTTCTCTCCCTGATTTACCTCTTTCTCTTCTCTGATCTTCCGTGAGGCATAGGGCCAGGCAATAGAAATAGCATCACTAGAATGGGCGTGTTTGGCTGAGCTGGACACGGTCGATATCATGCTGAGCTGTGCATCTCAAACACATGGGCTCCCATGTGGTAGAGACTTCATCATCTGAAATGCTCAGAACCTGAGAAAAACGTGAATTACATTACGACTGGATTGTATTATTGTGCATCGCATTGCATCTTTCATTGTAACCCCGCAGACTTGATTACAGGGTCTATGCTTGCAGTTTTAATCTATTCATTACAGTAAGGAAGTGGGTGCTATATATGAATAGCTGTCTGCCAGTGGTTTCCTTGAAAATTCCAAGTGCATGACACTAGCTAATGTTAGCAGTTGTTGTTTTTTAAAGTTTTGTTTCAGGGATTGGCTCTCATGATCTTATATGGGTTTGGGTTTCATAATGTTCTTGTCATGCGAGTTAATCGCTCTCATATAGAACCACCCCACCATGGAGAAGCAGAGGGGTGTGAGGTACCATTTAGGATTAAAACCTAAAATCAATTTAATTATCTGCACTGCCTCACAGCCAGCTGACTACAGCAAGCACAATGCAGACCAATCTACCCCCCGTAGCTCTATAATTTCAGGAAAACATTCCTCTAATTATATCAAGTTGAATGGGAGTTTCTCTCTAAACTCCACTCAATGGAAGTTTCTCTCATTCAGGTACCACAGGGTTGGCTTGCCTTCCTGCTTTATGAATGGTTCACATAGTCAAGTAGCTACTTCTTGAACCAAACAAATCGAACAAAACCAAGGTTTATTTTTCTTTGATGTCAGTCTTGCGTTATAATGTCGATTTTGCCAGGCAGAAAACAGAGGAGCCGCAGATTCATTCTGAATGAGCAGCTCCATGGTGATAACACCTACCTCCCTCCATAACTGACTGGAATAGCACACTGACTCTAAAGAAAGAATTTTTTTTTCCTCTGTTAAAGAGGTTTAACTCTATCCTGAGACAAGACATGAATGCAACAACAGGAAACTCCTGAATAATGCATACCTTTCTGCTTAATGGCAGCTTTATGGACAGTGGTCTGGACTTCTAAAAGGAATAGGAAATGGAAATTCCTTGTAATGCTCCAATGTAACATTGCTTGTGGCAAATTAGCGACAAAACTGGCGGTTCCATGTTGTTTTTACTTAGCTACATATATATTGTTCTACACAAAAATAGTAAAAGGATGATGTACAGGGAATGCATACTACCATTGTCTGAGGACTTTTAGAAGAGAGAAGTAACTGTTATGAAAATACAGGGAAATAAAAACATGCGCATGCATTATACTGTTTTAGTGTGTCTGTCGATCACTCTGTTCTACTTCCACAGTTCCACATGAACAACATGAAAGCCACAGCAAAACCTTGTTAATAATGCATACCTGGTTTCTTGGTGATTGTGGATTAGCTCTGCAGCATTACTAATTGTACAAAAGGAAGAAATGCAGATGTTGGTGTCTGTATTCCTGACCACGGTAAAGACCTTAGCTCTTACAGCAGTCACCTGAATGCTAGGATTGATACTTGCATGAAAAATAGTATAATGTTTATACTTTTAATACCTTGAATATAGACAGAAAGATAAAGGGCATGTAATGAGCTTAAAGATATTTTTTTAAACTGCAGTGACAAATGGCATAAAGCAGTAGCATTGTTAAGTAGAACAGATATGCTCTGCCTCTCTTACTGCCAGTGCTCACGATTTCATAATGTTGTGTGGACATCAGTCAAAAGCAAAATGGATGCCCCTGGACCAACTGTATTGTGGCATTCATAAAACCTTCATCCTGCAGTTTTTCTTCACAAAGTGACTGCTAGCTGCAGACTGCTAGTTTATTCTGGGCCTTGATCTCCTCGTGGAGTTCACTCTGGATGGAAAGTGCCAGCAGGGAGGACAGCCATCGTTGGCAGACTCATTCCAGCCGGCTCTTAATGCGGTTGCGTGTGGAGCAGGTGTTCGCCACTGTCATAGTCAGTGAATGGAAACCCTGGGGAAGACTCCCAGTGCAGCCTGTGGCCTGTAAGTGATGTAGCAAGGCCCTGGCAGTCTGGCCAAGAGTAGATCGCAAGGCGGCCCTCCCTGAGCTGCAGTAAGTTCTTGCCTACCTCTCATCAGAGTTTAGCAGTTAGCATTCCTCGACCTCCACCTTCCCTGTCGGTAATGAGCTTGTTTGGGTAGAGCAGTGTGAGGAAGGGGGGTCCTCCAGGTCATTGAAGCGGACCTTCTCCTGTATGCTGTCTGTGATATTCCAGCGTACGGCCCAGAAGTAGGGCTGCGCATCTCCTCCACTCCCCGCAGCCACTGTCTCTGGGAGGGACTTCTTATCATCTCCCCTCTGCCTCCCCCTGCTGCTTCCTGTAGTTGCCCCTCCCCCCTTCTCTGTGCAGGGCTTACCTTCACTGAGAGAACATTCGCAAAGGTGTTTGCCACTCTCACCAGTGCAGGCCATCTTCATTAGCTGTGGCCACGCCTCTGCCTCCTCCCACTAGGCCCAGTTCTGATCCTTCCACGATGCAGTCAATTAAGCTTGTTGAGAGAGAAGCTGCAGTAGTCTTGAGTGTTTGCTTGTAGTGTTTGTTCATTTTCAAAGGCCAGTGTATGTTCTCTCGGCACCTCTTAAAAGAGCAGTCGGAACTCTTGTGTTTTGGGTCTTCCCAGTGTTCTGGGCTCTGCGGCTCTGCTTTTGTCTACGCGTGCGTCGAGCGGGCATGTGTTCAGCCGGCTGACTCGGCGGAGTGCCGCCTCTCTGTTGCCGTGGAGACCCACTCCCCCCTCCTCTTCCCCTTCCCCTGGCCCTGCAGTGCAGCGTTGGTGTCGGCTGCCTGAGTGGCTCGCTCTGCCTGGGATCAGGATCTGCTATCGATTGGTTGAGTCTGGCTGGCTGGCTGGAGCCTCTTCCCCAGCTCACTGCTTCTCATTACAGACTGTGCATCAGTCGCAGCAGTACCTGGCGGAGACGGCGCAGGCATCAGGAGGCTGCTCAGGGGAACAGGAGGAAAGCGCGCCTGGAGCCCCGGAGAGGAGCACATTCGCTCCCCCAGACAGCCTCAGAGATTTGAGGCAGGGGGGTGGGGGGTGGAAGGCTGACGAGTGGAAGCGGAACCATTATTGGATTTGGTGGCGGTGGCGGGGGGTTGACGGGGAGGGTCGGCGGGGGACGGTCGGGGCTGATTTTCCGCGGGGGGCACGCGTGTCGGGCGACACACTGGGCGCGTCCCGCATGCTGCAGATGGTGCGGACCCTCGCTCAGTTCACCATCGCTCTGGAGGAGATGCAGGAGAACGGCGAGAGCGCGAGCGATGACGGGGGCGTGGGGGAGGAGCCGCAGGACAGGGTCGCCGCCGAGGCCAACGGGAACCCCGCGACCGCCGGCGAGGTAGTGCGCGCTGTCCGTGTTTCCGTCTGGTTTGTCTTTTCTTTCTGTCCGTCTCTGCCCCTCCTCGGGGTTTCCCAACCAAAACATTCTGTGTCATTCTGTGGCAGGGCCCAATCTTACAATTTCCGTTGAGAAGGACTGTGTGTGCAGGAGACATCTAGGTATGAAAGGAGAAAGAACCACCTCTGTGTCCACCGTCGAGAGATGAGTGTTGTTTCAGCTGTGGTAAATAAACATACAGAGACCTGTGACGGAAGGAGGAATGGGTGGAAGGTGTGATGTAGGTGTGCAGGCTGTTGTTCTTGTTTCTTATTTGGTCCTTCAGAGATGTTTCAGCACCATGTGGAGATGTCACCACTGACACGCTGTAGCATGGTGAGCCTCCTGTACAGTCAGGACTTTGACTAACGAGAAAGCGCTACTCTCTCTCCCCTCATCTCCTGGAGACTCCTTAGAGTCTCTTACCAGGGTGCAGGTTACCTCTGAATGGTCATTTGCTTAATTGAATTAGGCTGGGCAGCACACGGCTGTGAATGTGTTCATTCATCTATCACTCTTTTCCCCCACCCTGCCACAGGAACACTCTCCCCATCCCTCCGTTTCTTTAAACAGTGTCATTAAGCTGCGCAGGGCACTGTTGTTAGGGAGACGTCTGAAAGCCGTGTGCCCTTTCTGCGTATGGAGGGAAGGTGCATGCAGAGCGGTCGTCTCATCGGCATTGCTGCGTAGCCGTGTTGTGTGGTTATATTTTTGTCGGTGCGTGTGCATGCGAACCTGACACTGAAAGCACTGCTGCCATGGGCGACGGGCAGCTGGGCGGGTGCAGTGTCTGTGCGTTCCTCGGCGTCACCGTGACCCTGGACACAGACTGTAATCTCCGCTAATCTTTCCGTGTCTGCTGAGGAAGACCCAGGGATGAAGGGGCAGGTCCCTGCTCTGTCAGTAAGAGCATTAACTCTGCAGAGCGCGGCGGGCAGCGATTACCGCTGTCTTCCTTCACACCCAGCAACAAGTGCGCTTCTGCTTGGCAGTCGGGCAGGGGGGTGAGGGGTGGGGTGTGACGATGCTGTGACGACTCCTGTCACAGACGCTCTGAGAACAGACACCACCCCCCCCCCCCATGTCTTCCTCTATGTCTGTTCTCTTATAGCAGTATTGTCTTTTTTTCTCCCGCTCAAAAGAGCAAAATCTTGTGGCTGTGGATTTGGAGGAGGGCAATTTGTGGGAAATGCAGTATGAGGTGTTGTTTCTATCTGCCTTTCCCATTTATTGTGTGAACAAGTACATCATGACAGTTGTGAGATCCTGTAGCATTTGTGCATTCAAATCTACTTGAATGTTTGATGCTCTTGAATTGATGCTCTTGAATGTTTGACGCTCTTGAATGTTTTTGAGAAAATAATAGCAAATGTTATTTGGTCTCAACTGAGTGCATGACCTCTTTCTTCTTGGATCAGGTTCCATTTGTCAGTGCTGTACCTCAGCCAGAGTGCTTTTATTGTTTTGAAATGATATTGGTCACCTCAGTCTCCCCAGCAGCACAGGGACAGATCCAAATGGTGGACATTGTTGCTTTGTTACATCATCGTTAGGTTATCGTGTGAGTTTGCAGTGTGAGCACAGCTCATATGCTGGTGAAAATAGCAGTTTCTCGTGCCTGGAATGCTTCGGGGATTTTCTGTGTTTGCTTTGGTCTCCTGAGAATCGGCCCAATGTCGGGAAATCCAGGCATGCAGAGGAATGTAGGATGAAATAACAGGGGTGCCCAGTTCCGTTTGCTATTGCCAGGCATTGTGGTCGTGCACGCATCGGCATGGGACCCAGTGGGCATTAGCCATTCTGCCCATTTACACCCAGCACGACGTGCATTCCCTGCTATGGCTACAATGGGTTAATCATGTGTGGTGGACAAGTGTGTGTGCATGCATGTGAGTGTGTGTCAGTGTGCGTTTGTGTGCGTGTGTGTGGTTGGGGGCAGTGGAGAGTCCACTATTGATTGTTATTGAGTGTGTGCTACAGTTTCTCTCACACACACACACAAACCCACACACAAAAAAACACTGTCTGCCCTCGCTGTGGCACTGTTAGTCTTGCATAATCTTGACAGATGCCTATGGTGTAATGGCCGATCGTGTTTCCAACCACAGCCGCGAATCCCTCCTGCGGGGAGTCCGGAGTGAATCAGGCAACACAACAGATTTCTCTGCAGTGTGGGTGGGCTACCAGGGAGAGGAGGAGGAGGAGTGAGTTGGGGGGGGGGGGTGTTATGAGTACAGGCACTGTTGCTGCAGTGCCGTTGTCAGGGTCTGTCACCGAAAGAAAGCGTCAGGGCCGGGGGTGGATGACAACGTGAAGTAAGGGTGGGTGGAGGAACTCTCGGACGCAGGTGCTAGGCAACTAGCCTCTGTATTTTTGATCAGTTTACCTTCTCTTCTTTTTGCTCTCCCAGCCTTCCTTTACTGCCGGGGCATTATTTTCTGCCCAAAGCAGTGCTGACATGCCTGATATGTCGCACTGCTCATATATTCAACCCAGTCTGTAGTGCCATTTGCTGATGGTTTAGCTGCTTTCGGACTATCAAATAGCCATTTGTGCTTTTTCTTTTCTAGAAAGCTGATGTCTGTGTAATTGTATTTGTAATATAATTGGTCAATTCTGTGAACGGGGCTATGCCGTACTAGATCAGAAACATTGACAGACTGATAGTTGCTGATGGTTTTTGTTTCCAAATCCAGCGTGTCTGTCCAGTGACGCGCAAAGCTACCGTGAGTAGGTATTGTAAACATTGGCAAGGTTTCTCACCAACTTGAGCACGCAGCCAGCATTTTTGCATTTAAAGGGAAATTAGATCTCTATCAGTCTCATAAGAGAGAGAACAATGGGATATGATCTAATCCACTCCCAACCCTGCAGCCAAAACATCAAAAACAGAAAAATCCCACTGTGCATGCTTGGAATACCTTGTCATTTAGTCCTATTGGTGCGAAAAATTGAGTCGTTTTTGAATAGGCCCAGGTCTGGATGGCATTTCAGATGGAACACTTTTGCTGCTCAGACACTCTCATAATGGAAAGATTGCACAAACAGCCAATTCTGTGGTGTACAGGTGAGAGTGCTGGCCTCAGCCTGAAGTCTGTTCAGATCCCAGATGAGACACTGCTGTTCTGCATAAAGGGTAATATTTGATATTGAATTTCCCTTCTAAAATGGTCATCAGTTTTCTAGGAAAATGCATTTAGAATATTGATGTAATGCTTGCTGTGCCAACATTAAACATGTTTTGAGGAGCATACTTGAGTAGTGATCTGTAGCATTTGGGGGGTGATGTATTTGCCAAAATCTTGAACTTGGGCATTGAGAATATGATGTATTGTAAGATGAATGGGAAGATAAATATGATATCAATTGTGTTTGCTGCTCTTTGGGGGGTAGTTTGAATTTGATCAGAGCAGGTTATATAACAGGGAAAAACACGTGTGAGGTCCTCTTCCTCAGCTTCAATCTCTTGTATCTTAATGATCTAGGCCCTCTCAGCCCAACAGGAAAAGCACCAGATTCACTGTAGTTACCACAGCCTCCCATCTAAATGGGCAAACAGTTAAATGCTTGGCTTTAAACCCAATCCACAGCAGTTATTTGTGAAAAACAGCTGCCCTAACCATTTAGCCATGCTTGTGATGTGTGTGACCTTTCATTTCAATCCTGCATTTGTCCATAGTGCTGATAAAGTTGCAATTCTCTACGCATTACCTCAGTGAAACAATTGCCATTGACATTCTTCCTGTTACAGCTCTTATGTTTGTGACTTTATGGGGACCTTTCTCAGAATGACCATAATCCAATATGAACTCATTGAAAAGACAAAAGAACAAGCTTTCTTGTCTGGGAAAAGGCCTCTTTCATTCACTGGGCTACCGTCCATTGAGAAAAGAGTAGCACACTTTCCGTGTTCTTTACCTAAAAGGTACCCTGCAAACGTTAGTCAGCTCTGTGCTGCTGTATCAAGGCAATAAACTCAAATATCAATTCCTGTAAGGTACTTGGGTTAAAAGAAAAACTGGAAAATGTGCTTAATTTTCTTATCATCATTATAGCGTTTCACATCAGTTGGACAAAACCGTGCTTTGGAGAAGAGTAAGCCACAGGGCATTCAAAAAATTAGACACGTTTTAATTTTTCCATGGTGCTTCTACTTATCAGTAATAACCTGTTGTTAGCTAGCCACCATGAATTTAGATTAATTGCTTTCATTGAATTAATCAACGAGTAATGGAAAGGTTTAATGGGATCTCAATGGCAGATGGATTTTTGTTTCCTGTCTTTGTGGAGGAAGGTTTTTTTATTTTTTATTTCATTAATCATATGAAAAAGGCTCATATGCGGTGTTTCTCCCAAAATGACTGGCTGCAGTAGTCATCATATTTACTTGTAATATGAAGGCTTACCCCAGAGCACCTGGCAAATAAAGAGAAAAGGTTTTCCATCTTACAGCTCTTTGTTTCACATTTACAGTGAACGGCAGGGGCTTTAATAAAATAATATTTGGGGGTTCTTGCCTCCAAAACAAGGTTTTTGTGTCTCAGAATGAGAATCTGGCTTTGTGTAAGTGTATTATGTCTTCACGCGTAAGGGGGCACCAAGTTCAACAAGTTTCGAAACACCAATTATTCTTCCTCCCATTTACCCGATCAGCCTTTGTCTTGTCTTGGTCGTGTGTACGTGTCGGTCTGTCATTGATTACCTGTTATTTTCATATGGGGGTTTGCTCATATGGGAGCTTTATTCAATATGAGTATAATTAGAATGTTCTTGTGTTTTTGTCATTGCCATTGTTTTTGACTGAATTCTGAAACATTATCTGTGAACCTGATAATTTGTGGGCTATGCAGTGGGACTTGGTCCAGATAGCTGACCAACCTATGACAGACATTACTCAATTACTGATGCTGATAGAACCATTTAGATAATGTGAAAATTAGTTTAGTCAAAGTAGTGCTGATGGCTTGCTAATTAAGTTTTAAAACATGCTATTTTGATTATCATCTTTAGTGTTTTTTATACAGAACTGAAAAATGTATGTTATGTGTGTTAGGGAGCTAATCAACAAATGGTTTTATTGTAAGGCTGATCAGATTAGACATTGAAATGTTTGAACTGTGTACATGTTGAAATTATTTTCCTAGTGCACAAACTTTGGACTGTGAGTCTTATCTGTAGACTTCAAGGTAAATTTCAGACCAGGATGGCTTCATCTGTCATCTACCCTCAGAGAAGCAATCAATACGTGAAGGTAGAGACTTCTCATATAGAGGGGAGTTGGAGTCTTTACATTACATTACATTACAGGCATTTGGCAGACGCTCTTATCCAGAGCGATGTACAACAAAGTGTATAACCATAACCAGGAACGAGTATGACGAAAACCCTAGAGAGAAGTACCGGTCCAAGTGCAGGGAACAACCGCATAGTTCAACTTGGACCCTGAAGGTTAAACTGTTTAACACTAACACAAACGAGAACAGCAACAACGCAGTCTATGCAAAAATACAAGTAGTAGTTAAGACAGGTGCATTAACTAAGTCACCTACAAAACAGCTACCTAGTTACAACCCTAAGCTTACAGTCATTTACAGGGAGGTGGGGAGGGATGGGGAGAGGTGCAGCCTGAAGAGGAGATTCTTCAGTCGTCGCTTGAAGTGGGATAAAATAATATTTGGGGGTCTTTAGAGTGATAAGCAACCACTCTAGGAGAACCACCTGACATTGTGTTGCATTGTTTCAGCTGTCCTGCCCTAAGAAAATCTCCAATGGTTGAAATAATGAAAATACATGCTTTCTTAAAAAGATGGGGTTTTTTAACTATGACAAATGGTAAATGTTGATACTTTTCCATTCTCAAGCTGCCTTCTTTAGATTAAACACAATTTTCACTAATTTGTGGAAGTGGTAGTGGTAAGGTTGCATTGCATTCAGTGTGTAAGAGTTAAGGCGTGATGTGTATGTTCAGATGGAGATAAATATACTGTTTTTATGTGTGGCATACCGGTGCATGGTTACACACTGTGTGGGTGAGCATGTGTGCAGTTTGTGCACAGTGTTACAGGCACTGTGTGTGTGTGTGTGTGTATTGTGCGCACACACGTGTGTGAGAGTGTACACACAGTGCAAAAGGTTGAATGTGTGTGATACAGTCCGAGCGTACAGCACACTGTTTACTGTCTGTGTCAGTCTGACCTTTCCAGCTCTTCCTCTGCACCCAACTGCCACATTCCACTTTCACCTGCCAAGTTATCGCAGGAAAATGATCATTTGCCATGTACTTGAGCGGTTTCTTGGAAACCATAGTTTTGGTGTCATGGAGTTCGATAAGAACAGATGTGATACGGCCTCTTTGCGTCACTCGCTTGCCGCTAGCTGTGGTGGGCTAGTGTCTGTGGGGAGAGGCGAGCATAGCAGCCTATGACCTCTATTCCATTTACTCTGAGTGGTCAGTAGTACTAGAAGGTAGTTGTCTATGTGTGTGTGTCATTGAAGCAGTACTGACCTTAATTGGCCAGCTACAGACGTGTGTGTATATTGTATATTTGAAAATACTCGTTTTTAGTTCATGGACCGCATGTTTCCTGGTTGGCTCTCTCTGACCTCGTTTTTATGAGAAAATGGTACTAATACAGTCAAGCTTAATATGTTTATATTTGAATTATGTCCTATACACCTATTTTAGATTAGCCTTATGTATCATAAGTAATATAACTTCACAAAGCACCTTGTTGAGTTATGTAAACACTATTACAAATGTATTTCATATAGTAGGCTGGGAAATTAGCTTGATTCCTTTCATCATATTACATATGAGTGCTTTTCTCCAGATATAATCCCCCTCTTCAGAAACAACCTATTTATAATGAATGACATAAGTGCCTTGTTGTTATATGGTCTATATGATAGTACTATTGAGGTAGCATGGCATTAAAGGGTCACACAATTGAAAATAATGTACAGTTAAATGCTTGGGTATTTGGGACAGTGACGCAATTTCAGTTTTTTTTTTTTTTGCTCTGTTCTACAGCATATTGGGTTTGAAAAAAACAGTGAATATAATGTTAAAGTGCGGACTGACAAATTTATTTGGGGGGTTTCTACATCCATATGCAGTGAACTGTGTAGGAATTACAGCCCTTTTTATGCATAGTTTCCCCATTTTAGAGGGACCAAAAGTAATTGCACAGATTGACATAATCTTAAATAAAAAATAAAAATGTGGTCATATTTGGTACTTGATTTCATATTCTTTGCTTATTTTCAGTTCCTTGTTTTTGGGAGTTTTTTGCCTTCAGTCCTGTCTTCAGCACGTGAAACACATGGGCAGTTGGATTCAGGTCAGGTGATTGGCTTGGCCAGTAAAGAACATTCCACATTTTGACCCTGAAAAACTCCTTGGTTGTTTTAGCAGTATCTTTGTGGTCATTGTCCTGCTTCAAGGTGAATCGCCGTCCAATGAGTTTTGAGGCATTCGGTTGGATTGAGCAGATATTTCCGTATACTTCAGAATTCATACTGCTGTTGCTGTGAGTGGTCACATCATTAATGAAGACAAATGAGCCAGTTCCAGTTCTGTTCTAGAAACTTGCCAGTGGTTTGCATCTTGCGGTGAACCCTCGAAGGTTATGCTGGTGTAGTGTTCTCTTTAGTCTTTTACATGTCTATGGCTACATCCTGGAGAGTGTTTTCGATCTGTTTGACAGTTAAAAAGGGATTTTCTTCACAAATGGAAGTATTCTTTGGTCATCCACTACAGCCTTCTGTTCTGTGGTCTACTGGGTTGTTTGCTATTGCTGAACGGTGCATTCTTGATTCATAACAACATATCAAACAGTTCATACATACAGTAGATGGTAGAACAGTACTTTTGGGACTACACAGGAGAAAAAAGGCGGGATGGCGTGGAAGCAAATACAATATACTTTGCTGTGGTGATGTTGCTTGGTGAAAGTCCTATAATACAGACTATTTTCAACATGGATATGAAAAGGAGGATTGCTTATAGTATAGCTCCATATCTATTTTGGGAAAAAGGCAACAACATTAATTTATCATTTTCCATGTTGTTTGGTTGTGTTGTGTCACATCTGGTTTGTAATTTCGTTAAATATAAAGGTAAGGAGTTAAATAATTTTTAACTTCAGTGGCAAGTGCCATCTGTCGTTGCCATTGATGGCATTCTTTGTGGCCCTTTGAAAATTTTCTGCTGAGCTCTCGTCCACTGTAATGCCATCCAGTTTGCTGTCTGCTGTCTACCATGATCTTTGTGAACACAGCATTAGACACACCCTATTGTTTTGGCTATTTCTCGGATCTATTTATTCTGATTTCACAGCCTCATGTTGGTCTACTTTACTAGCATTGACACTTCTTTGGTCCGCATGTTGAGAGACAACAATAACAGACTCCGATTGCAAATGCCACACCTGGAATCAAAGTTGCCTGTTGCTAGCTTTCTTGTGCATGAATTAATGATGCAACGGCACACAGCTGGCCAAGAAACAGCTGCACGGTCAATTGTCCAATTACATTTGGTCACCCTTAAATTGAGGAACTATGCATAAAAAGGGCTGTAATTCCTACACAGTTCACCGCATATGGATGCAAATACCCTCAAATTAAAGTTGATAATCTTAACTTTAACCTCATATTCACAGTTTTATTTCTAATCCAATGTGCTGGAGTGCTGAGCCAAAACAACAAAAATTGTGTTACTGTCCCAATAGTTACAATAGTTACAGTAGGGTACTGTAGGGTACCCAATACTCATATATTGATCTCTCTCCCACCACTGAAGTCATCCCAGTTAGAGCGGTCATAGTGATACTTCCTGTCAGCTTCGTCTCTCTCTTTCTATTTCCCCTTACAGTAGGGACCTCGGCTGATCAACTACGCATTTGACTGTGAATTCAGCATTGTTTTATTTAGTCACCACTAGAAGGAACGTGGATAGAAGATGTGGACAGACGAGTACTTCATGACCTCACATCTCAAATAAGAGCTTGTTGTTTCCAAGGGCTGGTGGAATGCAGTACACCTCTGCCTTATTGTCATTATAGTAGGCTTTTGTATTACCCATGGTGAAAGGGTTTATGGGTATTCTAGTTCTTCCCTCTGCTCTGTAGCCTTGACACCGTCCACATGAAAGGCTTCATGGCAACTGTACCCATCTTTGCCTGTTACTCTTTTAACAGTCGTGTTGAACTGTTAATATCTATAAGAAAAGCTTATGGAAATAGAAACAATAGAAACATTTTTATAAGTAACTTTTATGTTAAGGTGATGTCAGAAATCAAGGTTTGATATTCTAACTTGGGTGCTTCTGTTAAATGTTTGCTCCATCACACCATTACTGTCCAATCAATAAATGATATTCAGCCATTCTTGACAAATACTGTAAACACAAATTCTGTGCAAAGATATACTTTGAAGTTGAGTCATTGCCATTTCAACATGCCGATCTATGATCTATGGCCACTATAAAAGTATGATTTCTGTGGACTGGCGAACCAGTCCTGGTTTATACCAGACTGAAAAGACTCACAGCTGAAGTTATGGGGCCCTTAGTGTCCTGCATCAAGTATGAATCTGGGCAGGCAGCAGGTCCCCTGAAGCTTATGTAGCATTTGGTAGCAGCAAAAACAGGAAAGTCAGGGACGGAAATAGAGCTTACCCATGCCGGAGGTGCATTCCTACCCCCTACCTACCCCAATAACTGCTCCTCTTGGGGGTTGTCATTTTGTCACTGGAGGAAAAGTCTGTACCCTCCAACTGAGACAGAGGGAACAGAGGAAAACAAGGCACCACTAAATTTGGAATTCTGTATTGGGTTTTTTTTCCTGGTGGTGGTTTATTTTTAGTTCTAAGTTTAGGAAGGATAAAATAAAAATGCTCTCCCTGCTAAGGAAAGCTATTGATAATATTACAGAACTGTGCTTGATAGAGCGGTGGGAGGGCTGGAAAATGGATGCCTATTGCTGTGAAGACCTTTTGTGCTCCCAGCAGCCCCGTGCTCTGTAAATCAAAATCTTTATTGCACTGCTGAGTCTCTAACGCAAACACACCTGCACCAATGAAATGCCTTCTCCAGGTAATAAACATTACTACACCCTAGACAATATGAATCGCTAAGTGTTAGTGACTGTCAGGAAGTTGGCTTTGTGAGATGTTTCGGGTTTGATTCCCATGATCATTTTAAGCCTACATCACTGTGCTTTTAGCTCGTTGTCATTTGTAATTAGATTAGAAGAGGGCCTGGGGACTTTCCAGGGCACAGCCCTCTCTAAGCAGCTCTACAAAACACAACACAATACCTAAAGCTAAAACACAATACCGTCATGTATTTTGTGTTGTCAGTCGGGAATTTTAAAACATTTTTCATTGCTCATGTATTTGACTTGAGATGATTGATTACACCTGCTAATGTTTAATGAAAATAAAGAATTGTTTTTAACCAGAATTCTTTCTTTAATGTTAAGAAGAGGAGCCTAAAAACCATGTATAAAGTACTGTAATATTATTGTAAAAGAATATAGAAGCTATATGCACTATACTTGGCTATAATTGAAATGGAAAAAAGATACTCTTTTGATATAAGCCGAGTAAACAGTAATAGTAGCATGTGTGTGTGTGTGTGCGTGTGTGTTGCAGTCACATGCGTATGTTTCTGCTTCTGTGTCTATTGGAAGCAAATGTCTTTTTGTTTGTGTAACATGAGTGTTTAGAGTGTTCTTGTATGTGTGTGGTGAGGCATGTCCTTACTTTTATGTTTGTCCATTACAGGATATGAGAAGACATGTCATGATGACCCTTCTCGACACGGAACAGTCCTACGTGGAGTCCCTTCGCACTTTAATCCAGGTGAGTCCTCCGCCTACCTTCACGGTGGGCGAATAGTCTGTCACACGTGGGCATCTTTCAAAGGCACCACAGACATAACCAGCCCTCATAAAGCCCTTTTGAACTTCCGCAGAGAGGAAGCCATCGCCCCATCCATCCCTTACATTCTCCCCCCTTCTATTTCTGCCTCCTCTTCTCCTGCTCACCCTCCCTCTCCCCTCCCAGCTCTCATTCCACATCACAGATTGTTGCTCCATGTTTTTGTAATGTATAAATGCAGAATGGTGCTACAGTACTGGGCTTAAATGTAATTTGAAGCCAATTTTGATGTCATGTATGTTATAAATTCATACGCTCATACAAAGAGGTACACAGGCACCTGCACTCTCTTTCACTCTCTTTATCTCTGACAAACGCAGTGGTTTGCTCTCGTACATAAACTCTACGTTTAATAATTTTGTTGTCGTCCTCCCACGGTCCGCTTCCTTCCCAGAGATGAACTGATCCTTTCTCTTCCTCCTGGCCTTTGATGCTCGCTGTTAGGTAATGTGACATCATCAGCCAGAGAGAACGGGCTGCGTGTGAAAGGGGTTCGGAGCCGCCCTTGTGTCATTCAGTCGCAAGAACCCGGTGGCTTTAGACTGGCCCAGTGCTACCAGCAGTCCCATTTCTCGCAGTCTGCGTTGAGCCTGCGCTGTGGCGAGGGGAGAGCAGTCGCTGGGAGACGCGCCATCGGGAGCCATGCTTTTCAATTCGCACTCTCTGAGTCATCGGCACATTACAGCCAGCGAAGTGGCAGGCGCACTGTCGCTATGACTACAAGGTGAGACTGGCCTTCAGCAAGGCAGCGCAAACACGCCACCGCTACCTTCGCCTCGTCGGTAGGTGTGAAGTAGAATCGAGGCTGAGCAACAGCGCTTAACGGCTAAATCTCCCCAAATCGAAACGCAGGCCGGTGGTCGCACAGCAGTCTGTCCGAGTCGCAACTCTGCGTCCATCAACCAATTACTTTGGTGTTCAAAAATGATCTTTGGGGATGGATTTGTGTGTCAAGGTTAGTGTCTTACCCGCGCATCAAAGTGAGCGTTTTTTAATTTCAGATCTTACGTAATGTGCGTGGGTGACACATTAATACTGTGGTGAGAGAGATGGCTTCAGGCATCTTTTGACATTCTCCTCAGGTAGCGAGTGCTCCTGAGGTTAGCAGGGAATGGTGCACTCCCGGGCATTCTCTGTGATCTCTTATAGGCACGCATGTCTCACAGCCACCTTGCATATGGACGTGCCACAGGCCATAAGGAAACTGCCAGATTTCAGTTTGTGTATTTACCAAGTCTTGTTGCATGTCCTTGTACCGGCAGCACAGAGCTATGTATCTCCACCAGGGGGCATCCCGCATGCCTTTACTGTGGAGCAGCCTGGTGCCGAGTCTTCAGGGGAATCTGTCTCCTGGCAGGTCCTACCTCTTCTGCTGATCGGAAAATGGAGAGGCTGTTAGCAAAGGGGAGGTAGCTCATGCTGCCATGGAAACTCAGTGTCTGAAAATACAGCTTTTCTACTGTTTATGTTTCATATGCAGCTTGCCTGAAGCCTTAAGGGAGAGAGGGGGGGTGTGGGGCGGGGGTGGATTTTGAACAGTTTGGGCTGGGTCAGGCCAGTGGACAGGTGGTCGTACAGAATTTGTGATTGCTGGTCCATTGAATGGCTGTGACTCAGCACTTGTTCCGCCTCTCCCGCACTCAGGTTTATGGAGACATTAACCGAGAGCGGAGGCGCATTGTGGGTACTTATTTGGAAGCATGAGTCATGTGTGTGTGGATACTGATAAAAGATGCACATGATGACAGTGTTTAATTCTGGGCAGTGAACGGGGTTCATACTGCAGTACTGCGACCCTGCGATGTAGCCTGTCCTCATGGGAATGTACGGCTTGTTTTGGTGTGCCTTATATGGACATATTCCAGGATGAACTCTGGGATAATATTGTGTTTCTCTAAGCCTGTGACAGACTCCACACTGACTTCCGGTTGCACTAGCCTGATTTCGGGGAAGAAAATAGAATTTTCCAGAAATATGTGTGTATGTGTGTGTGTCTGTGTCCCAGTCCCAGTCCCTGTCCCTTTTCCTGTGTGTGTGTGCATGTGTGTGTGTGTGTGTGTGTGTGTGTGTATATGTGTTAGCATGTGTCCATGCGCCTGTGCATCCATGTTTGTTGGAGTGTCTGTCCATGTACATGCACATTATTATTCATATTCATATTATTCATATCTGCGAGTGTGTGTGCGTGTGTGTGTGTGTGTTCGCGCACTCAAGTTTGTATCTGTGTGTGTCACAGAACTGTTCTAGGGCTGTCTTTGATGAAAGGAAATTCCTCAATCCCTCATGGGGCTTTCAGAGAAACAGATCTGGACATTATGACTGCCGTCCGCTGTGTTTTCGTTTTCAAAGCAAAGGATATGAGACTAAGGGTGTGGCCGTGCTCCCGATGCCACAGAAACCCTTGGGGGCTCACCCTCAACACCAACCTGGAAGAGGGAGACGCGCTTCAACTAGCCTTTCTGTCCAACACGTGGGAACGAGTGCTACTGCAGAGAAGTGATACTCATTTAATGAGCATGGTTCTGAGTGCTTTCCTGCCACAGAAGTGGATATCTGTTCCTAAATGTCTCAGAACGTGTCAACTGCCCTGATCAGATTGGCCCGATTTTCAGAAGTGCTCTTTGTTACATTTGGTCCATTCTTCATGGCTTTTTGTCTAGTCTCTTTTTCCTGTTTCTCTCATCCCCATATTTCTTCATGTCCTTTTCATTTCTTTTGCTTCTCCCTCGTCTCCCCCCTCTCGCGCCATTTCTCATTTCCCCCCATTTCCCGCCCCTCCTTCCCTCTCACTGTCACGTTCTCATTCTCTCTCTTTCTCTCTCTCGCTCTCTTCCTCTTAGAGTTACATGAAGCCCTTGAAGCACCCTGAGAATTCCCCCCTGTGTGACCCCTCTCTGGTGGATGAGATGTTCTACCAGATCCCTGAGATCCTGGAGCACCATGAGCAGTTCTTGGAGCAGATCCTCGGATGTGTCAACGACTGGCACGACCGGCAAACTGTCGGCCAGCTGCTCATCGAATCGGTAAGTCATCCATCATTCAGGAAACCAGCCCCACAAATAGGGGCAAGAGCATCGGCTCTTAAACCTTCCACTGACATTTCAGCATGTGGTTTATCACAGTCTGGAATGTCCTGAGCGTAAGTATACACACTTTATTTCTGTGTCTGATACTATACAATGGATACCTTGTTTTTTTTTTAAGTAACTAAGCAGTCTGGTTCCGTAATGATGATGTCATCAACTAAGTTACACTTGAACAGCGTAGGAATCCCATTCCACAAGAAAAGCCATCAGCAGCGTGTACCTTTTGAGGCTTAATTATCCATGATATGTCCAATTGGCAGCAGAGTCCCCCAGACAGGACGGGTCACTGAGGAGCGGGGGCTGGAGCCAGTGTGGGGTTGCGGCTGTCATCACCTCTTAGCTTCGTGCCTTTAGCTCTTAACGCGCCAGTGCCAGACACGCCGACTTCGGCCTGGTTAAAATAAGGTTCACCACAGCTCCCGGCCCCCAAGTCACAGAGAGGACACCATCACAGCATGGCCTTTCTGTTGAGCTGCTGTGGTACCCAACATCAACACTCCCACCTCCCAAGTGTTCAGAAGCTCCTAGCTTTCTCCCTTCCACCAACGCCTCCACACCCCACCCTATCTCTCTGCTTCACCCTTTCATTAACACACCATCCCCCTGTTAGTAGCTCCTGGCTTCACACTGGAGAAACCTCCCCACACCACCAATTGTAGTTCCCTAGTTCACCCTCACTTCAACACTTTCACAGCACATGTCCTATTCATCATCACCTCCTCGGCCGAATAACAGGTCCTTGCGATTCTCTGAGTGTTGGGGTGCCAGAGAAAAAGGCAGTAGTCAGCTTTTGACGCTTGGAGTATGGCGTGTGCAGGCCGCTCCTTCTGCCAATGTCCCACTTCAGTGTCATCATCGAATGTTTGAATGTCCAGAAACATGGGCCGTGGGAAAGACGGTCGGAGACGGGGTGGGTTCGGTGGTGTGCCGCACAGCTGTGGGCACCTGCTACACGATGCCATGCCTACTGGGGCTCTTATCTGTGCCACAAGGACCTCTTTGTCAGCTCGACCAATGGCACTTTTTCTGTCAAGGTCAGAAAATAGTTGCTTTTGAGCACTCAGGATAATAATAGGACAGTTCTGCTCTGAGGAAGGATCAGTAGTTTGGCCAGGCTTTTTTTTCCCCCTCAAACAATTTCTGCATTCAGGAGAGAGCCCTTGAGCTGCCAGCTCCTTATTAAAGTTTCATCTCGTGTTTAAAGTTCTTTTATTTGACTGAGATAGCCAGACTTCCCATGAACCATGTTAGAGGGATGGGTTTTGTTTGAATTCACCTGATGTCTGGTCAGGTTCTGGAGTTACATTCTACCAGGTTTCTGCAGTGAAGGTATTTAACCTTATAACCTTGTAGAATTCCACTTTGTCAACATAGTTCTGACTTTATGATACTCTCTCGTGTCTAATCTGTCTTACTCAAGCTGGAGTAGTAGAGTACTGGTCCAACAGCACTGGTATAGTGCCTGCAGTCTTGTGTTCCAGCCAGGTCCTTAAAAACCTGATTTAACCTATGTCCCAGATTGAACAAGTTCCACTTCCCTACCCGACTCTGGGTGTGTTAGTGCTGGATTAAGGCTCTGCAGGACTGGAGCTGGGCAGTCTTGCATGATATCCATGTTTACAATCTCACTGTTCAGGTAATTCTGAAATTCTAAGCCAGTGCTGTCATGTACACCAGCCTTTGTGGGGACGTTTTTTCCTACCCGACCAGGCAGCCAGACGGATCTGGCTGACGAATCGATTTCCATTTGCACAAGTGAGCGGATATCCGCCCTTGAATGGATTTGAAGTCTACCTGAGACTATGTCTGACACGGTTAGTGCTGCCCCACGGCAGCATCATTCCTTCCGTTAAGCAGCTGCTGGTGTAATGCTTGCTGTTGTGTAAGGGGCAACCGAGGCGGCTGGACAGCCCAGTAAAGTATAGAAGGTCCTGCTCCACTGCTATCACTCAGCACACAGCAAGCTGTTTAGGGGCTCGTAAGTTAAACACACAGTTTATCTGTGCTTGTTATGTTCCAGAAACCCACCAGTGTTATAATAACAAGGAGAACTACAATGGACATAACACTAAGCCATATCAACCATAATCCAAAGACCCAGTCGAGCAAACCAAAATGCAAGTAGGCAAAGGAAGGTTTATTTACAACACAAAAGTGGCATGGAAATGCATAAACATGCATACAGAGGTAGGTTGCAGGGTGACAATGGACGGAGGAAGGCCACAAACCTTTGGCGATAAATAAAAGAATCTCTTTTCAATAAAAAAGCAAAAGTGAATTTGTCATGACCTAACCTACATGTATTACAACATAAATGTTTTAAGACTGACTGTCCACTGCAACCTGTGAAACTATGAAAACGATAACAAAAATAAACTAAAGCCAGAGGACAGCAAAGGCTGAACAACCATAACAACGATAAGACGTGAGTTGGAAAGTGAGTCCAAGAGGATTTTTTGTGCCGGTGGAGATCCATTGTATATTCTGGAATTTTCCAATTAGATTGCTTCACAATGATTGGCATCTTCAGTTCCACGCCATCTTCAACTAGGTTTTCCAGCATCAAAGCAATATGCATGGAAAGGGAGAGGAAAGAAAACAGGAATGTAGCAGAGCTTGTCAGACATCATCAGCACAGAGGTGAAGTGCTACACTCTTGAGCGCATTAATATATGTGGACCAGCGGATAGGCAGCAGCATTGCTCTTGCAAACATTACACTCAGGCTGGCGAACAGGGAGATTATCATAGCCAATTATTTTAGATATATCCATTCAAATATCTCAAAACTTCACTGAAGCAATTCACGTTAGGTACCTTGCTTAAAGGAGCAACGGTGGCATCTGTTAGGAATTCACTTTCTGACAGAAAGTCAAGATCTCTAACAGCTACACCACATTCCTCTCAAAGGCAACAGCAGTAATTACATAAATGTGGCCGTACCCCTCCACCTTCATCTCCCAGGTTTCAGACCAGACTGATTTCACACTATCCTGCCACTGCGTGCAGGGACGTCATCCTACAGGCTGGGGGTAAAGGTCACCACGCGTTCAGAATCACTGTTCAAACACTGACCTGGGCATACCTAGGGGTATGTTACTCCTGATGTGTGTCCTCTTGAGGAAACTGAGACAAGCCTTTGTGTGCATCAAGCCTTTCGTTATCTTTCTGTCTCTCTCCCTCTCCCTTTCTTTCGTTCTTTCTTTCTTTCTCCCTCTGTTTCCATCCTTCCTTGTCTTTCTTCCCTCTGTAACCCTCTCTCCCTTTTCCTCTACTCACGTCTCATTTCTGCTTTCTAGCTGTCTGCTCTTCTCCTTTCACATTGGAGGTCTGCTGCCTTATGCTGTGCTTGCGGGAAATCAGGTCACAGTCAGGGACCCCTACCTGCGAGCAGGGTTGTGGCACCATTGCCTGGCCTGACAAGTTATACATTTCCATGGCAGGCTACAGATTGCGTTAAGATTTTGCATTACATTATATTTTTGAGCAAACACACATACTCCAATTGACCAACATGTGCACACTGCGTCCTCCTGTCAGGAGGCTGAATGAAGAATGTGACTGAGATGTCTTTGCATGTTCAGTGTGAATCCAGTCTGAGATACACTGTGGTAGTGGGTGGGAGAAAATGGCCACTGCATTAGCATGGCCTGTTCTCAGGTTGAGGGGAAACTAGCAAACGGTTACAGAACAGGGAGAGAGTACAGTGCCGATGAACCTTTGAGGACCTCTCCATCCCCTCCACAACCCCAAGTCACACTGTGATATTGACTTTTCAGTTATCGACCATCCAAGACCCACTGGCGCTGATCTTACATTTATAGACCCCTTCTCTGTGTTTCACAGTGGTGCTGACCTTTCATTTATCTAACCTCGTGTGAGACACACAAAAATACTGACCTCTCTGCTACTCCTGCAGCTTATATGAGAGACCTACTTCCCAAACACCTCTGTAACAGCATACATATTTGTATCACTTGTTGCTTTTTTATAGGTGACCTTAGGATGGGATATTTTGCCTCTCTCTCCCATATTTACCTTCATATCACCCTTGAGATTCATGGGAAGTGTGTGCAGAAGCATTGTTGCATAACCTGAACTTATCTCGTCTTTCTCTATTTCTGTCCCTCCCACTCCCTTTCAAATCAATGTCAGTTTCAAATCTTTGACAGGCTCTCCCTCTCTTGCAGTTCTCCAAGGAGATTCTAGCGAATATTTATTCCGCGTACATCGACAACTTCCTGAACGCGAAAGACGCAGTGAGGATCGCCAAGGAGGCCAAGCCCGCCTTCCTGAAGTTTCTGGAGGTGAGCTTGCTGCATCCCGTCTGTCAGGTCTCCTCGCAGTGGACTTTCCCAGGATCGTAAATCCTCTCTGTTTGGACTTTCACACTGAATGTCAAAAATGTTTCAGTTAGAAAAATTTGTTAGGATTTTGGAAAATGAGACCTTCTCCACCCCAGTTGTGCATGTTTTTGTTGTTAATTTTCTAACACGGGGAGTTTTCCCAGAATCCCTGTGACTTGAGGGGGGGGGGGGGGGGCTCTCAAAGCGGTCTTTCATCTAATTTAACAATATGGGTCAAACACCACCTTGTGTTATGTGCGTTGTGCAACCAGCTGACTTATAGGTTAAGTAAACAAATCATTCCTGCAAAAGGTAAGGGAGGATATTAAGCCCCATGGAGTTTGGGGGCTGTGTGTACTGTATGAGATTTTTCAAGTAATTTATAAGAGTGCATAATTTGCTATTGGGTCATTGTCACACTGGAGTTCAGTGGTATGCTACATTCATTGTGGTTTCCTCATGACAGTGCAGACTCGAGACATGTCACATTTCCTGAAATGATTAACCTGTCAAGATACTCTAAACTACATGGATGTCCAGCATAGTACATGCCGAACATCCGATAGATCACAGTGAACCCCACCAAAACCATAATGGCTGCTTAATATGTTTACAGATATTAGTTCAATTTGTTCCTGTTCCTAGTTTTGAGATACTGGCAGCATTGGAACAGCCAGTGTTTTTACAGGAACTGCTCTGAGGGAAAGTGGGTTTCCTTTGATGCAGCTGCTGAGAGGTTTCAGGCTATAGCATGTGTTGCAGCGCCACCTAGTGTCTGTGTCAACACTTGGAGTATGTATGCAACAGCTTGGCTGCTAGTGAGAATGGCATGTATTTAAAGAGCTTTCCAGTTGGCACACGAGTAAGTTTGTTTGGAAATGATCATGAATCAGATTTCCTAGTGCTCTATGCAGTTGACATCACCCAGAGTTGACATCACATTACATAGATAGCTCTCAGAATCACTCATTTTTACTCTTTTCTCCCATCAATAGCAAAGTATGAGGGAGAACAAGGAGAAGCAGGCACTGGCTGACCTCATGATCAAACCTGTGCAGAGGATCCCACGATACGAGCTGCTGGTGAAGGTGAGCGCCCCCCCTGTGGTGTTGTGGTGCCTGTTCATCAGCTCTCCATTCACTTTCCCTCCGGCAGGTGGATTTCTGACTCATACAGGTAGATCATGCTTCCTTGGAGTGGGGTTAAAGAGGCTCTGATTTAGCCCCAGCCCGTTAGCCTCCGTTGAAGGTCCTGAGCTCTGTTTGGTGACAGACTAAAGCAGGAGGGTGTGTTTAGTAACCTTTTTTTCTTCGTCTGATTGGCTGAGAGTGTCCATGTGACCAGGAAGAAATGTTCCCACAGAGTGAAGATCCAGGAGTGAGATCATTGATTCTCTTCTCTCCTCCCATTATCCCTCTTTTCCCCCAGCCCCTGTGTGATTCTTTACTTCTTTCATCCTTCTTCTCCACTCTCCTCTGTGTTTAGAGTTGAGGGAATGCACATTGTTACCTGTGGGAATGTGAGGAGGTTGTGTGTTGTGTTTGATAGCACACTCAGCCATCTGTGAACCATTCACCAAACACTGGGATTATGTCACCGAGTGGTGTACTGGCTCTGTGCAGCAGGCCCTGAAGCGCAATGATTGCACAGCGATATAAAGTTACGGATGGTGATGATTAACATGTGTGACCCATATCTGCTAGGAGTTCCTTTGCTCTGAGCAAAAACATTTGCCTCACTGGGTAATGCGGGGGGTCACTTGTGGTGTAAGCCGAAACGGTTTTTATGATCCCTGATCTAAAACTTGCTTTCTGGATGTTTAACTTAATATTTTTTTAATCCTGAAAAAAAGCTATTAGTTCCAGAAATACGTGGACTTGCAGCAAGTTCAAAACATGACATAGTGACCGCAAGTCCCATGTTTGGAATGGCGGAACAACCATTTTGGCTCTAAACCCTCACTAGAATGATGTTCTTTCCTTTGGTCTTTTTACAGTGCTGCTAAATTGGTGACATGATGTGTGTGTGTCTGTGTCTGTGTGTGTGTGTGTGTGTGCGTGCACGTGTGCGTCTATTAGGACCTCCTGAAACACACACCTGAGGACCACCCAGACCACCTGTTCCTGCTGGATGCGCAGAAGAACATCAAGCGTTTGGCGGAACGCATCAACAAGGGCCGTCGCAGTGCGGAAGAGGTGGAGCGGGAGACTCGCGTCATGCAGGAAATCGAGGCCCACATTGAGGGCGTAGAACACGTAAGACCCTCTACCTCAACTGCACCATGTCAGAAATACCTACATGATTTAAACCTTAATTTCTGTCCCATTCTGTGTGATTTTTTAATGATTTCTGTTTCATTTTGAAATCCCTCCAGATTCTTAACCCCCCGAGGAAGTTCCTGAGACAAGAGATGGTGGTGGAGGTGGTAAGAATGTTTATGAACATTTTGCCGGTTGTTCATCTTCTTTAAATGACTAACACACACTAGCCTGGTGCACACATCTCTGCTTAGGAAATCTCCATGGAACGAGGGATGGTGACACACCACACGTTTCCACACAGGGAATTGTGCTGTGTTACCACCCCAGTTTCAGCACCAGTGTCAGAGCCAAATGGTGCCGCCCACTTTGCTGATGTTGATTTACAAGGTTATAAATGGCTACAGAAATATGAGCACGATGCATGGGTGGCCATGGATAAATAATCTTTCCGCAGACCTGAGCTTTACTCAGCAGAAATACAAATCAACCAAACTCCTGCCTGCTCATTTTTTTATTTGGATAGATCAGCATTACAGTGTCTGTTTATTTTCAAATGTTGAATGGAGGGTAGAATGACCTGTGAAACTACTATTTTAAAAGTAGACTATACAAATAGGCTATTTTAATCATTTTGTTCTACTTCTAAAGTTATGATAAATCAATGGCACTTGGTTATACACTAATAGGTGTGGATACATGTTGGAATACAAGCAACATATTACATTACATTACATTACATTATAGGCATTTAGCAGACGCTCTTATCCAGAGCGACGTACAACAAGTGCATAGGTTTCATGATGTAGAGGCGCAAAAGAAACACTAGAGTGAAGTAAGGGACTTACTTACATACATGAACTGTCATTAAGATTTTTTAAAAGCTGATCCAGTCAAACATACACAAACTCTATCATTTAGAATATAATATAGTAATACTTTTATTATTGAGCATTTACTCCAATAAAAACTCACTTTTAATTTGAAGTTGGTAGTTTATCTCACCTTCGGCGCTTTGGTGGTGTTTTGGCGGAAGGATGGTGTGTGACCGTATGTTTGAACGCTGTCTGCAGAAAACGGTGGGGGGGAAGAAGGACCGCTCCCTCTTCTTGTTCACTGACCTGCTCATCTGCACCACTCTGAAGCGCAAGTCCGGCTCCCTGCGACGCAGCTCCATGAGCCTGTGAGTCCAGCCCCGACTAATCGCTCACAGAGGCTGACACCACGGTTTCCAGCCCTGACCAGAGAGTCACAGAATCTCTCCTAAGACGATCACTTTTTAGTCACTAAGAAGCAGCCTCTCTTTGGGTTTTTCTGATGAGATTAATTCTGACAAGTGATTTATCCTGAAAGTTAGATTGAAAGAATGAGCAAAAAAAGCTTTGGAGTTCATGCTCCATGTCTGATGGAGGTACCTGCTGTGTCCTACACTGTCCAGACCCCTGGCCTCAGGACACTGTCTCAGTGGCAATCTGTCCCAAACTTTCCAAGGAGCAGGCCTGTATACACGGTTTCCAGTTAATATTCTAAGGGGGTTATTTACAATTAAAGTGGTGTAATACAATAGCAAAGCTAACATTGCGAAACCGTTGCTTCCAGTGGCTCGGTTTCCCATCATGACGCTTTCTGCACTGGGATCTCTATCTGTTCCCTCACTGCTTTCCCCGCTCTGAATAAAGTGAAAACATACACAAGGCGGGAAGACTGACTGCTCTACTTTGAAAAAATTATTTAAAAAATGTAACGTTACTTCAAATATGTCTCCTGTTTGTGGAGATGGAAACACATGGATCAGGTCTGTCTGGTATTTGGATTGCAGTATTCCAGCCCGGCCAACTTTTCCGTTGCCTGACAAGAACTGAAAATATTTTTGTAAGCTCACCCTACCCCACAGCCCCTCAAGTTGTGAACTTGATTAAGATTTGATTAAATTAGTGTTTATTCTAAAATAGAGTGATTCCAAAAACAATTTGAACGGTAGTTATTAACGTTGCCATTAAATACTTGTATATTTTTAGATATATTCATGTGGTATTTGCAATAAGGGAAGGTGTTCTTCAACTTGAAAAGAGCTCCCTCATGTGGACATGACATGTAATTGTCCCTTTCCTCTGCTTCCTAATGCAGATACACAGCAGCCAGCGTCATTGACACCGCAAGTAAATACAAGTTCTTGTGGAAACTGCCACTGGAAGAAGTTGAAATGGTTAAAGGTGAGCCTTTTCTTAAGCAGAGGTAACACTCAAATGCAGCTGTTATCTTGAAGCAATTTGTCTTAAGACAAATACTTTGACATTTATCTGAAAGATATTTAATCAGGTCTAAACTCTAAGGGGTATACTGCGGATGGCTAATTTTTAGTTCAGAATGAAAGAACCCCTCCCCGTCCACCCAGGTTCCTCTCAGGCTGCCAACCGTGAGAACATCCAGAAGACCATCGGTCGCTTGGACGAGGACCTGAGCACCCTGGGCCAAATCAGCAAGCTGTCCGAGACTCTCAGCTTCCCACACCAGGTGAGACCACCAGTAGGTGTGCATGCATGTCCTGCATGCTCAGGTGTTTCAATGGAGGGCCCAAATTGTATATGCAGCTATCAATGAAAGTTTGATTCTTTGACTCTATGCTGGAAAGATAGGACAGGAAAGGGTTGCACCATAATTTTATTGTAACACAATAATAGTGCGCTATAGATTAGCAACTATAGCACACTTTCTGCTGTGCAAAATGTAACGAAGTTCTGCCAGGATGAAAGAACAGTGAACAGACAAATGGGCGAAATGGTCAGGATGTCCGGTGAGGTGAATGGAAGTGACGTGAGCGTGTCTGACCCCAGAGCCTGGACGACGTGATCAAGGACCTGATGGCGTCGGTCCACCGCGAGCTGGCGGAGAAGCAGTCCCTGGCCTTCAGCATGACGTTCCTGCCCACCAAGGTGGAGCTGACCACCGCCTCCGCGGAGAGCACCTTCGTCTTCGAGTTCAGCAGCCCCGACGCCCGCAGCAACTTCGAGCAGGCCTTCGAGGACGCCAAGAAAAAACTCGGTAAAACCGCCACTCCGTTCGCCACCTCAACACCAAAGATTAGTTTGTGACATAGCACCTCTGAAATGATATTGTCACTCACCGGAGTCCCTTAAAGCCTGTGGGTCCACAGACCACTGGAGCTCCTTGAAGGTACTGTAGAGGGCCCCTAGCCAGACTTGTTGTGCAAAGACTAGATTTAGGAATATATAAATATATAAAACCTGGATGAGTGTGCCTGGATCAAAACTGTTGAAAATCCCTGCCCTAAAGTAATCAGAGTACCTTTGCTTTACTACCTGAAGGCACTAATAAGAACCAATCCACCAAAAGTCTGAACAGAGCCTGTTCTGTTTGTATTTCCCCATGGCCAAATGGGTGCTGTGTCAGGATTTGCTTTATATTGCATTGCTTATCCCTTTTTGCAAGCTACTGGCTAGTTTTGTATACTTTTTTACTTTACACTTCCCAAAGGAAATGACGAGGCTTACATTTTTATATACACTTTGTTTATATGGCTGTATTTTTACTGAAGGACTACAGATGAAGCATCTTGTTTGAGTAAGAGGGCCCACCCAGGCTTTGACCCTGCAACCTTTGGTCACATTCCCAGTGCTTTAAACGGCATGGCACTGTGCCTCTGGCTGCCCTGGCGTGTGTATTCCCTGCTCTGTCCCTAGTGGTCTGTCTTTGTAAGTGCGTAGCTGAACAGTGCTGCCTGTGTTTGTCCTCACAGCTATGAACAAAGACCACTGGGACCCTGAGTTCCTGAAAGCCATTCCTATCATGAAGACACGCAGTGGGATGCAGGTGAGAGAGTGTCCTCCTCAGGAAGCCAAGAAAAATATCTCTCTCTCTGTCTCTCTCTCTCTGTCTGTCTCTTTCTCTCTCTCTATCTCTCTCTCTCTCTCCTTTAGTGGGTTTCCTTACATTACTTTACTGTTGGCAGTGAGACCCAGCGATTGTTATGCTCCTTCTCCGGGTCCTTGTTCATGTACAGTTATTTATTGTTTGTATCTCCAGTTCTCCTGCGCCTCCCCAAGCCACAGCTGCCCGGAGAACACGTACGAGGTGTGGGTGTGCAACAGCGACGGCTACGTGGGGCAGGTGTGCCTTCTTAACATCCGGGACGAGCCCACGGTGGAGGCCTGCATCGCCGTCTGCTCCGCCCGCATCATCTGCATCGCAGCTGTGCCAGGCCTGAAGGGCAGGTGAGCACCTTCCCAGCATGCACCGCTGTCCCTCTTTCAATTTAATGGGAAAATGTAATTAATCATTCTTATTTTGCAGCCCGCAAAATTACTATGGTGAATTGTTAACCCTGCTGGCAGAAATTTATGGAGGTTTTAATTTGAGTTTTTATTTTATTTTATTATTTTGGCACCGGACATTGTTCTCATGTTGGGTGTCTTGTAGGGAGCGTGTGGAGGCAGCTCTGAGTGCCCCGCCCACTGAGCACGCCCCCACCCCTCCGGCTCAGCAGCAGCTCCACATCTCCATATCTGGGTCTCTGGAGCTGTCAGAGCCCCAGGGGGGTGCAGGGCGGGAGCTCGTCCCCTTCGACAGCGATGACACGGACGATGAAGATTCCCCCAGCCCCTCCTCCACCCTGCAGAGCCAGACCAGCCACTCCACCATCTCCTCCAGCTTTGGCAGTGAGCCACTACTAAGTCACGACTTTATACATGCACACGCAGACACAGACACAGACACACACACAATCTCACACGCACACACACATACACACCACACACATACAGACACACACGAAGGCACAGACACACACAAGCACACACACACCACACACACGCAAGCATGCGCACACACATGCACACACACAATCTCACACACACACATACACACCACACACATACAGACACGCATGCAGGCACAGACACACAAGCACACACACACCACACCACACATGCAAGTATGTGCACACACACACACACAAACCTGTAAAACCGAAAGTGCACACTGAGAAAACTCACTGAACACTCCCCAGATGAACACGAGTCACCATTAGTTTCAGCCTTTGGAGCTTCCACACCTGAAAGCAAACAGTACACACACTCTACAGTCTGCTCCAGCTTTTGGTTGGTGATACTGGGGTACAGCCATATATTTTACACAAATTTCCCTACTTTATCTTTCTGCATCAGCTTTTAGTTACTATGCCATAAACGCTCCACCTCACTCCAGAGCACTGGAAAAAGTCAGTACTCAGACACTACTTTGTACAAAGATACTAGAACCAGGAGGGTTTCCCGAGTGAAATATGCATGTACCCTCATGAATACACATTAAGATTAGTCATTCTGGCAGGAAGTGAGCTCAGAGTGTTCCTGTGCCCCATTCAGTTGACGAGGGCGCTGGCTCCAAAGACATGGCGACGGAGACGACTAGCTCGGAGGAGGAGCAGGAGTTCCCGGTGTCCAGCTCCTACGGGCCGCCGCGGCTCAGCAGCGACAGCCCCATGGACGGCCGCGCCATGCGCCGCTCCAGCCGAGGCTCCTTCACCCGCGCCAGCCTGGAGGACCTGCTCAGCATCGACCCCGAGGCCTACCAGAGCTCCGTGTGGCTGGGCACCGAGGACGGCTGGTACGGCTCCCCCTGCTGGCCTCCATCTGACTCTGCAGGCACTCACTTAACCCTTCAGCCTAGTTTTATCTTTTTGAGTCGAGTACGAGTATCTGCCAACTAGTCCTGTGATGTCATTAGCACCCCCACCCCCCACCCCACACACAAAAACCCTCCAGTCCTTCAGAAAAAGCCCTGTGATGGAATTATTATTAAAATTGCCTCTGGACTTAAACTACTGTAAGAAGTTGATTATTGCCATAGCTGTACATTATATTCACTTTCATGTCACATTCTTAACTATGAAGCCTGGTGTTTCGTTTTATATTTTTTCGGCAGAGGTGCACCACAGTAAGGCTTATTTGACTTATCGAGGATTATACCTTTGACCAAGGATTTCTTGTGTAAATATATCCAAATATGTGTAAATAGACAAAGGTTTAAATCCAAGCTCTGTTGGTCCCCCCTAATGTGGCTGTCGGCTGCATTACAGAAACAACTCAAGAAATAACTCAAATTGGTCTTCTGTGTTTTTTTGGCAGCATACATGTTTACCAATCGTCAGACAACATCCGAAACAGGAAGAACAGCATGAAGATGCAGCACTCGGCCTCCATTTTGTGCATCCTGTAAGTGGCCAGAAGTTCCAGCCAACTTTTCCAATTGCGATTACAACCATGAAGAATATTCACTGTTCATAGTACAGCTTTAGGACACTCACTAATTTATTTTCTCCTCTTTTCTTTTCAAGATACCTTGACAACAAAGTGTTTGTGTCTCTGGCCAATGGCGAGGTCATCGTTTATCAAAGAGAAGCAGGTAAGCAGGATGTACTCTGGCTGTCTTTTCACATTAAGGGGGGGCTGCTGGGTAGCCCACTCAGTAAAGGCGCCGGTTGCAGCGCATGAATGACCACCTGGGTCTTGGATCAAATTCGACCCCATGCCAGTGCTGACTGTGGCCCTATATGGATATATGGGCAGGATTCCACCAGCAGAGATAGCAGATTTCTTTATTTGCAACCTAAAATATATGACATAATTAGTATGTGGAGAAATATTAGGTACAGCGAGTCCAATGGTGACCTTACATTTACACAATTATATAACTCAGCCATCAAAAAGTACAGCATACCACAACTGTATGACACAAGATAACAGGTCAAAGGATAGGAATGTCAATGGCCTGGGTGTTAACCTGGACAGATCAGTGCAATGAACTTGTACAATGAACTGGTCAATCACCAGTTACACTAAGTACATGCTGTTTGTTGTCATTAATCAAGGCTGAAGACAAAGTTTTAACACTGAACTAGAAAGCCCAAAACCACACAGCCCACACCTCTGGACTGCGTGTCCTCCGCTTTGGCTGTTTGTGTTAGGACTGTGTGTAAAGACCTGCGCTTGCAGCTCAAGTCAACACTGCCACGTATCAGCAGCTACTGAAATGTGACCCGCCCAGATCCTTTTCAAAACGCTTACAAAAAACAAACGGCGATTGTTCAATAATTCAGGACACCCAGTTGTCATAATCAAATCCTATCCCTGAGGAGGTTGTCCCTTTAGAATCTGTGTGGTGTAATGGCCTCTTACCGCAGGGGAAAAGGTGAACACGTGTATGCATTTGGAGTGTGTTTATTTATTTATTTATTGGTTATTAATATTAAGGGCCAGGCACAGATAACATTGACAGCAATTCAATGACAGTATCTGATACTGTGGACATATGTATATAACCGAAGCTAATTGTCAGAGCTAATCTTGTAACATAAACTGGAAACAAGGTAAGGCAGCATCCACAATCCAACCAACCAATTTGTTTTGTGGGTTGACAGCCCTTATACGTGTATAGAACGAGAGAATTCTCACTGAAGGAAAAGAGCTCCATCCAGTCAGTCCAGCTCTTGTGTGGTGTACTGTATGTACCCCCACACTAATTACCGCAGTAATTCCCTCAGGTATTACACACATTCAGTACTGACGGCACTCCCCTTGTTCTCTTCCCCCTCTGTCTCCATTTCTCTCTCGTTCTTTCCCTCTCCCATAGGGAGTTTCTGGGACGCCCAGAGCTCACAGACCTTGTGTCTGGGGACCCCCGGCAGTCCCGTGACAAAGATGGTGCCGGTGGCTGGAAAGCTGTGGTGTGGCTGCCAGAACCGGGTCCTGATCATTAACACCATCACGCTGGCACAGGAGGTACGGAGGAGCACAGCTGGAGCGGAGGGTTGTGGTTGAGGGTCGTGTGGGAATATACACTGTTCATTTCTCTTTTTAATAATGACCTAGTCAAGAGGTGTGACGACTGAATGAGTGAGAGATTTGGCAGTTAGCAGTATGACATACAATTACAATAAACATAAGATGCGCCAATTTATAAAAGAGTAAACCGCATTTTCTAGGGGTGTAAAGTTCTTAGTCTTACACAAAATGATACATCAATTCTAAATCAGTGAATTTATTCTTGAAAAAAAATATTGGATTTAGTGATTTTTTTGGGTATGATTTGATGGGATACATTTCCAAACAAACTGTTCAACACATGAATCAGACAGGAGAGACTGATGCACTCTGCATTGGTCAAGGTCGGCCATTAATAATGTTTAACTACATGATTAAAGTTAATAGCTTGTGCTTCATGTCACCACTCTTCTTGTTTGAGAGTGAAGTTAAGCTGATTTTATGGGGTTTTTACAATGGTTTATTGTTACTTTATGATCTATTTTGTGACATGGACTGTTTTATGATGGTTTATTGGTGTGTTATGGACTGCTTTATAATGGTTTATTGTTACATCATGGATTGCTTTATGATGGTTTATTGGTATGCTATTGGCTATTTTATGATGATACATATGCACATTTACGCTAGATAATCCCGTTCAGTCTGAAGCATTGTGATTGGATGTTATTGCCACACAAGCATCAGTTAAACATGTAGCGCATCAGTCTATGGTGATAGTAGCACTCTCTGCAGAGTATGATTGCTGTGCACTTGCCTTTACCTTATTGTACAATGAATAAATGCAGTTTTCACTAGAGTGGGCTGCTGTGCAGACTTCAGCTCCCGTACTTTCACAGGGCTGCAAGATCTGTAGAAAATATTTTAGCCCATGTATTAGCACTAGCCCATAACTAGCACAATCTGGATAACACGTGCCTTAAGTCTATATTAAGGCCTGCAGTACTGGAGATATAATGATGGACTTTTAGACATTGGCTAAATAATAGACTGTTTAACATTCATTTGTGTCAACATGAGGTCTTTTCAATCAGACTTCTGTTCGGTTTACTGTACTGCTATTAGTTGTGTAATCTGTGTACTTACTGCTTTTTCCCTGCATATCTAACCTATTGCTAATGTTTGCTCAGATTTTCCCCCTCTTTCTGAAACCAGTATGTCTAAGTATGATTTGTGGTGTGAAGGGCTTTGTATTGTTATTATTATGTAGTTATAACTCTGCTAGGAGATGTTCTCCCATTCGACTGCTTCCACCACAGCACACAAATGAGCAGCCAAGGCAGGGACACAAATAGAATACAATTCATCAATTAATAATGGATTCTTCAGTGAAGTTAAGACAGTGAATCTGAGTGCTTTTTCTTTTCTGCCAAACCGCATACACAGTAATTGTGATCAGTGGTGCAAATGATCCTCACCTTTGGAATCAACTCAACAGAACTCATTTTATTGATGCAGTGTTGCTAAACTCAACTCTACACATCAGTGCAAATCGATTAATTGTTACACCCTACATTTATTTATATTTTTATCTTATATTACACTAAAATGGATGTTGTATCTTATGGCTTGGAATTAAATAAGTGAAAAAGTGTGTTGGACTGTGGACTTACCGCGGTCGTACTTCATGGAAAGACACTTTACCGATGTTGGCACCATACACATTGGGCTCTATTAATGGGATTACTGAGCACATAATCCTATTAAAACATTCATGCACTGAAAGTCTCTATAGGTTGTCTGCTTAGGAACTTCATCTATCCATCAGCTATGTTAATTGTTGGGGTGTAAAGTCTCTAAGCCTTAACAAACATACAGTAAAACTATAGACATAGTAATATTTTCATGATGATTAAAGATGTGATAAAGAAAAGTAACAGTCCTATGCAGTTTGAATTCTTTTTAAATATTTTAATATTCAGCAGTGCTGAATATTCTCCAATCAGACATATGATAAATAATCATGGTATAGTATGTCCTGTATACTATATGGCACCTGTGACCTCTTGACCCTCCCTGTCCCCGCCCACAGCACTCGTTCCAGGTGGGCCAGGACAGCAGCAGGTGTGTGACCAGCATGGTCAGCTACGGACAGGGCATGTGGATCGCTCTCCAGGGCAGCGCCCAGGTGCGCCTCTACCACGCCACCACCTTTGAGAGTCTCACCGAAGTGGACGTGGCGCCCGCCGTGCACAAGATGCTCGCAGGTGAGTTCAGCTCCGCACGCCGCCATTTTTACTTTTCTGACAAGTCCCACGCAAACATACTCAAAGTCTACCAGGAAACTCTCTTTTCATTTCTAAAATACATTCTTTTTTGGCTTTTCAATTGTTATGTCAAAATTCAAATAGCGAAAAAGCATGTTTAACACTAAAAGTGTTAAATATTTCTTGATCTGTAAAAGATGCCTTAGGGTCATTTGTACTCATTTTTAAGACGTTTAATGATATCTAAAAGTCTATGCTACAGTATATGCAAGGTACAAAAATGTGATCCACTGAAATATTCGCCCTTCTACACTAGGGGGTGCTCTAGCACGTTGACTCTAGCTTTCCGTCTGGCCTGTAGGTTCAGATGCTATCATCCGGCAGCACAAAGCAGCTTGCCTGCGCATCACAGCGCTGCTAGCCTGCAAGGACCTGCTGTGGATTGGCACCAGTGCCGGGGTGGTCCTGACCCTGGCCATCCCGCCGATCCTGTCCAGCACCAGCTCTGGATCGTTACGCGCCCCGCTCACCCCCATGGGTTCCGCACACGGCCACACGGGGCACGTGCGCTTCCTCACCTCTATCGAGCTGCCCGAGGGCTTCAACGTGAACTTCCCCCTGCCGGCAGAGCCAGGTACACTTTAGACGCTAGTCTCTAGTCACTCACTTAGCCCACTGCAGGTTGAATTTGTAGTAGTCTTACATGTGCCCAATCCATGGTGTCATATTGTCCAATCAAATGTGGGCCCTGTTTCCCAGGTAACCCAGCCCAGAGCGGGGAGGCTGCCAGCTCAGGCCTGCAGAAGCGGGACTCGGCTCGCCGACGCACCTCCACCATCCTCCCGGTAAAGTCCAACCTCCTAGTCATCAGCGGGGGCGACGGGTACGAGGACTTCCGGCTGACCAATAGCAGCGAGACGGTGGGGCGGGACGACAGCACCAATCACTTGCTGCTGTGGAGAGTTTGAGCCCTGCCCTTAAACCTCCCCTCCAAGAGGCTCCCTCTAACCCCAACCCCTCTTTACTGTAAATGTCTTCTGCTCGGACATCTGGTCTCTATGTGCATGGGTATTACCTAACACAAAAAAAGGAGTTGCTTCAAGCCAGGTCTTCAGTTCAGTTCTTGTTTCATTCCGATTGGTTGTGTTGTTTCTGTTGAATTTATTTTCATTTGTTTTTTTTTTCTGTTTTTTTTCTGTTATTTTTTTGTTTTGTTTTGATTTTGTTTCAGAGCTTTTTCCGATTTTGGTGTAAGACGTGAATCTCGCTGAGCTTGTGTTGTCCCCTGTTGCCTGTGTCATGGTCAGACTGTCTGGACTCTGAGCAGATGGGGAATCTGAGAGTGGGGAAAATGAAAAAGGAAGTGGGAGAAAAACACGCTTGGCTGAAAAGCACCATCTGAACTGTGTTGGTTATTGAACAGTGTTCTGTGGCGTTGGCCTTCTCATGTTTCCCCCGTTGGTTTGTCACCTCTCGGTTTTTCACTCTGGCTTCCTGCGCTCTAAAATAAGGCCTGCCTTTCAGTTGCTAAGGCTGCTAAGTCATTGCACTTTGCGGAGCCTCTGGAGGTATGAAGAGTCAGTGATGACCAGATGTCCTGAATCTAACCGTGGGAGGTCAAAAGAGTGAGCAAGAGACCGAAAGAGAGCAGATGAGGCGTTAGTATATCCAAGGGCATTGTGTGTAAGGCTGAATGGGAGGTGATTCACTGGGTGAAGCAAAACTCTGGGGTGACTAATGCTTCGTTTTGGCTATCAGTCCCACACTTTCCCATATGCAGTTGATGGTGTGACCACTGCTGTTCTTGTCACACTGTGTTCTGTCTCTGGGAATGAAGATGCTTTTCTTTAGTCTCTCTGATTATTTTGTTAAAAAGAGTAATAAGAAAGTAACAAAAAAAAACAATGTGCAATATATGGCAAGGGTACCTACTAAGACAATGTTACATATACTTCAGTGCTTGTCTGCAAGAATACAGCTAGCCTTTCCATAATCAGAATCACATTCAGGTTTATGACACCTTATCACTTTATGCTTTCGTTAATTTTTGTTTTAAGAATTATATTACACACCCCACTACTAAAAAAATCTGTTTTGGTATGTATCAGTAATCCTTTTGTATAGTATTTATGTTTTAATTTTAGTTATCTTTTTACAGCACTTAATTTATATGTTTATTTTTCCCCTTGCTGAGAGAGCATGACACTGCCAAAATGAGTTGACGTGGGGGTGTAGGGGGGTGTAAAATCTCCCATTGACAAATGGCAGCTTTCCGCAGTTCTAACAGACTCTGTTTATTGTGTTTCGCACCCTATATAATCCCTCAGTCACTAGTTATTACTCACCTTCCTGGCGTCGGACACACAGGCATTATTTTGGCCTAAAAGTGGTGAGTTTGTGCTTTTGTGTACGTTCGTAAAGCTGTGCGATAGAAAGGATGAGTATTTCTGTCATGTCCGTGTATGTTGGTGTATTGCATGCAGGCACGTATCAGTGTGTGTATTTATGTGGATGAATGTGAGAGGGAGTGTATGTGTGCGTTTGTGTATTTGTGTGTGCTCATGTGTGTCCATGGCCAGATGGCTGTGTATTAGAGGCCCTCAGCTTGTTCTGTCCATGTGTTTGGAGGAAACTTCCTTAAGCCCTTAATTTGTATGACCTGCAGCTGGTGTAGGTAAGCCTCCTTCATAGTGGAGAAGACAGCCTCTGCCACAATGGTTTTCTTCCGTCAGATGGCCCCGACCTAACCTCCAGTTTTCCCCCAGTAAGACTTAGATCCTTTTATAAGGTGCGGGTTGATTTTCTTTCATGGTGTCTAGGCAGTGCTTCTGTGGGCATCGCCAAAACCACCAGTTGAGATCAGTACACACATACACACATGCATGCATGCGTATGTGTGCCCATACACAGAAGTGGTTTGATTGCAACATTACAAAGCTTTGACCCAGTGCCTTTTTGTTAGGTGGCCTAAAAGTACCCAAGCACGTCATTTTCAACAAACCTTATTTAGTCTTAGAGAGCAGCACGAAGCAAGGCAAAAGTCAGTCAGCGGCAAAAGCGATGGTAGAGCGGGCTTTTTTTCTGATCAGTCCATACTTCCTGCAAACTTGTGGCTCTGTAGATGTTGGGCAAGCAGCCTCTGTGTTGTACTTTGGTATAGTCCTACAGTAGAGTGACAACTCTTGTCTTAGGTGTGAGATTGTTCAGTTTATCTTTGACTCTAGGTTCTTTCGCTTCTTTGTACAACAGTTTTGCTGTGACTTTTGTGTGACTTTTGGAGAAGGAAAAAAATGAATTCCTCGTTCCCAGGTCATCTTTTTGAAATTGTCTGCCTGTGACAGAGCTTTGGATTTTCCCATCCTGCAGGAAGGCCTGTGGCAGCATGGGGAAGAAACGCTCTGTCCCTTCTCATCTAATTAACCTGCGGCATGCTCTTAGCTTGTGTCAAAAAAACCCAGTCTGTCTTGAATATCATGAAAAATTGTATTTGTATATGTATTGCCCTCCACACACTCAGCCTCACACTGTATTTTCTTTCTGTTCAACTAGGAATTTTGACAAAAGACTGACAACATTTTTTTTGTTTGTATTTTCAAACAAACATCTGCTTGTCACGAAGACCACGTCAGAATTATTAATGAAGTTACTAACAAAGCATTGATATGCTGTGCTTAATGGAGTGCCCCTGTGCCCCTTGACTTGTGCAGGGAGATAACTATTTTAGGCCTTTGCCTCTTCATAAGCTTAGTGCTTCAGTTTATAGAAGTAATGAACATATGCCCTTGTGGTAAATTCTTGGCTTTGGCACCCTTACGGATTCAAAGTGTATTTCACAATCAATATGAAGTAAAAGATATTTGCTCAGTATGAGTAAACTCTTCAAAACATAATTCAAGAGAATGTACTGTGTATTCTAAGAACAGACATTAGCTCTATTAAAATGTATCAACCATGCCAATTCAAATCAAAGGCTGTTATTCTATTACAAATAGTAACATGTTCTTGTAAGTAGCCTTCATGCCCATCTGTGAAAGAAGTCCTCTCTGTGTGTATTGTAAATATTGGTATATATTGCCTTCTTTGTACATAGTGCTCCCCAGTCCTCAATTGTTGATATGAATCTAATGGCATATTTTTATATACTTGTTTAAGTTTTTTTTCTTGGGTATAGCTCCTGTGCCATCACATTTAAATTATAACTATTACAGTATTTTAAAGAAGAGAGAGAAACTTTTACGCTGAGATGCAGTTCATATTACAGATGTCATGATTATATCACATGCTTCCTGTTATGGTTCTTTTGTCACTGTGGGTTCTTTGTAATTAAAAAGTTCACTGGTGCCAGAGTGTCGAACTTCCTTCCCTCTGTAAAGGGGAATGTAAAGACTGGATGTGCTTGTGTACGTGTGTGTAGGGCGGTGGGTTAAAAAAATGGAATTTGCACAACATGGATTCATATGAAAAAAACATGTAAAGAAAAGAAAATGCAAATCTCACCTCAACTATCAGCAGCAAAACAGAATGCAGCATTTAGGAACAAAAACATACAGTACTGTATGCATTACTGTAATGCATTGCTATCTATGTTTTAAAATTTAATTGCTCATTTTGTTGGCCTATTTTTTGACAATAGGACAAACATTTTTTAAGATTGTGTTGTCAAAACCTCCAAAAAATCCTGAAATCTTATGTTTTAGTTTGTTTCATAATCAATGCATGAAAGATATCTAGATTTGACAGCTAGTGCCATTGTCCCTCTGAAAGGGTATACACATTAGCTTAATATACAAGTATGGCATAATCATTGGCATTAATCACAACAGTCATGTTGGAAAAGTGCAGCCCGGGTCATTACGTGTGTTTCCAGGGTTTCAAGACTTGTTTCCCACTGTCTCTGCAGAGTCAGTGTTAAGTAAAAACCATTGGTACCAGTAAATAATGCTGTATGTATGGTCAGCATTAATGGGAATAGTACAATTCAGCCTTGGTCATCGCTCCAGCTCACATATTGGGTGAGAACACAAGGTGGTGAGTGTATGAATGTCACTTTATGAATGAAGCACACTAGCTCGATACAAATCTGCCAATGGGCCTTTGTTGTCTTTTTCGTACAATGAGCTGTTGACATGTCACCAGCTTGGTGTTTTGCCTATGCCTCTTAAAGACAAACTTTTATATTTGCTTATTATTTTTGTTTAAAGACAATTGATAATAAGCTAAACAGTTTACAATAGTACGGCTGATGTTGGTCAACAAGGTCATCCTGTAAAGATCCTCTCTTGTTTGTTGATGGGTTAAAACATTAAGTGAAGCAAACTGGTTGACTGTGGAAATGTGATCATATTTAAAAATCTGTCAAGGTGTTTTATAATTTGTTCCAAGGGTAGACTTTCATAAATCTCCTCACTAAAACCTCCAGCTTCTGTTCTCTCTTTTCTCTGCTGGAATAAATACACTTGAGGGAAGGATACAGAGAATCATTTGTATTATGAAGGCACCAAACATTGATCTTGTGAACAAAACTGGTCTATCACCAGAGTATAGGCAGATAGCTGTGTTTATTAGCTTTCTGCATCAATTTTGGAGAAAACTGAGGAGGCGAAGGGTCAGAGGCTAAAAATGCAAATATTGAAATCTCTGTTGTTTTTGTTAAATAAATTAGAGTATACATTTGGAGACATTACAAATTTTACGGAGTTTATCAACACTCCTTTTTTTGATGGAAATAACTTGCACTAATGACATGCTAGCACCATTTTATCATCTTTAACTTTTACTCCGTAAAGGTACTGTACTTCTAATGCCATACAGATGTGTGTGAGGTTAATCTCGAACTGAATTATACCGGAGACTTTTTGGTGTCAATTTAGCAGCAGTAGTCCTTGCACTTTAAGTTGGCTTGCTTATCAGAGGTAGGGGTCATGACCCCTTGCTGTTGATGGGTTCCAGCTGGGATATGTGCGTACTTCCAAAGGAGCTTTCTTTCTTGGAGCTTCCCTGAGCTCCAGGCCTTCTGCTGTCTTCTTGGATGGATCCTGCCCAAACGTCACTCTCTCCACTATGAATTAACAGATAGGCCTTACAAGCCAGGTGGAGGCTGCAGCTGCAGACTGACACTAATTCACTGTCCATAAGGAAGAAGATAAGCACTACTGTCCCTCCCCCAAACACACATGCCGTAAACAAAGAAATGCACTGTGACATTTTAAAACTGTTACATGTAAAGTAGCAGATACAGACACAGCAAAGGGGATTGATTGATTTTCTAAGGCTATGATAATTTGCACACTGCTAAAATATCACTTGAAATAAATGCCATATTGTGGTTACAGTTTTGAACATGTTCCATGACCAATATGGTGCATGTGTGCGAATACAGAGTGCTTCTGTCCCGGGGAGCTTCGGTGATGGCAGCCCTGAAGTGGATGAGTCCCCAGCAGCTGACGACGGTTAATCCTTGCGCGTGTATTCCCCGCATTGACTCGTGAGGTAGGATTCAGTGGAGAGTACAAGGGGGAGGAGCCGTGAGCTTCGTCGGGTTTCCGTCGGTGACGTTACGCTCTTAGGTAACCACTCAATGTACTGTATTCAAATTTTGGATGTCGAAGAGGGGAGCTTGCCAGGGTACTTCCTACCGGCGTTTCCTTTTTCATGTATTGAAACAGCGATATTGGCAATAAAATACATTTTTTAATTATATGAATGAAAGGATGACTGCTATAGATAATTAATTTAACTTTTAATATCCATCAATCAGGTAAGTTTTAAACTTTTTTTAGCTACAGATATTTTAATTGCATCGTTTAGTGATAGCTTGGATATATGTCTGGCTCTAACGTTAACTTGGTTTGACATTCGCTGAAAACGGTGAATTTATATGCAATTCATTTCGGTTAGGTTTGGATATCAACGCATTCGTTACAGTTAGCTACAATAGCTTGACACACGCTCTGATGTGGCTAAATAACCTAGCAAGCTAACCAGAAGATGATCTATATCTATCGTCATTTAAGTTAATAGTTTAACCTAGAGCGTGGTAACCTTATCGAGCAAGCAAGGCAAGTTGTTGGGGACAAAACGTGTCTACGTAAGATAGCCAGCTTGTTATAAATAATTTTTGCCGCTTCTTGGATTTCTTTATAACTGGCTAGTAGCGAAGTTAATTGTGTGTTAAGTGCGTTGGTTCACATCAATTCACAGTTAAATCCTCTGTTCGATGGGCAGATATAAAACACTTCTAAGGCGATATTTTGTAAAGATGAAAACGTAGACTAAGATAACTATGAATGTGTTTTTGCTAGCTAGCAGCGCTCGCGAACTCGTGTCAGATGTAACGTATTAACTTTGTAATTTTGCCGTGTCGTTCACTTTGTCATTTGTTTCTAGCTATCTAGACTAACGTTAAGTAATCCCACTAAATTGAACCTGTGGGTAATTTGATTAAGTTAAATTCTCACTGCATATGGCTTAGATTTTGAGAGAAAGTAAATCGTATGAAGTTTGCTGTGATGCTTTTCAGCATCAGGCCACGTTTAAAACTGCAGCCCTATGCGGATTTCATGTCGTTTGGGCTAGCCACAATGTCAAATATACCGAACGGTCCTGCGTTGAATGCGCACCTTTTTCTTTCAGCTTGGCCAACGTCTATCATTGGCATAAGGTGAACTTAAGTAGTTCCCAGTGTAAACTAGATAAACGAATCAGTCATATAATAGTTTCTGTTTTATGGAACAGGTTTCAAGTTGGCACAGCATTCATTTCAAGCATTCATTTCATGACCCATCCCTATTGTCACTTAGTCGCGTATAGTATTAGTGCAAACAAAAGTGACGTTAGGGAGTTAACACGACTTGATATCTTCCATCTGATTAATCGATGTGGATCGTTCGCTGAGAAATTCTTTTGACGAGGTCTAAAAAAATCCATTCAGAGAATCTGGCCTACAGAAACTAGCTATTATTTTTATTTCTCTGGAATAAAGATCAGAGAGAAGTTCGGGACGTTAATAAGAATTACAACTGAACAAGGGGGCGTATTGATTTTTCCCTGATGTGTTTATTTTTAAAACGCATCATTCGTTTCTTAATTGACTGAAGTATACAGAATTCAGGAACATAGAAGTACAACAAAGAAAGTATACAGCTTGTATTTTGCTGTACAATCTACAGTAAGTGTAGCAACGCATCACATTCGTTGCGAGCTGCCATCTAGCGCAATGACCTACTTCAGCTTCCTGGAGGTGGAAATTGCGAATTTAGAAACAATTTTTAAATTACCATTTAGATTTTTAACGTGATTTTTAAATTATCAGACATTTCAAAAGTTTTTGTAGACGCTGTTGCAGAATAGTTAATATGACGTTGTCTCGCTCTTCTGAACGAGGTTTAATAGACCGCATAAGTTCATCCAGTCTGGTCCCAGTTGGTGTCAATTGTCCAGTAGTTGAAGTTATGAGATGGAGTGGATCGTCTTTTTCGTGATAAATATTTTGTTTTGTTTGGTAGGGCAAATCTTTCTGATGCCAGTGTGAAATAAAATAAATTAATGTTAAGCATTTTTAGGACTTGCTGTCTAACCGATCAAACTGTAGTTAGCTGACAATATTGCTAGTTTTAGGCTACTTTACAAGGTCACGTTTACTTTGGCGCATGTAACAATTTCCCACTGTTACAGTAAATTGACTCTAGAGCTCACAGTTAACCACACCTTAAAATTAAATGTACTGTTCAATTTGCATGCGTAGCCTGTATAACCTTTAAATTGAAATTAGGGTTTGGGAACAATTTTAAAGTGAATCTCAGAGGGAGTGTTGACTTGGATATTGGCAAACATTGATGAACAACGTGGTAGGTACCATGTAATGTGTTTAGTTGTAGTGTGATTAGTTCTTCCATAACCGTTCCAGCTCTGGAATTATGCGCACTATATCTGTCATATGGCATCATTTGCAGAGATAGGTCATGATGCTTTTTTCCTCTCAAAACAGAAAATGACCTCTGTTTAGAGTGTTCATTTGGGTTTTCCGTCATGAAAAACACATCTGAAAGAGCGGTTCTCTTATATATACTTTACTCTTTGATAACACCACAAATATTATGCCCTGCAGGTAAACCAGGGAGGCCTTCCTGATAACTGCAGCAAACAGCTGCTACAGAACGATAACATTCACTACCCAAACAAGATGACTGATAACTGTTAGGTCCACATGTCATCACCACGGGTGTAAACCTGGGTGATGCTGTGATTATACTCTTTGTGTAAGTATTTCACATTCATGATGTAACCGTAGCCGCAGTCACAAGTACACGGTTTGTGCTGTTATTAGCAGTGAGGGCATATTTTGAATGGGGATCTGAGCTGTTTTTGTGTGATTGCGGACAGTTGGAATGGTGTAAATCTACAAATGAAGGCTTGGCCTATCCTGGCATTTCATAAACTGTTAGCGATTGTCACCGCAAAGGCGGCGCAGTTCTGTGGGGCTGATTCAGTTTCCTGATTGATATTTTTCTGCATGTGTGGGCAGGTCAACTGAGGCCAGTGTTGAATGGCCTAAAAGGGTATTTTCAGGACTACTTACTTCATGGTGTATTTCAGTGCTCTATAAACATGAGCCCACAATTTGTATGTGCTGCGTGGTTCTAGCAGGGGAAAACAGCGAGAATCATCCCCACAGGGAGGGAAACTACTGCAGTCTGTTTTTTTTCCCTCAGCGCACATAAACTGTTTTCACCGCTGTGTAATAAAGTGCAGGACGCTCCTTTGAAATAGAAGTGTGTGCAAATGCCTCTGTTTGTCTCCATGCACTCAACATTCTTGGCTCACTTCCAATTCCACTGTGGAGGACTGACTGTTGTGGTGTTCTCGCAAATCACAACCCACCCTGCCCACCCCCCTACACACATACAGTTCCACACGTACCCTCCCCACTACCCATTAACATTCCCAAAAAGAAATACATTCATGGAAAAATTTACTTTCCTTTTTTCTGTTTGGATATCTTCTGTTTCAGGACCAGTGACTTTGCAACTGGAACTTTGTTTTCTCCTTTGTAGTTTTGTTTTTGCACAGCCTCATTTAATATGGATTAATGGGCCATTAATTGATATTCTCATCAAAGAAACCCCTTGATTATATATCTGCGCTTATAAGCCAGTTGAACCATCAGGTACTATTATCAATGCACATTTTGTGCCAGGTTGCATTATAATGCAGCATGTGATGTGCATGACCTCTAACCCTATGCTCAAGCCTTCCTGTCAGAATATTCTTCTCTCTAGCTTCCTGTCTGGCTAACAGAGCTCTGTGGTTAATGTAGAAATAAGAGCTGTACCCCCTTTTATTTCAGGGTGCAACTGTTTGGTGCTGTTATCGGTGCATCTGGAGCCGATGGTCCACTGGCGCATGAGCGTAATGTGTAAGGAAATCCATCTCATTATGTAAACACCTGGCACAGGACAATATGTTTGTTTCATTCAGCGCTGCAAATGATAGTCTTTGTGAGGTGTTTTCGTAGTGCATTGCTGCCACATCCGATCGTTATGGCCTTGTTCTCTCACTTCGTCTAAAACACGCCTTCCTAGCAATCTGTTTACAGTCTTGCTTCAGTGGGATAGGTTGTGTGTGTGTGTGTGTGTGTGTGGGTGTTTACACATATATTTGTGTGTGTGGATGGACGTGGTATAATCTATATTGACATATATTACTCACACAGGAATACATCTTTTGTATGTACACCCATGCACACAGTGGCTTCCAAAATGTATTCCTACCATTGCTAAACTGTAACGAAAATGTGCATCAGAAGTGCAAGTGTGCTGCTGAAATTTTTCACTAATAAAAACCTTTAAATTTCACACACCTGAAATCAGTTTTGTACACCTCCCTTAATAACGTTAATAAACCGTGTCATTTTTTCAACTTCAGACAATGATTTCTGGATATCGGACCTCTTTCTGCTGTTTTAAATGATGTCACAAATGTGCTATTGAATTAGTCTGTAGACTTCCTTTGACCCGCCCAATGTGCTGATTTTATGCTCATTATAACCATTTTTTTTGATGTTGCATGCTTTAGATCATCAGCATTATGAACTGGGTTTTTAGACATAATGTTCAGGTATATGTTTGAGTCTACCTGTTCCACAAAGGCCAACTGAACCACAGAATGTAAAAGTTCCCTAAACCGAACAGATCAATTCCTATTTCACAGAGGAGAACATTTCAGACGGCACAAGCTTCACCTTTCTGGCACTTAATATTCCACAAATGAGCATGCCAGAAAGCTTGCTTTTTGTTTCATACAAGCAAACCAACATAGCCTTTAGGTATCGTCAAGGTGCCACGTGGTCCGTTTGTGCTGTTCTTTTGTGTTACGGTCTTGGAGGAATCTCCTCACAGCCAACACCAAAGGGACAACTTTTGACATTGATTCTGTTAATGGTAGCCAGTTGGTCCGTGATCCTGAAATTTGCAGGCTGCTCACTGACTTAAACTATGATGCTAAATATTAGGAATGGATGGCTTTTGTGCATGAGCACATTTAATATCTGGTCTGTCAGTACAAGTTTTTGGAAGCTTATTTTCCCCTAATATTCACAGAACAGAGAAGTGTGTGATTGCATATTTGCATTCGTTTGATCGTGTATTTTAAAAAATAAAAAATAAAATTCTATGCAGAACTTGCTTTTGATCTGGATTATTTGTAGTGACGCACATATATACAACTACTTTCACGATGCATTTTGGCAACAGTTTAGCAGCGTTTAAATTCATATACAGTAGATGCCCAATTGTGTACACGTGTGCATCATTAGGTATAATTTATATGACAATACTCTATACGTTGAATTCATGTTCAGTTTGTTCATGAAGAGGCGAGGGCTTGCAGTTACCAGCACACATGGGCTATGATGTTGCTTTGTTGTTTTAATGTTTTAAAGTGCAGCAGTATGACCATGCAACATGGCTACCATTACGAAAGGAACTCATGGGGACTGTCCTCCATTTTGGCTTGGATTCTGCCATGTCACAAAAAAACACAAGAGTAGTGATTAGGACTGGATTGAGTTGATGGCATTTGCCACATTCTTCATGGAGTTTGTGGCTTTTGTCTGGTTTTTAAATGGATCTCATTGTGGACCCAAACTGCTCTTAGATTGCTGTGGTATTTCCTGTTGCCCTCCCTGACCCAGGTATGTAATGTGTAATTAGAGGAGGTTCTGACACCTCTGCTTTAACGAATGTTTCCCTCTAATTGGAAACCAGCTCGGTGGTTTTCTCTGTGCACTTAGTCACAAACGGGCCTAAAATGGAAGAAAAAAATTTTCATGATCGCAGCCACATGAACAAAAAAATAACAAAAACGCTGTTTTGTTAACATTGTTTGGCTTTTCATTTAAAGTTCACGCAGCTTCATTTTGAAGCTTATTTTGAGCCGCCTGGAAAGCGAAACCTCTGCTGGACATCCCAAAGTACTGGGGTCAAAGGCTACACGAAAAGCGGTTTATGTCAGGCAACTCTGCAACCAGAGCCTGTGTTTTGGTTGTTTATGTGTAATTATGGTGTTCTCCACCCCCAAAGGGCCTGATTTGAACCCGAGTTTTGAAGTGGGACTCTCTGGCAGTGGCATGGCACGGAGATTGAAAGAAGTGGTTTTGTCAAAAAAGCTCAAGGCTTGACAGTAAGATCGATGGCTTCATCGATGGCCTAATTGCAACCCTGGCATTCCCCATTAGGCACCAGGGACCAGAGTGTCCTGAGGATGCAGTTCCGTACCCCTTCAGTCTTCCCAAGAGAAACGCGTAATAAGAGCAACACATTTTCTTAATCTGAAAATGTTAGTAAAGCAGGATCCATCTCCTGACCTGTTCCGTGGCTCCTCAACTCATGTCACTAGTCGAGGGAGCCTCATTTTTATTCTGCTGCACTTTGTTCTCCTGCGTATGGGGGAACATCCTTAAGTGTGTCTCGGGGGCATTTTTCAAGCTGAAATTGCTGCTTTGCACAGCTACAGGTGGAGAATTCATTTTAATAGTGTGTGTCAATCCATTACAAAATGGCAGTGTTTGCATTGTCTCTGGAGAGCGATACAGAGGAAGCTGAGCGGTTTGAGTTCCTCTGCAGTGCGTCTCTCTCATCTGTGTGCCTTTGTGGCATTCAGGGCCTGTTGTCACCCTTCGCTTCGCGCAGCGCGTCACTCTTAGCTTCACGCGTTTGAAGGCATTAAAGCTTTTAAAACATTTTACTTCAGACCGCGAGGGCCAGAAATAACAGCGGCAGATATTCCAGTTCTGTCCAGAGCTCTGATCATGGCGGCAGGGCTCGATGGGGTCGGACTGGGGAGAACCTCTCTCCGTCTCGGTTCCCTCTGCCAACGATACCCAAGGGCCAACAAAGCATGTGACAGGGTCCCGCTGTCCAGGGCAACCGGCATCCATTAATTAGCGCAAAGCAGCAGGTAATTAAGCTTTTCTTGCTGTGGGTAATTACAGAGGACGCGACAAAAGAATTGGGCGGCCGTCCAAGAGAAAGTTGCGCCCTTTGTGGTATTTCAGCTCCTTAAGAGGGTTTGATACGGTCCCCATGAAATCTGAGCATTTGCGCACACACTCGCACGCGCACGCACACACACACACACACACACACACACACACACACACATGGCAAACCTTTACAAGCTAAAAATATGTGTTTCCCAGACCCAGGCTGTACTTGAACCCTCCCTTCCCCAACCTTGTGGTTTTTGGTTGTGAAATGGATTCACGGGTTCAGTTTTTCTAGTTCTCATTTTTTCTTGCGTTTCCCAGGTTGTTGTCCCCTGTAGAGTGTAATAACCCCACGGTGTTGTGAAGAGTTTGCCATAGTTAATTGATGGCTTTTATTTACTTTTCTGACCTCTTTTCCCATTTCTACCGGACAAATGGTATTCTTCCAGAAATTTTACCTTTTGTTAAAGCCTTCTGTTTATGAAATACAACAATCATTGGATGAGATAAGGTTCAAATAGATGTAGCAAAGGGGTCTCATGTCAAGCTTTATTGGTGATGATAAGGGTTTATTTTGTGTTTGTTACATTTACACAGACAGGTTGTGGGATTACTCTGAAGCATTGCTGAGGCACACTTGGTCTGTTTTAATAAGGTCCAAGGATACACCGTTTTAGTGTTCAGTAGACTCTTTTTATCCTTGCCATTGAATCATGGTGCTTCTCCCAGCTGCCTCTGGCTCAGTCCCACTTGTCTTATTGTTCTGAGGAGGGGTGATGTCATTTGGTCAGACCTGTAACAGAAATCTACACCAATGACACCCTTTCACCCCGTGTCTCCTTGCACATATCTAGTTTACCTGTAGTTCCATTACACCCATGGACAAAGTCGCAAGAATGTTTCTATTCACAATTCACAACCTGAGAGCTGAGTCTTTACTGGACCGATTCATGTCACACAGTAAAACATTCAATGTTAATCTGATTCTGACCCTATATTTCAGTCCAGTAGGGAATGCGTGAACTCCCTCCAAGTTGATTGTACAGTGAAAGTTTTACTGCGCAGTACCTGGGTAAAATCCAACTTGTATATCTGCAATTTAAGCAGATGCCAGTACAGTATGTGAGGGAGAGATTCCTGTATGTGCTTTGATTTAGTATTCAACCTTTAACAGAGTAGTTTTATATAATTCAGTCGCACTTTAAGCCTGTCTGAATCATGAATAGATGTGCACACGGGGCATTGGCCACTTGACTTTATTGCTCTGGAAAATTAAATGTACCTCTATTTATTACCCAATATATACATAACCACACAGGACGAATCACTGTGTTAATGGTCTGGCAGTGACTGCCATTGCCCAACTGTTAGGCCTACTTCTGCAGTGGAAGAACGGGCAGCTGTGTACTCCCAGGGGCAGGGAAGGTTTAAACAGGTCAGGATTCCTTCGGTTGTTGCGTTTGTTGCTCGGAGTGGAAGGTCTGCCTGATAGACCAGCTGAAGATTAACAACATGGGAACAAAACTGTCAAAGCTCTCGAGAGGGGTGCTGCTGGGGGAACAGGACAGCAGGATTCGGCACGGACCCAGGCAGCGACATGTTGCTATTGTTTAGCAGGTATACGCTCTTATCCAATTTATACCCCTGAAAATCTATATGCATACATTCGCAAGTACATGGACCTCATTCCAAAACCATGGGCATTAATATGGAGTTGGACCCCCCATTTGCTGCTGTAACAGCCTCCACTCTTCTGGAAAGGCTTTCCAGTAGATTTTGGAACATGGCTACGGGGATTCAATTTCATTCAGCCACAAGAGCATTAGTGAGGTTTGGCACTGATGGTGGGCGTAAAGCCTGGTTCTCAGTTGGCATTCCAATTCATCCCTAAGGTGTTGGATGGGGTAGAGGTCAGGGCTCTGTGCAAGCCAGTCAAGTTCTTCCACACCAAGTTCAGCAAACCATTTCTTTATGGACCTTGCTTTATGCATGGGGGCATTGTCATGCGGAAACAGGAAAGAGCACAATTCTCTAGAATGTCATTGGATGCTGTAGCATTAAGAATTCCCTTCCCTGGAACTAAGAGGCCAAGCCCAAACCATGAAAAACAACCCCCGATAATTATTCCTCCTCCGCAAATTTTACAGTTGGCACTGTCTGGGCCAGTACAGTTGGCACTATGGATACCAAAACCAGATTTGTCCATGAGACTGTCAGCTCGTGAAGCGTGATTTGTCACTCCAGAGAACACGTTTCCACTGTTCCAGAGTTCAATGTCGGTGTGTTTTACACCACTCCAGCCGACACTTGGCATTGCTCATGGTGATCTTATGCTTGTGTGTAGCTGCTCGGCCATGGAAACCTATTTTACGAAGCTCTTGCCAAACAGTTCTTGTGCTGACATTGTTTCCCGAGGTACTTTGGAACTCTAGTGAGTGTTGCAACTGAGGACAGAGGATCTTTACACGCTACAGACTTCAGCGGTCTGGTTCTGTGAGCTTGTGTGGCCTACCACTTCACAGCTGAGATGTAGTTGCTCCTCTACGTTTCCATTTCACAATAACAGCATTTACAGTTGACTAGGGCAGCTCCAGCAGGGCAGAAATTTGACGAACTGATTTGTTGGAAAGGTGGAGTCCTATGACATTTCCACATTGAAAGTCAGTGAGCTTTTCAGTATGACCCATTCTATTGCAAACTTTTGTCCCTGGAGATTGCGTGGCTGTATGCTTGCTTTTGTGCACCTGTTCGCAATGGGTGTGGCGGAAATAGCCAAAACCACTAATTATAAGGGGTGTGCACATGCATACAGAATGTAGTGTGTATACTACTGAAGCAGTTCAGGTTTAAGTACCTTGCTCAAGGGTACAACAGTTGTGTCCCTGAAGTTTGCAAGTTTGAGGAATCCAGCTCTTTTTAGACTACACTGCCGTCAGAATGAGGCTGGAGGCAGCTCAAATGTCAGTGAGAACCAGTTCTCAACGATATGAAACGACTGGATAGCATTGGCAAGTAGGGCGAACCAACTGAGCCTTTCTCTTCCAGAGAAAAGAGTCTGGAAGAGTATCCGTGTCTCGCAGGAGAGTCATGTAGTCGCTTGCAGTTCCATTTCAGTAGTTAGCCCGTTTGAATCCCGAGGCTTTAGCATGCGTGTTGGAGAATGACATCAATGGCTGAGCCCGGACAGCGTGGGATTTGCTTTTCTCTTTCGCAGACCGCAGCGAGGTGATACACATGGCATTAAATTGTTTTTGCCGTCTGTCTTCTGGAGCCCGCGTGCAAACAGAACGCGAGTGACAAATAAGAGGAATTACGCCCCTTTTTTTTCCATTTGTCATTTGCTTGAGTCATAACAACGGCCTAGTGTTTGGCAAAGAGCTGCCAGCGTTAGCCCACGCAGCTGACCAGACAAACGCGCTGCACTTCCGGTGTTTTGGATTATTCCAATTCGTCGCGAGGCCATATTCCACGGGATCGCATAAAACAATATGGAAAAATTTTACGAGTTTCCACAACAACCCCTTGTTTGCTCTGCATTTTTCAAAGGCGCTAATTCGCCACCACATGCACACCCATGCTTACCGAGGGCGAGCGGGGTCACATGGCCGGCCGTGGCCGTGAAAGACAAACTGCAATTTCAGGATTCTCCTATCCAAGGAACAGAGTAAGAGAAAGGGGGAAGCAGGGAAAAGTGTGGAGGAGGAGAAGAAAGTGTCTGGCTGTTTTTAATGGGACAGAAATGGCACCAGTTGAAAGGATGTGAGAGGTGATAAAACTTCACGAGGAGGACGCACATGTTCCCACTGTAACTGAGCTTTGGGCCGCGCCTGAAGCACTGAGATTGAGCAGGGAGCGCTTCTCTGGTCATGCTCTTATTCTGCAGTTATGCAAGCCGCGTGCTACTTTTCTTTCTAATGGAAATTCATTCGCATTAGCCAAATCTATTAGGCTCCTCTTTCTAACAGTAATTTATTAGCATTAGCAAAATCGAATAGGCTGTTCTTTCTAATGGCCATTTACTAGCCAGATCTATTAGGCAGGCATTCTCATTGACAATTAGGTACAGTGCATTGTAGGACATACATATAAAATGAAAATGATGTAGTCTTAGTCAATATCCAGTGCATTTGCTGACCGTATTAATATCTCCTTTCTAATGTCCTGTCCTATAATTGGCTGTTCGTCCGGTGATTTCCGCAAGCTGAGCACGCAAGATGTTCAAATTCGGTTCTTATCAGTGCTTTTCAAATCCTTATACCTTTTTCTGAAACTTTTCTTGTGCTTGTGCATTAATAATTTAGTCCCACACAAAAACTGCTATGTCCTTCACCTGACATACAACTCAATAATCTGATATCCCTGCTACTGTGCTCACTCCAGAATGGTTCACCGTTCAGGGTCTTTTTGCCTATTTGCATTTAATGGTAGAAAGCCCGTGCGCAGCTGTAAATGTCTCTGTTGTTTACCGTGCAATGTAACGTCCCTGTGGGGAATGCCTGCTTAACAGGTAGTCCACCACTCATCAGTCACTGTCAGAAAAAGCTGAAAAGGTGGAGGGAGCTCAGAGGGAATTTTAGCCCACCGCTGGCTGGAGAATCCACACTGCTTGTGCAGGTGCCTCTGTGAGACAGACCTCCAGCCTGCCGACAGAGCATCAGGTGCCAGCTATAGATGCCCCTGGTGGAGGACGACGCTGCCCAGAGGAAGTAGGCAGTCCCCAGCGCTCGGGCATTATCCGCCGGCTGAGGGAAACGCAGCTTCGGAAAGCCGCGCTTCCGAATCCTGACGGAATCGCCCCGGCGAGCCGGAACGTTCGCCCCTGCTTCTGAAACTCAACCCAGTTCAATTTGTCATTTGACACTTTTCAAAACGGAATCCATAATTGTTAGTGATTTTATTGTTGTTATTTGTTTTGCTTTTTCCAAAGCCACAAAGTAAGTTGATAGCTATGCACCAGGAAACTCAATAAAGCTGTAATTATATTTCCTTTGGTCTTTATGTGATTCTAACAGAGGAGACTGGAGCTAAATTTAAAATTGCTTTGGCACGCAGCAAAAGCTATTCTTTTCTGAACAGAGAGAAAAGTCCTCAGTTTTTTTTTTCCCAAGTGGTGGTTCAAGAGGGGGTTTTTATTTTCTCATTCCCTAAAATTACAGAAACTGCGCTTTATTTTTAAGCAGCCACTCATTTTCAGTCCAGGGCTTGTATAGGTGCTGCCAAAGACCAATACGTTTTCTCGCGAGGCCAAAATATTAGAGTCAACCTCATCTCAGCTCTTGCATGTAGCCTACACCAAGCTGCACACAAGGGTGATTCTGGCACTTTAGTTTTTTTCTGCTGTCCTTTAGAGAACTGATTTGTCATACAAATGCAAAATGAAGTTGTTGGAATGGCATTTGTGTACAGAGCGAGCCTTTTTTAGGACGTTTGTGAGCAAGTTTGGGTGAGTGAGCAAGTTTGCCACAGAGGCTAACACTGCTGTTCTCCGTAACCACAGTGCAAAACATGTTGGTGATTTTTCCAGCAGTCAAACATGCTCCTCTCTCTGAAGCATTGAGCCAAAGCAGGAGAGGTCATCGCATCTTCTTTTAGGCTGACCTCACTGTAAATGGGCAAGCGTGCTTCATGACAGGTTTGTAAAGATGCTCATTATCTTTGTTGTAAGAAACTGTTACGGATAACAGCGGTCACAGGCTTCTGCTGCTCTGAGCTTGATTTCTTTTTGTGTGTGTGTGTGTGTGTGTTTGTGTGTACATTTGTGTGTGTGTGTTTGTGTATGAGTGTGTGTGTTTGTGTGTACATTTGTGTGTGTGTGTGTGTGTGCGTGCACACTTCTTTTTCTTTGCATCTGTGTGAGTATATTTTGTTCTGTGTATGTGTGCAAATGAGTATGTACTGTATTTGTGCGAGTCCTTTTCCTTTGTCTATATGCATGTGAATGCACACTGGTGTGTGTATTAAGTGTGCATGTCAGAGAGTGTCCAAGGGTTAAATATTGCATCTGGAGTCGCATCTGTCTGAGTCGTTGACTGGGCATTGGAGAGTTTATTACTTGCGTGATGTGCAAGTGAACCCTCATTTTCTCCCCGACCATTTGAGTTGGTCCTTGAACGCCAGTTGGTGCCATGGAGGGCAGCGATGGGCGGAGCCTGGGTGGAGGGGCGGGGCTTGGTGGTGAGTGATAGTATAAGTGATGACAGCTCGTCTCAGGCAGGTACAGAGCTCGGTCTTTGTCCCTTGGTAGACTCACACCTCAGCAGCATCCCTTCGCCATCGAGCGGGCCAGTCTAGTTCTGCAGTTCTGGGGTAAGTCTGGATTTCATACTGCACTGGATTTCAGATTTGCTCCTCACAAATTCAGTTAGATCTAGAGGAAAGTCATTTTGCAGAACCAACTTATTTAAAGTAAACATAATTTTCCCTTTTGTGGAAGTTTATTGTGTAAAGTTCTTTCTCATTTTTTAGTGGGAAGCTTCATTAATGCAGAGTGGTTTTTTTGTGAAGAATGCCTCATCCCCTGATCTGAGTTCTTTATTGACCGTGGTCTCTATGAAAACGTATCTGCACGTTGAAATGTTACAGCAGATTTTCCATGGCTATAGTGGTGTCCTCAGGTGCTTTGCTATAATTCACACATTTATTTCTGTGCAAATGAAAACTTTGTCCATTCTTACCTGGGTTATATGGTGTATGCATGTTCGTCCTGGTGGCTTTAGAAGTACATAAGTCTTCACTTAGGCTATTCGTACCTTGCTTTGTTTTTCCTGTTAGAATTAGTTTGAATGCTAATACACAAGTACTGAAATATTTCAAAATTAGCTTCTGTTGTGTATAATTAAGTAAGATGCCCGGTATAATTTTTATCTAAGCAGTGACTCTAAATTCTGCCATAATAAGCGCTCTGTAATTTGTGTTTATTATTTTTCAGGAACACATGTTCAGTGGCATCAGAGTATATTTTAGAGACCCACTCTCCCCCCTGGTGTTATCTTGAATATCTCCTCTCTCTTTTCTCTTGCTCTGTGATTGATACTGTGCAGGCCCACTTTGGGCAGTACATGGCAGTAATTACACTCATCAGAGCTCCGGGCTGATGCCTGTACACAAGCAGCGGGCTCAAACGGCAGGAAGTGATTATCACCTGCAGGCTGCCTTTCCGCTGCTGTCACCTCAAACGGCCTCCGGGCCCCAGTTTCGGGTTCAGGACACGCCTTGGGATCTTGTGGGTGGGGAACGAGGGATTTACCGTGGAAGTGGAGGAGAGAAAGAGAGAGGGAGGAGGAAATCGTAAGGACAGATGGAAAGGGAAGAGCGCGTGGGGTGGGGGGCAGCAGGGAGCGGGGGCTAGGCCGAGGTTTCGACATCCACACCGGAGGAAGAGGCCTTCAGGAAGTGAGAGTAGGTGTGAGGTTGGCGGGGTTGGGGGGTGTGGGGGGGCTTGTGGTAGGAATGGAGGTCTTGAAGGAGGTGTTTGTGAGGAGACACCACTCTTAGAACACTGTCGTCCCACTCAGTCTCCTCCCAAAGTGGAAGAAGGAGGTCTGAAATTCCTCAGCCCAATGTAACTGGGTCAGATAAAAGATGGCCATTATGTTAAGTCTTCTTTACTCATCTTCTGTCTTCATTTCCCTGTCATTTGGCTCCTGTTTTAGTAAGAACCAAGATTTAGTTTACTTTTAAAAACTTTATTTAGTGATTTTTAAAAACTTTTAAAATGAAATATTACCTATGTTTATTAGCAAGTCAAAAAAAAAACAGCACATTTGTGGAAAGGAGCTACAGTCATGTTGTGTGTTATGTTAAGTAAAGTAAAGAAAATGTGTCAGAATTATGTGTTGTTCCTTATGGATAAAATAAATGTTCTTTGATTTACTCCCCCCCCCCGCCCTTTTCCATTGTCACCCACCCCAGCTCCCCTAACCCACACACTTACAGACTGAAGCCACAGGAGAGTTGAAGGACAAGTGTGTGATCTTACGTAAGACCCTGTGCTCTGTTCTGTTCTGTAGTCCTCTGCCAGTGCTTAGCACCTCTCTGGGATCCATTGTGCTCTGTCCTGGCTGGGCCGTGACTGGGAACCCTCTAAAAATAGTTAATCCAATGAGCAAACAGAATACCGCAGAAACCAAGCGTCCATTTTTAGCAACCCCCGGGTATTTGTGTCATGCACCGACACTCGCAATTCGTGTATCAACGTGTGTTTATACAGCGCCGGGCTTTTTCATAAATGCTATTTACCGCCATTTGTTTTGTCCAAACTCTTAAAAACAGCTCTTTGACAGGCGTGATTCAGAGGCAGCTCTTGCTAAATGGCGCCTGGGTTATGCCAGCTAACGAAATGACGTAAGGAGCGAGTGGTTCCTGTGTGATGTGGCGAAGTAGTGGCCCCTGCCAAATTCAGTCCTGCAAGTTCATTGCTTTCTCCAGGCTTGTTAGAAATATGTGGGGCGTGTTTAAGTTTTTTCTGTCCAAGGTTTGCGTGGGACAGAAACAGTCAAAATTATTGCTTCAGTTCAAAAATATAATAAAAGAATAAAGATGACAAATAAATCAATGCCAAGTTTGTCACACTTTGACTGCGACTATGTTTAATGGGATACAAGCTATTTAAGGGTCGTCTTTGGTAATGAATTTTCTCCAGTTTTACCTTTTTGCTCCTTTTATAATTGGTCAACAGGTGAATCCTCTTCATGGCAGTGCAGTTGGATTCAGTGCCTTAGGTTCTGCACCCCTGCTGGCCACGCCCTAATCTCTCCATGTCTTCTGCCTCTTTCAGATCATATGTTCATAGAAGATTATCTTGAAGATGATGAAGAACCACCTTCACGGCTCGGCTCTTGTCTTTCTCACCGTAAGCATCCTTTTAGTCTGCTGTGCGTGCATTTGCGTGTGCGAGCGTGCACGTGCGTGTGTATGTGCATGTGCATGCTCTTTATTCAGTGAGTGAAATTTTCTGGAGCCCAGAATAAATGCTCACTTTCCATCTGCAGTGTTTAGTGTTTAACGTCGTACATTTTCTTAATTTATTAAAACATTCATGATGAGATTCATTTGGACTGAGTCATTTATACAATGAGGTCTTGAGTGCTTTGAGGGAACTTGTGTCGTAGTTGCTAGTAGTTTCCTGTGAGATAATCATTCTCATTACAACCATACTCTGTCATGCCTTAACCAAGATAAGAGCCATTTCTCTCCCCTTCTTCATGTGTTAGATTTTTAAAATAAATTTATGGATTGACTGTTTTAGACTTCTTGTAGAAAAAGCTGAGGCCCGTATGTTGGTTTGAGTGTGCCTGGGTGAGACAGACAAAACCGCACTGTCATGACTCAGCGTACAGTGCCTCGCTTTCTTATGAACTCTGGTGCTGTGATCTCACACACTGGTCTCACACACACCAGGAATGTGGAGTCATTGGTTCAGGAGTGTTGAGTTGTCAATGTCACTTCACCTCATTGGTTCAGGAGTAGTGAGTTCTCTCTTAGTTGAGCTCATTTTTCCTGTAGAGCAGATTTTTTTCTTTCTCAATCTCTCCTTACCTCTCTCTCTCTGTCTCTCTCTCTCTTTCTCACTCACTTTGTCTCTCTCTCTCCCTCTCTCCCTCCCTCTCTCTCTCTGTCTTTCTCTCTCTCTTTTCTGATTGTGGTCAGTTCTGAGCCCGTAGCGCTGAGCTGTACCTCAGACTCCAGAGAGGTTTGGTTCTGTGCCCAGGACAGGTAGAGACCTGAGCACACAGCCAGGTCTCTCATACAGTATTTTCCCAGGGTGACTTGTGTCCTGTAGCTGACGCAGGTGCAGATCAGTACAGTATGAATACAAAACACAGTTTAAATACAAATGACCGTTTTTCCAAGAGTAGATACTGTCAGTCGCATTGCCATTCAGGAGTACTGCTGCACCTGTAATTCCATCAACTGGCTCGGTGCCTGAAGAGCTGCAAGCCCAGTCCTGGGTGGGTGTGTGTGTGTGTGTGTGTGTGTGTGTTTGCGTGCGTGTGCGCTGTGCCTGCATGTGTGTGCGTGTGTGTCTGTGTCTGTGTGTGTCTGTGTCTAGTGTATTCTGTGATGCTCAGTGTATTGTGTCTGTCAATGTGTGTGTCTGTGTTCAGTGTCTGTTCTGTGATGCTCAGCCTACTACATTTGCTTTCCTCCAGTTCCTTGGCCTGCAGGAGGCGCTGGAGACGCAGTGTGGGTGGGGAAAGGTCCTGACCAGCGAGGGGTGTGTCTGCCAGCAGTGCCCAGCGGGTCAGCAGCCCAGCAGGGTGAGAAGGAACGCCTCCCAGAATTCTGCTTTTCCTTCACCCCATCTCCCTCTATCTGCCCAGAATTCTGCTGTTTCTTCATCTTCATCTTCATCTCCCTCTGTCTGCCCTTTCTCCTCTCACTCCCTCCTTGACTGTCTCCCCACTGAACTTCTAGTGTCCTCTCACTTCATCATTTCCTGTCTTTACCTCCCGCTTGTTGGGTTTACCATCTATAGCATTTCCTCTTTCTCTCATTTATCCCCTTCTTTTCTCGTTCATCATTCGGTGGAGCCACTCTTCTCTCCCTGGTCTTTTCTTTCTGTTACCACCTGCTTGAACTCTCTTCAATATAAAATGATAAAATATATGTTTTTCCAGTTCATTCCAACAATCTTTATCTTGTTTTATCATGTGTCGTCGAACCCCAACATCTCTCAGCGTGCATGTGATTGTGGTGTGTTCGTTTTCATATCCCAAAGATGCTAATCACTGCAAACTGTTATGTCACCAGGCCTGCGGGCAAGCTGAGGGCCCAGAAGTGGAGGTGAAATGCCAGGCCTGTCCGGCAGGCACGTTCTCGGGCTCCTATGACTCCGAACTGTGTAGGCCCCACACCTCCTGTCCGGCCCTCAACCGCCAGCTCTTGAGCCCGGGCACCCCTGAGAAGGAGGCTGTCTGCGGAGAATGCCTGAGCGGGTAAGGCCCCCACCGTTTACCCCCGAGACAAGCGGTGACACGCGGTTAACCTCCCCAAAGTGCATCTGCCACAGGCGAGGGGGGGGCTGAATCATTTCCCCCTCGTAATACAGCCTTTCGTCACAGGCCTTCCATTTTAAACTTTCCTCCCCTCTCTTCTCCTCCCTCACAAAACGTGACCCGTCAGGCGTCCTTGCTGTTGCCCTGAGTTTTATATTGAATATTGTTGCCAGGCGTGATCAGAAAGGGCGGGGCTGTTGCCTAGAAAGGGCGGGGCTCTTGCGTAGAAAGCTGCTTAGCGTCTTGGAATGAGCTGTGTTTACGGATGGAAACAAAGAGAGGCTAAGTCCAAAACAACAGCAGCGCCAATGCAGCGGAATCCTTAACGCGCAAGGACGCTGTGATGACGTCAAAGAGCGGATTTACACTCGGGTGGCAAATACAAAGGATAAAGGAGCCAGGTGTGTGTTTGCAGGTTCCCACAGCCCTTCAGGAGTCCTTGGAGATGTTTTCAACCAGAAGTATCATGGCGTTATGAAAAGTGGCCTTGCTCCCCACGTTAGCAAAATTAATTTCATCTTCACTAGCCATCCATCAAGGCTAGCTGTGTCAGTGTGCTAAACAGTTTGGCTTGGTGACTGCCAAGAGCGTTCTCAAGCGTGTATTTCAAAAACTGTCCAACTTGTCCAAGTTGTCAGGGGAAAAAAAAACCTTGAATTGATGGTCCTTGAAATGAACATAATGATCCTTGAAATATCTGAATAGTCATGCCATGGAAAATATAAATCTCATTTGAGTGGGACCCCTGGATTGGAGCTGGAACTGGACCACCATAAATCACAACTGCAGTGCAGAAAAAAAGCCGCCTTCTCGTGACTGTTTTGTGGCTTTTCGGGTCAACCGGCAGATTGCATTGATTAACTCTGTGTGTGTGGGAGAGCCGTGGTGGCTGTGGTCTAAAACAGAGCCTGTTTCTCCTGCAGGTTCTACCCTGCTGCGAAGGGGGAGTCTTCCAGCCAGAGCTTGTGTGCCAGACGTGAGTGTGAGGCCACAAAATGGCTCCTATTTTACTCCCACAGTCTAGAAACCAAGAGCACACAGTCAGCTCTCAGCCTAGACATGATTAAGTACCCCTGGTTCCTCATTTAAATGGGTGGAGCCCTGTAGATATCTGATGTCAGGGGGCACCTGTAACACTGAACTGGTATTTGGATGTGAAGTCAAACATTGTATACGATGTTTGATATGGCGTTGGTTAATGCTACAGATGTGTAGTAGTTCAAGGACAGTAGCAGAGACGTGTTCTCCTTTGCCTTGACCGCTCGCCCCTCTCTCCGTCTCTCCGTCTCTCTGTCTCTCGTTCTGCGGCCGTCGCGGCAGTGTCCCCGGACCCGCTGGTGCGCGTGGCACGGAACGCGGCCTCCCGGGGGCCGGCGGCGAACGGCACCAGCACGCAGGGCCCCGAGGAGAAGAGCACAGAGTACGCCGTCTTCGCCCTGGTGCCCATCTTCTGCGTCATGGGCCTCCTGGGCATCCTCATCTGCAACACCCTGAAGAAGAAGGGCTACCGCTGCTCCGCTGACAAGGAGGGCGGGGACGAGGAGGCCGCCTCGCCGCAGAAAGAGGGTGAGCCGCGGCCCCCGCCCCCTCCCGCCCCCTGCTAGCGCGCCTAGCTTTAGCGTGTGACAGGCCCCATGCGATACTTCGTAAAGGGGTTCAGACCGTGCTGGAGAGAATGCTGGATTTTTCATGGAGACTCAACTGATTTATTATTTATTTGCTGGGCAACCCGTTCTCCAGCTTGACATTTCCCAGTTATGCAAGCAGCGGCTTCATTAGCTTAGCCCTCTTGGGATACCAGTCCTACACCTTCTCACGTCCTTATGTTCATTAACAGTGGCGCTGCACAACACTCCCATCTCCACAGGGCTGCAGAAATAGGAGGCGGCCCCTTGAGGGGGTGTATGGGATAGGAGACAGGGCGGAGGGGAGGGGAGGGGAAAGCTCCGGGCTCGGGTTACAGACGTGTGTCTCGGTGGCTTTGTCACACGGCCGGCCTGCTCTTCTCAGGTGCAGGCTGAGGCCCACGGGCCACGGCAAAGCCAGGACCCACGGCGGCTGCCGCGCTGCATAAAACACAACACGCCTTCCCGCCATCAGCCCCGGTCTGCTCCTACGCGCTTCTGCTCTGTTCTCTCAGGTCAACTTCTCCCAGAACGCATGCCACACACCCAAGCCCGTGTCTTCAAGGTAGAGCTAGACACCGTTTCGGTTGTGGGGGGTGAGAGGGTAAAATGGTTAGACTCAGGCCATTCTAAATGTGTTTAAATGGCGATTCACATAGATGGGTGTTCCCGTGTTCAGACCGGCTAATTCACTCTGTGCTGAGCTGTGAACTGAAAAGTTCAGTCGAGAAAGACCTGTTCTTAGCCGTGCCACGTCATGATGGCTTCCACCAGCCATTTTTCCTTTTCAATAAGGACAAAACCTGTAAACGCTGTTTCTAGCATACAAGAGGATTAAATAAATAAAAGGACTATAACATTAACTGGAAGAATAGACATCATATTTCTGCACATAGTCCACTTGTACAACATACATTTGCTGTAACGACAATGAGTCTAGTTAACTGGAACTATATAGGGTTTGGAAATGGGGACTTTCACCAACTGTTGTTCCAGGCAATAGGCCAACACACTCAGTCTTCGATGAATGACTGCGCACAGCATTCCTGTTGATTTACCTTACACCCACAAGATGCCTGTTTTTGTTTCGATACAGATATAACAATGGATGTATATGACGAGTCCCATTGGCATGTCAGATTAATGGCCTTCCTCATAATTTACTGCAGTCTCACTAAAGGTGTGTTACTACAGTTACCTCAGGGCATTTCACATCGCTCATGAGCCAAACCGGCAGTCTGCTCCAATGCCAGTCACGTATTTAAATAAACTGAGAAATGTCCATCCACCCATCCATTATCTAGCCTATACCCACTTATCCTGGCAGGGTCGCTGGGCTTTTTCTAGAAACTGATGATATTAGTGATATTTGGTGTGCTGTAAAATCAAGGAAGTGTTAAAATAGCTTTTAAACTGGGGCGTATGTGGTGCTTCAAATGTGGCCCATATGCAAAGGTGTATGTTTGCCTAGATGTCAGGCTCTACATTTAGTCTGAGGCCTGCAGTATGTTTGGGGTTGGGCCATGTGTGCTGATGCCTGTTCATCTGTACGTGAGCTTATTAGAGCTGGAGCCTTTGAGCCGTGCTTGCGGGACGCTAGTTCTGTTTTCGTTCCGTCCTTGTCTTGCGTTTCCAGCCTGCCCCTGTCTCGAGTGACTGTTTGTTGTGGAACCGTTCTCCAGTGCCAGCTCCCCCAGAACAGGACACTCCAGGCAGCTCGGCTTTCCAAAATCAATTATTCAGTCAAGTCGCATCACGTCTTTGGCCTGCTCCGTGTTTCCATCTCCGGGTGACATGCGCGCAGACCTGGACGTTCTATCTGTCGGCAGTGCTTGGTTCAGAAATCCCTACCCTGCCATGGATACACTTAAAGGGGCCTGATGGGGTCTGTGGTGGAGCTTGATGGGTTCTGTGATGGAGCTTGATGGGTTCTGTGATGGAGCTTGATGGGCTCTGTGATGGGACCTAATGACGTCCTGGGAAGCATGTCCAGCCAAAGCACTGGTTTTTTGTGCAGTGATTCAAAATTGGTTTTAAATAAAATTATTTATGTTTTTGACGTAATATGCATGCCTCGCATGATGTTTGACAGTTGCGGTGAGGATAGGCTGTGTGTTCACTGACGTATGGAGCTTTCTTCACTTCCTGTGATCCTCTCTCTTGCATCATGGGTAGGAGTGTCTCACGTGAACACAGAGCTAGAGGAGTTGTGGAGAGAATGAGCTGTCAAGGCCCAGAATAGCCTGTTCCAAATGAATATGACCTTAACTATTTTTGTCTTCTATTGGTAGGCTATAACTGTGGGCTTTTGGACAGATCCTTCTGGTCCATGCATCATATTGAGTGCGTTGTCATCTAGAATTTGAGTGCTTAATATTTGTTAGGGAAACCTGGCAGAGGCTTGAACACATACCCTGCCAAGAGCGGCTTTGCTTAGGAAATAACTCCATTATTATAATGTTATTGTTATGTGATCTTATGTGATGCGAAAGTTGTTAAAGATCTTGTCTGTGGTGTGGTCTGGATTGGTCTGTTGTGGGTCTTGGTTGGGGCTTGGCCTGCTGAGCATGGACTGGGTTTGGCCTAGGTTTGCTTTGAGTTTGGTCTGGGTCTGGCCTTGTTTGTGAGGAGGATATGCTGCAGAGGAACACTGATACAGAGGAACACTGCAGTTAAACTGAATAAATGTGAGAGAGAGACGGGAGAGAGAAAAAAGGGGGAAAGGGAGAGGGACAGAGGCAGGAAAAGAAAGAGAAGGACAGATGATGATATTCATTTTAGTAGTACTATCTATAATAAAAGTATAATCCCCATTATTAGTTTGCCTGACATGCATTGTGCTATTAATATTATATAAGCACTTTGGCAATACAGGACTTTGTGTTTATCATGATGATAAGGGTGATTTGCATTAGAATTTTCTTGGGATTTGTGTTGAATTGGAATATTCTGGGGAGAGGGGAGGAGGGGTAGGGGCCCTGCCCATACCGCAGGCCCTGTTCACAGCCTGTATTTCACTGTTAGCCACTCCCACTCCCCCAGAGGCGGGGCCAGCCCGAGCCCCCTTCCACCCTGGAGACGCTGTCAGAAATGTGGACATCTATCCAAACTGCCTCAAATAACAATACAGCCTCCCGCTGACATTCGCTGCACGGCCTGTGCTCCGGTCCAGTCCTGCACTGACGCTGGTTGGGTGGTTCAGCGGGACGGGGGTGGATAGATCACACTCTTCCCTGCGTCACTGGTTCCCTCAAAAAAGCTGGCGAGAGGCCTTCCCCTAAAGCTGGCTTGTGTAACTGCTCTTCTGTGTTCACCCGACACTGTGCTGTACAGGGCCCTGGCAGGTGGTGGTGTGTGTGGGCCAGCGGGACCCGGTTCGGGCCGGCTGGCGGGGGCTGGTGGGGGGAGTGCCCAGGCCTGTCTCAGAAACACCTTGCTGCTGAGATCCGGTCTCCAGAGAACCCGAGGGAGCCTGAGAGACGGAGCTGTTGCTGCGTCCCATAGCGGTGTAATGCGATTGTGAAATGGCGGGTGGCTATGCTAGCGGTCCTCTGCACTGGCGGTAGGTAGATGGCCGTGCTGTAGCTGCGGAGGCGACAGGGTTGTGCTCCATCGCTTTGAAACTCAGGAAAGCTTTGAAGTGTGAGCGCTGGCCAGTTCAGGTGACTGTTCCTGACAACCCATTTATATATATAGCGTGTGTGTGTGTGTGTGTGTGTGTGTGTGTATGCGTGTTTGAGGGAGAGAATGAGAGAGATATAATGATTAAGAGAAACAAAAGTTTTTGGATAACAATTCAGAATACAAAGTGAGCACTTTGGGGAGGGGAGGGGGAGGGGCCAGCTAAAGGCCTGAATAGAAGCTCCAGCTGACTGAGCTGTTCTGCTGCTCCCATCTGCTGTCCTCTGGAACTGTGGGAAGGGCCTGGTTGCCATGGAGACCTTGTTCTCGTACACCAGGTCCTCCAGGTCTGGCTCTGAATAGACTGACAGAACATGTTCACAGAGCTACTGCTGCTTCTCAGATTGAGCTAGCATTGTCCTCTGAATTAGAAACGCATGGGGAATGTATGACTTCCAGGGGTTTATCATCATAGTGTTTTCTGAGTGGCCACAACGAACTAAAACTTTTTAAACTTAATGAATTCCAACATGCTTTTTGAAAAGATAATCAAGATGATGATTTTAGGTTCCTGTTGGGACTAGTGTTAAAGGATGGTAAAGAACTTCACCTGGGGAAATTTAGTTCATACTATTTAAGTTGAGTACCTAATGAGACATCCCAGTATTGATGATTGATATTTAATGTGGCTTTTCACCCAAGCACTCATTGTGTTGAAGGTACAGGCACAAGACGGCGTTGATGTTCTTCATCTGAAAGCCATTAGCACTCTTCTAAAAGCTGTATCCTCCTGAGACCTGTCAGAAAAATCTTAAGTAGCCTATTTAAAAAACTTTTTTGACATAATTCAAGTGTCTTGGACGACAAAACACGTAGCACTATGAATATTTTCTTGGATGTAATTTATTTTATATTCATGTAATGTCTCTTGTAGCCTAGGTTTTAGCACAGTAGAATACATGGTTCTTGAAGTTAAGAAGACTTGAGACTCATGTCCCTTACAGGGGACAAAAATGAATTTTCGGGTCTTAGGACGATGTATGGTGGACAGTGGATGGACACTAGGCTGTCCCAAAAAGTTCTGAGCAACACTATGCCATTCACGTTACAGCAATATGATGACGTTCTTGCAGCTTTCTCGAGCCTGTTCTTCTGTGTCTGGCAGGTAATACTGGTCCGTTCACTGTGGATGACCCCAATGAAGACACCATTGGCGTGCTGGTGCGCCTCATCACCGAGAAGAAAGGTACACCCAACCTCCTGCACCACCCATTTCTTCACAATACCATAAAAAAACCCCGGAACAGTGTCTCGAAAGCAGACTGTGGCTTCTGCAAGCCTTAAAATTCCTTTTTACATTGTGCCTATTCAGATTTTTTTGTAAATCGCGCTCAGGAAAGATTGTTTTCCATGCGTCATATCGCCATTAACTTTCCAGGAAACACTTTTTGTATTGCATCACCTTCAGCAAGTTTTGAAAATACTTTGTCACTGAGCAGTGAAATATTGGCAGTACACATCTGATGATGCAGGCTTTCTATTCATGTATCCAATGCAAAAATGCAAAATGGAGGAGGTTTTTTCAGTGTGAGTGAGCTAGTTGAGCAAGTGTGTGTGTGTAATGAGTGAGTGTATGTGTGTGAGTGTGTTTATGGATGTGTAAGTGTGCCTGTGCCTGTGAGTGTGTTTATATGTGTGTGAATGTGAGCGTGTGTGTGTTTATGCCTGTGTGTGTACATGTGTGTGTGTCTGCTCTGTGTGTTTTATACACTTGGTTGTAAAGTGTGTGTTCTTTGTTTCAGAGAATGCCGCAGCTCTGGAGCAGCTTCTCCTGGATTATGAGAATAAGCAGATATCCATCAGCAAAGCGCCGTCCATCAAGTGAGAATCTTTCACTACGCACATTATCCACAGTCACACAACCTGCCTCCAGGGTCCTTTACCGTCAACAACTCCATCACATAACGCTTTAGTCCTCATGGACGCCTGAGAAATATGGATATGGATGCCAAATAGGTGGACTATTCCAGCCCTAACAATGTTGCCATTGACCCAGTAAATTACTAATTAAATTTAAATCAGACATTCATTTTTTGTTTGGTGCCTTACAACTTTCTCTGTCCTCAAGCACCCCCAAGCACCGACCCCTTTTACAGACAGAGCAGCACCCCTAGTTCCTGCGTCCATGAAGGTTACTGAAAAGATTCCTGGTAAAGTGACTTATATAAGTTTGACAGTATTCACTGTGGTGAAACACAGATGTGATTACTACTTCTTCAAACTCTTTGTCACTGAGACCAGTGACTCCTTGCAATGACGTCATTGGCAGGAGGGAGGGCTGACCCCCTGATAACCAATCAGACTAACTGAATAGTCACCACGGTAGCCAAGCGGAACCACAGACTAGTGGTCCTTGCTACAGACAGCAGTGGAAACTTCACCCGTACTGCGTCACAGTAAAAATGGCGTCAGTTACGCGCGGGTCAGGCGGGGCTTGGCGTCCTCGGCGGTCAGGCCGACGCCCGCGTGTATAACACCCGGCCGGTGCAGCTGCACTTCCTGCCCGTCACAACACGGTGCCTCCTGAAGGACGTCCAAGGTCGGCCGGTGAGCGCGCCAGCGCGTGATTAAGGCGGTATTCACAGCCTGTCAGGCTGGGAGTCAACAGGAATGCACACATTCCTGTCCAGTGAGCTGCTGATGTACAGCCCTGCTCTACTGGCAGCTGTCCCGCACTTCCAGAAACTGGCTCTGATGAACCAGTTTAACGCTCGTGTGTACCAATGTCCACTGGATGGTGCCGTTAATTAAATTGTTTGGAAAATCGATTCTGCCACAGAACATTTTGGCCCCGTCAGTGTTTCTGAAACACTGAAAACAGCGAATCCCAAAGCATATTAAGTTCTATAAGAATGAAAGGCGGGTAAAAAAAAAAAAAATAAGGTGAGAAAATGCCCGGTGTGGAACTGTAATATTTGAGAAAAGTAGAGTGTGGGCCTGGATTTCTTTTAATTCTGGTCATTTCCAAGTCTGACTCATCAGCGTTTTGCAGTGCATATTCAAGGGATGGAACAGAGTCTCAGCTCTACTGAAATGGTGGAGTGTCGTTGCTGTAGCGCATTGCTGTGACAGTGCTAAAAATAAACTGGTCTGCTGTTCATATTTTGCATTCCATGGTGTGTGAGCCTATTTGTGTGTGGTACCTCTCGTGATCCCGCCCCTTCGCACCCCTCACCTAAACCCCCCCACACCCCAACTCTGTGGAAAGTCTGTTGAAAACCTGCAGTGTCAGAGCACTTGCATAATGGCCTGCCCATTGTCTCTTTGTGTGGGACAGAAAAGAGCCAGAATTGACCCCCGGATGAAAAATAACCGGCCCTAAAACATTTCTAGAACTGAACCAGCGTGTTCAGCACAGAGCACGTTCAGCACAGAGCGCGTTCAGCACGAGCATGGAGCTTCACCCCAGCTGGAATTCTAACCCAGGACACCTTTGATTTGAGCGAGTTAGCACTGCCACACACCACTCACTTAAGGTGCCCTGGGTTCGAATCCCAGCTGAGGTGAAGCTCCATGCCTTGAGTGCATTGCTGTGGGCTTGAATTCCTGCAAAATGAAGTGTTTAAACAGATGTGCTGTTAGAGGCATGATGGATTCATCAGTGGGTGGGGTGCGGGTGGGGTGTACTCTGTAGCACATTAATACAACAGTTGTCTAGCTGAAGCTGCCAAGGTTGTGTTCTGGTTGTGTACACTCGTGGGTCAAACGTGTGCCTCTTCGGTCCTGGGTCACCTGACACTCCTGCCCCCTGCCTCTCCTCCCGCAGGTTCCCGGTCCTGCCCCATCTGCCCCATCAGTTCCGCTCCCTGCCCCGTCTCTGCCCCCACCAGCACCACCTCCACACCATCAATGGGCTGGCCCCCAAGGCGGGCCACTGCTGCTCCCGCTGCAGCCAGAAGAAGTGGCCCGAGCTCCTGCATCTGCCCGTCGACACGCGGAAGACCACCGCCCCCAGCACCAAGGCCCCCCTGCCCGGAGAGGTCACCATCCTGTCTGTGGGAAGGTCAGAAACGGCTCCCTTCTCCCCTGTACAACGGGTCACAGCTCTGAGCGTGTGCAGAGTGATGTCACCCTCGTTTGGTCCCACCCCTTTTGTAGAGAACTGAAGACGTACTGGTTCCCTGTACTGTCTGTAAGGGCTGTGAACCTGGAGTCACCACCCACATGCATGACTTTCAGCCATAATTGCAACACTGACAAGCCCTTAAATAATAATACTTTATCCGATAATTCGCCTCCTTTAGGCTGTTTTATATCAGAAATGTCTGTGTACGCCATGAGGACTAAATGTCCTGTATTCACATCCCAGAACTTTCATTCAGTTGGATCTGTTCTCACAGCACCAGCACTCTCCTTTTCTGTGGTGTTGTATGAAAAATGTTTCCTTCAGGAAAGGGTCATTTTTTCACTGGTTATTTCATGACTGACAGGTGAAGTCACTGGGTTTTTAAATGTTGATGGTGTGGACACATCATCTTGTGTTCGGGGCATGGAATCGGTGCCTTTCATACCTCTGATGGTGGCTCTAAGTGTCAATCATACCTCTGATCGATGGACAGGTTCCAGGTGGCCCAGATTCCAGAGGCGTCCACATCCCTGGAGCTGACCCCGCCAGAGTCCAGCGACACCGACTCGGTGGACACCTCCCACGCGGAGGCGGCGGACGAGCAGTCTCTCCTGGGGATCTCCTCCATCTCCTCCTCCTGCGGGTGGACCAAGAGCAAGCAGGAGGTGAGCGTCACGTCCGCTACGTCCCAGACAAACAATCGCAGCAGGAACTGAGGCAGCCCCAGGCTGTGGGCCTTTCCTGTTCCTCTGACTGGAAACTGTGTGAAGTGTGCATGAGGAAGTTCCTGAGCCTGAGATTTCTCTACTGCTGGTCATGTACCAGTTACATTAAAACTGAGTGACTCAATTCTTCATTGACACACAGTGTATAGGCTTGAATATTGTCTCTCAAGCACACACACACACACACACGCACACAGTAGTGGTATTATTCTTGGTGCTGGCCTAAAGGTAGTTTGAGTGTTAACCTCTGCCACATACTGAAGCAGTTTATGCTGAAAAGCTTTTCAATTATTTCAGGACCGAAAGTTTGTCATAAGGCTTGGAGAAACCAACCTGGTCATCTGAAAGGTAACTGTCATTATGGGAATTCATTGGTGGTGGTTGGTGCTGGTGCTGGGTAGCTTAGTAAATGTAATCAAGGAGCTTAGCTATACAATACTGTAGTTTCTTTTTTTTTAATTTTTTTAAAAAACTAGAATCCTACTTAAAATAGTCTTGAAATATTCATATAAGAATATGTACCTGCCAAAATATTACTGTTGATTAATATTTTTGTATGTGCAAGAGTACATACCTAATTATTATTATTATTATTATTGTTATAAATATACTAATAATTAGTCGCCCTGTTCAACATGGTTTTATGGCCCCTCCATATATTCAGGAATTACTCTGAATGAGCGGAGCTGTTTTTGTTTTTCTATTTCTTGGGGGACTACCAGGAAGCACCCACTGTGTGTACACTCCGATTAATCAAGGCTTTCCACCAATCTGAAGACTGCTGAGACTCAATGAAATATTAATGACCTCTCACACTGCTTTTATTTGCAGCACTGTATAGTTTTTAAATGGATACATTCAAATAGATACATCTTGGACAAGAATGATATTGGATTATGCAGTGTGGTTGTAGTTTTGTGTACAGCACTGCAGTTGTAGATTTGTGTACTGCACTGCAGTTGTAGTTGTGTGTACAGCACTGCAGTTGTAGTTGTGTGTACAGCACTGCAGTTGTAGTTTTGTGTACAGCACTGCAGTTGTAGGTTTGTGTACAGCACTGTAGTTGTAGATTTGTGTACAGCACTGCAGTTGTAGATTTGTGTACAGCACTGCAGTTGTAGTTTTGTGTACAGTACTGCAGTTGTAGATTTGCGTACAGCACTGCAGTTGGAGTTCTGTGTACAGCACTGCAGTCGTGGTTTTGTGTACAGCACAGCTCTAGGCCTCCATTGCAGAGAGCCCCAGATCATGGCTGTAGACTGCTGCACCTTGTGTCTAGTGCAACACATTCTTACGTGTCAGTCAAAAGAGCTGCAGTGTGGTTGCATAAGCAAGGACGAGCCTATTATCTCCTCTCTGCACTCATACACTCCTCTCCTGCTTTCTTTATCTCTCTGTATATCTTCATTCCCTCGCACCAACAGGACAAAGGAACTATGCCAACAAAAGCCTCATACGCACACACACACACACACACACAGGTGATAAATATGTCAGGAAAGGGTTGACTTTACTCCCATCCAGGAGTAATTCTGTACAGGAGCAGTTCGTTCCTGTACCCCATTGTATTTTCACAGACCAGAACTTTTGCTCTCAGCACTTCTGTCGTCCTGGAAACCCTTCCAAAATGGAGGCATAATTTAGGGGTTTCATTAAAAATGCCGAATACCCTCTCTGACACTGGTTCGTTTATCAGGGTGTAATGGGGGAGGGTGGGTGTGTGGCCAATGGGTGCTGACTCTGAGGAAAATGGCTCCCTTTTTGAGGGATTTCAGTGTCACACCGCACCCATTTTCTCAGAAATTCACCGTTTCCTTTGTTCTTTTTTCCTTCCTTCCTGTTCTTTTTCACTTCCCTTCTGCTTCCCAAGGCCTTGTGTTAGAGGGCATGTTTGCATAAGTACTTCTAAAGAGAACAGTTTCAGTATATTACTCTTTGCATTCAATGGAGCCCATGAAAATCACTCCTCACTGTAATGATAAAAGGCACTACTTCCATTTGAAAGCCTATTTCAAATGCTAGGCTCAGAATCCTAATTTGGCAGTGACCTTTTCTCCTCTGATCACCGCTCCTGGGCAATCTGTTGCAGTTCGGTGCTCTGGCCACAGAAGGTACTTTTCAACCCTGAAACGAGCCCATTTCAGACAGGCACTTATAAGGCAACTGTGTCACACAGACCACAGTCCACTAAAAAAGTGCCTTAATAGGTTTACTCAAAATTAGGAAAATTCTAATTTGCATCTCCTCGTTACCTTCAGACCTGGCGGATGGCAACATGGGGCTTTTATGCGCGAGCACACCCTACAGCTGGCGGTCTTGCCACTTTTTTAGGGTAGTTTAGCACCGTCTAATGAGATATTAATCCCCTGGGTTGGCTTCAGAAGAACCTACTGCCCTGGGGATGTTTCCAGCACAAAATGGTCGCCTGAAAGGGGGTGACTCCGCCTCCTCCCCTGCCAATCACATCTGAGTAATTCGCACCTTTCTGTTTGGCACTCACCGTCCTTTCTCTCTCTCCCCCCCACAGGTCAACAGCTAATCGGGGAAAGAAGGCATGCTGGGAGATGACAGTCTCACTGGGCAGTGTGGGCGAGCGATGCGGGTGAAGAGCGTCCGGAGAGCGGACCCCCAAAAGTCACAGGCCTAGAACCCTGGGGGAGGGGTTCCCCTGGCTGCACCCTGCAGTCTGTTAATTGCATATTTATTACACTATAATTATCATAATAATGAGCAATGAGCTTCTATTTCAGAAGCTGAGACAAGAAAATAAAAAAGCAATATTACCTGCTTTGTTAGTGCTTCCAAATCACAGTAGTCAGGGCTTTGGCCTGTGGTAGTGAACTCTAAACTACTGTAGGAGAAAAAAGATCACTACAGACAGGAAACCCTGCATGCCAGCCAGCTCTCCCTAGTATTACAGAAACAGATCTGAGACCTTTGTCTTTCAATCATGGTTTTTTTTTTTTTTTTTTTTTTTAATGAAGTTTTAGCCACTTGACCTTTTTTGAATTCCGATCATGACCAGCAAAGTAGTGGACCTATACACAATGTGGAATGTAATTTAATACTGGTTATAATACAGTTTGTGTTGAGGAAACATTTGTTATACAGGTTTCTTTTCATTTGAACAAACTGAGATCGACCGAGACCTATTAGGATATATCGTCATTTCATTTTCCTTTCTTCACACAGCATAGAATGGCTTTCAGGTGAAAACAGTACTTTTTATTTTCATCATCTCTCTTAAACGCACAAGCTGTACTGTAATGTACTGTACATATGTTCAGAGGGTGTTGAAGACCAGCTCCACTTTTTATTGAAACTGTACTGTATCGGGGGGGGGGGGGAAATACAGGGTGTTTGTGCTTGGCATTAGTTTGCTGTGTCCCAGTGTTTCCAACCAGGTTGTTTTGGGTATAGGATGATGGCATGCTGTTGCTTGGCCTGGGACTTCCTCTTTCCATGTGTATTCATCTCAGACTTTGATGTCACTTCCTGTCCTGTGGTGCCACAAAGTTGCCAGGCAGTTACTCAACTCAAGCACAGCCATCAAAGCACATGATTTCATATTTGTAAACCTCCCAAAGTTGTGTTGTATTGTAGGCTGCTGACTTGTACAAGAAAAGGCATATCCCAGAAATTCGTAAATAAAAATATTTATTTTAAAGATCACTTGCGTGGCTTAAATGCAGTGTGCTGTTAAAGCAGCATAACAGTAGTTTATCATACTTTATCCCCCACGCAATATGGCTATAGTATTAACTAGGAATTATTGGTTGATGGCTTGACCCTTTCATGTAAACAAGTCATTAGGGTATTCCTCTGTCTGAGAGAGACTGGGGTCTTTGGGCACAGTGGGTTGTTAAACATTTCTACTGGACAAAAAATTAATTCAGAAGTTCCAAACATTAATGCTACACACATCTTTGAGGTCCCCACTAATGCATCCAGCCATGCGTGGGTGTAGTTACGAGTGTACCACAGAGGACTCTGTGGGCAGTTTAATGGCATTATCTTGCTTCTGTCTGACCCATCACAGCCCTCTGTTGCAGTGTTGTTCTTGTGGCTTAGGGTTTATGCATCTGAGCCTACCTCCATTCTAGCTGGCAAAGTGTAGGTTTTGACCCAAGCACAGTACTGTACAGTTTGTGCAGATCTTAATGATAAACTGTCAGCACAGGAATAGCTGTATCTTAGCCCTGCTCGAGGTCGTCACATATGTAGGAAAACCGAGGCTAGCTTTAAAACCAGGAGAGGAAACTTAAGTTTCTCTGCTCGGTTGTCAACGCACACGTACGAACTTACCGACACCCAACTGATGTCAGTTCCACTTCGGAGCACTTAAGATCCATCATTTTCTGGTACTTGGAGATATGTTTACTTGATACACTCTTACCTAAAACTGAGTGTGAAAATCACATTGTCATATGATTTACTATTATTATAGTAGTATCTCCAGTAGTTTTGGCTTAACTAGTAATTATATCTGACTGTTTATGTCTCATTCCCAACACTGAAACACATTTGTTTTTTTAGTATTTTGTTTCCTTCCTTATTACTTGTAGCAGAAAGGCGTCAGACATTGCCACTTCATTGTGGCATCACTATTTTGTTATGATGGTTTACATTAACATTTTACATAGTGTGTCATTTTTGTATTTTGTATGTTTGCAATTCAGTTATGGAAGATTATCAATTTGATCCTATTTATTGGTTGGACATTCCCATGCGTTTTCTCTCATTTCTTTTAAATGTTATTAATTGAAGTGTTGTGACAAAAATGAACTCAACTCTCCAACCTTATAGGTTCTTATTTATTATATTCCATTTCAGTGATATTTGTACTCTTTAAATAAAGGAGCAATTTATTTTAATTTGTCTCGATTTATTTCTTGCACCCTTAAAGGAATTTAGATCTGCCTCTTTTTCGCACTTTTTAATAGATTAGCAAATATACAGGTAGAAGTTTCGTCTGTTCCTTGATACTGAGACAAGCAGACTAGGATTCTAGCCAGAGATATACTGTATTTGACCACGTCACTACAAAAGAGCCCTTTTGTGATGTACCAAACCTGTCCAGCAAACTTCTATGGTCTATCATAGGAATGTCCAGGACAGTGTACATAGACATTATGTGCACATTCAATATTATTTCGTGACATTAAGTAACGCTGGGCACAGAAAACTGATATAAAACGTGTTCAGTTTTGCATGTGTACAGGCCTGTAGCACCTCCTCTTCGTAATTAAAAGTGGTTCTCCAAATATTGTTCCGAACGTATTTAAAAAGTAAATATACGTAATATATACATTTTGTTGAATAACAATGAATATTTATCCAACAAAAATGTCAGATCCCATACTGACTCCCAGCTCCCCACCGTAAACGTTCACAAGTGCCAGTACTCAAGGGCAAAGTGACCTCATGAAGAACCCTTTTCAAGTCCTGGTGCTACAGCAGATAATCTCGGCAATCAAGACATGACTGCCCTCTAGTGAGATACTTACCACACCACAGCGGTTCGATTGTAGCCAGGTATTGTACTTCGATTTTTATTTTCTACTTTGCCTTCGTGTAATACTTGTTCCACGCCGTTGTGTCGTTTGTTTGGTGCATTATAACTACTGTGAAGCTAATATCTTGTTCACCTCAACGGCAAGTGCTGTGAAAGCAATCCTTGAAGTTTTCGCAAACCATTAATTAACAGACACAGTTAAAGTGAGTTGAGCTAAAGCTTTCTAACTTAAGAATATAGTGAACTGGCGTCAATGTCAATGCCTGGCGCAAACCATCAACCTGGGCGAGTAACCTACATGGAGATTAGTGACTGAAGGGGTGCGTGCGTGCGAAAGCAGAAAAATGACGGACAATACGAGCTGACGTGTGACGCTCAGAGAAAAACACATAAGGACAACAGGGTCACAGAAGTCGTTTAAAAGTTCAGTTTCGATGGTGTCGATGGCTTGAAGAGAAGGGCTTTATTTATTTCCCCCAGAAGAAATAAATTATTTGAACATTGTTTCTTACACAATTCAGTAGGTGTAGCTTTCCAAATACCAAACAATGCAATAGAAATAGGCATTATGTATCCACGACTTAATTTGTAAAGTAGTATTTGTATTTCAAAGTGTGTGAAGTAAGCCTACGTTATTATATTGTTCACTTTAATATTTCTGTAGTTTAATATTATTTTATGATAAAATGTATTCTTATTGTTGACGAGTTCACGACTAACCATAAGAACCAGAATTACCACTGATTTCATTTTAATGAGTTATACAATTTCTCTGGTATTTGGAAAAATGCAGTAACCACCTCCCTGACTGATTTCAGATTTCAAGTACTGCATTTATGCTTTTAAAGAGGGTGGAAGACATCAGTCGATAAGTAAGCAAGCGAACATAAAAATTGTTTATCACGTTAAAATGCTCTAACAAAAATGTAAGAAATAAATTCAAGATGGGTAACTTCCAAAAGTCTAATGTAAAAAAGAATACCCAAAACATTAGAACAAATCACTCACAAAGCATTAAGAATGCCAGCTGATCACATCACAAGCTAACATCCACATACCTACAAAAGATAAACGTTCTATTACTCATAATACTAATAACATAGCTTTGATATTTTTAAACCAGAGAAAATAAAAACATTCTATATGAAATACCAAGTATTATCTATTTCCTTCTGTATTCTGTAAAATGTTATGAAGACATCAACATTGTGTCCTAGTATTTATGACATCTATAGGCTCATTAGACATCCTTAGACCTCTGGGACTCTTTCTAACATTGTGCATATTTATATATTCATTTACAGAGGTGAATGCATATACTCCAAATTGAGATTAATTATCTTCCTCGGTAATACAAAAAGCACAATCAACCCCAGGAATTGGTCCGTTTAGGCATTAATGACAGTGATTCCAAGATTTGTGAGAGAAAGAAGCATTGATCACGTGATGATCAAATGTGTATCCAATCATGACTGTGAGAATGAATATCACAGACAACAGAATTGCATTGTTTGAACAATTTCTCATTCCAATTTTTTGCAGTCTAATATTACACATATGAATGGGAGCTTCTGTTGTTCATTTGAGGGGGCTGACAGAAGATGACATTAAGATATTTTCAGTTTAAAGTCAACCTATTTCACCAGTTAAAAGAGCATTCTGTTCCTTTTCACACACAACAGAGAAACTGATATAAATGTCTCACCCACAGATATTTCCATTTAAAAGGGCATTCAACACAAAACAGGCTGCCAGACTCAAAATGTTTTCTGTTGTGAAATGAATATTTGTTTCCCTGAACAATATTTCTGAGCAGATTATTTATTCATGCCATCCTTTTTACTTCCCACATGTAAATTCCAAAAGTGAGGAACCAGTTTGAGCTTGCAGTGGATGAGTTGGCATTGCAGGAACTGGCATGTGTTGAAATGTTTCATTTTCTGTTAGCGATATTTGTACTACTCGTATATAGCCCTATCGATCAAGGGTATGCAACCTTACACACCAGCTCAACCAGCTGAGCGGCCTGCACTCCCTGTCATCCAGGTGAATGGTTCTTGCTTGTACCAACCACAGAGTTTATCCACCCTCGCTACCCAGTGGTGGAACAAACTCCTCCTTCATCTATGAACCACTCGATCATTGCCCATCTTCCGCCATGGTCTGAAGACACATCTCTTCAGACTGTACCTGGAGTAACTATCACTACTCTGCAGGGCACTCCCAATCTAGGATCGTTCTTATCACTTATCACATGATTCCTTCTAATTTGTTCCTGTAGCTCTTCATGCTACACTTGTATCTCCATCCAGCACTTATACTGCACTTGTATTGTTATCTTGATGTTGTAGCACATCATCATTTTTCCTAGTTTGACTTACCATAACTTTATGACCTAGCCTATGCCTACTGTGTTCATGGCTATGGATTACTGTTACATACTGAGTATTGTACCTTATTGGACCTGTGTTTTGTTGTTGTTCCAATGATCTTCGGTATGCACTTGTACATTACTTTGGATAAAAGCATCTGCCAAATAATGTAATGGAATGCCAGCTTTCTGATCAGCCCAGGGGTATCCTGCCCATTGGAACCCATGCTTCCTGGGCAATGCTACGCCAGCCCAGCCGCTCAACACAGACAATGCTGGCATGGTCAGGAATAGATTCTCGACCATGATTTACTGTGGTGGTAAATTTCATCATTTTATATCCCTCTGCAGGCTGGTTGTCTCTCTTTCCATCTAAATACAAATGAACACTGACACATTTTATATGGAACAGAGAGCATAGACCACTGACATAACATCTTTTGCCAGGCTCTGACTGCCAGCATTCACCTCCACCAGATACTGGCTGTATTCTACTGAAGTCAGCAGTGATCTTGTGTGTTCCTCCCATAGCTTGTGAACTATTAATCATGGTGGCTTTTGAATGCTTGCTAGGGTGTTAGTTTGACTTCTCCCCAACTAATTCTACATCATTATCTGATCTCCTCCTAAGTTCATGTCCTTTGTCTTTGTGGACAGTCACAGGCACCCATATGAGAACTCATAAGTTATCACTGTTGATAAAGTACAATTTACAGCACAGTCCTTTCGCCTCTTTGCTGTCTGTAAGTCTGTCATGTTGTAACTTCTTGTTCTTCCTCATTGTAGCACTTGCCATGGTTCCAACACTACGGCAAGCCCTCAGGTCCTTAAGGTGAGGGTCCAGGAGTTCCATCATCTCTCCTCCCATCAAAGCTGGGTGGTGGAAGACTTCAAAGTGCTTTTACGAATCTGTTTGGTCTTTCTGGCGACGGTGAGGTTTCTGCGGAAGCCCTGCCCAGACAGGAAGTAGAGGATGGGGTCCAGGCAGCTGTTGGCACTGGCCAGCGGGCGGGTGACCTTGTAGGCCATGCTGGACGCCTCCAGGAGGTCGCAGCTGATCTTTTCATCCAGGTAGCGGAAGCTGTAGTACAGACTGCGCGTCAGGTGGAAGGGCAGGAAGCAGAGCATGAAGGCAGCCAGGACGATGACGATCATCTTCACCGACTTCTGCTTGGAGCGCAGTGAGTTGGCCCCGCCCGCACTGGGCTCCAGAAGCTTCCGCACCATCAGCCCGTAGCACACCATCACCACCATGAAGGGCACACAGAAGAAGAGCACCGAGATGACCGAGCTGTAGACCAGGAAGTCGTCGAAGAGCTCCGCGCTGGTGGTGTCGTAGCACGTCTTCTCCTCGCCTGACTCCTGCGTGCGCGAGAAGTAGAGGATGGGCGCCTGGAAGCCCAGCACCGCCACCCAGACGCCGACGGACACCAGCCGGGCCCAGCGAGCGCTGGCCCACCGCAGTGAGCGCATGGGGTAGCAGACTCCCAGGAAGCGGTGAAGGCTGATGCAGGAGAGGAAGAGGATGCTGCCGTACAGGTTGGCGTAGAACAGGAAGCGGATGAGCTTGCAGAAGGGCTCGCTGAAAGGCCAGTCGTTCTCGTCAGCGTAGTAGTAGATGAGAAAGGGCAGGGTCAGGATGTAGAGGGTGTCGCAGACCGTCAGGTTGAACATGTAAATGGTGCTGGACTTCCAGCGCTTGGTCCTGAAGAGGATGACGTACATGGCCAGGACGTTGAGCACCAGCCCCACCAGGAACACCAGGCCATAGCTGACCGGCAGGAGGATGTACTTGAAGTCCTCATCGAAGGGGCAGCGATAGGGACTGCTCTCGTTCGCCTCTCTGGTGTTATTCAGGGTGGCCATCTTGAATCTCCCAGCCCTGAGGACACAAAGAAATATATTGTTGTTGTTTTTTTTCAACAGCAAAGAGGTTCTAATTCTTTAAGTCATTAATCAACAAGCAGAGGAAACCTGCTGCACTTTGGTGTCAACCGATGCCATTTCCTCACAAATCGTTGTTGCTGCTTTGATTCTTGACACAGACCATGGGCGGAGACCTTTTAATTATCTCCTCCAGGTGGTTTGCACATGCAGGGACAGAATGTACAGAAATTTTAATTGCACTTCCCATCGGTGCGTGCTTTTATATCAGTGGGAGAATGACGCAGCGTTTCAGCCGTCTGTGTGTGGGCTTTGAGGTGGTCATGCTCTGTATACCAGTGCATTTTTCTCTGGTGATGCTAAGGCATTCTGTGTAGAAATTTGAAATCCCTCAGATGAGCAACACTCCATGAGGTTGTAACTTTCGCTCAATGGACATAATGTCATTACCCTTTGTTCTGTGAGAATCGTCAAAGAATCAGAAAGAAATGCACGGCGGGGTCTCCATCTTCAGCTGAGCCTGTCTGCGTAGCTTTTTTTGGAAACTGGTCATTTCCCGGGAAATTATTTTTCCATGAGTTTTTATCGTGGAAACTATAAAAACACAGACCCTCGGAAACCTACGAATGACCCCACGCAGGGGAGTGAAAGTGAGGAAGCATGCTCGCTCTTCATGGAAATGTTTTTTCCAAACCTCAGGCAAGGCTGTGCATTACAGCGAAACGGCTGTTTTGGTCATTTCTGCCGTGCTAACCACCTTTTACAGGAGACTAAAAAGAGGAACACGGCCCCAGGCAAAAGCACACACTGAAAATAAAACCTGAAAAAAGTAATTATTAGGAAGAAAAACACGTTTGCCTCTGTTCTGCTGATCTCGGATTGGAAACTTTAAAAGCAGAGAACAACCAAGTCCTAATTCAACACTCCCTTTGGGTTTTTGTTTCATATCAGCTTATCAAAGTATTTCTGTAATTTATTGTTACTCACTCTGTATTGTTGGTATGTTAATGCACCATTCCCACATTGAGAGAAACAGTTCTTCCTCAGTAGTGTGCATCCATGCTTCTGTAACACCTAGCTTTTCAACACATAAGCAGTAGGCGTAGTTGCTCTCATTGGCAAGTCACAGCCTGCAAGCAGACTTGAATTCCCTGTCACGCACTTAGACAGCTTTGAGTCAAACGCTGAGGAGGGGACTGAAGATCCCATCTCGTCAAAGCTGAATGAAAAAAGGCTTCTGTGGTGGATCAGAGACGAGACAAGTGTTTGGTTTTAAGTATTTACAGTGTAAGGCAGCTTTCAATGATCCAATCAAATCGAATCAATTTTATTTGATGTTTTTTTTTTTAGTTTTTTTTTTTTTTTTTACAGAGAACTGTAACAAAGACTCTTTACAGAGTTACAGAAGGACAAAAAGAGCAACAACCAGGCCTGAATCCCCAGTAGCAGGAACATGAGCCATTCACTTTGTGTGTGTTTGGTGTTCATCACCCTGGGAGGTGCGGGTTCATTTTCAAATTCATGCTAAATGTTTTCTAAAACAGGGCATATGCATGGCCTGCCTTAGTTGTCTGTCCTTAATTGTGTATAGTAAGAGTTCATTCTTTAGTTCTGCATTTGCACAGGTAAGTTGGAAAATGTTGAAAGTAATGAACAACAGTACATTTTGAAGTAATGAAAAAGTCAAGGGTGTGGAAAGTTATTAGTCGAAGTAATAGAAAAACTGCCAAGGTTTTGGATTGAATAGCCCCTTAGTTTCAAGTTTCAATTAGGTACATTTTATTAATTACTATTGTGAGACAAAGCACCAGCAATACTTCCTTTAGAATTAACTCAATGTTGAAACTGCAGCAAGATACACAGATATTAATTATGCTGTCATGAGTTTTTTTTTGGTTCATTTCTACACCCTTAAATTACTAGCTTAAACTATTTTAGTACAATTAATCCTTAGAAGCATGTGGTATTATGATATCATTGGCAATCACCAGAACTGTGGCATATTGTATAGATATGACCTCGTTCAGATAATTGGGTTTTTGTGTGACTTGAAGCAGAGGCTGTGGTTTGTGATGTATGAATAATGAAAGTGCTTTCCCAGAAATATGCGAGGAATTCCACTGCCTCTATCACACATCATAAAGCAGTTTGAGTCTGACAAACAGGCTCTTCTAATCTCCTTAACAGGATGTATGACATTCTCTTCTGCTGGGCTGTCCACAACTACTGTCAAAAATAAGAGCAATAACAATAATCATCCTCATTGCCATCCTCATAATATTATATGTGACTGACAGAGCCAAATGGCATGCATCGGAGCTGGGATTTCCAAACTGTTTATTCTCTTTAAACGATTACCATATGGCTGTGGACCCCCTTTATTCTTTGTGCAGTACCAACCACAAACTACAATGCAGTGACTATTTATCACATTAGCTCATGGAATCATGTCTAGATCCTGATGTCGCTATATCTCAGACCTCTATCAAACATTTACCTATTTAGAAGCAATACAATGACAATGATCACAAACTTACCAAGGATATGTTAACCAGGCATGATTTATTCAATCTGAAAGTTTAAAATATGTGCTTAATGGAAAATGTACATATATACAATACATTATTAAGAGGGAAAATATTTTTAAACACTCTCTGACTCTTTCTCTGTTCCTTTGGAATCACTGGGATCCCAATTAGAGACCCCCTTCACTGAACACCGCAATGCATTTTTACAGTGCATAATGCAATTTGATCCACAAACCCAAGGGCTATCATCACCCAATACTTACACACAGACCCATGTGCTTACCCCTAGCATTCTTAGTGGGCTCTGGAACAAAGCCTGGGCCAATTCCTGCAAAAAAGTCAAGACTGACTTACCTGCAAAGTTGCACAATGAAGACAGAAAAACAAACTGACTGAGTGGAGTCTCTAAAGGAACTTTGACTTGAGAAAGGCAGCCATTTTCCTTTCCTTTGGGTTTCTGAGTTTGGTGAGAAGTGAAACTCTTTGTTTAATGTCTTACTGGCTGCGTAAACAGTCAAGCATTAATGATTACATCTCTGGCCACTTTGCCATCAGTGACTGAATTAACTCTGACTTCCAATGACCCACCTGGTTGAATGAATGAGCAACTTCAGGTTATGGGGGTGAGAGGAGGGATCACATTTTCATGCTGCCACTGACATCACTCACAAATGAGTTCATGACAAAACATAATGTAATCCATGTGTGTGTGTATAATATATGGTGAATTTCAGAATTTGAGGGTTTCAAGAAAGGATTGTTATGGCTTCATAGAGCTTTTGGGCCGATTGCATATACAGTAATTTATGCAGAATGTATTGCCACAAACTCCTAAAGTCTTTTAATAATGTGTATGGAGAATGATATTGGACCCTGGAAGAACTTGTAAAACCAGACACCCAACAATTTTGTGCTATTAAAATAGAGAATTTGGGTATCTTCTTTTGCATTCATTTTTACACAGTTCATGAATAAAATTAGAAATCGCCTGTATATATTGCTGGTTGGGCAGATGTTGTTCTGACAAAAATAACAAGAACAAGAAAAAAGAAAAATAGTGTCTGAAAAAATAGTAATTTGCCCTCTGACAATTACTTTCAGTTGCAGCATATGAAATAGTTATGTACTCTTAATTAACCGTTTTTTTCAGTATTATGGAACAGAAAAGGGACTATTATTTAAAATTCTGATATTTTGAGTGCAACATTTTAATAAACCATAACAACTACAAAAACAACAATAACAATAACATTGATATTATTTTTATAATTGTCATATTATTATTATTATTATTATTATCGTTAACTTCATCGTGACTATTATCACTGGTAATATCACTTTTATAAATCGTCTGTGCTGGTGTCTTCTCGTTTGAAACAGGAAAGGAAATTGTTCCACAATGAGGAAAAAAACATGCCCCGCAGGACAATAAGGGTGGAAAATCTATATCTCTGGGATTGACTGTCTTGCTGCTGTGTTGCTTGGTTGTGATCGATTGTCTCCATATCGGCTGCAGTTCCTTGTTGCTGTGCAAGTCTGGAGACGCAGCAGTGAACAAAAATGTTTATGAAAAAGGGGGAAGGTGTTCCACCTTTCACCACAGGGCGGCGCCTTACACCTGTGTTGCAAGCGTCGTTTTCTGCTGTCCTCAACAAAATTCCCTTGAATTTTCCTAAGCATTTCCTCGGGGTGTCGCCATTGAGCTGGTTTTCAACCGGAAACCCCGCTGAATTTCCATTGCAATTTCGCCTATTATTTTGTCTTTGCTTGGCTCAGCTCTGCAGTATTCAGTAGGAGTCCGAGTGTGGAGTTGGTTTATCATGGCCGCCTGACCGAGTCCAAATCACATCGTACTCTTTTTCCTCTTTCCCTCTGGCTTTTTCTCAATTGAGGGATCGCGAAACTCTAAAACCCTGCAGATTTTTTCATATTTAATTTTACTTCTTAAAGGATTTACCATTCATGTCAATGCTCAAATATGCAGCCTCCACCAAGAAAGGTAAGTTTTTTTTTCTTTCCCCCTTTATCGCCCCAGTTAGTCGAAATTACACCAATCACTATAATGTAGACTGTTTTATTTTGGAGAGCAAAAGATTACCATGTGTCTTATTTGATGATCCCCATGCAGCGTTGGGATGCATGTTTTGGAGCTGTGTCTGGTTTGTGGAAAGGGATTGTTGGCTTTCTGGCTGGCTGGGGACGTTGAAATAATTGCAAACATTACTGGAATGTATTTTCAGCCAGCCTGCATACCCAGCTTAACGTTGCCCTGAGCTTCACCGAACGATAATTAAATTGTAGCGGAACTGAACTTAACGGCGATGAAGTTAAATGTTCTATTCCAAATGTAGCGAGCAAGCGGACAGATGAAGTGGTGTTTTGTATCTCAGGCTATGGTTCTCTGTGGGCGCTGCGATTGGTGTTCCTTGTATTTGCAGAGATCCATTTTTGTTGACATCTTTTGAACATTTTTGTGGACGTCGCTGACCTGTAGAAAGAATCATAGCTGGCTAGCAAGCCAGGCTAACTTAAAAAAAAAAAACCCATAATGGCTATATGGCAGTCTTTTCCAACTATTTCCCCCAAATTAAACGAGATACTATCTCAATACGGAGTCAGAGGCATTTTGTAAGCAATTGAAAACCACGACTGTAGCTGTACATTTCAGCATCTCTTCGGTAGGCTACGTGCACAAAGTGAAATACGTGTTTAAATGATTTCATATTGTTTCCCCTGAAGTAACTGCGTTTTTCCTCGAATTACAGTACATGCTACTAATATATGTTTATTTGCACCTATCCACAAAATATCCATTTGTAGAGAAATCATTTTGGGGAAAAATTGTTTGCTGTTTATTCAGCGGTAAAGACATTTGGCTAGACGCCAGTGGTTTCATTATGATGGAGACGAAGTGCATGTACATTATCACATGTGACAGTCGATAGTATTAGCTTTTTAAAAATGTTGATGCAAATTGCAGATCGAGCGATTTGTGTGATTATTACTCTTATCTAGATTAGTGTTGTGCAGTTAATTTTAGTCCCTTGGACGATTTTCCCACGCTCAAATTTAAAATAATAACGGTCTCTTTCTGAATAAATCAGGAAAATGCGATCATTAATTTCTGTACTATTTCAGTCTTTTGTTTGAACAGTCCAGTGTGACGCGAATTGTCCTGTCAGTTGTATGTTGCTTATGTTTTAGACTGTGCACGGAGATTACTGTATTGATTTATTATGCAGGATGTAGATATCAGGTTCCGTGTAACCTCTCTGAATGAAAGGTTTAAACAGATTTTTTTTCCTGTAAACCGAACAGCGCTTACCGTAGGTATTGCCATTGAGGTATATAAAACCCTGATTACTTTTATGCCACTTCCTTCTGAGATAAATACGGTTTCATTTATAGAGCAATACTGTCGACCCAATACACGGGGAACTACAATAGTCTGCTAGTACATCTACATCCTGTTTATGTGATACGGGTATTATGCTTTTTGTTGTCTTTGGTTTTTGTGGGATATTTTTATATTGGGTGAAGGCGTGGAGAATCTGAGTATTTTAGATTATGCTAATTTATGTCTTCTTAAGACGTAGCCAACCAAAGAAAAAGCAACTTTTTTCAGCATGGTTCTCCGTTAATTACAGCTTGCTTTCTGCAAACAAGCTTGTCAAGTCATAGTTGTAACATAGATAGTCCTTATGTTTCAGACTACTCTCAATCGTTCCTGTGGAGAATAGCATGGCGTGCCTGCCCTCCAACAGCTATTACGGCGACACGAGGATAAGGATTCTCAGGGCCGCAGAAAAAAATAATGACAGAGGCAGTGGGCTTAACCCAGACGGTCATGGGATCAAATCCCTCATTGTCCGTTTTGCCAGAGTGCACCACCTGACTGGGCCTTGTAAATTGGGTGGAAGCGTCCAGTGCAAAAAAAAAAAAAAAAAAAGTGTTTTTCAGAGTAAACTCTAAAAAGTAAAGCAATGATCAGCAAATGAATATTTAAAATGACATTTTGCCTGTAGCACCACGTGAGCTTTTTGCCATACAGTTGAGATCATTATTGAAGTAATAACATCAGAACAATAGTTCAGAAAGTCCTTACAGAGAATCAGTATATGCCAAAATTATTGGTCAGTTGCTCATCCTGCCACCACCCATCCATCACTTTCAACACCCCCCCCCCCCCCCCCAAAAAAAAAAGAAGTGCTGTCCCTAAGTTGGCCCTGTGCCAGGGAAAGTGACCGGTGGCAGCTTGAGTGCGGTCGGTCTCAGAGGAAGAGGTGAGCCGCGAGCGGAGCGTTCGCTGGGCTGCTGCTGAGAGCCACAGACGCCCCGGGGCCAGGAAATGGGCCCTGTTCAGATCAGCCCGGGAGATAGGCCTTCACTCGGCTTGTCTGATCAAACCGGACCCCGCCAGCTTCTCCCTGTCAGCCCCTCCAGCTGAAAATACGGTTTGTGTGGACGTGGAGGTTTTTGGGCAGTTTGTGGGTTTTTTCATGTGTAGGCCCCCCCCCCCCCCCGCCCCCCCTTGCAAGTCCCAGCAGTTTCGGTCAGATGGATGATGGATAAAATCTGGGCGAATATATTTTATTTTTAATCGGCTGATAAAGTGGGTGTGTCAGGGCAGAGTGTTATCTTCAAAGTCGGAAGGCATGAAAGTGGCCTTCATGTCATCCCTCTCTGGAATGTGTGTGTGCGCGTGTGTGCGCGTGTGTGTGCGTGTGTGTGCGTGTAGGGTTAACAGTGGTCTCTGAGTAACATGGCTGATGTCCGTTGTGTTGCAATTGTAGGTAAAAGTAACCCAGGAGCTGAAGAACACTCACGCTGAGCAGATGACCAGACTCCACATCAAGCACCAGACAGAATGTGACTTACTGGAAGACATGAGGTAAACGGCCGTGTTGTGAGAGGCTGAGAGGGACCAGAGGAGCAGGAATGGCGGGGGAGGGCGGAAATATCCGCCTCTATTGGAAGAACATCCAGATTAGAGAACTGTGGGATGTGACGAAGGCATTTCCTCTGGACTTCCTGCTGGCGTCCCAGGCGCTCCCCCAGACAGCTGGAAGCTGCCGCTGGAACAAACGCAGCGCAAATATTTGTCCTCCTCTGCGCCGCTCTTTCACTACGAGAGCGTGAGATGCGTTCGGCGGCAGATCCCGCGCATTCCGCGGCCTGGTGTCTTTGCGAGGCCGTGTGCTGTTAGGGGCAGCGGTGTTTGGTGGGGACTGGAGGGGTGATTGTGTGTGTGTGTGTGTGTGTGCGCGCGCGTGTTTGGAGATGTGAGCTGCAGTGAGAGAGAAATGTAAAAGACCATCCCTTAAAAGGATTTCCCATCAAAACCCCTGTGCTGCTGTGAGCTGTCGAACGCAGAGAGTCTAGCTTTTCTGGTACGGTACCTCAAGACCCACCAAAGAAAGAACCCCCCCCACCCTAACCCCCATCCCCCCCCACGCGCTTCGCGTGATCGCTCCTCCACTTCACACTCTGCGTCGGCTGTTTATTTAAAGCAGGTATTTTCTCACTCGTTCTTGTGCGTGCCTCTGTGGGCTGAGCCGGCACAGAACAGAGAGCCATTCCCTGTGGAACGGGCGTCAGCGCTGTTTGTTTTAATACGCCTCGTGAGCTGCGTTGCTATGATAACTGTCCATCTCGCCTGCCTGCTCGCTGAACTCACTAACGCAGGACAGACAGAGTTCAAGGCTTAACCCTTCAGATACCGGTCAAATTTTCCCAATTGGCAACAGTTTCTGAAGATTTAAAAAAAATGTATTTTTTCAACCGGGCCTGAGAATAAAATTCTGCGGTTTCATATGATTGTACATTTCCAGTGCTCTGTGTATACTCTGGACCCCAGTCTGGTGCAGAGCACTGATAGTAAACTCCTGGTGCTCCCTGTGGCCCCTACACCCCCACTTTAAAGGCCACCCAGGGCTGTTCTCTGCAACTGATGTCACTGATTTAACCTGACTTACTTGCATATCACAGTGAGGCTTGAACCAAATGTAGCATCTTTTATCTTTAGCGGTGTAACTCGAGTCAGGTCAGCCCCCGCATGGGCACTTCTGTCGGTGTGCCAGGGCTGTGTGGCACGTGCCCCTCACCTCCTGCGGTCCCAATCAGGGCTTCTGCCGCCCGTCCTTTTCCCAACCTGCCGCCATGACGCCGGCCCCGTACCCGTCCTCTCCGCTACGGAGGGGCTGTTTCTGACAGGAGCGAGGGATGGAGAGAGAGAGACAGAGAGACTAAGGGCGAGGGAGGAGCTGAAAGAGGGCAGAGAGAGACAGGCAGAAGAAGGAAGCGTAGGCAGTATTTTCAGCAGCTCAGTAGCATAAGGCATATTGGTGAGGATGGCCTGTCTCTCTCTTACAGTGTTTTACTACCAGCATGGGGCTGTTCCTTTCTTTGGCAGAGACGGCCCAGCAGCTTAGAGCTCATTGGTCATTATTTTGCTGAACAGATATAGTGCAGTATAATGTTCTTTTATGAGCCTATATCTAATTGTGTTTTCCTATAAAGGGTTGTTTAATAATGATGGCTTACATGTCTTATATACTTGGATTATATGGCCTCTTGTGTATTGTGCATTTAAGTGCGTTTAATGGTCTTTGAAGTGAGCAGTGTAAATATGGCCATGTTGTTACCCTGCTGCCAGTGCGAACGAACCTGTTAGCGTCTTGCTTTCCACATATGTAGCGTGCAAATCCACAGAGCCGCTCCTTAGTCATTAACCTTAACGTATCTCCGGCCTTTATTTAATTAGCAGGGGTGTCAGCCAGCTGGGGCTGCCTCCACCCAAGGGAGCCCTCCGTCAGGCTCTGATGTTTTCCAAAAAGCCTCGGCTGCCTCGCTCTTCAAAAACAGCATCGAAGAGACGTCGCCCTCACACGCTCTTCAGCACGCTTTTGGCAGAAGTGTTGCGGTTTTGGCATCTACGCTGACCCCACCTGTTGCGGCCCCCCCCCCACCCCCCAGTCTTGGTCATAGTCAACACTCGGGTCCAAAACTTAGCGGGGAGTCCTGTTGGCAGCAGCGGCGAGGGCGGGAAGGGCGCAGTTACCTCAGCTGCAGTAGCGCCCTTAGCGCGCAGCCAGGGGACTTGGCACCTGCGTCCATTTCGGCTCCGTCAGAGAAACTGTGCAAACAACTGAGCAGACAGGCAGGAGAGATCCGCGCGCGTGTCGCTTACACTACGGGCAGAGAGGAGGGAAAGAGCCAGAGACCAGGACCAAACAAAAACAATCGCGCCGTGTTTACACTGTTGTTGTGGCAGTACTTCGTGTTTGCGTAGAAGTTGGATTCTAGAATCTGTTGTCTGTGGTTTGCCAGCACCTTGTAAAATGTGCTCTCGTGCCCATTCATGCAAAAGCACTAAGACAGGGTGTTCTTGTCACGCTTGGGAAATGCACTCTGCTGGGGCAGAGGGTCGGTAGGTCAGGGAAGGGTCGAGCTGGAGTTCACCTCCCCTTAACGGCCTACGCTTTGCCAAGACTGGGGAGAGGGATTGGGGCTCACCATGTCTGTGGTCCTAACGAACCTGTGGATCCCTTATCGCTGTCCCACAAAAGCCCCAATGCTGCGCATCCCTTATTCCTGTCCTGTCCTGTCCCTGTCGGGGTCGAGGCGATTCAGGTCGCGTCGCTTCCCAGCCACAGCGGGGCGTGTAAGAGGTGCTCTCGTCATGAGGGATGCACCCCGCCGTCTCGTAGGCTGCACTGGGACGGCACTTCTGTATTCGTTCAGGACTGTGCTGCGGTGGCTGTTCGGGTCCCTGCTACAGTGGCTGTCTGGAGGTTTTTCTTTGTGGCATTTGGATGACTGGTGTCTGGGGCTGTCTAACCTTCAGGCTTCATTGTCTGGAAGAGGATCCATAATAGTGAAGAGCTTGTTTGAGTTCTCCTGGCCAAATCCCACACTGCTGGTATACAAACACACTGTCTCAAGCATCGCTCTTTCTGTTTTGAGCCTACTGTATGGGGCTCTCTCTCTCTCTCACTCACTCACTCACTCACTCTCTCTCTCTCTCTCTCACTTACTCACTCACTCACTCACTCTCTCTCTCTCTCTCTCTCACTCACTCACTCACTCTCTCTCTCACGCACACACACACACACTCACATCACAGTAATGGAGGGATAAGTAGGGGGTAATAAACCTTTTGACTTCAGTACTTGGTGGATACAGGTAGCAGAAATAAAACCTACAACTTGCGTCACATCTTTAAGAGATGAGGTCAGCAAAGATGTTGTGTAACGTTATGCATGGCCTGGCACAGGCTCAAGTTCCTGGATGGCAGGGGGATCATGGGAAATGGCAGAAATACCAGGAGGCGTGGTGGGCTGCTGCCCGTAGGATATTAGCAATGATTTCCTGTCTGGTGTCCATGCCAACCTTTAATAATGTGGCCCCGGTAACCATTTAAAGCCCCTCTCCTTGCCTTTTATGGTGATTTTTAAGTCCTGAGTAGGTTTCCCCTCACCTGCCTGAGTAAAACTGTTGACATCATCATTCAGGAACACTGGACGAATGAGAGGGAGGGAGTGTCTGATGTCATCACGAGTGTTCTATAATTAGCCCCTATGTCTCAGATGGTGTTTCAGTGTGAAATCCCCCAAACACTCCCCTTTAGGTTTATTTAGGTTAAGTAGCACAGCTGAGGCTGACTGCCTTCCTGAGGAACTGAGTCACAGAACGCACCCAGGCCCGGTCTGGATAACAGCCCTCCCTGTCCAGACTGAGGAGCCTCTGTTCTGACCAGAGCGCCTCGTTTCCCCGAGCCCCCGAAAATACTTTCGTTTCCTCTTGTCACCGCAGGCGACGTTTTGGTCGTTCCTTCGTTGCTGGAGCGTGAGCGTTTCTTTGAAGGCGAGAGTTGACACGTGGTCGGGGTGGGGTGAGTGCAGCAGGGTTTCGGAAACGCCCTGCGCTGCTTTCCCAGCGGCTGCAGTGTGCGCAGTTTGTACCCCTGGCCTGACGACACGCTCCCCTACTCACTGCAAAGCAGTGCAGCACCTGATCCTCATCTCGCAGACCTTTAAAGCTGGTGTGTGGGTTGGAGCTTAGGTGAACATCACTGAGCACAGAAGGCCCTGAGACTATTTCACACCCTCAGTTAGACCTGGAGCCTCTGCTGTACGGGTCATGTGGGCATGGGCTGCTGCGGGTCTCGTTTGGGGATCTCCTACCTCAGCTCCTGACGCAGGAGAGAGAGGGCGAGGGAGAGGGAGAGAGACGAGCGGGAATCACTGGAAATTGTTCAGCTTTTCATAGACGGCACTCCAAGGGGAAAGATGAAAGGGGAGTTTGTTTTCCGTCCCACATCGCCAGAAAGAAAGGGGGATGAAATAAGCAAAAGCCAAACGGAAAGAAGAAAGGGACATGTTGCGAAGGGACCGTGTTGTTCTTCCAAATCTTCCCTGTGTTGTTTATTTGTGAATTTAATCGATTCCGGCGAACGTCTCCAGGCCGGGGCCTCTTGGATTCTCCCACATCTGCTGGGTGGGACCGGACCAGAATCTGCAGACACGTACATAAACTTGCAGATACACAGACAAACAGGACACAGACGTACACATGCATAAACTCACAGATACACAGACAAACAGGACGCATAACATACACGTACATAAACTCACAGATACACAGACAAACAGGACGCATAACATGCACATACATAAACTCACAGATACACTGGCAAACAGGACGCATAACATGCACATACATAAACTCACAGATACACAGACAAACAGGATGCATAACATACACGTACATAAACTCACAGATACACAGACAAACAGGACACAGACGTACACATGCATAAACTCACAGATACACAGACAAACAGGACGCATAACATACACGTACATAAACTCACAGATACACAGACAAACAGGACGCATAACATGCACATACATAAACTCACAGACACACAAACAAACAGGACGCATGGACATACACGTACATAAACTCACAGATACACAAACAAACAGAACACAGACGTACACATACATAAACTCACAGATACACAAACAAACAGGACGCATGGACATACACGTACATAAACTCACAGATACACAGACAAACAGGACACAGACGTACACATGCATATGCGCTTGCTTACGTAAGCACGCTCACGAGCAGACACACTGAAAGATGCTTTTATAGGTGTCACACTTGTGTGGGTGCACAGGGATTCATAAAAAATGGACAGGCAAACAGGCACATGCCGTCATCAGTCGTTGTCACACAAGCTCACAGACTTGTGTTACAAAGCAAAATATTTGAATTGTTTACTGGCTCACCAAATTCACACGCACACACGCACACACACGCACACACGCACACACACACTCTTCTTATCCCGTGGACCTCTCCGTGGCCTGCAGGGCTCTGAAGGTCTTTTGCACCCACTTGACCCCTGGCCAGTTGGGGCCACAGAGGTCAGGACTTAAAAGAGCAGAGGAAGCTCGCTCACTCGCTCGCCCTGCTGAACACCAGTGCCCACAGCCTGCTGTGTTCATAAGGCAATGCACACCACGCTGTGTTACGCTCGGGCTGTGCTGAATATGGAACATGCCCCCGCCAAGGCGTAACTTGGCGGGATGGCATACCTGCCATCCCAATACTATGATAAGTTCGGTGTTAATATGCAAACTATGGCACAGTCATATGGTCAGCGTTGAGTACACAGAGAGACCATTGTTGTATTTGGTGCTGGTAAGAGAAGCAGGATGGCGTGATAAGTTTAGTGTTACACAGAGTTGTGGTCTGTGTTAAGTAGGCAGATGTCGGTGTGGGGTGCAGAGAGCAGACGCTGTGTTGTGAGTGGCGGCGGGCGGCGGCGTGATGTCACGCACCCAGCGGCGCACCCACATCCCTTCCGCTCAGATAAACTCCGGGGCCGAGAGCTCACACGACATCCGGTGCTTCAGAGCGCCCCGCACGCTCGGTCCGCCTGCATTCCGCCGCTATCTCCCGCTATCTCCCGCTATCTCCCGCTATCTCCCGCTGTCTTATCGCATCTCCAGAGCGCAGGAGCGAAAACAAGCCAGAGGAATGCAGCCAGGAGCCTGGAGCTTCGTCAGAGCATCTCTGCGCATCTCTGCGCATCTCTGTGCAGCTCTGTGCATCTCTGCGCATCTCTGCGCAGCTCTGTGCATCCCTGGGCATCTCTGCGCATCTCTGCGCATCTCTGTGCAGCTCTGTGCATCTCTGCGCATCTCGGCATTCCTTCGGAAAAGAATCAGTCGATGCTGTGCAAAGAGGGAGATTCTGTGTGTGTGTGTGTCGCTGTGCTCTTGTGTTGTGATACTGCTCTGCCGCCACTCTGTGTCAGTTTGTCTGTCATGTTTGCAGGGAAAGGCTGTGGCTTCTCTTGTGGTTTTTAAGGGTTTGTCTGATGGATTCCTTTTGACAAAGATCTCTTTTATGACATCCCATAATGTGCACCTTCTTTGTTTTTTTTGTTTGTTTTGTTTTGCTTTGCTTTTGTTGTGGGGGTATTGTAAATGTAAATACACTATTTCAGCAAGCTACCTCATAGCCTATTTTGCTGCTGCAGTGCAAATTAAACAAGTTCCGAGCCAACTGATGAACAGAGAAGGATTTTGCTTCTCTACTGTGAATTAGCCCCATCTGTAAGGTATTACATACCTGGTGCAGTCTTACTAATGCACTCTAGTAGGTACACTCTACTAGGGACACTCTATCAGGGACACGTTACCAAGGACACTAAGGGGCCCTGTGGCAGGTGCAGTCCTGCTCCATTCCTCTACAGATGTGGAAGAATAGCGGTCCACATGGTTTCCATGGTGATTAGATGGAAGGTGGCCAGCAGCATCACCAGCAGCCTCCGGGCTAATTTCATTGGGAAGGAATTTGGATAAACGGCACTTAATTTTCTGGTCTGGCACCCATCCAGATAGAAGCTGCACTGCAGGCACAGAGAGTGGAAGAGGTAAGAAGTCACAGCGCTTCTGCTGGACAGATAAAACATTGCTCTGAGTTGTGAGCGAAATAGCTGGCCAATGAATTAATCCTTGAAGTGGTCCTTGAAATTAATTTCCAATGCCACCAAGGGTACTTATGAAAAATGATCCTCAATTCACATGTTGCTTTAGCTTTACATAGACCTTGAAATCATTTTTTCAGTTTTTTTCCTTAAGTTGTTACAAAATGTTTACAGTGTTTACAAAATGAGTCATTGTTTGGTTGGATGTACAAACATGGCTTTAACAAAGGTAATTTTAAAAATCAATTTGTCCAAAAAAAGGTTTTCTGAGATACTTTTTGTCTTTTAGTTCTTTTAGAACATATAATCAGAAGTAAAATGAAAAATTAAGATAACAAATGCAATTAAAGCCCACATAGTGAAATATCTCTACCTGTTTGGGACATTTGGGGATGTTTTCTGTTGTTTTTGGATGTATTTTTTTAGATTGAAATACTATTCACTTAAAGGAAATGCAGTTCACGGCAATATATTGTAAATATATTGGAATTTGGAGAACATAGTGGTAAATATATTTCACAGCAATGTATTGCACAGTGTAATATATTGCAATATTTTATAATGGCAATAATTTATATATTTGGCAGTATATTGATAATATATGTTTAAACATGTTGGAAGTTATATATAAAACACTGCTATATTTTTTGAAATCTAAAAATATTATAGCAAACCCTCCCTGATTTCCCACAGCTTCCTCTGTGTTTACTGGGGTTGTGGAAAAAACACGTATGGGTAGATGGAAACAGATGAAGATGAGATAAATTATCAGAGGATTACTGACATGCTTGCTTACCTGTGCAGCTGAAACCGTGGCAGCGTAACCTTGGCAGCAATATGCCCAGGCATGTCAGAAGATGTCTAGGGTCGATGAGTGTGAACACCCCTGAAATCCTACTATGCGTGCATATGTGCCTGCCTGCATACCAGCATGTGTGTGAGAAAGAGAAAGAGAGAGGATTTGTGTCTGTGTGTCTGTTGTTAAGAAAGGAAATGTGAACTCTAAATTTGAAAACTTCCGTGTCCCCACAAAATGGATCTGAGTGACATCACTTCCTCCCTCTCCGTTTTTCAGTGTGTTGCCTCAGCATCCTGCCCATATTTGTGCTAGTTGTGGTGAGAGTGTGGAGAGGGAGGGTGGTGTGTGGCTTGGTAAGGACTTGGTAAGCTCAGTCATCTTCACCAGCTGCCTCCAACGACACAGGCAGGTACAGACAAGTACAAGTACGGAATGGTCTGTGAATGAGCCTGACCTGTATGGCAGACAGCTGGGTAAATCAGAGGGGTATTGCTGTACAAACTGACTCACCCACTCGGTGGCTTCCATTGCTCAGGTCAAGGGCATGAAGTCACTTCCTCTTTGACCCTGCATTTGTTTCTCTCTCTCTCTCTCTCTCTCTCTCTCTCTCTCTCTCTCGCTCTTTCTCTCTGTGTCTGTGTCTGTCTGTATCTCTCTTTTCTCTCTTGTCTCTCTGTCCCCTATTGTCATGGTTATAAGGTTATCAGAGACAACTGAACATTTCACCTCACCCAGGTCCCAGGTGTTACACGGGCCTTCTTAATTTACTGTTGAACGTAACCCTCCAGGCCTGCCCCAGAACACCAGCATGCTTTTAGAGACTGCCCCCCCCCCCCCCCCCGACCTCCATTAATCTAGTTTCTGTATGAAGTTGCACACCTGACCCATGCCAGTGCACTGGACATCCACTTCACGCCAGTTCTGTCCTGCCAGTACCTAAAGAACAGCAGACTGAGGTACTTCAAGTTGCGGTTTGTCCCCTGAATAAAAAAAGAAAGTTTAATTTAGGCTCTTCCTGTTATTTTGGCAAATGTCTGGTTTGTAACACGGGGAGCTTTGTAATTATTGGGTTTCCACTGTCGTCTCCCTGCCTCCCTGCCAAGTGAGTGGATTCTTCTGCCGCAGTTTTTCTAACCCCCCCCAGGGGCTCAGGACAGCATTGGCTGTGGTTTATATGTGTGGAACTTTTCCTCTGGCTCCTCCCACCTCCACTTTCCACATAACCGCCTCCTCACAAATACCACCTGTTCTGTGGGAAAGTGTTTCACACGCGTATGCTCATGTGTGTGAATGCGCATGTGTGTGTGGGTGCATGTTTGCATATATGTGTGTGTGTGTGTGTGTGTGCGCACGTCTGCGTGTGTGTCTGTGTGTCCTGGGGTGAGATGATCGGAAGAAGAGCAGCAGCAGGGCTGCTTTGGAATCTGAGCGGGCTCGCCCTCTTGACCCTTAACCTCTGGCCTCTCGACCTTTGCTGCTGCCGCTTCCTGTGAAGAGGGTCCTGTGGGAATGCGATCGGGGGGGCTGCCAAGAAAAGCACACAGGGGAGACTCAGCCAGCCTGCATATCATTGGCCGTCTGAGCACTGTAAAATATGTGGCCCCTGGAAAGGTAACAACCTTCATTAGACGGCTTATAAAGCAAGACCCTTCCAGAAGGAAGACTCCCCTCCCCTCTCCCACAGCTGCAAATCAGCTCCATCCTATAACTGCGCTCTGCCTTCCTCTTATCTCTCAACTGTAAAAACACACTCCCTTTTTATAGGGAGGACACAGCCCTCTTTCCCTAAACTGTGTGAAACTTGTTGGTCATTACAGTGCCAGCTTTAGAGGGGTAGATGGATGCCTTCCTCCCACGCCTGTAGAAATTACAGCTCCACACTAAGGCAGACCAAAAGGGCTGAGGAGACCACATGGGGTGCCGGATCCCTTTCATTATACAGAGAAGCACACCCATGGGAATCCACTGACGGACATGGTGACTTTCATTTGTGTGGTATGAGGCCTTTTTCGCAAGGCAAGACAAACGTGAGAACGAGAACCGTCTTCGGGCGTTGGACTTGTGCAGAAAGGCATTGCGTACAAGATGGTTTGAGAAAAAGGATGTGGCAGTTTTTTTGTTTAGTTTTTTTGCGCCTCTGAGTTCCCCTTTAAAGGAAGTGATTATGGGAGGATAAGTGCACTTTGCCCGGTTACTTCTCATAAACGGTTGTTCTTCTGCCCTCTGCCTTCTTCTTTTCTGAAGGGGAAATCCTGAGGATGCAGCTGCTTCACACACCTGTGCGTCTGTGTGGCCTTTTCAGCGGCCCCCTGATGGTGTGTGTGTGTGTGTGTGTGTGAGAGAGAGAGGTAGAGAGAGACTGAGACGGAAACTCAAATGTACCATGACCAGGAAACCTCATCAAGTCATTTGTCATGTTTTAGATCCCTTTTTAGCCCATCAGTGTAATCTCCATGTTTTTTTCACTGGGGTTTGTGTGTTTTTTTTATTTTTTTATTTTACAGCATACTTTAATAGAGAATGCTGGAATGTTTCAAATGTATATCCCTGGTAAAACTGAAATTAATTTTCAATAAAACTTTTCCATATTTTTGATTTATGTTTGAAGTAACCAATGCGCGCTTTGTATGAAGTCTGGTGTTGTTTTGTAGATGTAAATGGCGAAGGATATGATCTATTTGGAGAATACTTTTCTATGTGTGAGAAAGGAGCAAATCGTATGGGTGTGACTGCATGCTTTCCACCCACAGATATAACAGGGCCCTGCTCTCTGATAAAGCTCTGTGGCGTCACAGAAATAGATTCACTAGAATTGTTCTCCTTTTAAATCGTGGTGTACGCAGTATGCAAAGTATAGTGTCGTATATCGATTTGTATCTTATCGGAGTCTTTGTGCAATTCAAGTTGAAAGAAAGGGCCTCCCTTTTTAGTCTGGGATTGATTCCAGACTGACCTGGTTTCCTGTTGATGTGATGGTCAATTGACTGTAGCTCAGCTGATGGATGGTGGATTTGCATTGGCAGAGTTTCGCTCTTCTCATCCCGCCTTACTGTCTCTCTCAGTCTGACAGGCGTCTGCACCAGCCCGTGTGGTGTATGAAACGCAGTCCCCCGGTGTGGTGGCTGCTCAGCTCAGCTAGCGGGGTGCGAAGAGGAGAGAAGTGCCCACAACTATGGAATGGGCCTACAAATTTGACTGTGCATGAAAGGCTGGAATAGGCCGTTCACTGGAAGGAAAGATACCGGGCAGGAAAGCTTTACTTCATGGCAAATGCTAAATACCGTTGACAACAACAGATTAGGCTGGTCAAATTGCAACTGTCCTTGAATGTGTATTTAAAAATGCTAGGGTTGTACATATTTTGTTCTTTTACACTTCATTAAAGTTTGCATCTGAGATATAAACAGCTTGGGGTACTACCCTGGGAAGTGTGTTTTTGGCCCCTCTTGCCAGCCTCCCTTTGAGCTGATAAGCAGAACATCTTTACAGCAAGTGGAGAAGGAATTTGTTCATGCGCTCTGTTTATGGAGACATTTTAAACCTTGAGCAGTGATATCAATACCATAAAGCACAGTAAGAACTTTCTTATTGGAACCCCTCATTATTTATTTTATTCCTGATGATTTAATTTGCTTGGTTCCCTAGACATTGCAAGAAGAACATCAAAAGCACCTTTATATTTGAAGTAGTTTTTAATCTGGTATGTAATATATCTAAACCATGTTTATGTAAGACTGGGTAGTGTCGTGCAAATCCACCTGAACTGTGACCGACATGTTAATTCCATGCCTATGTTTAGAACTACTGCAGCTGATAAGGGTGTTCTTTGACTTGTGGTTTCCCGGATATCTGTACTTGTCTCCACAGGGGCATTTGGGAGGTTAGGGTCAGCAAATTCCTCTCTTGCGTAACAGATAAACTTTATTGTGTGTGTCGACGTGCGTACACGTGTGCACACCACACGCGTGTGGGAGATATGTCCCCAGAGCCAGAACCATGAATATACATAGCCCTTCCAAAAAGCCTGTTTCCGTGTTGCCTGGAGGTGAAATCTGATGGTACGTTTGGAGACTGTTTCCCCATGATGCAACTAAGTTTCATAGATCTCCATCTGTGGCCCTTGAATTTTTCTTTGCCTTCCAAACTATCCAGCTCACTGTGTGTGACAGCAAGGTTTACAGTAGTGTTCAAAGTCCGACTTATTGACTTAATCATGGAAAGTTCACAAGTCTCCTGACTTGTGAAGGTCAAGTCAAGTCAAGTTTATTTATAAAGCACATTTAAAAACAACAGAAGTTGACCAAAGTGTTGTACAATGAAAATTAAAAAGATGCATAAAATAAATAAATAAAATAATAAGTATAAAATACAATACACAAAGACACAACACATGCCAAGCATTAGGACTCATACGCCAATGTGAAAAGGTGGCTCTTTATATGGGATTTTAAAGAGTCAATGGAGGGGGAAGACCTAATAGAGAAAGGTAGACTATTCCAGAGCCTTGGGGCAGCACTGGAGAAAGCACTGTCACCTTTAGTTTTTAACCGGGACCGAGGAACCGACAGGGGCAATTGGTCAGAGGATCTGAGAGGCCTGGAGGTGGAATAGGGGCAAAGGAGGTCAGAAATATAATGTGGTGCCAAACCATGTAGTGCTTTAAAAACAAGTAATAAAACCTTATACTCTATTCTGTATTTGACAGGCAGCCAGTGAAGAGAGGCCAATATAGGGGAGGTGTGTGTCAACAGCCCTTGTCTTGTTTCTTTTGAGAGTTCTCTGCCTTTCCCGATGACGATGGATTTTGCATGTGTGTTGCCTCATATACCCCAATGAAACAGGAGGCTATGAAAGGCCGGGGTACAGTTGCTTAAGACTGAGGCGTGTTAATAATTGTGCTGCACATCATTTGGGGCAAACAAACATTACTTGTTAAACAAATCTCTTTGCTCTGACCGCTTGTATTAGTATAAAATAACAGAATATCCCCAGTTTTTGAGCGTACCATATACCGTACCTACAGGGCACTGTGATATCTATATAGAATCACCAGAACCTGACCACCGCACGCCAGATTAGGTTTGAAGCGCTGCTCCCTGTCTTTTCACAAGGGCAGCACGGGCCCCCAGACAAATCAGAGCACGCTTGGTTTGCCGGTGTGTGTGACTCCATGTAGGCGAAATGAACTCCCTTTCACAGGAGAGCTCCTCTGTCTCCCTGCGCTTTGCCTCACAGCGAGAAAGCCAACGCGGCGTGTACTGGCAAAATGCAAACAAAACGCGCAGCAAAGTGCCAGCAATGCCCTGCCACCGCACCCCTGGAGGGCCAAGCGGCGTGTGTCATTGTGATGTCGTCGTTGCCGTGGTGAGAGCAACCACGGGCCACTGCTGGGGATCGTTTAGCTTTATAAAATTGTATTTAATTGCACTGATTTGATTAAAATAGAACTAGATCGCCTGCCGAATGAACAAAATGTGCACTTATGTTCCAGTTACCTAGTATTCTCAAACCATAGTAGCTATACGTCTGTCATATAACAAGCAAATTCTTTCAACATACTTTCTGACATGACTGAACAACTCTTGTTCAAATGTGGCCATTCCTTTTAGTAAGTTTCTTGGCGATTCTGTTTTGAGTTCTGCATAGTTAGTACTTTGTTTGGTGAGTTCCTGAAATCTGAATCCTCTCTTTCTCCTCTCTCTCCTGCAGGACGTACAGTCAGAAGAAGGCTGCCATAGAGAAGGACTGTGCACAGGTACGTGCTGTTACTCTGTCCATTGGTACAGCGCCTCGGCCTGTGTCCTCTCAGTGAGTGGTGGTGCTCTGTCCGTACCATGTGACCCAAGACAGGGACGTATTTATTATTTTTGTCTCATGGTGCGAGGGGGGACTGTGGATGAGGGTGCACTATGTAAATGACATCATCTGCTTCCTCGCTGAGCCACTCCGCTTTTAGGCTGGCAGGAATTGTGATGACCTTCTCCGAATGATGTCATCTGATTGTTTGACTCGTCAGTGCTGTCTGTTTTTAGTGACAGTTTTTTTCTCATATTCCCGGCCTTATATATTATGTACTGAGTTGCCATTGTGGAACAGTAAACCCTCTGTAATGTGCAATGCAGTAGATTAGATCACCGATCATATTCAAATCAAGAAGCTCGCATTGAGTCATCCTTGGTTGTTCTTAACTAAGATAAAGCACTTGTACAAAAGCACATTTTCGCAGACTGTTTAATTCTGTGAAGGATCTGCCTGGATCTGAACAGGATGAAGGAGTGCTGTGTTCTGTAATTGCATTTACGCTGTGCTATGAGACCGTTGACACTGCAGTGTGCTATGAGCAGTGCTAAATTTGTTGCGGATCCTGGCGGAACAGGGTCCTGACAGGGACCTCTCGGTTTTGGACTGGCTGCGTCCTGGGGAACTTTTTACGTGGATCCTACAACTCTCAATGGAGAAGGAAAATGAAAAGGAAAATAAATATTAATTAAAATGTATGTTTGTGTCCATGACATTTGGCGGCACCCCCTGGTCCACAGTTGCTTCCCAGCCCTCCACCCCCCATCACCTGCCTTAGCGCTGCTTGTGGTGGGACCTCTGAGGCTCTTGGCTCACCTCCCTCAAACAGGCACTTTTTGTTCCAGCACCTCCTGATTTACAAATGAAGCGCTGGCAAGGAGAGACACAAGCTGTAGTGTGCTGTGGAGGGGCTGAGTGTGCGTCCTGCTTTAGATGGGTGTTGAGAAAGCGGTCAATTTTGTGTACTGTGAGAGTAATGTTGAGATCTAGGTATGCCGTGAGAATATTGAGATCGCAGTGTACTGTGTGTGAGTTATTGAGATCATAGGGTGCTATGTTATTGCCACAGATGAGTTAAGATTGCGTTTCGTGTGAGGAATATTCAGCGTCAGAAAGACAGCAGGCTGGGTGACTGTCATTTTGGCTGGCTGAGTCATGGTCAGCGCTCCCTCGAGGCAGGCCTGTTTTTGGGGGCTGGGCCTCCTTCGCGGCTGTGATGAAGAGAGCGCCCACTAGCGTGTTCAGATTACACGATCAGTTTCCAGGCAGAGCGTCGTCACGTGCAGACGAAGCTTCTCATTTCATACCTGCCGGAGAATTTTATCTGCTGTCACTGATTAATTACCTGTGCACCTGCCCTCACTAATGAACAAGCTACCCCTCGTTAGGTTTCATTTGTCAGAACGCGGTAACTCCAAAAACATTTCCTCGTCAGTCATGTTTTTATCTTCTTTTTAATTGTAACAAGATAAATTTTTTTCTAAGTGTATTGGTGAATGAAGAAAGGCAGAGTGTAGCGTGGGGGCTGGGGGAGCCAGTATAAGACCCCTCTCTCTTACTGGACATTTAGACTGTTTGTGTTGTCATAGCCCCCTTTCTCTCTGGTTAATCAGGTTTTCTCCTACACGGGTAGTCTGTACCGGCCATTAAAGAAGTGACAGAGCATTAACTTACAGTTGAAGTCAGTCTAATGTGCGCACATACGCACACGCACACACGCACACGCACACACACACAAAGCTGAACTGAGATAACCTGGGAAATGCACATCTTGTTTAAGGTTAGCTGAAGTAACCTGTGGAAGGGAAAGCTGGCTCACAGTGACTCCAGGAAAATGGCCGGTGTCCGAGCCTTCCCAGCGCCAGACTAACGCCAGGGCCTGGCCCTCTGTCCCTGCCCACTTCCTGTCATTCATGCCGCTTCGTGCTATGCTCAGAAGCCATGCTGTAATGGGGTATTTTTGAATGTATTGTGTCAAACGGCAGGCTATTCATTTAAGAACTGAAAAAAGACCAGAGCGATGACGTAGGAATCCGTTCTTGTAACATTGCCAAAAGTTGTTCTAAATTAATTTGAGCCCGCTCATAATTTAAACTGATGGGAGAGATTACACTTGGGTTTGACGCTTGTGGGGAAGTGGTTGTGGTCTGTCCAAAAAACCAAAAAAACCCTGTTTTCCCTGGCAAGGCTGCCCGGCGAGGCAAAGTGCCCGCTTTGCTGTTTAAATTTATTCCTACACAGTCCCCAGCAGTGACCCATTGTGAAAGGCATGTGGGTCGCCCACAGGTTAGCCTACTACACCACTGCTACACTGCTCCAGACTTCTGGGTCTGAACGCTATGCACAGATGTCTCTCACAAGCATCTGTAAACTTGTGAGTGTGTGTCTCTGGACAGTGCCAGTGTGTTTGAGTGTCTGTGTATGCGTGAGGGGCTGCGTGCTTGCGTGTCGATGCGCACGCGCATGCATTTCTCCTGCGTGTGTATGCGCATGCGCATGCATTTATGCATTGCCCGGGCAGGAAAGCTCACCTCTTCTCAGAGTTCTGATTCCAAGCTTAAGATAACATTGTTTGAATTATTGTGGCTCTAATGGACTTTTAAACAGGTGGGGCATAGTTTCTGCTGCATTGTATGATAATGCCAAGCTGCATCAAACCAGCGTGAAAAAGAAAAGATGTGATACCCAGTCCGGGTGAGATGGGACATGGCAAACGTCGCTCTGGCGGGGAGGCAGCTGGAGTCTCATTTCCATGTGCAAATTTATTTAAAGCGCGGAGAACAGTCACTCCGTTCAGCTCTCGGAAAGCTTTTAAATCCTCCCTCTCCCTCCCCGTCCCTGTCCTTCACACGCTCGCTCGCTTGCTCTCCTTCCTTCTCTGTCCTCTTTCATTTCTGCTCTCACCGTTCTCTCAAATTCAAATGAGCTCCACTGGCTTGACAATGAAAAGGTATCACGTTTCCAGAGGGCACAAGTAATGAAAACACATCCCTGATAATTGACAGTTGTAAAAACAATAATAATGATAATCAAAAGAATAACAACAGTTTATGTGTAATGCCCTCTGTTTCCTATTTGCTATCCCTTGGGCTGTGCATGTGGTCACAAAGATGACAGTCAGCAGTGCTAGGTTTCCCTCCAGAATACTGATGATTTACTCATTTAATTGAGCAATATGTCTTAAGATCTTGGTTAAAAACAGAGTTATCTTTAATGTGAAGGAGAGTACATCTCTGTCTCTATATAACACTCAACCTACTGTTGTCTTTCTCTCTTTTTCTTGCTCTCCTCTTTACTTGCTCCCTCTCCCCATCACTTTCTTCCACCTTTCTTCTCTTTCCTTTCTCTTTGTTGCCTTCCCGTTCATTCTCTCTCTCCCTACAAGCTTTTCTCTCTCCCGCCTTCACTGTGGCAGGCTAGCCACAAGGAAACGGGCTGAACAGATCCTCTGCCCTTGGCCCACCTTGAAGTTGCTTTTGCTGACAGTTATAGTCTGTGAACGGACCTCATGCCATACACACGCAAATACACAGACACAGACACACACAGTACTTCAGCTGGTCCCAGAGAGACAGAGACATAATTATGTCACATTATGCTTGTTGGACAAACAGCTTGTTTTTAAAATATTGTCGTCGACATTTGCCATCTCATTTTGGACTCTGTGCCCATGTCAGCGATTTAGAGAAATCCTGCTTTTACCCCCCTCTTTTTCTCTTTCTCTTGCTCTCTGTTGCTCTCTCTCTCTCTCCTTCTCCCCTTCTCCCCTTCTCTCCTCCAGATGTGCAGTCAGCCCGTTGTTTGTTTAATGACAGCACTTAAGAGAAGCTGCACAATTGCACAGCCTCACTCAGTATATTTCAAGGAATAAATGGTCTACATGCCTGGTATTGTGTTGTGTCCTGCCGTTTGTGGATTGTGTTGTATTGAGGCCTAATGAGTGATGTATAATGCTGGCTCTGACTCGCGCTCTTGGCTCAGGCTGTTTGGCACACATGGCCCCCTCTGCCAGATCTGCCAAATCAAAATGTCAGATGGAACCTTAAATGAATCCATTTCCCATCTGTGGCCAACAGTTTGGTGGATTTGGGAAGCGTTGAGTGCGATGGTGTTTTGGCATCTGTTTGGTTTATTCGAGAGATGATAACCTCTGTGCCAAATATGCACAGACCAAAAAGGGTCCCAGATGCACCCCAGATAATTCTGACCTCAAAGGTTATGACCTGCCTCTCTGATGGAGCATCATATGTTTGGACTTATCAGGGTGCTGTCTCGCCCTTTGTTCCTCTCCTGTCTTCATTCTGCCTGTTTTCTCTCCTTCTCCCTTCCTCTGTTCTCCCTCACACGTGCACTTTCTCCCCCCTTGTCTTCTCATCTCTCTTCCTCCCCAGTTCTTTCTCTGTGGTCTGCACAGCTGTTTGTGATCAGGATCATATCAACTGGCCGCCAGCACAGTGTCCTCAGTCTTCCTGCGCCGCCGCGTTCATCGCATTTCACACGCTGTTTACCGTCACACCGCGGCGAGGTTTCACTGGGCGCTCTCGCTGGCACATCGCAGGAATCTGGCCCGGCTTTAATGGTGTGTCACCAGTATTGGGCCCTTGCACTGGCACAGTGGTTCTAGGAGTCGGTGGGTGTGTCCTGGCAGCGTCATATGCCCCGCCCCCCAGTTGTAAAATGTTAAGTTCCTGAAGAAAAAAACCATGGAAACGCACAGAGCTGCCTTTCTCAGCGCTGCAGACTTGTAACATTTAGTCGGCATCGTCGAGCTCGGTTTAGCTGTAGCTTCTTCAGCTGCAGAAGGCCATGTTTGTTTGGCAGCTCTCACTCTCACATCATGCCCCCCTCCCCCCATCCTGAAAGCAGAGGGGCTTGAGCGCAGTTTTGCCTTTTTGCTCGTTTTAAGATCTTTTATCTTACTTGGCACGGCCGCGCGGTCTCTCGCACATGAGCTCACTGACGGCGCAGCTGTCCACACAAATAAACATTGTTTCTAGGCGTCCCGGTGAACAGAGCCGCTCTTGTTCCCGGGGAGGGCCGCAGGCTCCGGACCCTTGCCGGGGGCCAGGGAGAGCCCTGTTTGTTCAGCCGGGGGGCCCGCGCCGGCCCTCCGGCCAGCCGTCAAAGAAGGACGGCCGTCAATCACAAAAAGCAGAGGGCGTGTCACTGCGGCCCGTCCCCCAGCCACATCACCTGTGTGAGCTTTGCCAAGGGGGCATCGGAGTGAATGAACGTGTCTTTAAAAAAACCAGAGTACACGCCTCAGAAGTTAATATTTAGCATTCTGCTGAAACATATAGGCCTATTTCAGGAATAATTTCAAGGAAAGAATTCAGATTCTCAGCATCTCATAGCCCCCTATGCATTTGAGGCACTGCTTCTCAAGAGTATTTTAGACTTTTATTTTTATGTTTTTTTGTACATTTTAATTTCTGATTAATCTTATGTTTTTTTTTTGCACTTGGTGAGTCACTTGGTGTTGGTCTTGAGGACCCCTGGCTGACTTCAGTCCTTCCTATCCTGGCAGAACTGTGCCCCTCCATTGCAGACTCCTGGTCATAGGGCACCAGTGACATAGCTAAGACCCGGCCAGCGGTGTCTTATGGCATCGGATTCAGCTTGTACTCATGACGTGGCGCTTTACTGACTGAGCCATTCAGGAGCACCCGAACACGCCGTCTCAGAATTCTCGGTGTCTTTCTGATTTTCAGTAGTGTCTTTGGTATTCAGATCCTTCCTCAGAATAGTCATGTGGCCAGACCTTTCTCTGAGAGAAGAGAACAACTCAAATGAGAAAACGCCAGTCCCATGTGTGTGTGAATTTTCCTCACCACTGTGCGCTCGCCTGTTTTTGGCTGGCCCTTCCAGGACCACGTGTGGTTTCTGTCCGTTTCCAAACTACTGGACTCTATGACCATATGGGTGACTGAGAGAAATCTCGGTTTTGCCATCATTCTCTGTCTCTCTAAGAGGTGCAGTCTGCTGGCATTGCCTGGCAGATTTCCTCTGCCCACTGTGAGTAAGGGATTTCACTCGATGAGAAGTGTTCGGTTGCTCAAGGACGCGGCTCGACCAGGACGCTGCCAAAAGGACTGACCGTTAAAGGCTTCGGATGAGTCTGGATGAAATTAAGCCCCCAATTTGCAGTAAACGCTTCCAGATTTAGAGAGGAATTGCACAAGGATGGTGTGAATTCCTCTTGGCAGCCTGTGGATCTTTTGTTGAAAAACTTTTATTTACCGAGACATTTGCTGTGTTTGACTATTCAGTGTAATCACTAAATTGCATGGACTACGTTTACATTTGTTTGACTTACATGTGTTTGACTGTTGCAAAGACATGTTCAGACATTTCTTTGTAAAGAAATTGTATTCTTTGTATGTGCATGTGTGTGTTTGCGTGCGTGTTTTGCGTGTGTGTGTGTGGGTGCGTGTGTGTATTTGTCTGTGTTTGTCTGTGTCTGTGTTTTGCGCTGTCTGGGTCAGAATTGTTTTGGTGTTTTTTTAATTGTTGTTTTTCTCCTCGGGCTCTAAGAAGGTGAAGGGTTAAAGCCCAGATAGATGGATTTGTAATTGATGGCCTGATGGTTGGAGGTGGAGGGCTGTAGATGCTGAGGGATTAAAACGGCCAGGCGTTAGCCTACGAAAATCTGTCTGGAGCCACTGGAGGATCTGCAGCCATACCAGGCGGCCCTATACCGCCCCCCCCCCCCCCCCAAAAAAAGTCTTCCAACAACCTCCCCCATGCTCTCCTGCATCGGCCCCAGGCCTGTACTGCTGCTAAAGAACAGGGGAGGAGAGAGCGGGACAGCCAAGGAAGACAGGAGGAGAGAAAGAGGGACGGAGAGCAGAAGGGGGGCAGAGAGAGATTGAATAGAAGCAGAAATCATGAAGAGAGAAAATAAGGGAAATAAAAGGGAGGCTGAGGAACAGGGAGACGTAAAAGAGAAAATTAAAGCCCAGAGAGTGATGGAATAAAGAGGAGAGCAGCAGCGCAAGATGTTCATACAGAGAAAAAGATGGAGATAATGAGGAGGCGAAGAGACTGCGGCATCACAGCTTATTGTAATTGTTCTCATCTTTATTATTACTGTTTTATTTATTTAATTGGAACCCCCCTACATTATTATTGTTATTTATTATGCTTTTATCATTATTGATGTGTCTTGGCACCTAGTGTTTGTCATGCCAATAAAGCTGATTCATAGTTAATGGCTGCTGCTGCTTTGCTAGCTACTCTCCCTTTCTCTGACTCCTACACTTGTCAGTTCACCATTTGCTGCCTGTGTAATTAGATGACTGAATCACTGCATGGGTGAGTTATGAATGTTTTCTTAACGGTGTTTATCGTGAAGCTGAAGGCCCAGGCACAGGGCTAGCCACGGAGAGAGGTGGACCCACTGTATTGACGGTTCAGCTTGAATAGCTGTGACCTCTGACCCTCTGTTTGTAGGGTAGTTAGTCTGGGCTGTCAGTGTGTTGGTATGACTTCCGGAACTACGCTGTGTGCTGGTGTAGCGTGAGACAGAGGAGGAGGAGCATTGCTCTGTGTGATTCACACGGCCTTTGAAAACGTCACAGGCTTCCAGTGCTGCAATCATGGCCCCCTGTGGCTTGTTGGTTTTTTGGGAATTGGGAGCCCATAGATGTTAGGTGTTGGCTGTAGAGTTTCTATTATCAGTCACTAAGTTGCAATTTAGCCCATTTTCTGAGGTGCAGTAGCAGTCTTTTTGTGGCTTGGGTCACTGATGTGAACGGGGACGTTGGGAAATCAAGACTAAATGCACTCAGTTTCTTTCTCAGACACCCACACAGCCGCAGACACGCTCATGCTCTCTCACTCATATTAAAACCTAGGCTATTTATTTCACACTCTTTCTCACACAAACACCGCAGAAGCACTACGTCTCTCACACTCACTCGCACGCACACATGTACGCACACACACAGGCAGACCCACATGCACACACACACACATTCACACACACACACACACGCACACACATGCACGCACATGCACATATGCACATACGTGCACACACACGCGCGCGCGCACACGCACACACACACGCACACACACACACAACCAGCTGTCTTGGCTTTGCGGTGACAGGCCCGGCCCCGCGCTCGTCCTCCATGTTTACAGGCTGAGGGAAGGAGGGCATGATTGTTTCGAGATCATGGGACAAGGTGATGATCCCGGCTTTAGCTAAAGGAGATTGGAGTGGGGGCCCCCAGAAAGCACAGCACCAGCTGTCAGAGCCGGGGCCGAGGGAACACGCCATTAATGATCACTTCTGCTGCCGCTGCCGCCGACGCTGAGCGGGGTCGCCGCGTGGGGGGGGGGGGGGGGGGGGGGGGGATTGACGGCGAGTGACCGCGCTCTTCTAAAACCCTGTGATGCGCTGCCTCTCATTAACACCCGAGTACCGCCCTCTTAAAATCCCTGTCCCGGAGCCGAAGTGAGGAGGCTTCTCTCTGGGCGGTCTGCGCGTCTGTCACTCTCAGCGGATAGCGAATGGGTGTGACCCAGAGCTGTCGATGGACGGGGTTGGCTGCGTGGGTCGAGGATGACGCTGCGCAGGTCGTGGGCCTGGTTCATTCTTACCTGGCTCTGAGTATCAGGGCTGCTGTGCTTATAGCCCTGCTGGTGACAGGGGTCATGGTTTATAAGTGCAGCCTTGCTGACACTGCCCACAAATGCTGCGTATTATATTGTATGTTTATATGTTTGCAGCCGCGTGTGTGTTTTGCATTTGCATACGTGTGTGCGCGTGTGTCCATTTTTTAAATGATATTTGTGCTTGTCTTTGCGTATGTGTTTGCTCATTGTATGTGTGTTTGTATTTCACTGTCTGTGGCTGTCTCTTGCTTGTGTATCTTCTTGTATATTTGTACACGGTGTGTGTTTGTGTGTGTGTGTGTGTGTGTGTGTGTGTGTGTCCTTGTTTCACTGACTTCCTGTCTGTATGTCTGTCTGCCTGTGCTGCTCCACCCTGCAGTAGTCTCCCTCCCTGGGAAACCCCAGAGGAACAGGCAGTCAGCGTTTGGGGCTGACGTGTGCTGCTGGGTGGGGGGTGTCCCTGACCCCGTGCTTCCGCCTTGCCGTCCCGGTGTGGAATGTGCTTGCTGTCTGTGAGTAATTACGCCTCCCACAGCGGCTGGCCTCTCGTTAGGCACCAAAGCGGGGGCGGGAACGGGAGGAGGTCTCACTGCGCTGCGGGGGGGGCCCGTCCGGGGTGAGGACGCCCCTTCCTAGGGCGAGCGAGCTCAGCCCCTTTTCACACGCACACCTGGTGATTGGTCCTGTCCCAGCCAAACCTGACAGGGTTGTCTGAGTCGGGGGTGGGCTTTAGAGTCAAAAGAAATGGGGATAGCATGGGAGATTATATTTCAGGGGTTGTCGTGTCCTAAATTTGCAGCCCTTCTCGGTACTAGCATTTTGCCTTGCTGGCCTGCATATCCTGCTGCAGGCTGCTCGGAGGAGTGTCCCGGTCTTTCAGACAGCCCTCTCTGTGGCGGCCTTAATGGACCCTGCATTGCAGGGCAGGGGGAGCATTCTGCAGGCAGGCAGGCAACCTGCAGCACTCCACCGAGAGCCCGCCGCACCGCTAAGAAAAGCATTCCCTATTATCTTATTAAGATCTTAAAGCATCGCTTGAATCGAAACCTTATTATCGCTTGAAGTAAATGACACCGAAAGTCGAAGCTTTGATGGCCGTGCCTGTGCCGTACGTCTTTTTGTAAAACCCCTTTGTTAAGAGTAATGTGTTCAGTCATTATTTGAATGGGTTGTGTGTTAGGAAGGTGATTGCGTGGAGACGGGATTGCTGGCTGGTTCTCCTTCGTCCTTGGAGACCCCGGAACGCAGAGGTTGCTACGAGGGGAGGCGGAGATGAATAAAGAGAGGCGTCCGTTTCTTTTTTTACGACGGCTGCCGAGGAAAGCTATCGGGCTCGACCGAGAGTCTCGTCTTTGTGAAACTGTAGGGTCTGGACATTCCCCCCCCCCGTCCAAACTGCAGAAGTGACTCATGCTTCTCAGATAGGCCGGTATACCAAAAAAGGGAAAGCGGCGGATTTTCCCAGCGCCCGTGCCGTGAGCTGAGCGAGCCGGGGGCCATTCCACGCGTGACTTCACAGCGCTCTCACGGCGACGGGTCCCCGATCCTCCACAGTCGCGCGTGGTCTGTGAAGCGCGGGGCCGGGAGGCGGGAAGAGGACGGTGCGTTGATGTTGTGTGCACACGTGCATGCGCGTATGCGTAGCGCGTGAGCGTACATGCACATGTGCTCATGGGAATGTCTGTCTGGTTCTTTGAGTTATTTTACAGTGGCATAACTACTGATTATAATACATTCATTCGTGCAGCACATTTTCATACAGTGTATTGCAGCCAGAGGTGCTTCACAGTAAAAAAGAAATAAAATAAAATTTAAAAAGCACAATAAAAGCCTCGTTTACCCTTGAACACCCAGTTGAGACAACCCCCCTTGAGCTCTAGCGGAGTTGTGCAGATACTTCCCTGGATAGAAGTGCTTTCTGTTATTATGTGATGTAATGCAATGTAATACTGTCCTCTGCCAGCATGCTCGATGCTTTGCATGTTTATGGATGTGTGTTTAGAGTGCATTTGCATAAATGCGAAGTTGTGTCTGCTTAAGTGAATTTGTGTCTGTATGTGTGTCCTTGTCCATGTGTATGCGCGTGTGTGTGTGTGTGTGTGTGTGTGTGTGTGTGTGTGTGTGTGTGTGTGCTCGCGCATGCGTGCGTGTGTTAGTATTGTTGACATTCAGCCAGCCCTCCCAGCAGCCCCGCTCAGCCAGTGTACGGGGGCCACGGGCAGAGACGCTCATTTGACCTTTTACAAGGCAACAGCGTCCTGAAGCAACAGTCTGCACCCAGACCCCTCTGTTTGTGCCTCCCTCCCTCCCTCCCTCCGTTTGCTCTTCCACCCCCCCACGGGTCCTTCCCGCTCCCCTTCCTGGGAAAGTCTCGCGGAAAAGCCCTCATTTGCATAATCGTCTTTAGTGCTATTGTGGGCGGGATTTTTGTGAGGCGGCCGCCAGTGGCTGCCTGGCCACCTGTCCAGAACAAATCAAGCGGCCCTTTGTGGAGCCTGAGTAGCTTCTCCTCGCTCTCGTTTAGGTCCCCTCTAATGAATAAATTGATTAAATATGATAAAAAAAGGAATATCCATCACTCAATTAACGTGAGAATGCTGCGATGTTGTAATGGCCAGACGGACACACAGACGGACACACAGACGGACACACACGCACTCGTCTGGCGCGGGCCCGCTTCTCCTCTTCCTCTTTTGTGTCTGCGTGTGCCGCTTCAGTTGTCTTAGGCCCTTTTCTCTGCTCCCTCATTATCTTTCTGGATGCTGATTTTTGGTTTTGGCCTTCTTTTGAGAGCTGTGGGGGGGGGTTGTGTGTGTGTGTGTGTGTGTGTGTAAGAGCGAGTATGTTCCATAATTGCACCCTCCTGCTTGACATCTTTGTAAGTCTGTCTCTGTGTGTGCCAGTGTTCTTCCCTGCACGTGTCTCTGAAAGTAAGGGTGTGTGTGCGTGTGTGTGTGCTCTGCATGCGCGTGTGTATGCATGCATGCATACATGTGTGTGCGTGTCTGTGGATGTGCGTGTGTGTGTATGTAATGTATGTGTGTGCGCATCTATGTGGATGTGTGTGTGAGAGAGTGTGTCTGTGTGGGTGTGTGTACATGCGTATGTGTGTGCGTCTGTGAAAGTGTGTGTATGCTTGTCTGTGTGGGTGTGTGTGAGAGTGTGTGTCTGTCGGTGTTCTGTATTTCTGGCTCTCACTTACATAGCCCTATACTGCCTTTTGTGTCTCATGGTCCTCATGAATATTAAAAAGACTGGAGTGTGGGAATGAAAAATACTGGAGTCAAAAATGGAGAGAGAGAGCGGGAGAGAGTGCAGGAGCGAGAGAGCTGGAGAAAGTGAAGGAGGGAGAGTTAGGGAGAAAGAGAGGGAGTAGGAGGGAGTGAGGGAGAGAAAGTAATAGAGAGTGACAGAGAGAGTGGGAGAGAGTGACAGAGAGAGAGAGTGGGAGAGGGTGACAGAGAGTGAACTGAAGTGAGTGAAAGTGGGAGGGAGAGAGTGAGGGAGAAAGAATGTGGGAGAGAGTGAGGGAGAGTGGGAGGGAATGAGGGAGAGAGAGCGCAGGAGGGAGTGAGGGAGAGTGAGGGAGAGAGACAGTGACAGAGAGAGAGTGGGAGAGAGATCCACACTGGATCCAGTCTCGCCTTCCTGCCTAGCCCCGCACAGCTTTCTCAAAGCATCACACTGCTTTAAGAGCACCCAGCATTTTAAAGTACCCAGCGCTCTGAAGTACCCAGCACTCTGAAATACCCAGCGCTCTGAAGTACCCAGCACTCTGAAATACCCAGCGCTCTGAAGTACCCAGCACTCTGAAATACCCAGCGCTCTGAAGTACCCAGCGCTCTGAAATACCCAGCGCTCTGAAGTACCCAGCGCTCTGAAATACCCAGCGCTCTGAAGTACCCAGCGCTCTGAAATACCCAGCGCTCTGAAGTACCCAGCACTCTGAAATACCCAGCGCTCTGAAGTACCCAGCACTCTGAAATACCCAGCGCTCTGAAGTACCCAGCGCTCTGAAATACCCAGCGCTCTGAAGTGCCCAGCGCTCTGAAGTACCCAGCGCTCTGAAATACCCAGCGCTCTGAAGTGCCCAGCACTCTAAACCCCCTCAGCCGGATCCCCAGGACACAGCGGAGGTGAGGGAAACACTGATATGATGCAATCTGCACCGTGGCTTACCCAACTCTCCGTTCCTCGCACCCTTGGGCAGACCTCCTGGGAATCGGGAGGAGGCGGGAGGGGGATCGGCCCTCTCTGATCCGCTTCCTTTGGCTCCCAGTACAGAGGACCAGGGGCTCAAATCCAGGATGGGGTGACACCAATGCCCTTTGTGGAGTGCTTGTTTTATAGGGACATAAATAATAATTATAATACATTTATTTTTGTAGCACCTTCTCACACAGTGAATTGCAACCCGAGGTGCTTCACACTAAAAAGAAATGAGCGGTAAAAACCTTGTTTACCCTTGACCTCTCGGCCCGGTTGAGTTGTCCCGCTGAGCTGTAACTCAGGCTGAATGGTTTCAGTGGGTAGCCCACTTGGATGAATGGATCGCAGGTCCCATTGCTCGCAGTGCAGACACCTCCCTGGATAAAAGGGCCTGCTGTTATTACATGATGTAATGTAATGCAATACTGTCCTCAGCCAGCATGCTCAGTGCTGTGCGGTGCGTTCCAGTCACGCACGCGGTTACAGCATCAGGGACAGGCTGTCTCTCATTTAGAGCTCCGCCCCCTGACCCTCTGCATGACCGATCCAGCGTCGGGTCCCGATAAAGCATCTGTCAGACAATTACCGGGGGGGGGGGGGGACCGCGCTCCATCGCTGCCATCGCGGTTCTCGCGCCCGGGTCAGACCCCGCCCTGCAGCTCGGGGTCAGGGGCGGGGAGATGGGGCTCCTCCGCGGCGGGCCGCCGGGCCGCGCTGGCTCCGGTCCAGGTGCTTTACGGCGTGACATCACCGCGGGCGTGTAACAGCCCGTGAAACGCCGGAGCGGGGGCCCGCTGGGGCGGAGACACACCCTCTGCGCACGGGACGGTGACGCCCAACAGTCAGATCCACCGCCGCCCTTTGGGGACCGGCCCCACCCACTCCCTTTATGAGGGCCTGGGGACGGCGCTGATGAGGCTAAGAGGCCACGCTTTTATTAGCTTGTCTCCGTCGGGACAGGCACACCGCTCTCACATTCTCATCAGAGGAGTGAAGTCCTCAAAGTCCTGCCATGTCTTTCCTCCACCCATGAAGCCAGCCGAGTTCACTTAGTAGTTTCTCCTGGCTGCAGAATTGTGCTGATTAGCAATTCCAGATGATTGGAACAAAATACTGGACTGGACTTTTACTTTCTGAACCTGGATTTCCCATCTCTGATGCTCATACCTGAGGTCACAGGAAAGCAGAGGGAAAGTGCGCGTGCACAGCTGGGAGAAACGAGCCGTGATGTCACACAGGGGACAGACAGGGGTCTGTGTCCCGCCCCCCCATAGGCCAGCCACGCGGAGACCAGCACAGGAGGCACCCGTGGCTGTCAGTTTTCCCCAGAAGCCCCCTCCCCTCATCTTCCCGTCCCTCAGTGGGGGTGGGGCTCGGAAGAGGCGGCGCCCCTATTCCCAGGTTGGGGATGCCCGGGGAGGGGTGACTGGGGGGTGGGGGTGGGGCAGGAACCCCCTTTCTTTGTTGAAGTGTCAGGTCGCTGACCTCCCGCCCCTCATTGGAGCATGTGATCAGAGCATGTTGGGGAAGACTCGTATCGGGGGCGGGTCCAGCTGGAAGCGAGGCCTGCAAGAAGGGAGGGTGTGCGGAGGAAGGGTTGCCGTGGAATCGGTGGTGTCGTGTGTGGGAGACTGGGTGAGTGGGGGACTGCTGACTGGGAGATTTTTGTAAGGGGCGGATACTGAATCAGAATGCGGGAGGTTTCGGTTTGTGTGTGTGGGGGGAGGGCAAGGGGGTCAAGGGGTGAGAAGGTGGTGTTTTTGGAAGGGAGGAGGGTCGTCTTGAGGCCACATGACACACAGTGGAATATTTGAAACGAATGATATCACTCGGACTGGACCTGCCGGAACCTTCTATAACAGTGTTTGTTTAAAAAAATGGTCGCTGTGTGATTGATGAGGTCATTTTGCTTCCTGTTGCATTGTGTCCTAGACTCCAGCTGCGTGTGAAGCATTTCCTACATCACTTCTTTTGTCATTGTCTTCAGTGTCTGATGCTGAAAAAACGCTGTAATAGTCAGACTGACAGAATTAATGGCTGTAGTATTGATTTCGTGCTACACAATGGGTCCTCCCGTCCAGCAGTGTTTTTTATTGCTGCTGTAGCGACAGCAGGGACTACATACTCATACAGAATGTGCCGGAACGTTCTGAAGGCCATTGGTCTGAGAGGATTTTTCTCCATTCTCAGTCACCTGAGGTTGCTGTTCTGCGTGTTCAGTCATTTTCTGTTGTCAGTGACCTCTCCGCTCCGTGTTACTCCCAGAGCCCCCACCCATTCTCCCATAAGCCCCTGCCACTGCAGAAAAACAGACTGTTTTGATAAACTGTTTTGAGTCCAATGCAGTTGCATAATAGAGACTGATGTATGCTTTTATTACCATCTGCAGGAAATAACTCTCTCTTATGTAGCCGCATTGGGCGATGCAAATATCCTGCATTTGTAACGCCAGTTACCTGTGCAGCATAGGACAGCAATACCAACCCGGAGTGCTAACTCCATGTTAGCGCCCAGGCTGCTCCAGAGCCGGTTTGAGATGGCAGTGCTGCCCTGTCCCCCCCTGGTGAGGTCACTGGGCGCCCGTCCGGAGGAGGCAGGGGCGCGTGTATGTGGGCCGCGGGGTTAAAGGTCCGGGTTGGGAAGAGCGGCGAGTCCGCCAGGCAGGCCCCGAGTCAGCAGGGGGGTCCCGCGGCCATAATTAGAGGAGATAGACCGGGGAGTCTGCCCCCGGCGTCCCCCAAACCCACAGCCCCGCGGTCGCAGGGAACACGTGAGCGGACAAACAACATATGTCACACAGAGACAGCGTGCTGTGGGACGAACCCCCCCATTGCCCCTCCTCTCAGAAATGAAAAGCAGGGCAGCTCTCTGTGGGATGGGCCGGACCCTGTGCCAGTGCTCAAGTGAAAACAAACCCAGGCAGAGCCTCCTGTTCCACGCTTCCAGGCTCGTCGTTTCGGGTGAATTCCACCCCTTCCCTTTCTCTTTTTTTCTCCCCGCTCTGTGTCTGGTTAAGTCTGGCCGGCGGGAGCCGGGCTAATGGATCCCAGCCGCACGCCGCTAACGCGCTCCAGACCCAGACCTGGGCGTGGCGCGGCGCTGGCGTGACTCGGCCCTCGCACGGGCTCCCCTTTCCTGCGCGCGGCACGCGACCGGGCGGGGCACGGGGTTCCGCACGGGTCCTCCCGACTCGGCACCCCGCTGTCAAACCCAAACGCCCGCTCATAAAGAGCAGGGGACGTAGCGGCACCCACAGTCCCCTCTCAGGTGAAGGAGGCTGGGTTTGGAACGTGCGTGCCCGTACCGTGAATGCAGTGTGCGGCCTTGGATGACATCATCGTTCGGACTGGCGGGGAGAGGGATGGCGTGTCCCTCCATGCCCTCTGCCCTCTGCCCTGCCCTGCGCTGCCCTCTTGTGCGCTGGCATTGCGATCGCCACCCCCGCTGCCGTTCCCCGGGCGTTCCAGAGAGACGGGGCGAGCCGCGCTCTGGAACCCTCATTATGCTGGTGCCAGCTGAATGTGGTCATTATGCCCGGGGCCGCTCTGTCCTGGGCCGGAAGGTTCTGGAAACGGAGCCGCCACGCAGAGAGCACAATGAGGGGCCTGTGTGACCGCAGCTATGAGCCGTTGGGTTGGCAAACTGTTATCACACTCCCACTCGGCCTCAGTCTCTGTCCTACCTCCACCTGTCTGTCTGCGTTTGTTTACTGTG